>NC_074723.1:3945000-4592500 GCF_947242115.1 Biomphalaria glabrata
CCGTTCTGCTATATAAACAAAATTTGATTAACTAGTACTAAATGATTATCTGATAGTTGTTGTTTTTTTAAATTGATTCATGTATTGTCATCGAGTATGAATAATTACACACAATTTCAACTTAATCCGAGAATTGGAAGTCAAAACGTAATAAGGGGAATAGATCCACATATACATCCACATATCTCATTGAGTAGCATTTATTCCCCTTATTTCGATATCAAACAAAATAATTAATCACCAACAATTAATTAACTAATTGGTTAATTTGTTAAAATTGATTCATGTCTAGTCAGGTTCAATGAATAATTGTGCAAAGTTTTAACTCGATTCGAGAATGGGAGAAAAAAACATGTTCAGACTTTTTACCAGACAGACAGACAGACAGTGTGAGTTGATATAACTTTTGTAAAAATACAAGTACATATAGGAAACATTGTTGGACTAAAGTACAAACATAGTACCTTTGGGGCCAAATGGCGTTCATCAGTTAGAAAAGTACAAACATAGTACCTTTGGGGCCAAATGGCGTTCATCAGTTAGAAAAGTAAAAACATAGTACCTTTGGGGCCAAATGGCGTTCATCAGTTAGAAAAGTAAAAACATAGTACCTTTGGAGCCAAATGGCGTTCATCAGTTAGAAAAGTAAAAACATAGTACCTTTGGGGTCAAATGGCGTTCATCAGTTAGAAAAGTAAAAACATAGTACTTTTGGAGCCAAATGGCGTTCATCAGTTAGAAAAGTAAAAACATAGTACCTTTGGAGCCAAATGGCGTTCATCAGTTAGAAAAGTAAAAACATAGTACCTTTGGGGCCAAATGGCGTTCATCAATTAGAAAAGTAAAAACATAGTACCTTTGGAGCCAAATGGCGTTCATCAGTTAGAAAAGTAAAAACATAGTACCTTTGGGGCCAAATGGCGTTCATCAATTAGAAAAGTAAAAACATAGTACCTTTGGAGCCAAATGGCGTTCATCAGTTAGAAAAGTAAAAACATAGTACCTTTGGGGCCAAATGGCGTTCATCAGTTAGAAAAGTACAAACATAGTACCTTTAGGGCCAAATGGCGTTCATCAGTTAGAAAAGTAAAAACATAGTACCTTTGGGGCCAAATGGCGTTCATCAGTTAGAAAAGTACAAACATAGTACCTTTGGGGCCAAATGGCGTTCATCAGTTAGAAAAGCTGCAAACAATCGAAAAAAAGACAAACTCCACTTTTAGCTGACCGATTTTTGTTGGCTCTCGAGACAGAAGACAAAAAAGAACTTCCGCTGGTTTGCAAACGTGCGGGGGAAATCGAAGCAGGTGGCGGTGGAAATTCCAGCTACCGTCGCCTCAGCGTGGCGCCTCCGTGGAAACGACCGCCAAGGGAGTCGGATAGGCTAAGTACGGTGGCGCACATAGCTCTCAGTGGGCTACCACAAGTACGTTCTAGCGAATGTTCATAGCACGTGGTAGGGATGTAAAAAAGGCTTGCTAACCAGTCCACCTCCCCCCCACCGCTTTGTTCCCTAACGGGGTCATACGAGCTGTGATGGTCCTCGCACGGGTGCGGTGGGACATTATAGGTATACGAAGGGCTCCCACGCGGCTCGGCCTCCGGCCTCGCACCTGAGAGGGAATTCGTGCTTGGCTTAAGGGGGCTGTGTCCAGCGACACACCGGGTGTGAATACATGATCACTTCGGATAAGGCGGGACTTCGGACAGAGAGATTAGTGAAGAGCCAATTTCTCATCCTGGCCATGGATAAAAGCCTTTACTTGGTCAAGAGGTCCATAAAAGGGAACCGAACGTTCTCGGACCTTAAGGACATCTGATTCAAGAGCAGGTGGAGCAGTCTCAAATAAATGGAGAAAAGGCGCCATGTTTGGCCCCATTCTATATTAAAGAAACGTCCGCCATTACCGTTAGGGTGGATGACCTGACATGTACAAAAAGGGATATACTCACTCTGCAGACGAATCTTTTTTTTCAACGCAGGGAATTCCTTATATGCATGTTTATTGTTGAATATTTAAACATTGTTTCATTTTTAAAAATAATGCTAGACTAGTTTTTCTTTTGCTTTGTTTCTATTAAATGTTTGTTACATGTTTTGGATGTTCCTTCAGGGTTAAAAATAATTCATCTTTCTAGTATCACCCTCACACATTTATTATTATTTTTAACGGCCCCGAAAGGTGTAAGACGCTATTAGTTTTGTGTGAAACGTCCGTCCGTTCGTTTAGATCTCGTAAACTAGAAAAGAGAGTGAAAATCCGACATCATAATATTTTAGACCATTCAAAGTTCTGATCCAACGGCTACTTTTTTATTTTCTGAATGAGAAAAATCTAATTTTTAAAATCTATTATGCAAGAGGTTTTTTCATAAAAATTATTTCATAAAAATTTGATGAAAATTATTAAAAAATACACCATTTTTACAACTATTCACTATTAAAAGTAAAAAAAATCAAAGGAGGCTTTTTCGTAAGGGAGTTAGCTATTTACAATTTTTTCAACACAATTATGCACATGGTTTTTAGATTTTTGGTCTAAAGACAATCAGTAACTTACGTTTATCGAACACGTTAAGCTAATTCGCAGACATTTTTATGTTTGAATTTGTGTATCTCCGTAAAAATTAGACCTAGAAAAAAACTGATTGTATCTATGAACTCCTCGTCCTTTTTTCTATAAAAATAGATTGGATTTAATGTATCACTAGGCTTAGTTAAAATTAAATACGAAGTCAAAGAGGTGTAGGGTAAGTATCGACAAGCGTACTTTTCCTCGAGCAGATTTTTCCCCAGTTAGTAAGCTCGATCGGGTTGTTGGAAGGTTCGAGCAGATCAAAGAAAATATATCTAAAAACATGTTTTAATATTTAATTTTCACTATAAAATCATTTTCTTTTTACTCCAGCGCAAGAACACCATCCATTGCACCATTTCCCACCCTCCACAACTTCAAATAGTCTCTTTAAGCTTATGAGCAATCAGACTTAACAATAGCCCTAATCCCATTACCCATTTCCTTCACTACCGGGTAGTAAAAAAGAATAATTCCACACCTCCTGAGTTTGACCTCACCATGAACTTAATCTTTACAAGGAAAAGGAAATAGTATGTGTCGGAAGTGAAGAAAAAAGGTGCATGCGCAGTAGCTATATAGTAGTAATTTGGTAAACATTCAAATAAAAAAGTTATAGCAATAAAAAGTGAACTGTTCGAACCTCTTGTCAAATCGGGACTGCTCGAACTTCGTACTTTACTCTATTATTTAAAAAAAAGGGGAAGAGGAAAAAAAAAAGAACAAGGGATGAAAAAAAAAAAAAAAAAGAAAAAAACTTTTCTGTACGACCTCTAATTGACCCCTGTGACTAAAACACACCCACAGGGGAAATTGTCTCAGAGCAGAAACTCCCCAGATACTGACTCTAGCAGACAGGATTTCCACCTTGATGAGGAGGAAGTGGTGTTCCGAATCTCAGAGGAGGAAAAAAAAAAATAAAAAAATTGTCATAAGAAGGGAGAAAATAAACGGAACAATATAAATATTCCAGTGCCCATGTACGTATTAGTGTATATATATTTATAAAAAATTATATTTATAATAAAAATTAATAAAAAAGAACTTAGTTGACGTAGCAAACGTTAGAAGATAAATATATATATATATATATATATATATATATATATATATATATATATATATATATATAATAAAAATTAATAAAAAAGAACTTAGTTGACGTAGCAAACGTTAGAAGATAAAAAAAATATTTACCAAATACAAGAAAGCTGCTCCGGACTTAAACATGGCCAAATTTACTAGGTTTTAATTAAAATGTCATCCTTTTGTTTTGATACAATATCACCCATTTATTCAATGGAATGTTTTTGTTCATTAAATGTCATCCTTTCGCTTAATTCTATAGTGTTGCTCAGCATATATGTCAATGAAATATCATCTTTGTATTTGATTCAATGTTGTTGTTTTTTTCTGGTTCGGAGTGGAAGGGGGGTTTACGATTTTCATCTCTGATTTTATTTTTAAACTTTACCTATCCCTTAGTCTGTTGGACCGTTAGGGCACTATTCGAGATTTGTCGACCGTCTTTCTCCATTCCTCTCTGTCTTTTGTCTTAGATAGAGCCTCTTTCAATGGCAGGCCCGTCTATTCTTTTTATGTTGTCTTCCCATCACGTTCTCTGCCTCTTCTTCTTTTTCCTGGTACTGTTCCCTGAAGGAAGGTCTTTGCGAGCCCCGAAGACCTTGTAATATGGCCATAGAATTTAGCTTACGTATTTTTACAATAGTTAGCAGGTCATCAAGGGGTCAATCCTTGCAGTAACCCTGTCTCTAATTTCTTGGTTTGTGAAGCGGTCTTTAAATGTATTTATTTATTTCATTTATTTATAATTGCATCTATCATTATTTATTATAAAACAATATAGAGTATTACAGTGTTGATTTTATTCATAGTGTAACTACTTGACCATATTCATATTCAGTGATGGATTTAGTAAAGTTCCCATTTCAGACCTTGTGGTCTATAGGGCAGATGATGTAAAGGTCATCTGTTTCTGTGGCCTACGATTTACGAGAGTGTCATGTGGCCAGCACAACGACCAACCGCCTTTACTTTTCCCCAACTAATGTTAGGTACCCATTAGAGCTGGGTGGACTCAGAGGCCCCCGAAAATCCTGAAGTTAAAAATCCCAGTATTCACCAGGATTCGAACCCCGGACCCCGGTTCGGTAGCCAAGCGCTTTACCCCTCAGTCACCACGCCTCCAGTGATGGATTTACCCACACTTATAGGCAACATAACGTATAGATTAGGGTTCCCACTTGGTTGGGGTCCCACCAAAAAAATGTTTCCAGTGATATTTTCACTCATTTTGAAGAAAAAGCAAAGGGTAATTTTGCTTTATGTTGTTCACATATCACTGAAAACAAAAAGTGATTAAGTCTGAAGTCGGTCCTGGTCATATTTAAATTAGAAACACGACCACATGTTCCCACTCGACATGACGACATGCACACATACGCACACAAAACAACACACACAGTCTCACACAACGTACCACACACACTCCAACACAATGTGACACACAGCTGTGAGAAGGATTGAAATAAATAGAATAATATATTTAAAGCGTTTATGTATATTTACACAATGATGATACAAAGTAAAATGATATATGACCAAGGTATATAGTTTTGAGATTGGCCAATATGAACAGCATGTATGCTCTCCTGACACAAAGAAGATTACGCTGGCTCGGACATGTCACCCGCATGCCAGATGGTAGAATCCCGAAAGATATCTTATATGCTGAGCTTGTGGAAGGAGTCAGACCCAAGGGCCGCCCAAGACTAACATATAGAGATGTCTGCAAGCGAGACATGAGAGCCTCAGGCATCAGTGAAAGTATGTGGGAAAACATAGCCAAAGACCGGAGTGCATGGAGACAGACAGTGCGTGCTGGGACAACCCTTGCTGAGAACAAAAGAATTGAAGCGGCTTTAATCAAGAGGGAAAAAAAGAAAGCTGCCCTGTCTGCTAGCCCTAAATCAGAGGCATACACATGTACGAATTGTGGCAAAGTCTGCCGTTCTAGAATTGGCTTGATTAGCCACACCAGATTCTGCCCCGTCTCAAGATTAAGCCAAAACCAGTGACTCACTTGGGCGCATCCATTGCCTTTCGAGACAAAAGGAGCCATATATATAGTACAAAGTTATATATATACAATTGCATAATATAAACATGAAACACCGAATATCTAAAGCAGTGATTCCCAAAGTGGTCT
This sequence comes from Biomphalaria glabrata, assembly GCF_947242115.1. Lineage (NCBI taxonomy): Eukaryota > Metazoa > Mollusca > Gastropoda > Planorbidae > Biomphalaria > Biomphalaria glabrata. The sequence continues at coordinate 3,950,806 of NC_074723.1, forward strand.
ATATAGACCCCCAGGGGTCTACGAAGACTTCCAAGGGGTCTACGAGACAAAAATGTGGGAACCACTGATCTAAAGAATAGTTCAATTTTAAGTTACAATTGACTATATATTACTAATTAATTTGATTTACACCTTTGCAGTGTCTTCGTAAAACGTCCTCTTCAAGGTAAATAGTTTTCTCCTGATCTTATAAATGACAGACGTCCTCTTCAAAACAGAATATGTAATTACATCCATGTGCTAATCCAGTCGTGCTTGCCATTTTGTGAATTAAACTGTGCTAAGTCACTGGTTTTCCTGTCTGATTCAGGCAACCCGTTAATGCTCTAGTGACACTAGTGAAGAGGGAGCGCTTTTCCTCCTAGCATATGAAATAAAAAATGAGCCTTTATCTTTGTCTTTCTGAGTATTTTATTAATAAGCAGCAGTTTGAATCTGATGGGTTAAAACAGATCATAAAAAGCCAAGGGGAAGCATAGAAGCTGCAGTTTGAACCTGATGGGTTAAAACAAAGGGAAGCAATCATAAAAGTCAAAGGGAAGTAATTTCCGCCGTTGGAGAAAAATATAGAAAAACTCAACTTGTACTGATTCTCGGTTTAAAAGTCAATAAATTTACCACTCAGCCATTAATCGATACATTTGTGATATAAGAACATATTTTTCTTTGTCTTCTTTACATTTCAAAGGGAATATTTTGTGCCAGAGAACGTTGAGGAATTGAATGCAAACAGAAATGACCCAGATATTTCCAAAGAGGCATGACAGATAAGCTCATTCGTGGAGAGCCGTATTCGCCTTGCTGCATAGGTTACATGACTTGTAACGGGTTGTGTGACGTAGCCAGCCACATGTCTCGGAACGGGCTGTGTTCACGCAATTGGTCACGTGACTTGAAACGGGCTGTGTTGACTTAGTTGGTCACATACATTGAAACAAGTTGTGTTGATGTTGCTCGTCACATGGCTTGTAACGAATTGTGTTGACGTAGTCGGTCACATGACTCGAAACCTGTCTCGTTGACGTAGCTGGTCCCATGACTTGGAACGGGTTGTGTTGACGTAGTCGGTCACATGACTCGAAGCCTGTCTTGTTGATGTAGCTGGTCACATGACTCGAAATCTGTCTCGTTGATGTAGCTCGTCACATGACTTGGAACGGGTTGTGCTGACGTAGTTGGTCAGCCTGAAGCAGGCCCAACATATTGGAGTGGTCACGTGACTTAAAGCGAAGTGAAGACAGACTATCATCAGCTTGACACTTGTCATAATTGTCTGAAATAATGAGACACAAAATTCATGGAGATAATTTTGCTTACAGCTAGATTCTAACACACAAATACAAATACATTAGGTTGCAACATGGGCAAACAATTTCTCTGAAACGGCTAAGGAACTTTCTGATTTACTTTAGCTTCTTGTTACGGTAAGTTATATGGAGTGCGAGACCAATGATAGAAGGCCTGAACACTGACCTGCAACGTAGAAACCTGTGGGAAGCGTGGACCAATAGCTTTTCACCATGCGCAGGTCTCTACGACGCGGCAACGAGCTATTGGTCTCCTCTGCCCACGGGCTGCGACGTGGTAGGTCAATGTTGAGGCCTGCTATAACGACTGGTCTCGGTGTATGTGTGTGTGTGTGTAAATTCCGATATTCTGATTCTGATCTGTATAGGTTCAACAGATTCTGATGTAACCATATGATGGTATAATTTGTCTGCATAGGTTCAACAGATTCTGATGTAACCATATGACGGTTAATTTGTCTGCATAGGTTCAACAGATTCCGATGTAACCATATGACGGTTAATTTGTCTGCATAGGTTCAACAGATTCCGATGTAACCATATGACGGTTAATTTGTCTGTATAGGTTCAACAGATTCCGATGTAACCATATGACGGTTAATTTGTCTGTATAGGTTCAACAGATTCCGATGTAACCATATGATGGTTAATTTGTCTGCATAGTTTCAACAGATTCCGATGTAACCATATGACGGTTAATTTGTCTGTATAGGTTCAACAGATTCCGATGTAACCATATGACGGTTAATTTGTCTGCATAGGTTCAACAGATTCCGATGTAACCATATGACGGTTAATTTGTCTGTATAGGTTCAACAGATTCCGATGTAACCATATGACGGTTAATTTGTCTGCATAGGTTCAACAGATTCCGATGTAACCATATGACGGTTAATTTGTCTGTATAGGTTCAACAGATTCCGATGTAACCATATGACGGTTAATTTGTCTGCATAGGTTCAACAGATTCTGGTGTAATCGCGAGGAAGTCAATCGTTGTCCATGTTATAAACAGAAAGTGAAAGTTGAGTTAGGAGGAGGGGGCAAGCAGGTGGCAGAAAAACGTGTTTTTTTTTTAAAGCCGCACCCGAAAGGGGAAAAGAGCTATTAGTTTTGTGTGGTCTCTCCGTTCGTCCGTCCGTCCAGTTGAGATCACAGAAACTAGAACTGATTTTGAAAATTCGATTACATATTTTAGATCTTGCAAAGTTCTGGTCCAAAGACAACTTTTTTTTTTTTTTTTTCTTAATTTTTTTTTAATTTTTTAAATTAAATATGCAAGCAGTTTTTTCATACAAAATATACCACTTTTTCAATGAAAAATTGCAAATTAGGTTAGTTTTTATCATAGGCTACTTATCAATCATAACATGAGCAGAGATAACTTTTTTTTCAAAATTATTTGTAAAACAAGCACCGACACCTTCTCCCAGATACCCAAGCATGGTCAAGCATGGTCAAGCATGGTCAAGCTTGGTTGCATGATAGCACATTGTCACGGCAGGATAGCACTATGTTATGGCCGGATAGCACATTGTCACGGCAGGATAGCACATTGTCACGGCAGGATAACACTACGTTATTGCCGGATAGCACATTGTCACGGCAGGATAGAACTACGTTATGGCCTAATAGCACATCGTCATGGCAGGATAGCACTACGATATGGCCTAATAGCAACATTGTCACGGTAGGACAGCACTATGTTATGGCCGGATAGCACAACGTAACGGCCGGATATGAGCGTGTGTGCCGTACATTGGGCGTCACTGATTTATACTATTGGACTTTAATTAGGTGTTACTATAATCAATCTTAATGGCATTGTACTCACTAGTGTTGGCCATGAACTGCGACCTGGTGACATCATACTGGTACGCCGGGGGGTGGTAAGTATTGAGAGGAGTGAGCTGTGTGGTCATTGTCGGTGACCAGGTGGTGGTATAGTTAGAGCTGGACAGCGTGGTATAGGACGGAACCTGCTGATAGAAGATAATAAAAAAAATGAAAATAACAGAAATCCGCTTTACAAAATAAAACACTTTAATTTAACAAGAAGAAAAAAAAATTAAACCCACACTATCAACACACACTATAGTATAACATTATTTAAATAATAGATTAACAGAAGTATTTAACATGAAGCTTTGAACTTATTAACTGAAGGACTTTTATACAAGCCTTGTCTCCCCTTTTTACAGGTTTTAAGTAGAAACATATAGAACAGGAAATACATTAAAAACTTTTCATTTCTTATTAACTCCCTTTCATTATCCGATCTTCTGTCAAAAAAAAAAACAAAAAACAAAAAAAAAACAAACAAACTTGAATGTTCGCGAAGTCAATGTGAAAGTAAACATTCTGTTGATACTCCATACCTGACCTTGACACGTACTTCACATGACACAAAGTAATTCTAACGATTAAATAGTTTTATAGATGAAGCTCTAGAAATGCATAGATAGATAAATAGATGGATAAACAGATAGACGGATAGAAAGAAAGATAGATAGTGTTATGACTTATAGCACGATTAGGAATTAGTTATTTGTTTCGGGAACAGGGGGGAAGTTTTTACTTAGCGACGATCTCGTAAAGTTTCTTATAAAGACAGAACCATAGACTTATATATTATATCTAGACTAGAAACCGGGAAAAAATTCTTATCCGCGATTGATCGATAGTGAACTCTTTTTTTAGGAAGTTGAACCAAGGCGTTGTTTTGTAAAGTAGTTTAAAGAAGTAAAGTTGTTTTTTTTTTTTTCAACTCTAGCCTATGTAACATATAATTTAGTTTTTAGATCTAGATCTAGTAATTGAACATCATTATGAGGCGCGGTGGCTGAGCGATAAAGCGCTTGACTTCCGAACCAGGGTCCGGGGCTCGAATCCTGGTGAAGACTGGGATTTTTAATTTCGGGATCTCTTGAGTCCACCCAGCTCTAATGGGTACCTGACATTAGTCGGGGAAAAGTAAAGGTGGCTGGTCGTTGTGCTGGCCACATGACACCCTCGTTAACCGTGGTCCACAGAAACAGATGACCTTTACATCATCTGCCTTCCAGATCGTCAGGTATGAAAGGGGAACTCGACTTTACGTCAAGTCTTTGCTAACATTAGGGCCACTGAAAACAGTTTTCTCTTTATCCTCGGGATGCCATTCTCACCTGCCAGTATCCACTCTTTAGTTCAACTGATACTATCACTGATTAATCATGAATTGTGCCATGCCGATGTATCCAGTTACATCAACTTCAAGTTTTAAAAGTTGTTGGTTTAAACGGTTATACAATTGACAATAAAGTTGTATTGTATTGTTATACGTTAAATGTATATTTTGACAAAGATTTTATCCGCTCATTCTGCCTGGGTGGATTCTTTCATAAGTTTGGTTTTCTCCTTCTTCCCATCCTTGGGGTATGTTAAAATTTTATATGTTGTTTTCCCTTGTTCCGTCAGAGCTGGAGATAATTTACTTCCTAGTCCAAACCTCCCGCAGGACGACGAGGGATGGGAGCGGGCAGGGTTTGAACCCGAAACCATCGATAAATCTTGTTCTAAGTCCGCTCCCTCGCTACACTGGTGCCCATCAGAGCGCCATTCAACACAAGTAGCAGAAGACGTGTTTAGACAGGTAGAAGGACTGCTGCGGCTAAAGTGATGGAAGTCTAAGCTGTCTTGACTCGAGAGAACGTCCTTTGTGCTATCTATGAACTGTGTTGAGGACCTGGGGCGGCACTGGGAATTCGGTGTTTTGTACTGGTATTTAGATAAGAAAGGACTGGTGTCACTTGTGATAGGACATTCTGAGACTTGATGGCTGAAGTCCATGCCTGTCTGTACTGTAAATAAATACCTAGTTTATTGTTACCTCCTGACCTTCGTTGAGTGCCTACCTTAGAGTTACAACAATATATATATATTCTAGACTGGTCATGGACATCTTGTAACACTACAAAAATGTCGTGAACAATTTTTAAAAAGCTGAAATAAGAATTTGTTTTATAAAGTAGTTATAAGAAGTAAAGTTGTTTTTTTCAACCTATGTAACATATAATTTAATGTTTAGATCTAGATCTAGTAATTAAACATCGAAAATAAGAGCACTCTTGTCTCATAATTATTATTTTGCAATTTTCAGATACATAATCTAGAAAGATCTAGGTAATCAATCTATTTTCTATTTAAATATACATAAGATGATTAAAATCATCAGACGTAAATTATTTCGATCTAGGATTTTCGAAACATTATCTCAATGGAAACTAACAGGAAATGGCTTTGTTTTATATAATTGAGTGAATATATAGTTCTTTGATTTATAGCCCATTCTATTTTTTAAAAAAATGGTATAGCATTATTACTAAACTTTGAAAACTAAAGATCATTACTTTTCTAAGACAGAAAAGATCAATTTTCTTGGATTTGGGACGAATTCCCTTACATCTTGAAAAATAATTACGTACATAACAATCTACATATATAGGTCTGTGATCTGATCTTTATCGGATAAGAATTTGTTTCCGTTTTCCAGTCTAGGTAGAATATATATAGGTCTGTGATTTGATCAGTATCGGATAAGAATTGGTTTCCGTTTTCCAGTCTAGGTAGAATATATATAGGTCTGTGATTTGATCAGTATCGGATAAGAATTGGTTTCCGTTTTCCAGTCTAGGTAGAATATATATAGGTCTGTGATTTGATCAGTATCGGATAAGAATTGGTTTCCGTTTTCCAGTCTAGCTAGAATATATATAGGTCTGTGATTTGATCAGTATCGGATAAGAATTGGTTTCCGTTTTCCAGTCTAGGTAGAATATATATAGGTCTGTGAGGGCATATTTGTAATTAATTAACTTTGTTTTTATATTAAAAAAAAAACGGATAAAAACATTCCAGTGGTCCTCTCCCTTTGATGCTTTGTGCATAGACATAAATAAATATAGACTGGAAAAAAGGAAGTAACTTCATGTAACTTGAAAACATGTATATCTATTGTATTCGGATTTCCGAATTATGAAAAGTAGCATGATCTTCATTCTTAGAGATTAATAAAAACTACGCTGCCTCCTTATTTACAATATATATAGGTGTGTATAGATATGAATACTTAACTTTTATACTGCTCATAAATGCTTTATAATAAAGTACACAAAATTGCAAGTCACAAATGTTCGTTTCATAAAACTCTTTCATTGGCCAGTCTATATTTATTTATGTCTATGTGCTTTATGACATTGTATAGTTTAAAATGTATTTGACTTTGTACGGCAGGAATATACAACGTTATGATAGTCACCCTTCGGGCCTCGATTCAATTAGATTTCTATTTTTAGGAATGAAATCTCTACCACAGTTCTTTTTTTTTTTTTTTTTTATATTGCGATCTGATTTGTTGAAAGAGTGGAATTAAAAAAAAGAATCGTAATCTCACGCTAATATATTTATATGAAATAATCTACCAAGATTTGTAATAATTTCCTTTTTGATAGTATTATTTAAAAAAAAAAAAAAGGCCCTTGGAACACCCCAAGCCAAGGGCGAGAACCGCATGACTTCTGGCTACCTAATGCTAAGGGAATTAAAAGTTCTTGTTCCTCGTTGATTGAATCTAGGATTTATCCACAGGGGTGGCGCGGTACACGCAAGTTTGAGCCGACTATGAAGTGTGTCAAGACATTTGCTGCTTTAATCTGTTTCGGATTTACACACGGGACAAATGATGCGAGTGATACATGTGCCAAGAGTGATACAAGTGCTAGGAGAAATACATGTGCTAAGAGTGATACAAGTGCTAGGAGAAATACATGTGTTAAGAGTGATACAAGTCCTAGGAGAAATACATGTGCTAAGAGTGATACAAGTGCTAAGAGTGATACAAGTGCTAAGAGTGATACAAGTCCTAAGAGTGATACAAGTGCTAGGAGAAATACATGTGCTAAGAGTGATACAAGTGCTAAGAGTGATACAAGAGCTAAGAGTGATACAAATGCTAGGAGAAATACATGTGCTAAGAGTGATACAAGTGCTAAGAGTGATTATAGTGTAACTGAGTTGATTTTCTGCGTGCTTCCAGCGTGTCTGAAGGTCATGGCCATTGTTGTGTTTCATGTCCAGTGTGTGTGTGTGTATAGACTGCATCAGTGGTATGCTAGACGTGCTGGTTTCATTCACTGTTTACTGTAGTCTAATTTTGTCGAATAAAGCCATGGTATTGGTATTCTAGTCGTTATCATTTCATTACAATTTATTCGACAAAATTATGTATCTGGATTAGTGTTGGATTCCTTAATCTACAATGGATAAATTACTCAGACCGAAAGAGTTGGACATTGATCCTAATGCTCCTCTGGCCTCAGAAAAATGGACTCACTGGTATGACACATTTCAGAATTTTCTTTCGTCCATCAAGGATATTAACGAAGACTTTAAACTAAAGTTGTTGAAGAATCACGTCTCTGCTACGGCTTATCTGCTCATCAGTGATGTATCGTCCTATTCGATGGCCATAGACACACTCAAAACTACTTATATTAAGGTAAAGAATGACATTTTTGCTAGACATTTGGTTGCTACATGTAAACAGCAGCCGGGCCAAACGGTAGAGTCCTTTATGCTAAAGTTGCGAAGCCTGGCCCGGGACTGTGACTTTAAAGAAGTAACTGCTGAACAGCACAGAGACATTTGCATTAGAGACGCCTTCATAACGGGTCTGGCGTCCAACACTATTAGACAGCGGTTACTGGAAAAGACATCTCTTACTCTACAAAGCGCTTTTGACGAAGCTAGGGTGTTAGAAACAGCGACAACGCATGCTCAGGCTTACAATTCAACGAACGAAATCTCCTGTGGGGCAATAAAAACACCAACTAGCTCCCATCTAGAAACATACATTTCTAATGAAGACCAGGAATTAAATGCCATTAAGTCGCTATGCTACTTTTGTGGTAGGAGGAGACACTCTAGAACTGAATGCCCTGCTCGAAATGCATTATGTCATCAGTGCGGTAAAAAGGGACACTTCCAAACTGTTTGTAAATCAAGTAAAACAACAGCCAACAAAGCTGACAGCAAAATATCACTGACCAGTGTGATAACTCCATGTACCTTGTCATCAACGCATTTCTCTGGGCTTACACAGTCTACGGCACAAGTGAACGTCAACGGGTTGCTGTTGCAAGCTCTCATAGACACAGGCAGCTGTGAAAGCTACATATCAGAAGCCATCGTCAAGACAAATAAATCGCCAGTACGTCCGTCTACAAACAGAATATTCATGGCCACTACACATCTTTCTGAAAAGACATTAGGACATACATTTGCCGATGTCCAGTACAAGGGAGAACACTACAAAAAGGTCAAACTTTCTCTACTTGCTGGATTGTGCTCGGATGTAATCCTTGGTGTAGACTTTATAAGTCTTCATAAGGAATTGACCATACCGTATGGAGGAAAACGCAATCCTCTACACATCTGTGGTCTTAAAGCAGCACGAGTCGAAACACCGAGCCTATTCAGTAATCTAACTTCTGACTGCAGACCGGTGGCTACTAAGTCCCGAAAGCGCTCAATAGGTGATAACAAATTTATTGAGTCCGAAGCTAGAAAACTCCTCTCGGACAAAATCATTGAACCTTCAAAGTCTCCCTGGAGAGCACAGGTGCTTGTGACAACAAACGAGAGACATAAAAGAAGGATGGTCATTGATTACAGTCAAACAATAAATCGCTTCACCTTACTGGATGCATACCCAATGCCCCGAGTCGATGAACTGGTAGAACGGATATCCAACTATTCCGTTTTTAGTACTCTAGACCTCAAAAGTGCCTACCATCAAATACCAATCAAGACTGAGGAAAGACCGTTTACTGCATTTGAGGCATGTGGCAAACTCTACCAGTTCTGTCGCATCCCTTTCGGTGTTACCAACGGAGTTGCATGCTTCCAGAGAACAATAAATGAAATTATTGAGAATGAAAAGTTGCAGGACACTTTTGCATACGTGGACAATGTAACGGTATGTGGTCATGATCAAGAGTCGCACGATGAGAATATGCAAAGATTTCTAGATGCTTCTAGAAAGTATGGGATCACATTTAATGAAGACAAAAGTACGATAGCCACTGACAAAGTTTGCCTATTGGGATACGAAATTTCTAAAGGCCAACTCAAGCCAGACCCTGAAAGATTCCAGGCTTTAAGAAACCTTCCTCCCCCTCATGATATGCGCTCACAAAAACGGATCGTGGGCATGTTGGCGTACTACTCACAGTGGATCCCACATTTTTCTAACAAAATAAATGTTAGACCTTATAATTAGGTCTGCTTGTTCTTGGTCTTAGGTTATATCTACCAGGACCAATACTGCCGTCGCTTGGAGTTGGTGACATCGGCGGCTCTCTAACAGGAGACTCAGCCCCTGCATTTACTTCTTCTTGATGTCCATTTTCCCCTTGTTGTACATATGTGTTAGGAGCAGCCATGACTCTCTGTGTCATCCGGGAGTAACAAGACTATGGCATTTAGTGCGAGCGAAAAACTTACCTTTCTCTTGTGAAGATGTTAGGCTGGTTGTCAACCAGTGCAGAATCTGTGCCGAAGTAAAACCCAGATATTTCAGTAATTCTAATGGAATTCTAATTAAGGCGATGCAACCTTTCCAGAGACTAAGTATGGACTTCAAAGGACCGCTCCCTTCTACATCTCGGAACACATACCTGCTAACTATAGTTGACGAATTTTCAAGATTCCCGTTTGCATACGCCTGTTCTGATATGTCGGCTTCAACAGTAATCAGATGTCTAGATAATTTATTTGGACTATTCGGAATGCCTGACTATGTACACTCTGATAGAGGTACCTCATTCATGTCAAGAAAGGTGCAGGAATTTTTACACGAGAGAGGGGTGGCCACAAGCAGGACGACCCCTTATAATCCCAGAGGGAACTCTCAAGTAGAAAGGCTAAACGGGTCATTATGGAAAGCTATAACTCTGGCCTTAAAAACTCAAGGACTCCCGGTTTCCAAATGGGAGCAGGCGTTAAACCAAGCCCTGCACTCTCTTCGTTCTCTGCTCTGTACCGCTACAAACGAGACACCTCACGAGAGAATATTCAAGTTCTATCGCAGGTCCACCTTCGGCAAATCACTCCCGACATGGTTAGCTTAACCAGGAAAAGTGTTGTTAAAAAAGGGAGTCCGTGCATCAAAATATGACTATGGTACAATAGCTGTGGACTTAATTACATGCAACCCACAGTATGCCATTGTAAGACTTCCTGATGGAAGAGAAGAAACAGTGTCATTGCGACATTTGGCCCCCGTTCCAAGAGAGGGAGAATCAGAGGTGTATCAACATATGGAACATGAAGACTTTGAGCCGGAGACAAACCCTATAACACAGATGCAGGTGCCTACTGAGCATGTGACTATAGAACCAATGGCTGCTCCTAACACATATGTACAACAAGGGGAAAACGGACATCAAGAAGAAGTAAATGCAGGGGCTGAGTCTCCTGTTAGAGAGCCGCCGATGTCACCAACTCCAAGCGACGGCAGTATTGGTCCTGGTAGATATAACCTAAGACCAAGAACAAGCAGACCTAATTATAAGGTCTAACATTTATTTAATTATTTTTCCATATCACAAGTTCTAACTAATTGTAGGCTTAATATGACACACTTTGAACTGATCATTTTATAGTGTATAGCTTTTCTAGTTAGACTTTTTGTATTGTATTACTTATTACATTATTATTCAAGACAACTGGTCTTAATATTTGTATGCATAAGGGACTGATAATTTTATAGTGTATAACGTGTTTGTTTATAGTTATACAATGCTTTTCAATAGAGTAAATCTGTAAGTATTCTGTAGGGATACTAAGGCCTCTTATATCGCTGTCCTTCACTATTATTTACATGTTTATGTTCCTATAACTTTTAGGCGGGGTGATTGTAGTGTAACTGAGTTGATTTTCTGCGTGCTTCCAGCGTGTCTGAAGGTCATGGCCATTGTTGTGTTTCATGTCCAGTGTGTGTGTGTATAGACTGCATCAGTGGTATGCTAGACGTGCTGGTTTCATTCACTGTTTACTGTAGTCTAATTTTGTCGAATAAAGCCATGGTATTGGTATTCTAGTCGTTATCATTTCATTACAGTGATACAAGTGCTAAGAGTGATACAAGTCCGAAGAGTGATACAAGTGCTAGGAGAAATACATGTGCTAAGAGTGATACAAGTGCTAAGAGTGATACAAGTGCTAAGAGTGATACAAGAGCTAAGAGTGATACAAATGCTAGGAGAAATACATGTGCTAAGAGTGATACCAGTGCTAAGAGTGATACAAGTACTAAGAGTGATACAAGTACTAAGAGTAATACAAGTGCTAAGAGTGATACAAGTACTAAGAGTGATACAAGTGCTAAGAGTGATACAAGTCCTAAGAGTGATACATGTGCTAAGAGTGAAACAAGTACTAAAAGTGATACAAGTGCTAAGAGAAATACGTGTGCTAAGAGTGATACAAGTGCTAAGAGAAATAAAGTGCTAAGTGTGATACAAGTGCTAAGAGAAATAAAGTGCTAAGTGTGATACAAGTACTAAGAGTGATATAAGTGCTAAGAGAAATACGTGTGCTAAGAGTGATACAAGTGCTAAGAGTGATACAAGTGCTAAGAGAAATAAAGTGCTAAGTGTGATACAAGTGCTAAGAGTAATACAAGAGCTAAGAGTAATACAAGTGCTAAGAGTGATGCAAATACTTTTTTTTTTCTAAACACTTGAGTTTTTACACCACTACGAGTCCTTCATTACACTAAATGTGTAGTAGAAGTGAGGGACAAATGAAGGGAGATAAATCCTAATGTGAATTTTCTAAATGCATACCGGGTATCTTCCTTGATTATCTGTCACAATTTAATGCATAGTTTCAGTAAAAATGAGAATAATTAATTGATCAGAGCAAAGAAACAGTCGCGACTTCCAGATCAAATAGAACAATTCAATAAATTGCGTTGCTGTTGAAAGCAGGAGTCTATAACACTAGTACATTGATGACACTAGTTGTTACGAGCAAATGAGACTCTTGATCGCATACCTAACGAACTCGTATATATAGTATGAGGACTTTAATCTTGATACACCAAATAATGCTATGTCTATTATATCTTCGTTTACATTACTCCATTTCTAAAAGCTCACCTATCTTCCCTTTCAACACGCATTCGCACCATTCCACATTCACACTATACTGCGCACGTAACATCAGTACATTGATTGCGCCCAGGTATGAACGTCGACCAAAAAAAAAAGGATTTTACTCAGAGATGTTTTTTTTCACCGAACGATATTACAGCCTTAACTTACCTGCGCTGCGTGGGAAAGGTAGGAGTCCATAAGTCCGTTGTAGGTGACGTCAGGTGCTTTGAAGGAGGGGGTGAACGCTTGATGCAGAGAACTCAGCTGTGGCCTGTGTGGCCAGAAACTTTCTGAGAAAGGAGAAATACATGTCTATTCAAACTATGATTTTCTCTCGAGTATTTTAAAACAAATAGGCCTACTTTATATGGTCTTTCATATTGGTTAATATGGCTGCCTGGTCGTGCGGTTTGCGCGCTGGACTGTCGTTCGGATTTATCGACGGTCGAGGGTTCAAACCCTGCCCGCTCCCATCCCCCGTCGTCCTGCGGGAGGTTTGGACTAGGAAGTAAACTATCTTCAGCTCTGAAGGAACATCCGAAACATGTCAAACATTTTACAAACATGTCAATATAATAATAATAATAATAATAATCTTTATTATCCGTAAGGAAATTTGTCTTAAAATTTGTGCATTACACCAAACGAAAAACATTATAACTATAAGAAACCAAAGTGTACATTCACACCAGACTCACTCATAATTTACATGTGACAAAGTTTATACCAGATTGTTCTTATTTAATGATTTGATTGCCAGGGGAACAAAAGAGTGTTTGTGTCTGTTTGTCTTTGCTATCGGTGTCTTGTATCTCTTTTGTGATGGTAAAATCACAAAATCCTGACACAAAGGGTGATTCTTTATTTCGAGGATCTTGTTAGCTTTTTTATAGATGTTTGTCTCAAACAACTGCCCAAATGGGGTTTGTTTTTTGCCAATGATTTTGCCAGCAGCATTTAGGATTCTATGAAGTTTATTTTTATTTTTAATGCTCAGATTGCCATACCAGGCAGTGATATTGATACTTAAAATATTGTAGATGTGAGCGTTATAAAACATAGCCAAGGCCTTTTCGCTAACATTAAACGAGGACAGTTTTCCTAGTAATCGTAATCTTTGCTGCCCTTTTTTGCTGATATAATCAGTATTTGCAGTAAAATTTAGTTTATTGTCTAGGATAGTACCAAGGTATTTAAAGGTTTGCACAATTTCAATAGTCTCTCCAGCTACAGAAACAATATCATTTTCCTTCTTGTCCCTACGAAAATCGATTATCATTTCTTTGTTTTTTTTTACATTTAATAATAAAAAATTATCTTTACATTATTTTTCAATTTGTTCTACTTCTTTGAAATACTTATTTACGTCTGAGCTCTCTGAGAGCAGGGCAAGAAGAGCCGCATCATCAGCGAATTTTGTGAAGGAGCAACAAGAAAAATCGGATTGAAAATCATTGGTGTACAGAATGAACCACAATGGCGATGTCACAGCCCCCTGGGGCGCCCCTGTGTTAACTATGCGTTCATTAGATATAACATTGTTTACCCTAACCCTCTGAGCTCTCTGGGTCAAAAATTCATTAGCCCATAGTATTATGTATGGACTAATCTGCAACGCTTTCATCTTTTCAATGAGTAAATGAAGTTGTATAGTGTTAAAAGCTGATGAGAAATCAATAAAGAACAATCTTACATAAGTGTTCGGTAAGCCCAGATGTTTGTAGACACAGTTTAAAATATTTAGGATGGCATCGTCTACACCTTTACCCTTTTGGTAAGCAAATTGTAATTGTAATATCACAGATAGACCTAATGTTAAACTCAAGATAACAGACCTGATGTCAAACGATAGGCCTAATGTTAAACTCAACACAATAGATAGCCATAAAGTTAAATTTAAAAAAAAACAACAACAGATAGACATAAAGTTAAGCTCAACTTAACAAATTGATTGTGAAGATCACTGAAGAAACAAGTCCCTATACGTTTAAAGTGTCCTTTAATTGTGAAGCATTTCAACATAACATATATACACGGCAGACATTATATACAGATAGCCAACTTCACTAGCTGACTTCCTCTCTTCTTGTTTACACACTCGTCACTTCCCCCATGTCCCCTAACTCTCGATACCCAACACTTGACCGTGTGTCACGGTTGACCACACAGTAACCGTGTCACAACATTGATCTAAAGTTAAACTTAGTATACCAGAAAAGTCTTAAGTTAATCTCAAAATAACAGATAGAGGTGATGTTAGAAAATAGATAGACCTCCCTCCTAAGCAAACATAAAAGTTGATCTACTGCTAAAATGACATAATAGGAATATTGCTAAAGTCATAAAATAATAGACCTAAAGTTAAAGCCAACACATGAGGTCGACCTAATTTTAAAAACTTACATAAGGGATAGACCTAGTGTTAAAACCCAATCCAAGAGATAGACATAATGTTAAAACCCAATCCAAGAGATAGACCTAATGTTAAAACCCAATCCAAGAGATAGACCTAATGTTAAAACCCAATCCAAGAGGTAGACCTAATGTTAAAACCCAATCCAAGAGATAAATCTAATGTTAAAACCCAATCCAAGAGGTAGACCTAATGTTAAAACCCAATCCAAGAGGTAGACCTAATGTTAAAACCCAATCCAAGAGGTAGACCTAATGTTAAAACCCAATCCAAGAGGTAGACCTAATGTTAAAACCCAATCCAAGAGGTAGACCTAATGTTAAAACCCAATCCAAGAGGTAGACCTAATGTTAAAACCCAATCCAAGAGATAGACCTAATGTTAAAACCCAATCCTAGCTATTACAGTGACACACCGACCTGGCGCTGATGGTAAAGAGTAGTTGGCATCGCTGAACATGAACGCAGAGGGCGGGGTGCAAGTGGGCAGTGACGACTGGAGCATGGACTGAGGCTGAATGGGCGCTGGTCCAGGCACAGAGCCCATGGATACCTGGTCAGTGTGTACAGGCTGGCTCATCACCGTGGCCGAATTCATGGAGTGGACACCGTGGGACCCGCTCTGTGGCAGCTGTAAGAAAGTGTTGATGGCCGAGAGCTGGTTGCTGCCAACTTGTTTTCTCCAACGGGCTCTTCTGTTGCTGAACCAAACCTAACGACAACAAACATATAGTGCATTTTCATACATAGGTCATTTAAGCAATCTTCTTTTTCTTATCTTATCTTATATAATACAGACGTTACTTCAAAAAAGAAGATGATTACGTCCTACGTGTCATGCATTTAGTCATGCATATTAGCCAAAGACTTAAACTCTGCCAAGTCACTGGTTTTCCTGGCTAGCCCAGGTAACCCATTCCATGCTCTAATAGCACTAGGGTAGAAGGAGTATTTGTACAAATTTGTGCTAGCATATGGGACGAGGAATGTGCCTTTATCTTTGTGTCTTTCAGAGTATTTTATTAAATTCTGTTTTTGTATTTTGAAGATTATGGTTCAGTGTTATATGTATAATTGCTACTTTACTTTTGAGCCTTCTGTCCTGAAGGTTTTCTAAATTTAGTGATTTTACTAATGATGTTACTCTAGTCAAATGTGAATATTCGTTTGCTATGAATCTCACAGCTCTATTTTGTGTCTGTTCCAGTTTCTTAATGTTTTTTTGAGTTGAGGGGTCCCAAACGGAGGATGCATATTCTTTATTTCTTCCGTTCTCTAGATCTGTCTCACTCTCTCTCTCACTAGTTATCTCTCTTTTTACAAAACCTATATCAAGTCACTATGCCTATCTAGTATAATTTTTGTTTTCCATTTCCCATTCTCGGATTAAGTTAAAATTGTGTACAATTATTCATTGCACCTTACAAGTCATGATTCAATGAAAATATTAAACGCCTAGTTAATTAATTATTGGTGATTAATTATTTTGTTTGATTTCGAAATATGGGGAATAATTTCTAATTAATCAGAAGTGTATATATATATATATATATATATATATATATATATATATATATATATATATATATATATATATATATGGATTTAGTCCCCTTATTAAGTTTTGACACGTTTTTTCTCCCATACCCATTATGGGATCAAGTTGAAAATTTGCATAGTTTTCCATGGTCATAAACTATACACGAATTAATCCAAAAAAATTAACCTACTACTTAATCATTCAGTACTAATTAATTAATTTTGTTAAAGGAGCTAAACTCTGTAATTCTCAGATAAATGGTAGTAATTAGCGGTTATTTTTCCTTTGATAAGCTTTGATTTAAAAAGTATTTCTTTTTTTTTTTTCTATTGTTTGTAACTCTCTCAAACAAGTTCGTATGCCTACAATCGGAGTGAAAAAAAATAGACTTTTTGAATTCATCACGAATCCGCCGCAAGCTAAAAAAAAAACTGGAACTTTGTGGACTAGCCTCTATCAAAGGAAAGAATAAAAATTTGAATCCCTTTATCGAACCGCACCATCAGCGGACGGTCCCACAATCTCCCTCCACCTAGTTACGCTACTGGCTCAAAACGAGAACGCTGAATATGAACAGTAATTACCTGGACCCTGGCTTCCGTCAGCTTGGTTCTCTGGGCAAGCTCCTCACGGGTGTAGATGTCCGGGTAGTGGGTTCGCTCAAAGGCTCGCTCCAGGTCCTCCAACTGTTCGCTGGTGAAGGAGGTCCGGCTCCGCCTCTGCTTACGTTTCAGTTCTATGCCCGGCTCTGAATCGCAATCTGATAGATCTGTGAACACAGCGAGGACTAGTTTGTGATCGTGACGTTAAACAGTAAGAAGTGAGCAATTCATAGTATAACAAGGTAATTTGGTCGAAAACGTTAAACAGTAAGAAGTGAGCAATTCATAGTATAACAAGGTAATTTGGTCGAAAACGTTAAACAGTAAGAAGTGAGCAATTCATAGTATAACAAGGTAATTTGGTCGAAAACGTTAAACAGTAAGAAGTGAGCAATTCATAGTATAACAAGGTAATTTGGTCGAAAACGTTAAACAGTAAGAAGTGAGCAATTCATAGTATAACAAGGTAATTTGGTCGAAAACGTTAAACAGTAAGAAGTGAGCAATTCATAGTATAACAAGGTAATTTGGTCGAAAACGTTAAACAGTAAGAAGTGAGCAATTCATAGTATAACAAGGTAATTTGGTCGAAAACGTTAAACAGTAAGAAGTGAGCAATTCATAGTATAACAAGGTAATTTGGTCGAAAACGTTAAACAGTAAGAAGTGAGCAATTCATAGTATAACAAGGTAATTTGGTCGAAAACGTTTTTTAAGCAAATTATGACAAAGGTAGCGAGCAATGGGGGGGGGGGGGAATGGATGGTAGAAAAAATAACAAAAATTAGTTGCAAAATTCAGGAAAGCACAAATTATTAGGAAAACATGAAAAAGAAAAATCCAACTGGGTTTGTGATCGTGACGTTAAACAGTAAGAAGTGAGCAATTCATAGTATAACAAGGTAATTTGGTCGAAAACGTTAAACAGTAAGAAGTGAGCAATTCATAGTATAACAAGGTAATTTGGTCGAAAACGTTAAACAGTAAGAAGTGAGCAATTCATAGTATAACAAGGTAATTTGGTCGAAAACGTTAAACAGTAAGAAGTGAGCAATTCATAGTATAACAAGGTAATTTGGTCGAAAACGTTAAACAGTAAGAAGTGAGCAATTCATAGTATAACAAGGTAATTTGGTCGAAAACGTTAAACAGTAAGAAGTGAGCAATTCATAGTATAACAAGGTAATTTGGTCGAAAACGTTAAACAGTAAGAAGTGAGCAATTCATAGTATAACAAGGTAATTTGGTCGAAAACGTTAAACAGTAAGAAGTGAGCAATTCATAGTATAACAAGGTAATTTGGTCGAAAACGTTAAACAGTAAGAAGTGAGCAATTCATAGTATAACAAGGTAATTTGGTCGAAAACGTTTTTTAAGCAAATTATGACAAAGGTAGCGAGCAATGGGGGGGGGGGGGGGAATGGATGGTAGAAAAAATAACAAAAATTAGTTGCAAAATTCAGGAAAGCACAAATTATTAGGAAAACATGAAAAAGAAAAATCCAACTGGGTATCGAAGCTGAATACTTATATTTTGAAGTTCTGGATTTTTAGAGCGGTCCTTAGTCCTGACTTTAGTTTGAGAAAATAAATGCGGTTGGTCGTTGTGCTGGCCACATGACACCCTGACATATATTTATAAATAGGCCCCTATATATATTTAAAGTTAAAAACAGATTATGTCTTTTAGCATTTTACGTCTCGAGAGACGATCTTTTCCCTTTGCAACTTCTTGTGTGACTAAAGAGGCCAATCCTTGTGCCACAGCAGTGTTGGGCTTCAATCAAGTTCAACGGCTGCCTGGTCACGTGGTATGCGCGCAGGCCTGTGGCTGGGTCGTCTCATTCCTACCCCCTCCCCGTAGTCCTGCGGCAGGTTTGGCCTAGAAAGTAGAAAGTCGATTATCTTCAACTCTGAAGGAGCATCCGAACCATATAAAACTTTGTTAAAGTAGTAACTAAAGACAGTGGCCTTTCAAAAAAAAAGCTAAGCTCAAACCTTTCGTTTCGTGAGAGAGTTTAAGTACACGTGGGATGGCTAAGAGAGAAATGACAGTGATTTTACGGTTCTTCCCTTCAAATACGCTTTCTTTTGCAAAGAGTATATTTTTATATTTGTCTTGTTTATATGCTTTTCTATACAAGGTTATGTGTAATGCAAACTAAAATGAAACGAAAAATGCAAAGGCTCTCAACATTTTATGCAGCTTAAGTACGACCTTATTATAACCATCTTTTAAAGAAATTTAAGAACCAAATTATCACAGTATACTACTTATTAGATAGCACGTGAAGCCCTGCAAATTATTAAATAGGAACTATATATATATATATATACATATCACTGTATTATCATCAGTGATGCAGTCTTAGTGTTAGTGTTACTTTAGTATCAACCTGCCCTTCCATCTTCAGTGTTTTATTTAGTAAGCAATACTGACTTACATTTTAACAAATGCATATTTCCACGACTTAAAAAAAAACCCAAATAAATAACAACCAAGGACTTCTGCCCCTGTGGCGGGGGGAAATCAAAGGTATCCTTGGGTATCACTTTCCCCGTTGATGTTTCAGAGGGTGGATTACACCCCATGGGGGCCGAGCAATCTGGCGTGATTTTGATGTCGACAAAAAAGTACCCCCTTTGTCAAATAATCTCTCGCAGCCACGTGCATACACGTTCTTGATAGACTTAAATCTTTTACGACATTATTAATTTAGCATCAAAATAAGGTCTTTTACGACATTAAGTGGCACAGTAAAAAACTCTACTTACAACTATGTTATAAGTCCAACAACAGAATTTCTTGTAAATTTTTTTTTACAAAGCTTATATTAACTCACTCTGTACGTCTGGTCACAAAGTTTGTACACGTTACTTCTCCAACACCCAATTTCGAATTAAGCTGAAATTTCGCACATCTATTTTTACTTCAAATCAAAAGAATCAATAATAATAAGGCTTGTCTTCGAGTCCGAAGACCAGCGAGGAAATGAAAAGGAATGCAGTATTTCCAGTGGATGCGCAGCCCCAGCTGTGACCTACATATTTTGCCACACTCAGGGCAAGCATAACCATTTATCTTTCTTACCTCACAACACAAGAATCAATAATAAAAAAAAATTGTTAAATAGCTAATGGTAATTAATTATTTTGTTTGGTATCTCGAAAACGGAAAGAAATAGTACTTGACTGAAATGGTGGTATAAGCTGAATTAGTCCCCTTTATAGGTCGTTGTCTGAGTCTTAGTGAACGCAGCATGGAAAATCGGATGTGACTATAGAAACAATAGATAACTATACTATCTTACAACTTCATAGGCTCTCCGCTAGCAGAGTGGTTACCGTGTTGGCTTGACAAGCCTGAGAAGGCTTGAGCCATGAAATCAAATTCCGGTCGTTCGCCCTTTTAAAAAAAATTTAATAGGTTAAATGCTTTTTTATTGTTAGTCTAGATCAGTGATGCCCAAAATACGGCCCGCGGGCCAGATCCGGCCCGCGAAGTGTTTCCACCCGGCTCGCCGAAACGACGGCACAAAATGTAGAAAATCCCCTCTCCAAAGGGTTGATAAAGTTATTTTTACCTACGTTAGGGCCCTAACTTTTTCTCTGATGGATTGGTACCATGACCTTTAACATTGTGTTTATGAAATGGGACTAAATGTATAATCTAACTGGAAAAGTGAACGGATCTTTACTTTTTTTTTTTTGAGGAACATGACAACGAGCCAATGTATTTGATTTGTAAAGAAAGTGTGGCTGTTTAAAAAACAAACAAACAAATATGGCAGCATTCTTGATTTGAGCCGCGAATACAATATTGTTAAACTACGCCTGGAGATTGAAGGATTGAATAGCCACAAAGAGATAAGAAAATGAGTCGGTGGTTAAGCTAGATAGAATGTTGCTCACATTGTAAGTAGAGAAATGAAGCCATTGTTCCGAAGTGTATAAAAGAAGACAAACTTCAAACATCTCACTAATTACTAGATCCACGGGTTTCTAATAAAATAGTTTTAGTTCAATTTTATTACGTTTTTTGTATCTATTCGGTCATGTGGCCCGCGACACTAGTGTCGGAAATTAAAATGGCCCGCAGGTCGAATTAGGCTGGGCATCACTGGTCTAGATCTATTACAAATTTAATTACATGGACGATCCATACTAATTGATACAAGTACGCTTACTTTAACTGGAAAGGACACACCCTGCGAAATCCAGCTACCAATATTGCAAGGCAGGCACTGGACTGGAACCCACAAGGAAAGAGGAAAGTGGGCAGACCCAAGCAAACCTGGAAGAGGTCAGTCATCAGTGAAGCTGAAGGTACTGGAATGACATGGGAGCAGATGAAGGAAGCTGCACAGAACCGAGTTCGGTGGAGAGGTGTGGTTACGGCCCTATGCTCCCCTGGGAGTGTACAGGATTAACTCACTAACTCACGCTTCCTTTATATATTGTTACGATCTTCTGTATCAGGCCTTCTGTAAACACTGCTAAATACAACACAGCACATCTAATACAAAAACTTGACAAGAGCTACAAGTATTAATGTGGAGGTTTAATGTCAAATACATCAAAAGCCAATACAACACAACTGGCAACATCACATTCAAATGCTATTTTGTACAAAACAGAACTGCCTAACTTAACACTACAAGTCTTTCTCTGTCTACTTCTAGACTCGTACAGCTACATTTTCAATGACTCACTTTGTAGCACACAGTTCTTACTGCCTTGCTGTCCTGGACTCAACTGTCCTTTCTTTACACCTTGTCTCTCGACCGTGAAGACTTTCGGTCACATGACCATAATACTGGTCATATTTGCGGTGTACTAGCAGTAATGTCCCTTTTTCAACAGCCGTTGACCCGTTGACCTGTGTGATTGGCCTGAGTCGTGTGTATCAGTAGGCCGCACATACATTAACCGTTTCGGTCCGCTACTGGAGTTACTACAATATATTTAAAAACGTTTTTTTTGGGTATTTTCTCGTTAAGCTCACGTACTCTGAGAGCCTGTACTTCTTGTGTCTCCCCATCACTAATCTCTTCACATCTCCTGTTCCCCTTTCAGACCATGCGGTCTGTTAAAGGTCATCTGTTTCTTTGGAAAACAGTTATCGCGCAGGGTGTCGTGGTGCCTGCACAATGACAAGCCGCCTCAACCCTCCCCAACTTAGGTCAGGTACCCATTACAGTTTCCCGGGGATATTCCATTATTATTTATTTAATGTTGTCTACATGTATATTTCATTACCTAAAAACAGGTTTATCTTTTATTTTTTTGTAACTTAAGGGGAGTTTATGTAATTTTTACATAAAAGGTAAATAAACGAGAAATATGAAAGACTAAACAAAATCTATGTAATCGCATTCTGAGTGTGATTAGTGTATAATTAAAAAAACGAATTTCACTAGATTTCTTTCTAATTTCTTACAGATTTGACTTAAATACTTGAAATTTGATTCCTTCTAACCTTACTATGGCACCCAAAAATAATTAATATTTTCATTATAAAGCATATTACTTGGTATGACCCATCCCGTATGTCAGTATAAAAAAATAACTGACTTCTAGTTTTGGTTTAACGATTTAACCCATCCCGTATGTCAGTATAAAAAAGAAAACTGACATATAGTTTTGTAACTACTCTTTGTGTTTAGTAATTAAAATCTTAACGATTTAGAAAAGCAAAAGTTCCACTTTCAGACTTTGCGGCAGATCTGTTTCTGTGGCTCACGGTTAAAGAGGGTGCCATGTGGCCAGCAAAACAACCAACAGCCTTTACCCCAAGTAATGTCAGGTACCGATTAGAGCTGGGTGTACTCAGAAGTGCCCAAAGATCCCAAGATTAAAAATCACCAGGATTCGTACCGGAGTTTGGAAGCCAAGCGCTTTACCGCTCAGCCACCGATTTAACTACTAAATAAATATTCGATCAATCAGTCAATCAGTAAATGGCATCACGAGTACTTATTCAGTAGATGAGAGATCTAGTAATCATTCATAATGATGGGAGATCAAATAATCATTCGATGGGAGATCAAGTAATCATTCATGATGATGGTAGATCAAGTAATCATTCAGGATGATGGGAGATTTAGTAATCATTCGATTGGAAGCCAAGTAATCATTCAGGATGATGGGAGATCAAGTAATCATTCAAGATGATGGGAGATTAAGTAATCATTCGATGGGAGATTAAGTAATCATTCAGGATGATGGGAGACCAAGTAATCATACAGGATGATGGGAGACCAAGTAATCATTATTGATGATGGTAGATCAAGTAATCATTCAGGATGATGGGAGATCAAGTAATCATTCATGATGATGGTAGATCAAGTAATCATTCAGGATGATGGGAGATCAAGTAATCATTCAGGATGATGGGAGATTAAGTAATCATTCGATGGGAGATTAAGTAATCATTCAGGATGATGGGAGACCAAGTAATCATACAGGATGATGAGAGACCAAGTAATCATTATTGATGATGGTAGATCAAGTAATCATTCAGGATGATGGGAGATCAAGTAATCATTCAGGATGATGGTAGATCAAGTAATCATTCAGGATGATGGGAGATCAAGTAATCATTCAGGATGATGGGAGATCAAGTAATCATTCAGGATGATGAAAGATCAAGTAATCATTCAGGATGATGGTAGATCAAGTAATCATTCAGGATGATGAAAGATCAAGTAATCATTCAGGATGATGGTAGATCAAGTAATCATTCAGGATGATGGGAGACCAAGTAATCATACAGGATGATGGGAGACCAAGTAATCATTATTGATGATGGTAAATCAAGTAATCATTCAGGATGATGGGAGATCAAGTAATCATTCAGGATGATGGTAGATCAAGTAATCATTCAGGATGATGGGAGATCAAGTAATCATTCAGGATGATGGTAGATCAAGTAATCATTCAGGATGATGGTA
Source organism: Biomphalaria glabrata (assembly GCF_947242115.1). Classification (NCBI taxonomy): domain Eukaryota; kingdom Metazoa; phylum Mollusca; class Gastropoda; family Planorbidae; genus Biomphalaria; species Biomphalaria glabrata. Next base: position 3,974,821 of record NC_074723.1, read on the forward strand.
GATCAAGTAATCATTATTCAGGATGATGGTAGATCAAGTAATCATTCAGGATGATGGTAGATCAAGTAATCATTCAGGATGATGGTAGATCAAGTAATCATTCAGGATGATGAAAGATCAAGTAATCCTTCGGGAGATGATGGCTCATATAATCTCAAAGGTCACACAAATACATATACATACTAATTGACAAACATAGAGATATACAAATATACACACACATACTAATTTACACAACTGCACACATTCATTTATTCCTACACATACAGATATATAAACAACCAAACACGTACTGATGGACACTCTATACATATACTGTTGAACCTACTCTACTCACCATCTTTATCAGTAATTGCTACCGACTGCCCCCCAAATTTCTGCTCACTGTGGTACATGGGCAGTCTACCCAATTCCTCCTCATCTCCTCTGACTGACCGACTCCTGAGTACACGAGAGATAGAGCTGACACTGGGCACAGAGTTGCGGTCACAAATTCCATCCTGGCAATAAGATGTGAGATTATGGCATGGGTCACTTTGTATAGGAAATACTTAAAAAAAAACACAAAACAGCAACAGATATTTCAAACATTGTAATGAAACTATGGCTCAATGTAAACAGTGGTTATAGCATTCTAACGGAGAGGACCGACATGCCAGTCTTTACAATTGAATGTGTGGTTTATGACTAAGAGACAATCGAATCTAATGGTTCAGCTTCGGAATCTATCTATCTATCTATCTATCTATCTATCTATCTATCTATCTATCTATCTATCTATCTATCTATCTATCTATCTATCTATCTATCTATCTCTATCTATCTATCTATCTATCTATCTTATCTATCTATCTATCTATCTATCTATCTATCTATCTATCTATCTATCTATATCTATCTATCTATCTATCTATCTATCTATCTATCTATCTATCTATCTATCTGTCTGTCTGTCTGTCTATCTGTCTGTCTGTCTATCTGTCGGTGTGTCTATCTAATCTAATCTAATCTAATCTAATCTAATTTAATCTAATCTAATCTAATCTAATCTAATCTAATCTATGATTCTATGTCATATTGAAAGTAAGAAATGTATTGCCTATTTTAAAATATGCCTTAGTAGCTTTCGCAATATATCCACAACCTTAAGTTATAACAAAAGAGAGATAGAGAGAGAGAGAGAGAGATTGAAAAGAGAGAGAATGAGTGAGTGAGTGAGAGAGAGACAGAGAGAGAGAGATAGAGAGAGAGAGAAAGGGGGAAGAAGAAAAGGGAATACAAGAGAAATACACTCTCTACTAGCCTGTTTAAATACTCTTACTTTACCTATTTTGAAAATGGCCACATTATAGAGAATGACTAAAATATTCGGAAATGACTACAACACAGAGAATGACCACAAAAAGACATACTCTCATGTATACTCACGTTCCTTGTTCCCACCTTCAGGAGTTTGTCTCGTATTTCCCAGCTGAACACACCTGGGTTGTCTCTCTTGTATTCCTCAATCTTCTCCTCCACCTCAGGAGTCGCCACCCTTGGTTTGCTGCCCCCTATCACGCCGGGTCTGATGCTGCCCGTCTCTTGATAACGCTGCAGTATCTTGGACACACATCTAATTTGAATAGCATGAGAATTTTAAAGGGAAACTCCGATGGTTTTGACAATTTTTGATATAATATGTGATTTGATTTACAGATAATGAATATATGATTCTTTTTTTTCTTCTTTGCAATAATAACTTAGCAATTGATGTTTTTCCGACGTAATTTTCCTGCGCATCCAAAACAGTCAGACCTTTCACCGGGTTTCTATGTGACGTCACAAATGTGTTTTAATCTATTGAGTTATTGTATAACAGGAGACCATACAACAAAGTTTACACTCTCGTAAAGAAATATATCTTGGTCTATGCAGTTAGATCTAGGATCTTGTAAGCAAAGAAAACAATGCGTGTTAAAGGAGATTTACATGCTTGACTAACCACGGCAGTGTGTATCTTCTCGCCTGACCACTCAACACACAACAAACACTATCGCTTGGTTGTCTTGTCATGACCGACTACACGCAGTCTTGACTAGCCTTACACTGACCAGTTTGTTCGAATCATTCAGACACACGATCTATGTACTTCTTAGGACAGAGAGAGGCTTAGATGAAAATGTTACTCTTTTTCTCGAGTTGATTATCCTAATGCTTTTAGATCTATCTAAACATGCATATATATATATATATATATATATATATATATATATATATATATATATATATATATATATATATATATATATATATATATATATATATAACTGTATCATCGCTCTGGACTAGGCCGTCACTAAGCCTAACAGCTACTGTAAGAATGAAGCGATACGATTGGTCAAATCTAGTTTCTCTTTCAGTATTGTTGAGGGAAATGACGTATGAACTAGCTTAAAACAAAATCTCATAGAACCCCGTTTTTTTTTTTTTTTTGAGATGTCAAGAATTTGCTGACTAATTTATTAAATACTAGACATATGTTACCCGCGACCAGCGGGTCTTTATTTGCGCATTACTGTCGATATAGTCACTGAGAGTGTTTTGTAAACAATTAAACGAAAAAATAATGTAATAAGTAAAGCGAATGTGTCAATGTAAAAATAGTGTGAATGAAGCTATCAGATCAAAATAGCTAATAGGGGAAAATCCATTTTTTTTTAAATTAAAACATTTGCTTTTGAATAATCTAGTGGATTGGATTTAGATGTATGTTAAACGTAGCTAATGATCCTTTCACGTTATTTCTCTTTCGCTACGAAAATAAAATTAGTTTTGCGAAAATGGTTTACCCGAAGTCGATACATTCATATCTATTAAAAACGAAAAGAGCGATAGCTTTGTTAAATGAATGGGATTATAAAGTGAACAATAAAACGAAATAATGTTTAGTACGCGATTCATGAATGAATATAGATCTAGGCCTATCTTAACTCGGCTTCGCAACTTTCGTAAACGAATGTAGCTTTAGAAAACCAAATTTGAATGTTTATTTGATCAAAATATGAAATGAATGGACTATAATTAGTATGTTCATGTGTTAAAGTATAAAACTATCTGTGCGAAGAGAAGTTTTATCATCTTAGAGTTGAATTAGAGTTTTAGATCTAGGGATGGGATTATAAAGTAAACAATTAAACGAATTAATATTGTTGTAACCCTGCCTTGCACCAGCGCTTGAGGTGCGCACTAGCGCACTAGTGAACGTAAACAGGAAGAGACTAGAATGAAAAGAAGAACAGTGCATCAGGGATTGTGAAGAGTCTGAATGTTTGGAAACTAAGAAGCCAGCTTTTGGTGCTGCCTGAAGGTTGTAGAAGGGACCTGGAGCGAAGCGGGAAGGCTGTCGTTGGTCCACATTCGGGTTGCTGTCTAAAGGACTGGTAAATTAGTAGAAAGACTCTGAGGAAGCTGAAGGATGCTATGTGTTTGTCCTAGTGAATAAACACCTGTCTTTATTTCCTGTTACACTGTGTCGTGTTGCCTGCCTTTACGTTGAGTGCCTAACCTAAGTTACAACAATATTTAGTACGCGATTCATTACGGTATTGTCTAATGAAAGAATGTTCGTCAGGAAATCTGTAATCACAGATATAAGGAACTAATTAATGTAAAAAATGCTTTTGAAACACAAAATTGAAGGTTAATTTTATTATATAATGAAATCAATAGATCTACTTTTGTATTTTCATGTGTCAAAGTAAAAAACTATCTGCGCAAAGTGTATTTCTTAAAATTAGATCTAGGTCTAAATCCTTTCGATCTTTTCTCATGTCAACATTGTAGACATGGCCTAGATCCATAAAATACTATAGAAGTAATAGAGTCGGACAACTTTATTTTTTTTGAGGGTCTTAAGTTTGTTTTAGGGCTACAATACATACACTACGGTCTAAGTTGGTACCCAAGGAACATTCCTGCCTAGTTTTATCAAGATTGGTCAAGCGGTTTTGATGTCTATAAGTAACATACATCCATACATACATACATACATACACCACACATTCTACTTTATAATATAGATAAATGTTTCTAAGCATTTAAATAAAAAATGGTAAAATGTTTACTAATACAACTTTTTACGCAGAATTTAAATATGTCAATAAGTCAAATTTGAAAAACCATCGGAGTTTCCCTTTATCATTTAATCTTTGAAAGAATGGAGAAGTCGTTTTAAGGAGCTGTTAATTAATTCATATTCACATGTGTTCTTTAGATTTTTTTTTCTTTCTTCTTTTATTTTTAAACAATAGCCTTTTACTGCCAGCGTCATTCAACTAGCCCCAGTCTTACAATTTGACACCGAAATACAAATTTTATCATAAGTTATCTTATATATTACGTCTAATTAAAAAGAAGATAAATAGGTCCTACGCATTTCATGTGTCAATCTTGTCATGCATGTAAATCAATGACTTAAATTCTGCTAAGACGTTGGTTTTCCAGGCGGATTCAGGCAACCCATTTCATTCTCTAATGGCACTAAGGAAGAAGGAGCACTTGTATGAATTTGTTCTAGCGTATGGAATAAGAAATGTGTCTCTATCTTTGTGAAATAAATTAAATATGACAACTTATGTGTGGGAATGAACCAAAAATGTTTTTATTTTTGAAAATGTATTTCTTATTTCGAAGGACTTTCAAGATATTTAATAATGGTCAATCATTTGCTTCTATTTAAACTCTTCCTCATTTTATTTTCTCTTTACACTGGTCAGATATTCTTTTCGGTTCGATCAATCAACATTTCAACTTGGGTCCAAATATGAATGGATAAATAAAATCAATCAACAGGTTGGGCCAAAAGTAGGTTTACAGTGATCAAATTATCGGTAGAGCGGCACTGTACCAGCAGTATGCGTCGCAAGGGATTCGGGGGCTTGGTGGGCTTAGTCGAAAGTAGATTTACAGTTACAGTGATCTAACTATCGCAGTGCGGCACTGTGCCAGCAGTATGCGTCGCATGGGATTTGGGTGCCCTGGGGCTTAGCCTCTTTAGGGGCCCCTGCAAGTTGACATTTGACATCATGACATGAGATAATGTACTAAATAAATGTATAAGTCTAATGTGTGGGACACATGCAACATGGTCACTGATTTACATAACAACATGAATAGCAACATATCATGACATTGGCTTAATATTTAATGTTAAAAATAATTTTGACACTCATTTGGGGGTAACCCTCAAGTGGGGGCCGGGGGATTTTCAAATTTGGACACGCCCTCCACCACCCCAGCTAGCTCTGGACATGAGCGGATCATCGTTCTCTCTGTGATAGTAAGTGTATGTGTTTTGAGTGGCTGGTAGTGCAGTGTCTGTGCCTGTGTATGAAATGACCAGTGGACCTTGAGTGTAAATGGTTGAGTGGACAGCAGTGTGTCAGGACTGTGTGTAAAAGGAAGTCAGTTTAGAGAACAAGTGGCTGGAGTAAAGAGCATAAATAGAGACTAATAAAATCATTGTGTTTATTGAAGCTCATGTTGTTTTAGTGGGTCTATTACAATCTTCTCTCTAATGTCACATCCTTCTCTGGCTAGTCTCTAGTGCGCACCTTCTGCTCTAGCATGGATGGCGGTGTGCATGGCAATGTTATAACAATACACTACGGTCTCTGCCATAATATAAGGAACTATTATTTCAAGTTTTAACAATATTGGTCACACGGTTTTGTTTTCTATGCGGGACATACATACATACATACATACATACATACATGCATACATGCATACATGCATGCATACATACATACATACATTCATGCATACATACATACATACATACATACATTCATGCATACATACATACATACATACATACATACATACATACATGCATACATGCATACATGCATGCATACATGCATACATACATACATACATACATACATACATACATACATACATTCATGCATACATACATACATACATACATACATACATACATACATACATACATACATACATCAATTCTGTGGCATTTTACGTCTCGCGAGACGATCTTTTCCCTTTGCAACTTCTTGTGTGACTAAAGAGGCCAATCCTTGATACACAGCTGCGATCACAGGTTGGGCATATAAAATCACCAGGCGCCATTGCATTTTCACCCTTCTTTCTGCTTCTGTTGTGTATGACATCTGCAATCTGTGACCCTTCCTTTATGCTCTCTACATAGAGAGACATACATACATACATACATACATACATACATGCATACATATGATATACTTTACATTCAGTTTTATATATTAGATAAATGGTTGAATTTTACAAATGAAATTTTGATCTATCTGGTGTAAGTATTGATGGGATATACAGAATTCAGAGTTTAATATCCTCCTCTTGCGGGATGTTATGTTTATTGGCACATGTTGGATTACATTATAGTGAGACAGTGTGATGTCGGGGATGTGACGCACACTAGAATAATGCCGAGTGCCGACTGTTACACGGACCATCGTCTTGTCCGGACGAAGCTGAACATCACCATCAAGATGGTAAAAAAAAGTGGCCTGCCTAGGGCAAAGAAGCTACATAGGCTCGCGGACGTACGAGAACGCTTCAGTGTACTACTTGTGTCTGATCTTGGAATACCCCAGGACGATGACCCAGTGAGTAACTGGAGCCAGCTAAAAGCGATACTTCAGGACGTGACAGCCAAAGTCGCTGGATATAACAGAGACTGGTTTGATGAGAGCAATACCACAATTCAAGAACTGTTAAAGAATAAGCACAAATACTATCGCTCTGATCTTGCGAAACCTAATGACAACGCAGGCAGAACTCTCTATAAAGCTTCTGGTCACACTCTGCAGTCAAAGGTCAGGGAACCAAAAACTAATTGGTGGTGTTACGTGCGCATGTTAGTGTAAATGTGGAACGGTGCGAATTCCTGTTGAATGGAGGGAGGGAACCGAAATGGAGGAATGGAAACTAAATAGTGTTTATAGTGTTCATGAAGATTAAATTGATTATAAATTATGACTTTGACGTTTCGTTGATATATTGTTAAAAGAGTATCTTCATATAACAAAACGTAACAGCAGGGCCGGCCCTAGCAATTGCGGGGCCCTATGCGAAACGGATTGCGCGGGGCCTAGTCTGGGTAGGGATAAGCATAATGTCAAAATTAAGATTATTTTAGTTTAGTTTTACTTTCGTCTTTGCAATAAATTTTTATTAAATGAAAGCTCACAATGCTGTTTTTATTTATTGGCACCCCAAAAATGACAATATTGTCCATTTTTCATGAGATTTTAATAATTTCAGGAGATTTTTAGGACTTTTTCGTACATTTTGCCTTTTTAGTTGTTATATATAAGTTATAATGGTTTAATTTAATAATTTACACTTACAATTAGCGCGGGGCCTATGAAGGTGCGGGGCCCACTGGTTGCAGTGGCCTAAGACCGGCCCTGCGTAACAGGTGGCTTGAGCTGTCGTAAACATGCAGAGACATGCTGACACTGGTGACACACGCTCTTTCTATGAGTCCCCAATACCCATAACCCACATAAGGAGCACATCGCGGATAAATAGTTTCCCTTTGCACAGCAAACAGAAAAAAATTGCAGCCTCGACTGCCTTGTAGATCTAGTACAAAACCATATGTCACCATAACAATCATACAAGCCCTCAAAACACTAGATCTAGCTCAATCACTAGAATAAAATCTACAGTTTTAATAACATTGTAACAAGTATACCTTTACACAGGTATATATTTTAAGCTTTAAAAAATTGCTATTTTTATTGTTTTTTTTTTAAATGTTATTAAATTGTTCAATCTTTTAAAATAGTTATTTAATTTGTTTAGCTTTTAAAATAGCAATTAATGTTTAAGATTGTAAAATTTCTATCATTTAAATTGCAAGTATGTTAGGAATGGTGATGGCTTAGATACAAGAAGGTTTATATAATTCACCCAATACCCTTTACCCACAAAGTGGAAAGATAGTTTAACTTTGCATGCATAACAGAAAACATTGCAGCCACGACTGCCTTGTAGATCTAGTACAAAACCATATGTCACCATAACAATCATACAAGTCCTCAAAACACTAGATCTAGCTCAATCACTAGAATAAAATTTACAGTTTTAATAACATTGTAACAAATATACCTTTACACAGGTATATATATATATATATATATTGAGATAACCTAAGGGAGGTAACTCAACGAGATATAAATGTTTATTTACATGGAAACATGACAAACACATAGGTCATCTGCCTTGAACACAGCATCTTCATCTCGGCTCTAGACTTGGGCGGGAATCGTACTCTCTCTCCTCTCTCTAGTGTCAACACCCTTCCCAGTCTAGTCACTGATAGTGCGCACCTTCTGCGCTGTCTTGGTGTGCATAGCGGGGTTATAACAATATTTGTCGCTTTTAAAAAGTGCTATTTCAGATCACAGAGTTTACGTCTTACAAAACAAGATTAAGAAACATCTGACGCCCTCTTCTGAATTAGCTTTCCTTTTATGTTATCAAAGTATTACAAATGACTCACCCGTGGGAGACTCTCAGTTGTCGACTGATGACGCAGGGGCGAACACCCTGGGAGGCCAGCTCTACAATTTTTAACCGAATATGATTCGGCAGTGGTCTCCCATTGATGAATACACCACCCAGTTGATTCACGCGACCTTGACCTATGAAACACAAAAAAAAAAGACAAATGTATGTTTCTTTCAGTCAGATCTACTATAAAGTCAAATCAATGTCAGGGGTTACTGGCTGCGATTCATGGCGGCTTAATCGAGGAGAAGAAAAGTCTTACAAATATTTAACAAATATAAAAGAAGGGCAAAGAAAAACATTGTGCTTTAAAAAAAAAAGACAATACCTCCTTTCTATAACTTCTAGAGCGATTGTTTTGCTCTTAATCTCTAATGAATATTAGATTCAAAATTGCTCTTCATCTCTAATGAATATAAGATTCAAAATTGCTCTTCATCTCTAATGAATGTTAGATTCAAAATTGCTCTTCATCTCTAATGAATATTAGATTCAAAATTGCTCTTCATCTCTAATGAATATTAGATTCAAAATTGCTCTTCATCTCTAATGAATATTAGATTCAAAATTGCTCTTCATCTCTAATGAATGTTAGATTCAAAATTGCTCTTCATCTCTAATGAATATTAGATTCAAAATTGCTCTTCATCTCTAATGAATGTTAGATTCAAAATTGCTCTTCATCTCTAATGAATATTAGATTCAAAATTGCTCTTCATCTCTAATGAATATTAGATTCAAAATTGCTCTTCATCTCTAATGAATATTAGATTCAAAATTGCTCTTCATCTCTAATGAATGTTAGATTCAAAATTGCTCTTCATCTCTAATGAATATTAGATTCAAAATTGCTCTTCATCTCTAATGAATATTAGATTCAAAATTGCTCTTCATCTCTAATGAATATTAGATTCAAAATTGCTCTTGCTCTTCATCTCTAATGAATGTTAGATTCAAAATTGCTCTTCATCTCTAATGAATGTTAGATTCAAAATTGCTCTTAATCTCTAATGAATGTTAGATTCAAAATTGCTCTTAATCTCTAATGAATGTTAGATTCAAAATTGCTCTTCATCTCTAATGAATATTGGATTCAAAATTGCTCTTCATCGCTAATGAATATTGGATTCAAAATTGCTCTTTATCTCTAATGAATATTGGATTCAAAATTGCTCTTTATCTCTAATGAATATTGGATAATCTCTAATGAATGTTACATTAAAAATTGCTCTTTATCTCTAATGAATGTTACATAAAAAATTGCTCTTAATCTCTAATGAATGTTAGTTTAAAAATCTATGTAACAGTTTAGCTCCCCCCCCCCCCCATCGGTTAAGGCGATTCAAATATCCCATAGCTTGAAAGCACAGGCTAGCACAATGGAGGATATCACTAGATCTGCACCTGCATAGTCTCTATTAGTAAGTGTTTGTGGAGGCAGGAGGTTCGACCCCAAACGCTTTGTATCAATACAGTAAATCAAATACCTTTTCTCAAAAAGTTCCATATATCCTCTTTTTTTTTAAATGGATAGATAGATCACGTCTTACCATTAATGAAAAAAAAAAAGGACTCCCTATATTCCTTTCTCAGCGATCTACACCAACTGTTCAATTTCAAGGAAAATAGTTAAAGCCGTTTTTGAGACCAGTGTCCACCCACTCAGATTTTTAAATTTCCACGAAGTTACGAATTGAATAGAGGTATTGTAAAAATTAGATACCGATAGATACAGCTTGATGAATGAGTAACAAATAATTTTTTTTTAGCAGAGTTACGAGTTGAAAAAATGCGAAACGAAATTGAGCTTTGACATATTGTTGTAACTTCGCTCCCGACACTGATGGCGCGCATCATAGCACCGTTCAACACGAGGAGTAGAAGACATGTTTGTAAAATGTTTGACATGTTTCGGATGTTCCTTCAGAGTTGAAGATAGTTACTTCCTAGTCCAAACCTCCCGCAGGACGACGGGGGATGGGAGCGGGCAGGGTTTGAACCCGGGACCATCGATAAATCTGAACGACAGTCCAGCGCGCAAACCGCACGACCAGGCAGCCATCCATGTTGATACTAGGACGAAGGACTGTTGTAGATCCATGGGAGTCTGAGCTGTCTGGGGCTAATGGACGTCCTGTGTGATACCAGTGAACTGATTGGAGGACCTGGAACGACAGAGGGGATTAAGCAGGACTTGTAGAACTTAGAACATTACTCCCTGTGGCTTTATCGCTAAAGTCCATGTCTAACTGTAAATAAATGCATCTAAAAAAAGTAATTTTGGATTAGGAATCTAAGCCAGCTGCCATAATAACCTAAAGAGTTTTCTCTTTCTGTACATGCACACACTTACATTCTCTCTTTTAGAAATTGTGCAACTCATTATGTACGCAAAAATACACGTTTTTAATATCCTATATTTAATCTTTTTGTCTCGTAGACCCCTTGCCAACTTATAATATTGCATTTCTGCTAATTCATCAACTCCATTTCTAACTGTAGCGAGTCGAAGAGTAAAAAAAGTAATTTAAAGCTACATTTCAATTTTTATTGATACAATTCAAATTTAAACCAATTTAAAGTACGATCAATATGTATTTCTGGAATAACCAAACATACTGGAAATATATGTATTTCCTGAACTTTCACGCGTGGCTCAAATATTTGGTGCATGAAATTCTCCTTTCACTAACAGGAGAAGGTGCGAAGACAGTAAGCTTTGGGCAGAAGAGACTCATTAGCCTTGGCTTGCAACCCACCTAGCAGAAGGAAAACTGAATTCGAACCTCTGCTGCCTCTGCTTTCCCAAACATGGGAAAGGTTTCGAGGGTTAACCCTGGGAAAAAATCAGGAGCCGGCGACCCTCACAGTCGTTCAAAGAAAGTCTGGCTTGGCAACGAGAAAATAATGAACAAGAGGCTGACAACATTGACCGATAAAAGTGGAATGATTTTGTTGCGCGAACTGTCACATTACCCCTAAACCACAAGCCAAGGGACGGATGATGTTGATAGTGATGAGAATGATGATAGTAAAGATGATTAAGATGATGATGATGATTATAATTATGATGATGATGACGACGATGATCATGATGACGACTATTCTGATGACGATGATTATGATGATGATGATTAAGATGATGATGAAGATGATTATGATGAAGATGATTATGATGAAGATGATTATGATGATGATGGTGATGATTATGATGATGATGATTATGATGATGATAATGATTATGATGATGATGATGATGATGATGATGATGATGATGACGACGATTATGATTATGATGATGATAAAGATGATTATGATGATGATTATGATAACATATATGCATGGGATTCATTGTACGCTGCTTTCTTAATTCTCTTTCTTATAGTCACTCTGCATTGGTCAAAAAGGTCTTTCTACGTGAGCGGTTTGTCCGGGAATGCAAAATAATAAATAATTATCACATTTAAAGGAACTTTTTGAACAAAAGTGTCTAAGGAAAATCGAAAAAATCTTGGAAGACAACGGCCACCCGCTCCATCAGAACTACGTCAGGTTGTCGCGAAGTGGGCGACTGCTGTCAATCACAACAAGAACAGAGCGATACAAAAACTCGTTCGTACCTCATTCGGTCAGACTCTATCACCGCCACGCGTTGATCAGGGAACATGAAAAGCACCAAGATGCCTGTGTGTAGTCGCTGAATGAACTCTTTATGTTGTGTCTGTTGTATTTATGTGTATGTTTCTGTTGTGTTGTCTTTATATGAGAAAAGACACAAAGATAAAGGCACATTCCTCGTCCCATATGCTAGGACAAATTTGTACAAATACTCCTTCTTCCCTAGTGCTATTAGAGCATGGAATGGGTTGCCTGAGCTAGCCAGGAAAACCAGTGACTTGGCAGAATTTAAATCATTGGTTAATATGCATGACTAAATGCATGACGCGTAGGACGTAATCATCTTCTTTTTTGAAGTAACGTCTGTATTATATAAGAAGATAAGATAAGAGTCGTTGTAATCACAACAAAATTCCGTAAGGATCAATAAAGCAGTCCTAGTCTTAGTCTTAAAACAAAAAGAATAATTTTCCAAAGTTTTAGCTTGATCCGAGAACGGGAAGTGGGAGAAAAAAAAAGAGTAAAAAAATCCAGACAGAGGAAGTGTATTACTATAAGCTTTTGAAGAAACTTTTTTTTAATGGTCTATATTGAAAACGTTTAAAAATGTGAACCACATCAGACTGTAATAGTAATATTGACGAAAGATAATGAAAGTAAAATAAAAATACGGAAAAATTTCGTATTAATTGTATTTATTTTCTATCTATGAAAAACTTCCATTGCCAGCAGTTTATTCTATCTTTATGAGGAAAAAAGAACAACGCTCTCAGAAGAAAAACGCCAGAAAAGAAAAGCAAGTCAAACGACACTAGCTCCAGATGGAATAACCTGCCCAGTGCGGCTGAACTTTCCGGGCTCACATAGGTCTCACCAGCCACAGGAGGAGGCATAAAACCCCAGTGCAAAGCCCTCAGCCCCCTGGATGACAAAGTGGTCATCATCGAACCACGATGGACGAACTATATATATATTATATCTTTATATATGACATACGGTTTAGATTATTGTAGTAGTTAGGCCTATTTGAGCGAAAAACAAACTTTGTCGCCGCCAACAATTAATCATTGTCAAGGGGGCCAGCACAACGACAAGCCGCCTTTACTTTTCCCCAACAAATGTCGGTTATTTTGAAGAGCTGGGTGGGCTCAGAGGCGCCCAAGGATCCCGAAATTAAATATCCCATTCTTCACCAGGATTCGAACCCGGGACCATTATTTCGGAAGCCAAGCACTTTATCGCTCAGCCACCCCGCATCTGTCGTTCCATTGACCACTGTTTAAGTTAAACGATGGGGCCGAGATGTTGTCGGTGTGCATTTAAAAAGTTTATTTGAGGAATCTGGTTATGAGTGGGATGTAAGGCTGATTGGTATAGTCCACATGGTTGGCTATCAAGAGGCTCGAGTTCAAATCCCTACCATGGTGAGTTGTGTTTGTGTATATCCTTTTATTTTTAACTGAATTGGAATTATGCGATTTTCTCATAAAAGGGCGAATAAACGGAACTATATTCGAAAGACTATCGACAGTCTATATAATCGCATTCTGAGTATGACTAGTGACTGGTGTATAATCACTAAACAAATTTCAACAAATGTAGTAAAAATCTTATCTTATATAATACAGACGTTACTTCAAAAACGAAGATGATTACGTCCTACGCGTTATGCATCTAGTCATGCATATTAACCAATGACTTAAATTCTGCCAAGTCATTGGTTTTCCTGGCTGACACAGGCAACCTATTCCATGCTCTAATAGCCCTAGGGAAGAAGGAGCACTTGTGCAAATTTGTCCTAGTATATTGAACGAGAAATGTGCCTTTATCTACATATATAAGGTTTTCCAGGCTGGCACAGGCAACCCTAGCTGTGATTGTGCTAAAAATATTGCCTACACAGTTCTAGCATTGATTGTGATAAAAATATTGCCTACGCAGTTCTAGCAGTGATTGTGCTAAAAATATTGCCTACGCAGTTCTAGCTGTGATTGTGCTAAAAATATTGCCTACGCAGTTCTAGCTGTGATTGTGCTAAAAATACTGCCTACGCAGTTCTAGCTGTGATTGTGCTAAAAATACTAAACCAATAGATTTTGATATCTACGCGTGACAGGCAGCACACAAAAAAAAAAGCTTTATTGGCATCGCAAATAACGGTTACACAACAGTCGTCGGTGGTTATCATTATCCATCTAGTACCTATACTTATCTATTCTAAACCTGTACTTATCTATTCTAGGCTATGTTTTGTGTACAAACAATGTGTAGAGACAACTCTTGGTGCTATATGACTGGAGTTACCTTTCATTAAAGCTTCTTGCTCCATCATGGTAAAGTCCATCAACAAGCGAGTCTCGACCTCATTTACTCTGGGATAATTCCTTTTCTTCCTGACCGTTTGTTTTTCAACACTTCAACAATAAGATGCGTATAAAACATACAGTATAATCACAACCTGTTTATAATATTCCGTTAAGCCAGTTAGAATTGAGATTTACGGACACTTTTAAAATTTGAAATCCCCTTGGATCAACTTCGTGCGTCATTGTCAAAACAATGCCATTTTCTTAAAGTTGAACATCTTATATCAACAACCCCCCCCCCCACCTCTATAGTCCCCGCCCCCCAGGGATATATTAATGTACTTCAAAAATTGTGCAGTGTGTTTGGGTCCAAAGAAAGCAAGGGGAAGATAACTGGTCTGCTACAGTCAATCAAGAGTTACTTTATTATTGTACGGCTTTTGATAGGTCACGTAGTGAAGCCGAGTCCATGCCGGGATAGAAGGCTGGTTGATAAATTAATTAATGAAACTGATTGGCCAATTGAGAGCTGTCTCTTCTTGCGCGGCGTGGCTCGAAGTCACACGACTTAACTAAGTCTACACTTAAAAAAAAAAAGATTCTTAAAAGTTTATAAGCCTTGATCTCTACATGATCTACTGAGACTTCATTAGTATGTTTGTGATCATTTAAATAAAGGTGGGATTTCGGTCGACAAGGGAGATAATTAGCCTTGCTGTATTTAATTCAACCAAGTTTTGTACTCAAGGAATTCACTAAATATGAGCACGACTAGCGTGATGCCATTGGCTAGCAGGCCCTAGTTTGGATATTTCTAACGTAGCATACTGGATTGGATTTAGATCTATGCTAAATATAGTGAATGTCCCCTTCGCATTTTTTAAATTTATTTTTCCACGAAAATAAAAATTGTGTTTGAAAACAGGTTTACCGAATTTGCAAAAAGAATTATTTTTTTTTTAATAAAAATAAAATTAGATCACATTTTTTTTTATTTAGCTTCCTTCGATTGTGGAAGGGACATTAAACATAGGTAGCCTACACTAAGGTCTCCACGATGATTTAAGGAACATTCATGCCAAATTTTATCAAGATTGGTCAAACGGTTTCGATTTTTATTCGGGACATATACATACATGCATGCATACATACTCCTTACAATTTGCTTTATACATATTGTTGTCACCCTGCCTTGCACCAGTGCTTGTGGTGCGCACTAGCTAGCGCACTATTGAACCAGAACAGGAAGGCGCTAGGATAGATGAAAGAACAGGATATCAAGCGATTGTGAAGAATCAGAATTGGTGATGCCTGTAGTAAGGACCGGAGCGAAGCGGGGAAGGCTGTGGTTGGTCCGAATTCCGGTTGCTAGTGAAAGGACTGGTAGAATTAGTAACAAGACTCTTGGAAATACTTGGAATGCAGAAGGCTGTTATGTGTTTGTCCTGGTAAATAAACACGCTTGTTTATTTACTGTAGAACCTCGTTGAGTTGCCTGCCTTAGAGTTACAATAATATATTAAATATACCAATCGTAAATTTATGTATTACTGGAAATGCAGACGATTCCGAAGATTAAAGATGCCACGCAAATCCAGCTGCGACCCGTTTCTTATACTGCACTTGATGCAGACAAAGCTTAACCAGGTAACACGCAAGGAAAAAGTGTGGCCAGCAGAAAGATCCGTTGGGTACATATCAGCAGGGACGGACTAGGGGACAAACTCGCCCATGGCCATAGCATACTGTACGTTCTGACCCATAAATTACTTGCCATCTGATAATGACGGGCATCGAGAACTCTTGCACTCCGTAAGTTTACTTAACTTATTGTTTGAAGGCTGTTAGACTTACTTATTACATAACCTAGAGGCCGCAAAGAACACTACATCAACTAAAATAGAACCAAGCATAAGTGGCTTCCCCCCTGCGCTTAAGAATCGATAGGCCGAAAAGCGTTTGGTCAACGGTCGGACCCTGTCGTGGGCAGAATGTTGGTAATAACAGCCCTAAACAATTGCGCTCTATCAACTTCCAAACAATATTATTTTAAATCATATTTCAAACAAGCAAAATAAAAAATATTTAAATATTTATGTCTTAAAGTACGCCGCATCTCTCAATAGTGCAAGGTTTAACCCATATTTTCTTTATAAAATAAAATGAATTGATTACTTCTAAAGGGGACTAATTCGACTTATACCACCACATCAATTAAGTTCAATTTCTTTCCCTTGTTCGTTACCATTTATAATAGTTAGCTACCAATAATTGATGTTTTTTTAAATATTGAATCTTGTTTTGTCAGGTACAAAAAAATAGATGTGAATAATTTTAGCTTGATCCGAGATTGGGTGTGGGAGAAATAACGTGTACGAACTTTTTACCAGAAAGAGTTGATATGGCTTTGTAAAAAAAAAAAAATTAAAAAAATCAAATAATGTCTCCATAAACTGAGTGGCATAAACTACTGGGCTAAGTGGGAAGACAGGAGTAATATTGCCTGGGAATTAGTTTAATTGTGTCCAAGGCGCCCACACTGTTTGACTCGAGAAACATTGTTGAAAGATGAATGACTTTTGTGTTTATTATGAGCTAGGTATCCAAGACAATAGAGTGGAGCCACTTTATGAATCACACGACTGTAAGATAGCTGTATATTGTGGGGTAGGTGCTTCGGACTGACATCACGAGGGGTTCCCAGTTCGCACCATGTCCCCTGCCATTTCTGGTCGCAAGATTTGAACCCTGGACTTTGTCCCCGAACTCTGAAGGAACGCTCCGAACCTTGCACAACAAAGAAAGTAAAACACGATTTTTTAAAAGGAGTTGGTGTTTTTTTTTTAAATGGTGTTTTTTTAAATGGTGTTTTTTTTTAAATGGTGTTTTTTTTAAATGGTGTGTTTTTTAAATGGTGTTTTTTAAATGGTGTTTTTTTAAATGGTGTTTTTTTTTAAATGGTGTTTTTTTAAATGGTGTTTTTTTAAATGGTGTTTTTTTTAATGGTGTTTTTTAATGGTGTTTTTTTTAAATGGTGTTTTTTTTTAAATGGTGTTTTTTTAAAATGGTATTTTTTTTAAATGGTGTTTTTTTAAATGGTGTTTTTTTAAATAGTGTTCTTTAATGTTTTTTTTAAAATGGTGTTTTTTAATGGTGTTTTTTTTTAAATGGTGTTTTTTTTTAAATGGTGTTTTTTTTAAATGGTGTTTTTTAATGGTGTTTTTTAATGGTGTTTTTTTAAATGGTGTTTTTCTTAAATGGTGTTTTTTTTAAATGGTGTTTTTTTAAATGGTATTTTTTTAAATGGTGTTTTTTTTTATGGTGTTTTTTATGTTTTTTTTTAAATGGTGTTTTTTTTTAAAATTGTGTTTTTTAAAAGTGTTTTTATGTGTTTTTTAAAATGTGTTTTTAAGGTGTTTTTAAAGGTGTTTTTTTAGCAGGTGTTCTATTAGAAAGGTGTTTTTAAAAGTGTTTTATGGGTGTTTTTAAAGGTATTTTTTTTTAATAGACTTATTGAATCTTGAACCTGCCAACTGCAAGCGATGATAAAAAAATGTTCGATTTCAGAAGACCAAAAATAGACATGGTAACATGAGATTTTAAATAGCACATTTTGTTTTTGATACCACAACGTATAAGACAGATGAACAAACAAACGGACAGACAGACAGAAAAGCACAGAATTGGTAGCAGCTTTTCTTTAACGGAAATCGCTAAAAATGGAAAACTAATAATTAGACGAAATAAATCTTAGCCATCGTTTTTTCATCATTTGTAGTCGGCGGATTCAAGATTTAATAAATCAATTAGAAATATAAATTTCCGTTGAGGATTGATTTAACGAAATAATTTCTTAATTAACCGCTAGTCCTAGAGCAGAAACGATTGCATACTTGTACACATGGGTGCATGCAGGGGACCTCAGTGCTGCCTAGAAGGAATCACTAGTGGTTTTCTCCCCTACATAGGCCCCTATTTTTTTAGTTATTCGCTTCTAGTTCTCAGCTTAAAGAATAAATTGAATATTCAAGCAAGGAATCCCGATTGGTCACGGTTGGCATCTCCCACCGACCGTGCCTAGAACGCTATGCTAATGGCTTTGAGATAGGGGAACGGCCAATTTACATGCTAATTTCAAGCTTAAAGTCACGCGCAATTAACAGCAGACGCCATGGGGGCAGACTGAGTAGGGAAAGGGGTGGCTGCGTTATGTTAGCTTGAGAAGAATTAAGTTATCAAAATATATTTTTTTTGTTTAAGATGGCCAGATTTAAGGACATTGAAAACAAGATATTTCTTAGCATATCTGATTATTTTATCTTATATAATACAGCTTTCCACTGTGAGTCTGTATGCATGTAGCCTATATACATAGCATATAAAAAGGTGTTTTTATTAAATTCTTAATAACCGTACACTACTAAATAATTCGTTTCATTCTAAAAATACCTTATAAAAGTTTCATCCCATTGGCTCTATTTGACAATGGTAAGTTTCTTTTAAAGAATACAGACAATACATAACATGCTATATTTTTTAAAAAAGTTCTTCTTTTAGACCTAACGATCTATAGGGCAGATGAGGTAACGGTCATCTGTTTCTATGGCTCGCGGTCAACGAGGGTGTTATGTGGCCAGCACAATGAGCAACCGCCTTTAACGTCCATGACAGGGAGGCCAATACGAGGAAAGCGCAAACAGGGACGTCCTCGCATAACTTGGCGCCACACCTTCACGGAGGACCTCAGAACAGTGGACACCAGATGGGAGGAGGCTTCAGACATTGCCAGTGACAGATCTGTGTGGAGACGGCTTGCCGCCCAATGTGCCGAAAGGCGCATAAGGACCTAAGTCTAAGTAAGCACTAACGTCAGACAGGGCAGGCCCTAGATAATTTGAGGCCCTAGGCGAAGCGAATAAGGAGACACTAGGCAAAGTGAGTAGGATGGCCCGAAATAAAATAGAAAAACAAAAAAATTAAGACCGAAAAATGCGCAATGAATTAAACCTTTCCTGTGTCTATATCTAAGTCAACAACAAAGTTTAATTCATAATGCGCCGAAAGCGGCTGTATTTAATGTATATTTCATGATCTAGAGTCTACAAATAACGTTTCGACATTTCCCCAAAAGGAAGAAACAATGGTATACGCAATGAACTGTCGTTTAAATGGTCCGGGATTCGAACCCTGCACACCACCATCCCCCCCGCTATACCGAGGAAGGTGAGGGATAGTACCTTATAATCTTTGTCTCAGTAGAAACTGATAAAAACAAACCAACATCTTAGAGTTATAGATCTATAACAAAGCACAAAATCCAAGGCTTCATAATTAGGACTTGATCTAGACCTATTTGTTACTTTTTTCAAGTGCTATAATCATTACACCACGTCGACACTAATTGCTAGTGAAATAGTTTGAACACAATCATTCCACACATTTCTGTTTGACATAGTCTAATCAGTAATACACTATACTGCTCACCAAATATATCAAGGCAAAGGTCTTGCTTCTGAACACCAAACAATTTGGTCGAGTGGTTAAGTTTTTAGACATCGAGAATAGAGTGATGCTGACAACACCTGATTAGACCCCTTTACTAGGGGGTGGGGGGGGGGGGACTAACCCCAGCTGTGAGTATTTAAATCTTGATAAAGTTAAACTGGACACTTGACATCATCCAAAGCCAAGAATTGTAAAATGATAACAAGCAAAATCTAAAAAATATCTTTAAAAAAGAACAACAAAGCTTATCTAAGGGTAAGAACTCCGTTCTTACGACTATATCTATCAACAATGTTGGTATTTCCCTTATTCGATATAAAAAATAATTTCCAATAATTAATTTTTGTTTTAAAAATTCATTCATGTTTTGTTAAGTGCAATAGCTAATTATTTAAAGTATCAACTTGATCGGAAAATGCATGTGGCAGAAATAACGTTAACAAATATTTAAGGGGACTAAACCTATCTATCTGAATACTGAAGGATTTATTTCCCTTGTTGCTGTCAAACAATTAATTCTAGTAATTGACTAATCATTTTTTGTGGACTCATGTCTTGTCTACGCCAATGAATAATTGTGCAAAGTTTCAACTTGCTCCGAGAGTGGGTGTGAGAGAAATAACGTGTACACACTTTTTACCAGACAGACAGACAACCAGAATGAGCTAATATAAGCTTTGTAAAAATACTTTCATAAACCTCGACACTTTGTAAGGTTAAAGTAGTGCACTACAAGATAGAATGCCTTAAAATTTGTAACTGTATCTGAGATAGAGAACTAAGTCAACAAACAAACACGTCAGTGTGTCATCGTGTGTTTGTGCGTCCAACATGAAAACATCGCCCCTATAGATAATCACCACCAGGTACCCAAGCCTCTCAGACCAGCGTTCACTTAATGCTGTAATTCATTGGTCATCGCGTCTTGTTGGGCAGCGAGGCCTGGCATCCATTCGATGAGCCTATTCGTCACGCCAGGGATAGCACATTTAAACAAAATGGATCGCTCCTTAGACTACCGTGGATGGAGCATCCAAGACTATAGGTACAAAAAAATAAAAATACGGTAAATCTTCTATTTTTTTGCGGTGCTGAAAATATAAACATCAAACTGTGTTAAGCGCGATACAGTGTTTGATTACCTTGCGTACCAGCGAAAGGCCGCCTTTATCACTGAAATAATTTCTTTTTGTTAGCAAAATAAAAGAACTATACAAATTAAACCAAATTTTTGTTTAGAAACTTTGGTCACTCGCCAGCCTACTTTTAAAACTTGAAGTTCTTAAAACAATAGGAACCTTTTTACTTGTGCATTCCTTTTGTTTTTCACAATTCATTTTATTAGCTTGCAAATTCATGGGCGGAACCTAAAGCATAACACCTGACTGGTTCATGGGCGGAACCTAAAACATAACACCTGCCTGGTTCATGGGCGGAACCTAAAACATAACACCTGCCTGCTTCATGGGCGGAACCTAAAACATAACACCTGCCTGGGCGGGTACGAATGTGGAGAACGACTCTAACAATTTTCCTACTAACTTGACAGTTTATGTATATCTTTCGGGAAAATGTACTTTCTAATTGGCCCCACGCTTAAATCATATTCAAATATAATAATCTAAAAAATAAATTTGATAGGCCCTATATTTTGAACACTTGTCAGTGGTTATCCCTCATGTATTCATTCCATTCAGTTAAACAAATCAATAAACTGACGGAACATTTTGCGTACAGTTGTATGCAAAAATCATGAACTGGACTGCTACAATTGTTTAGCGACAACACATGTATATTGTACAATTTATGCATTAACAATATCAATATCATATCTCTAACTAGATCTTATCTTCTTATCTTATATAATACAGACGTTACTTCAAAAAGGAAGAAGATTCTAGTCTAGACTATTGTCTTTTAATGTTTACAATTCTTAATCCATATTACCAAACTAGAGTTTTCTTAACTCTTTATCAGATTTATACATGGGCGCAACCAAGGACTCTATTCAGTTTGGGGGGAATGGGGCGGGGTAAATAATTTTCATTTTTTTTAATCCATCAGTTTTTTAAATTTCCCTCACCCCAATTAAAAAAAAAAATTAACAAAGTTTCACAGTTCCACTCCCGTCTCCTGATCGACTAACGAACGTAACCAATCAGAAGATGCGCGTGGAAGCTACCATTAAATTCATTTTCAATGCTGAAGAACTATTTGCAATTAATGAATTGTTACGTCATGTCCGCTTACTGTAGTTTCAGCCTCAGACTATGTATTTTAATAATCATGTTTCACAACCCCTTGCCACCATCATCAATCTACCTCCCCCCCCCCCCTGTTTAATTTTCGCCTCTCCTCAGACACGTTTCTGTTGATTGCCCCTCTTCCACTTCCTTTTTTTTTTTTACAAAGAGTATATCAACTCACTCTGTCTGTCTGTCTGTCTGGTAAAATTTTTGTACATGTTATTTCTCCGACATTCCATTCTCGGACCAAGTTGAAACTTTACACAATTACTCATTGTACCTAACAAAACATGAAACCGTCGAAAAATTTAATCAATTAAATACAAAGTAAGTTTACCCTTTAAGACCTGGCTATGATGTTAAGGTCATATGTTTCTTTGGCTGACATGGGTGTCATTTGGCCAGCACATCGACCAACCGCTTTTAATTTCCCAAACTTAAGTCAGCTATCTATTAGAGTTGGGTGGACTCAGAGACGCCCTTAAAATCGCGAAATTCAAAATCACCGAGATTCGGACACAGGACCCGAGGTTCGGAAGCCAAGCGCCATACGGGCGGTGATGGCTTCTCCACGGAATCCGATGATACAGTATAAGGGCTCGGCCTCTGGCCTCGCACGGGAAGGGGGAACCCATTGCATTGGCTCGTTAACAAAAGAATATAAATAAATGATCATCCTGTTGACGGTGGCCTAAGAACAGGAGGGGTCGGTGAAGAGCCAATCCTTCATCCTGGTCACGGGATAAAAGCCCTTCCGGTGTCAAAGTTTCATAAAAACTAAGACATTTAAACATTGAAGAATCTACCATCTTTCTGTGTCCAGGCGCTCTGAAACATATCGTTACGGAGGAAGACAATTTATAAAACAATTTGTAATTAAAATGTTGTGACACACACTTTGAATAATATAAACTACTCAGGCGGTTGCAGTTTAAGCTACATGATTGTATAGCCTGGTAAGGTAAGGTTTTATTTTCCTCTTTCAGACATTACGATCTACGGGGGCAGCTCATCGGTGACTATGGTCGCTGGCTATGTGGCCAGCACAACGATCAACCAATTTTGAACCCCTAATGTGAGTCAGAGGTAGACTCAAGAGCGCTCTTTTTAATCCCTGTCTTTTACGGGACCTCTGGCTTTTGAAGCCAAGGGCTCTACTACTTGGCTACCAAAGTACTTGCATGGAAATGGGTGGTCACAGACCTAAACAGTAGCAAAGTTAAGGGCAAGGGTTCGAAACTCGTATTAGGCATTTTGTTTATTCACACACATTGAGTATTGTTAGGAGCTATCACCTCAGCCAACGTCGGATTCAGAGTTTTTTTTTAGTGTGGGGTTCACACATTAAGTATTGTTAGGAGCTATCACTTCAGCCAATGTCGGATTCAGAGTTTTTTAGTGTGGGGTTCACACATTGAGTATTGTTAGGAGCTATCACCTCAACCAACGTCGGATTCAGAGGTTTTTGAGAGTGGGGTTCACACATTGAGTATCATTAGAAACTATCACCTCAGCCAAGGCCGGATTCAGAGGTTTTTAGAGTGGGGTTCACACATTGAGTATTATTAGAAACTATCACCTCAGCCAAGGTCGGATTCAGAGGTTTTTAGAGTGGGGTTCACACATTATGTATTGTTAGAAACTATCACCTCAGCCAACGTCGGATTCAGAGTTTTTTTTAGTGTGGGGTTCACACATTGAGTATTGTTAGAAACTATCACCTCAGCCAGCGTCGGATTCAGAGTTTTTTTTAGTGTGGGGTTCACACATTGAGTATTGTTAGGAGCTATTACCTCAGCCAATGTCGGATTCAGAGTTTTTTAGTGTGGGGTTCACACATTGAGTATTGTTAGAAACCCTCCTTCCCACCCTTGAATACGCCAATGTCATCAGTGCACCCCATTCAATCCATATCTGTGACATATCGTTCAAATGAAATGTAAATATATACACACTTATTTCAATATATTATAACAGTACCTTGTACGTATAATGAACTGAGGAGACCGATGCTAGCCACTTGATAGGTAAACATCTTCCTTGGCCAGTACTGTAATCCTTCTCAACAATGCGCCAGCGTGAATTGTGTTTGTCGTATAGTGTATGTTTTATTTACAGCCCTAGTAGAAATGAGAAGGGTTAGTTCAGTATCAGCATTGTACTGCTTATCCCCCCTTAATTGTACATAATAGTGTTTCAAGAAGTGTTCATTTATGCAAAAATATGAAAACTAAAAAAAAACAACAGAAACTTAGAAAAGGTCAAGTTTCAAAATCTGTGGTGAATCACCCGCCATACTGTGCTATAGCACAAGAGCAACTTATGAAATTATTTCCATTTTTAAGAAAATATACTTGAAACGTACCATTGAACAATGGACGATAACTTGCCTCGTTTCGTAACAAGTACAAACAAATTATTTGTGTTGTAACATATGCTTATAGGAAATTGACACTATATTATAGTTCGTCCATCGTGGTTCGATGATGACCACTTTGTCATCCAGGGGGCTGAGGGCTTTGCACTGGGGTTTTATGTCTCCTCATGTAGCTGGTGAGACCTATGTGAGCCCGGAATGTTCGGCCGCACACTGGGCAGCTTATTCCAGCTGGAGCTAGTGTCTTTGGCCTTTTCTTCTCTGGCGTTTTTTCTTCTGCCAGCGTTGTTCTCTTCTCCTCAGCAACCTGTGCGCCAGTTTTCACAGAGCGACGCCATGATGCTCTGTCGTGTGCCTCTGTCTCCCAGGTGCCTGGGTCTATGCTGAACGCCTTCAGAGAAGCTTTGAGAGGTGTCCCTGAAGCGCTTTCTTTGACCACCTTGGGAGGAAATAGACATACAATGGCGTAAAAACAATTGGTGTAACCGGTGTTCAAATAAAAAAAAAGAAAGCGCCGAAACGAAAAATCTTTTTTTTTGTTTAAAGATGTGTCATGAATTTTGAGCACTATTTGGCACTGCAGAATCAAATTATCTAAGCACTTTCGTCTGCAGCACACATTTCAATATGGAGGACGCACTAGACTTTCCCTTTATGGCGTCAAATTTTATGACTTTAGACTCTATGACTTTAAGCTTATTTAAAAACAAATGGACAAACTAACCAATTGTAAAAGAAGACTTGATACAAAGATCAAATGTTACGCATGGAGATGTCTTATCTTATCTTATATAATACAGACGTTACTTCAAGAAAGAAAATCATTACGTCCTACGCGTCATGCATTTAGTCATGCATATTAACCAATGACCTACATTCTGCCAAGTCACTGGTTTTCCTGGCTAGCTCAGGCAACCCATTCCATGCTCTAATAGCAATAGGGAAGAAGGAGTATTTGTACAAATTTGTCCTAGCATATGTAACGGGGATTGTGTCCTTGTCTTTGTGTCTTTCTGAGTATTTTATTAAATTTTGTTTTTGTATTTGAAAATTATGGTTCAGCGTTTTGTGCATAATTGCTACTTTACTTTTAAGTCTATCCTGAAGGCTTTCTAAATTTAGTGATTTTACTAAAGATGTTAGAGTTATAGCTCAATTCTTTTTTTTTTGTTTAGTTGACAAAAGTAAAGTTCATATAAGCGTCCTTAGCATAGTCTAGTCCAGTGGTTCCCAAACTTTTTTGTCTCGTAGACCCCTTGCCATATTTTCTGGTTATCGGTAGACCCCCTGCTTAACTTTCAAATTTTTGCAAATTCAAATTTTTTTAAAAACTAATTTCTATCTGTACAAAAAGTAAATTAAAGTTCCCCTTTCAGACCTTGTGGCAGATGATGTAAAGGTCATCTGTTTCTGTGGCCTACGGTTATCGAGGGTGTCATGTGGCCAGCACAAAGACAAACAGCCTTTACTTTCCCCAACTAATGTCAGGTACCCATTAGAGCTGGGTGGCCTCAGAGGCACCCAAAAGATCCCGAAATTAAAAATCCAAGTCTTCAACAGGATTCAAACTCAGGACCCCCGGTTCAGAAGCCAAGCACTTTACCGCTCAGCCAAAATGCCTCCTAATTTCTATCTGTAGAGAGTTGAAAAGTGAAAAAAGTAATTTAAAGCTACATATTAGAGATTTTAGAGATCTCTCCTTTTTTTTTTGGATAAATTTCAAAACCAATTAAAATAGCAATATGTATTGCTGGAATCTCCAATTTCCTTAAGTATCATTGTAAGAGTTTTCGCAAAGAGCAGTTTCTCGTGTATTTGTTGACGTTTCACGAGTAGCTCAAATATTGTGTCCGCGCGAAGATGTTATCACTATCGGGAGAAAGAGCAAAGGCGAGTGACTGTCGCCTAAACCAGTAAGCTTCGAGCATAAATGGCTCATTAGTCTTGGCTGGCTACCCACCTAGCAGAAGTAAAACTGAATTCAAAACTCTCCTGTCTTGCAACTCTAACATGGGAAAGGTTTTGTGGGTTAACCTGAGGAAAAATAAGGAGCCGGCAACCATAATGCAGTTTGCAGCACACACCACTACATTCTGTCAGAACCTGTGACGCTGCTGAGCCCTAACTTATATATGTCGTTTGCAAAAAATTACATATGAAGCTTTTAATTTTATAACTCATGCCACCGAAGCAATCTTGAACTGTATTGTTGCTTAAAGAAATTCTTTTAATAATATCAGATGTGGGTTTGTGTAAAACAGGTTTTAAAACTACAACGGCTGGTAAAAATCAATGTTTTACCTATGGTGTTTTCCGCATTTTGCCATAAATAAGTAAATTTCCCCTTTCAGACATTGTGATGATGTTATGGTCATCTGTTTCTTTGGCCAACGGTTAACGAGCAGGGTGTCATGTGGGCAGTACAACGACCAACCGCCTTTACTTTTACTAACATAATTCAGGTACCCATTAGAGATGGGTGGACTCAGGGAAGCCCTGAAAATCCTGAAATTCAAAATTCACAGAGATTCGAACCCAGGACCCCAATTATGGAAGCCAAGCGCTTAACCACTACCACCACACCCTTATTTTGCTATAAGTAAACAGATATTGTAAGACTCATAAACCACCATCTTCTCTACATGATGTTGAATAGAGATTTTGTGGGTCTATTCTGAACTTTATCTTTGAATGTTCAAAAGTTTTTCAAATCTATATCTTTTTATTTGGGTGATATTGTTGCAGATGATCCTCAAGCGTAATTAGTTTCATATCGTCATAAAAAAGGCAATCGGTAACCGCTTGGTTGACAAGGACAGAATGAACAATTTTATATAATCAACGCTAGACAGTCTACATTTCTTTTTGTTAAACATTATTTACATGAAGACAAAATTAAGTTATTTTAATAAGTATTGAAATTAAATACAACAATTTTTCGTTTGAATAGCAGGATAAATATTTAAATGATTAACTAAGTTACAAATTATATATAGTGTGAAGAATTACATTAATGGGAAGTAAAAATTAAAGTCACGACCTGCTTATATGAAATCTATTATCATAGACCCCCTTGGACATCTGATGGACCCACTAGCGGATCCAGATCTTTGGAGTGGGGGGGGGGCGATTTTTTTTCCAAACCCTAACCCTAACGCCCAGGAAACCCTAACCCTATACATAAACGTACGTACAGCATATATATATATATATATATATATATATATATATATATATATTATATATATATAATAATAATAATAAGCAGTATTTCTCAGTATTTTCTTGCATTCTTCACTGCAGAAACGCATTCTCCTGACATCTAAAGCTCTTCATCCATCATTGGAGTTCGGGGCGAAGCCCCGACGCCAAAAGCGTTTTCTTGCATTTTTTACTGCAGAAATGCCTGCTCCTGACATCTACAGCTCAATATTCATCAGTGAATTTCGGGGCGAAGCCCCGACGCTTAAAGCGTTTTCATGCATTTTTCACTGAAGAAACGCATTCTCCTAACGTTTACAGCTCATTTTTAATCAGTGGAGTTCGGGGCGTAGCCCCGACGCCAAAAGCGTTTTCTTGCATTCATCACTGCAGAAACGCATTCTCCTGACATCTACAGCTCTTCATCCATCATTGGAGTTCGGGGCGAAGCCCCGACGTCAAAAGCGTTTTCTTGCATTTTTCACTGCAGAAATGCCTGCTCCTGACATCTACAGCTCACTATTCATCAGTAAATGTCGGGGCGAAGCCCCGACGCTTAAAGCGTTTTCATGCATTTTTCACTGAAGAAACGCATTCTCCTGACATCTACAGCTCATTATTAATCAGTGGAGTTCGGGGCCGCGACGCTAAAAGCGTTTTCTTGCATTTTCATTTTTTTTTACATTTTGTAATTTCTTAACTATAATACAAAAAGAAAAATTATTGCTTTGTCCGATAAGGGAAAGGAGATGGCATGTATCGCCCCTCCCACCTTTTTCCTTTTATATTTAGTAATCATAAAATTTGAGATTAGATTGTAGTGCGACATAATATACAAATGGTTTCACATATCAATTATATAGATATTCAACTATTTTTGTTCACAAACTATGATTCCTCCATAAAAATAGGACCACTCCCCACTCAGAGGGCTAGAGCGGCTAGGGCAGTACATGCAATCGCCCCCCCCCCTTTACACACGGAATCGGCCAAGATACCAGAAGGGGAGCGACATAATATCAAATTTATATATCAATTCAACTAATCTTGCTCACAAACTATGATTTCTCCTTAAAAGTAGGACCGCCCCCCCACTCAAAGGGTTTAGGTGGGAAGGGCAGTAGAGGTTTCGCCCCCCCCCCCACCAATCGGACAACAGGGGAACGACATAATATAGAGATCGGTTAAAATATCAATTTTTAAGTTTTAATCATATAGATATTTAATTGATTCTTTTAGCAAGCTGTGATTTCTACAAATAAATTGGACCGCCCCCCCCACTCAAAAGTTTATGGTTGGGGGGGGGCGGATTGATGCTATCGCCCCCTCCCGACCCCACCAAATCGGCCAACATACTAGAGGGGGGGGCGAAATAATCTAAAAATAGTTTGAAATATAAATAATTAGTATATATTATTAACATAAGTAAAATTCGTATACAAATTGTGTGACTTCTATACTAAAATTCGTCCGCCCCCCCCCCCAAAGGGGGGGGGTCGGCCGAGTGGGGGGGGGGGGCGATCGCCCCTACCGCCCCCCCCTGGATCCGCCAGTGGATGGACCCCCAATTTGTTTTTTCACTTTCGTAGACCCCTTGAAAGTCTTCATAGACCCCTGGGGGTCTATATAGACCACTTTGGGAATCACTGGTCTAGTCCATCGTGAAAATCTCCAGAGTAACATCTAGTAGTAACCTAATTGCCACTCATAAACACTTTTGCGCACAAGCGGGTGCCCAGTAGAGTTTGGGATCAGGACATGAACTCCATTGCAAATATTCAGTTTTGATCGTGGTTTATCATGAAGAGTATGTTCAGTTATTTATTAAAAGTTGGCTTAGCTTTATACTAATAGGAACTAGGGCCTGCTAATATCGAGGCTAGTATTCGAGTCCGAAGATTAATGAGGTATGCAGTATTTCCCGTGGCCCAGCTGTGACCTACATATTTTGCCACATCCAGCGCAGACATAACCATTGTCCGCCGTTGGTCGATTTTGATTTTCTTACTAATTACTTTTAAAAATAACAAACACATTATAAAATAATAACTATTCAAGTCAAGTCTTGTTACTTAATGAGCTCGCTACGTCTGCTGTTCTTCTTAGCAGTTAACTATGGTCCGTTGTTTTGTTAAAACGTACACGGTGTAACAATGTCAAATTACGAACACTAACTCTAGGTATGTATTTACTGAAACATTAAATACAAATGACTTCTCGCTTCGTGGCAGGAGATGACCCGATCAGAGGCGAACTTAGCAGAATACGGGGCCCCGAGGCGAGTGTCATACGCGGGCCCGGGAGACGAAAGCGTAGACTATATGTACCATACCACATTGGGCTAACGGGCTTGATCGTCTGTAATGCTGTAGGCCTTATTATAGTTACAAAACATAGTGCCTTACGTAGATACTGGTAATACATCTCTCAATATGTAACAGAGGTATGTTTGTTATGAAGTGTGTTTGTGTGTGTGTGTGTGTGTTTCTGTCGTGACGATGGAAAGAGGTTAGCGATTGGTTGGTGGCTATGCAGTGCTTATGATGAACGGCACTGTCGACAGCTGTCTTGGTTGGGCAGACGACTCTAGATTGCCAACTTGAAAAGATGTTCACGTTATTTCAAGTTTTTTACGTTATAATATAATAAAATATAATATAATAAAATATAATAAAATATAATAAAATATAATATAATATAATATAATAAAATAAAATAAAATAAAATAAAATATAATATAATACAATACAATACAATACAATACAATACAATACAATATAATATAATATAATATAATATAATATAATATAATATAATATAATATAATATGCCTCCAGTGATTTAGTTGTCTGCCAGCAGTTTGGTGCTACAAGTCAACGGTCGTCAACAGCAGTGTTATAAAGCTTTTATGATAAATGGTATCTTATAGATCACTGGAAAAGCTTCCAAAATATTGAGTAACAGTCCTCATTTATTAGAACTGGTTTGGTCCGAAGGGGACGGCAAAGAAGGGAATATCCTATATCGGGGCCCCCCTTCCAGTTACGGGATCTGAGGCGGTTACCCCACTCACTATCCCTGAAGTCCGCCTCTGATACAATCTCATTTCTTCTTAACTCGAACTCGCTTTGAAAAAATAAGCTATTACACTCAAGTACTGGAAGATTAGGTTTATCACACTATTGTCTGGTTCGTTTTAATTTGTCTTGACTGATTTTTTTCTTTTTTTTTTTTGCTGGCCACTGTCCTCTTTGCCTCGTAGTTTGAAACATGAAAACACCTACACCCACGCCAGTGCCACACCGCGAAACGAGAAGCGATCAAGCACCTACATGTGACAATGTCAAGCACAACTACTGGAATCTAGGTATCAACAAAGTATCTACTGGCAATTACTGAATCTAGGTATCAACAAAGTATCTACCGGCATATCACGTTACGTAAAACTAATGACTGAAACCGATACTAACCTATATTCGTCAACTGTGTATATGAATTGGTTTAAAATACATTGTCGATGTTTAAAATAGTTACAACCGAGATACAAAATTAAATCCTTTCAGAACCTTGCTTCAGGACGTCACTCCAAGAAAAAAAAAAGATCACACCATTTTTTAATCCTATTACGAAATAGATCTCGAATATAGAACTAATACTAGCGGGTCAAAGTAGTCACACAAATACCACCTTCATTTTTCTAAGCTTCGGACTCAAGGACAGTCCCTTAAAGTGGACGTAATTGGTCTTCAATAACATGCCGTGAACGACATTTAATGTATATATATATATATATATATATATATATATATATATATATATATATAATTATATAACAAATGAATTCCAAGTCTACAGGCCTACATGTAAACTGACTTTTTGTGATATCGTCGTATCGTTTTGATGAGAGACCTACTTTATGTCAGCTTGCCCCCATTCGCATTTTTACGTCAACAATCCCAGGTTACGCTTCACTGAGCACACTTTTTTTCCTCCTTTCCTCCGGGAGTTATTTCGTTGAGTAGCAGTCTACAGGGTACATTTCTTTTAGCATTTAAAAAAAATTCACCGATTTAAAAAGTAAGCCGAAAAAAAATAATTATTACCAAACTTGTAGCTTATCTTAACTTATAAGTAGATAGACTAGTGTAAGATCTATGTATGATACAGTTGATACTCCCAGGATAAGACTAACCACTACACAATATCCCCCAAGTCTAATTTTAATTTAGAAAATCCATGAGCCAATCATCTCAACTACTGTGTGTGTGTTGAGAAAGCTAAGAGCATGAAATAGCACTTAACAAAAACAATTAGTAAAAATATTTCTAATCGTAGAGGCTTATTGTTGGTCTTGTGATCTATTATAAATTTAATTATATGACTGATCCAAACTAATTAACACAGTTGCATGTCGTATAAGCTTTGTTTTTTAAAAAGTATTTTACTTTTATTATTATCTAAGTATATAAAGTAGAAAGTAAGGCATATTTAGCCTATATATATATGGAGCCTAATACTGAAATACTCGCGAGAACAGGCCTTTCCAGCATCTTTACGGTCCTCAGGCAACTCCGCCTGCGCTGGCTCGGACATGTTCGCCGGATGGAGGACAATCGCATCCCAAAAATCATTCTGTACGGACAACTTGCGTCTGGCTCAATAAAAACTGGTCGCCCCTACCTCTGTTACGTTGATGTGATAAAAAGAGACTTAAAATCAGTGAACATTGATACTGACCATTAAGAAGACATAGCCTTAGACCGCCTTATGGTTGGCCTTGGTATACATTCTTGAAGGATTATCTTGACACCTGTTTAGGGTGAGTTTTATTTCACATTATAAAGTTATTCTTAATTATGTATTCGGTCGCATTCGCATTTTGTAATTAGATTAGAAGACTAGAGGATTAGAAGAATCTGTTATTTGTCTTTCTATAGGGTTTTCGTCTGAGGTTTTTCGTCTGAGGTTTCATGTTTTGGGTTTCGAGTCTGACGTTCCATATTGCAGATTGAGGTTTTCTATATCCAGACTTGGTGTTACATTGTGACGCTGTGAGTTTTGGTACTACTCTGAACTTTGATTCTTCATCGTGGGTGAACATTCGTCCTGGCTAGATGATACTTAGGTTACCTTGAACAGTTTACAGAATCTTTGTCTTGGAATGAAATATTGTGAGAACAATGCTGACGGACACTTTATTACAAGGTGGTTATCATTGTATTTGAACTAATACTTCAGTAGTTAATGGAACTAGACTATGATTTAGTAATTTCTCATATCATACTTTATGTACTGTATTCATTTATCATTACCATTGATCATATGTCATTTTATTGTATAAATCTTACTGAATTAAATGTATAGTTTAATTAAAATCATCATACACATTGAGAGATATGGCAGCGATTGAACGGTTCTTCCCCTTCACTCAATATAAGTTTTAAAAAAAATATTAGATGAGTAAATAAACAAAAAAAAAAAAACAAATTGTAAATATTGTCTACTGTCATCTAAATGTTCACGTGACTTTGTGTTTATTTCTAAAATGAACACCAAATTGTGCAAAGGTCTCATCAGTAGCAGGCGACAACATTGAAAAAACACCAAAACTTGGTGGATGTAGTTGTCGGCCTTTCCTGCTGGTTTTGTTCTTCTTCTCGCAACTTGTTGACTTTCTCCGAAAGCTTCTGTCCCAGCGCGTGCAGCAGGTTGATTTGTCTGTGGAATTCTCGTTGGAAGCTGGCACCTCGGAGATCTCTTTCCAATGTCCTTGGAAGCTGCTGGAAGAAAAGATAAGATAATTTTTAATGATAAAAAGGAAAATGGAAATTCGGTTTGACTACAATTGACCAGCGTAACTACCGTAACAATAACAATATAGATGCAAATACGAACAACATTCAAAGACAAAAATGACATTTAAATCAATGTAGGTTCTCAGTGTCTCATTACCTTACGAATTAAATTAGTTAAGAATTTTTTTTTCAAGTCATTACAATTATTATTATAGCTTTTATATAGCGCTACTTTCATGCTTATAACATGCTCATTGCGTTTTTGGTCCAATCTCATTTGTGGACCAGTGGGGGGGGGGAGGGGTATCTGCCTCTAGGCGCTCAGTAAACACAACTCTGCCCGAGTCGGGTGTCGAACCTCGAGCCCCCTTCTAGGTAGCCAAGCCAAGTTCAAGCGCACTTGGCCTCTCAACCACGCGTCCCACAATGCCTTTTTTTAGGTTCCAAACTCTTCATATGGTAAAAAAAACAACAACAACAAAAAAGGGTGGAACTTGGGTGGCTGGACACAGTTCTTAAAAACGGCTCTAACGATTTTCCTAGAAATTTGACAGTTGATGTATATCTTTGGGAAAATAATTACTTAGCTTGGAATGACATGCTTGGAAAACTCTAATCTGACCATTTTAAGTTTTCCAAGTAAAATAAAAAAATTAATTTTAATTCGGCTAAAGGACTACACAACCCTTATCTTAAACATACATCAGCGGGTTTTTTATTAGTTAAATATGTTTCATTTAGAAAAAGGGAAATAAATCTTGCAGTGCTGATATAACTATATATATATATATATATCATGGGCGTAGCCAGGATTTTTTTTCGGGGGGGGGTTTAGGGGGGTGAATTTTTTTTCTCCCCCCCCCCGACCTCCCCCCTGCGAAAAAAAATGATATCTATTTATGTGTGTGTGTGTGTGTGCGTACAAAATCTTTATTACATTCTGACCCTTCATTCTTTCGGAAGACGTTTATTGTGTCCTAGAATAGGTTCTTCCATGAGTTAGTGGAAAAATTGTAGATTTTCCGCAATTACTAGCAAAGGGGTCTGGGGGAGCGCTAGGAGCTCCCCCAGCGCGGGGCGAAGCCCCGCCGCCAAGCACTATTTCTGATATTGAAAACCAACAAAATGCATATTCTAAGGTATCTACACTGCATTTTCCTGCTATTAAAAAGTTCTATTTCAAAAACCTAATGTGTTATTCTTACTGACTTAGACCCTGCCTCGTCGTTCGGCGCATTTGCCATCAAGCTGTTTTCATAAAATTGTAGACTCCCCGCCATTACTAGCAAGGGGGGTCTGGGGGAGCGCTAGGAGCTCCCCATCGCGGGGCGAAGCCCCGCCGACAAGCACTATTTCTGGTATTGAAAGCCAACAAAATGCATATTCTAAGGTATCTACACTGCATTTTCCTGCTATTAAAAAGTTTTATTTCAAAAACCTAATGTGATATTCTTACTGACTTAGACCCTCCTACGCCGTTCGGAGCATTTGACGTCAAGCTGTTTCCATAAAAATCTGTCACTGGTAATGTCTGAAGCCTCTTCCCACCTACTATGAGGACCTCCATGAATGAGTGGCGTCAAGTTGTACTAGGATATCATTGCAACTCTTCTTATGCTTAATTCATTTTGTCGGAGAACATGTCCCGCAAACCTCATGCGTCGTTCTCTCACAATCTTACTAAGGGGTCGACTCCCAGTTCGGCATAGGATTTTTCCATCTCAAAATGCTCTGTAGGGGGATCTTAAGCTCAAAACCATCTGGAGGGGGTTTTAAACTTAAAAAAAAAAAGCCATCTGTAGAAGAAGGGTTTAAACTCAAAACCCCCGATTGGCTTGGCTACACTCAAATAATTTTAGTGTGTAATTTGCTTTTTTTTTATATTGAAGATGTATTTTTAGCACCAAACCCATTTGAATGGGGGTTTAAACTCAAAACCCCTTTCGGCAACGTTCATAGCATTTTGAGTGCGTAATTTGATTTTTTCTTACACTGAAGATGTATTTAAATTTATCCTCAAACCCCACTGGAGGGAAGTTTAAACTCAAAACCCCTTTGACTACACTCATAACATTTTTAGTGTATAATTTGCTTTGTTTTTATTATTAAAGAGGTATTTTTTACCTTCAAAACCCGCTGAAGTGGGGTTTAAACTCAAAACTGAGTCAAAACAATTTAGCCACGCTCATAACATTTTGAGTGAGTAATTAGCTGCTTTTTTTTATATTAAAGAGGGGGTTTATCATAAATTTTAGACGGGGTTTTAAAATCAAAATCTTCCTTAACTGTGCACTTGGAATTAGGGGATTTTCGTTTGCATTTTTTTTTTGTTTTGTTTTATAGAAGAGGGGGAGTTAACTGCAAAAACCCCATGGTTTAAAACTCAAAACCCCTGGTAGGGGGTTTTAAACTCAAAACCCCTAGTAGTTTTTTTTAACGCGAACCCCTCTGGTAGGGGTTTTATACTCGAACCCCCCTCCAGTAGGGGTTTTTAAACTCGAACCCCCTGGTAGGGGGTTTTAAACTCAAAACCCCCTGGTAGGGGGTTTTAAAACTTAAAACCCCTTTGGTTGTGCTAGGGCAAGTGATGGTTTAGTATTAAAATCTCACCTAAAATAAACAAAATCAAAGCAAAAAATCAGTCACTAAATTCCGACTCCCCCCCTTCGGGGGGGGGATTTCATTTCGGGGGGGGTTTGAACCCCAAAACCCCCCCCCCCCTGGCTACGCCCATGATATATATATATATATATATCCACAAGTGCGCAGTTCTTTATTTTATATAGGCTTTGTTGTTTTTCTTAAGTATTTTATTTTTTATAGTTGATGTTTTCAGTAGATATCCAATTTGTTAAATCTCCGAAAAAATAAAGAAGTTAAGTCACTTTTCATTCCCTAAACCTAGCTGCAGGGTAGAGAGGGCGGGTAAGGAATCCTATGTTTACTACATTCTATTCCGTAGATCAAAATGAAAGGGGAATCTATCTAAAATGTGGTTGTGTAAATGCAGATCTTTTGTTTAAAAAAAAACAACTTTGGAAAAATCTGGATACACTTTTACTCTGATATCTTAGTTTTTCGCTGAGCCCTAATTTACAAAATCACATATCGTTAGAAATCGGGTGAGATCTAGACCATTCTCTCTCTCTCTCTCTCTCTCTCTCTCTCTCTCTCTCTCAACGAAAGATTCAATGAGAAAATAACTCTGTTTTGACTGACCTTTATGACGTTAAACCTCCAAAGAGTCTGCTTAGTAAATGTTAGAATGCCCCACGTTTGTTTTATATTGACTAATTCACAGAGTTATTCATTCGAACGCAATCTGACAAAGACTATTTCTGGATATGGCAAAAAATATTAAAAATGGAAATGGCAGCGCGGTGGCTGAGTGGTTAAGCGCTTGGCTTCCGAACCTGTGGTCCTGGGCTCCAGGGGCGGACTGGCTATATGGGCTTTCGGGGCCGATACTAAAATGGGCCGGTAGGGGCACCGAAACGGACGCCACTACGGCACGTATTGAATTGTTAAAGGTTTTAGAATATTCTTTTATAAAAGTGACCCTTTGAGCGTCGTGTTATAAAAAATCTTTTAAGAGACTCTACAGTGTAATACTAATTTAATCGAACACTTTTTCCGAACTAATGCTGAGCCTACACCCGTAGACAAGAGGCGGGATGGCTGAGTGGAAAAGCTTGGCTTACTAATCGAGGGGTCCTGTGTTCAAATCCTGGTGAGGACTGATATTTTTAATTTTGGAATCCACCCAGCTCTGACGGGTACCTGGCTTTAGTTGGGGAAAAGTGAAGGTGGTTGGTCGTTGTGCTGACCACATGACACCCTCGTAAACCGCGTAAACAAAAATTGATGACATTTGCAGAAGCAGAAAGCCTGTGCAGGAACAGATGACCTTTACAGAAACATATGACCTTTAGATCATCTGCCCCATAGATCGCAAGGTCCGAAAGGGCTGCTTTATCAAACGTAACATAATGATTTTTAGAAGGTAGAGAATTGGATGCCCACTTTACATATTATGGGCAGGATGGTACAAAAATACCCGGAACGATTTTGACATCCAGTCCGCCCCTACTGGGCTTGAATCCCGGTGAAGACTGGGATTTTGTATTTCGGGATTTTTAGGGCGCCCCTGAGTGGGTACCTGACTGTAATTGGGGAAAGTAAAGGTGGTTGATCGTTGTGCTGGCCCCATGACAACCTGTCAACCGTTGGCCATAGAAAAAAGCATCATCTACCCTATAGATCGCAAGGTCTAAAAGGGAAACTTTACATTAGATCTATGAATGAGGAGCCACGCACGTGAAATAAGGCATTCGCCCTTAAAATGTTCGCACGCAAAAAGAAGCCTTATTTTTATAAGTTGAAATTATTTTTAGCGTTGTAGGTCCACCCCAGTCGTTGTTTTGTGTGTGTGTGTAAATACTTATTAGCTAATTATTGAACGAACCTCTGTATTGTAATCGGAGATACCCTATTAACTATGACAATAATCTGATAGGTGAAAAACAAAGACATAGAGTATAAATAAATATAGACTGGCCGATTAAAGAGTTATATGAAACGAAAATTTGTGACTTGCAATTTTGTGTACTTTATTATACAGCCTTTATGAGCAGTATAAAAGTTAAGTATTCATATCTATTTCAGCCATAACCTATATAAGTATTACATTATTTTCACTAGTGTTTTTTTTAAATCTCTAAGAATGAAGATCATGCAATTTTTCATAATTCGGAAATCCGAATACAATAGATATACATGTTTTCAAGTTACATGAAGTTACTTCCTTCGGTCAGTCTATATTTATTTATGTCTATGGTGAAAAAAAAATGCCATACTTTTTTTCAAATTACAGAGAAAATCTATAATAGGCAAAATTTATGAGTTATATTACGAATTTATACAGTAATTGGTCTGGGTCAACAGGACTTGTTGTTATGTATTAGTTTTCTTCCAACTCTAGTTGTTGAATAAAAAAAAATTTACTAGAATCAATATTTTTATTATGTTTATTTCTAGTGGCTCCGAAAGGGGAATAGCCGATATTAGTTTTAAGTAGTTTGTCTGTTTTCTGCACGTTTTAGATCCCTAAAACTAGAAAAAAATATTAAAAAGCGATATCATTATATCTTAGATCTCGCAAGACTCTGATGCAACGGCTACTTGGTTTTGTTTTCTGAAAGAGAACCGTTTAATTTTTCAGTATTAAAAATGCAAGCAGTTTTCTTTATAATTATACCACACCCTTTTATCCCTATACACTATTAATAGTAAAAAAAAAAGGGGGAAATAATTATTTATAAGGAACGTCAGTTTTCTGTATAATTTAAAAACATTTTGCACATTCTTTTAAAAATAATGTTAAAAAAAAATATTTGTATTAATAAATTAATCTTTTTTTTATTACACAAGCTAAAAAATAACATTTCAAAGAAATTGTTTATTTTTGTTATAAAAGAGAACGATTGTTCTTAGTATATTTATAAGTCTAAGAAAATTGATCAGCTTAACTCTTTCTCTCCGTAATTATTTACCACATTCTGTTGGAATCAACGCTGGTATCGTCAGTTAGAAGAGAAAGAGCTCGTTTGTCCACATATCATACGTTAATCTCCTTCAATTGTCATAATCTCTATGTATATGCAAAAACACCTTAGAAGTACGCTCTAGGAGTGTGATATTGACATTAACGGCTGGGAAACACTAGTGCTCGAATGCTCCTCATGGCGTGAAGCCGTGAGCGTCCAAGTCTCAAGATGCGAGGCAAGGAGAGCGGGCAAGCATGAAAGAACGCAGAGCTAACAAAAGGCTGAGAGAAGAAGCAGGCTTATCTGCAGTAGACCCAACTTACCCATGCCTGTGTGTGGCCAGATTTTTAAAGCCAGGATTGGACTTACTTCTTCGAATTCATAGGAAATTACAAATGTGATCATCTTTGACCACGAATGAGGAGCTATATATATATATATATATATATATATATATATATATATATATATATATATATATATATATATATATATATATATATATATTTAAGGAGTGATGGGCCAAAAAAAAAAAAACCATTCGATTTTCCTATTTTAATGTGCTTAAGGTTTTATCCAAGGCAAAAGACAGAGAGGAATGGACAAAGACGGTCAACAGATCTTATGTGGTGCCCCAAAGATCCAACAGGCTAAGGGATAGGTGAAGTAGAAGGTTTTAGCACACTTTACTTTCTGTTTTTAAATTGCATTGAATGGGCTATGGAGAAAAATGAGAGATTGTTAAGTCCAAATGTGTGAACGTTAATCAAAACTCGGCAGCTCAGCAGCAGTCTACATAAATCTCAGAAAAAAACTCAGTTTTAGTTTATTGATGTCGTAGCCACAGATAAAATTGAAATTCAAAAAATGGAAATTCAATCTCACTCATGGGCGTAGCCAGGATTTTTTTTCGGAGGGGGGTTTTGGGGGGGTGAATTTCCCCCCCCCCCGACCCCCCCCCCCCCCCCGCGAAAAAAAAATTATATGTATTTATGTGTGTGTGTGTGTACCTTCATTCTTTCGGAAGACGTTTATTGTGCCCTAGAATAGGTTCTCCCATGAGTTAGTGAAAAAATTGTAGATTCCCCTACATTACTAGCAAAGGGGTCTGGAGCCACCCAGCGCGGGGCAAAGCCCCGCCGCCAAGCACTATTTCTGATTTTGAAAACCAACAAAATGCATATTCTGAGGTATCTACAGTGCATTTTCCTGCTATTAAAAAGTTCTATTTCAAAAACCTAATGTGCTATTCTTACTGATTTAGACCCTCCCTCGTCGTTCGGCGCATTTGCCATCAAGCTGTTTCCATAAAATTGTGGACTCCCCGCCATAACTAGCAAGGGGGTCTGGGGGAGCGCCAGGAGCTCCCCAGCGCGGGGCTTCGCCGCCAAGCACTATTTCTGGTATTGAAAGCCAACAAAATGCATATTCTGAGGTATCTACAGTCCATTTTCCTGCTATTAAAAAGTTTTATTTCAAAAACCTAATGTGCTATTCTTACTGACTTAGACCCTCCCCCGCCGTTCGGAGCATTTGACGTCAAACAGTTTCCATAAAAATCTGTCACTGGTAATATCTGAAGCCTCTTCCCACCTACCATGAGGACCTCCATGAATGAGTGGCGTCAAGTTGTACTAGGATATCATTGCAACTCTTCTTATGCGTAATTCATTTTGTCGGAGAACATGTCCCGCAAACCCCATGCGTCGCTCTCTCACAATCTTACTAAGGGGTCGACTCCCAGTTCGG
Organism: Biomphalaria glabrata; assembly: GCF_947242115.1. NCBI lineage: Eukaryota > Metazoa > Mollusca > Gastropoda > Planorbidae > Biomphalaria > Biomphalaria glabrata. Next base: position 4,015,726 of record NC_074723.1, read on the forward strand.
CATAGGATTTCCTTGATTTAGATCCGATCTCTATAACTGACTCCTAAAATCTGTCTTAGCCATCTTTGTTGAGCTACATTTAGTGTTTTTCGATTTCGGTAGATGACTATTCACTGCAGTTTATTAATGGAGCCCTGCCACTGGTAAAAATGTGTAACCTCTCTTGAATACGCTCTTGGAATTAAGTGACTGTAGTTTGCTTTAGATTTTATATCGAAAAGAGAAGTTTTATCGTCAAAATCTTCTGTTGGGGGTTTTCCACCTCAAAATGCTCTGTAGGGGGATCTTAGTCTCAAAACCATCTGGAGGGGTTTTAAACTTTAAAAAAAAAAAGCCATCTCAAATAATTTTAGTGTGTAATTTGCTTTTTTTTTTATATTGAAGATGTATTTTTAGCACCAAACCCCTCTGAATGGGGATTTAAACTCAAAACCCCTTTGACTACGCTCATAGATTTTAGAGTGAGTAATTTTCTTTTATTTATATTGAAGAGGTACTTTTTAGCTTCAAACTCCACTGGAGGGGAGTTTAAACTCAAAACCCCATAGACTACACTCATAACATTTTTAGTGTATAATTTTTTTTTTGTTTTGTTATTAAAGAGGTATTTTTTAGCTTCAAAACTAAAAACTGAGTCAAAACCCATTCAGCTACGCTCATAACATTTTGAGTGCGTAATTAGCTTTTTTTTTATATTAAAGAGGGGGTTTATCGTAAATTTTATACGGGGTTTTAAAATCAAAATCTTCCTTAACTGTGCTCTTGGAATTAGGGGATTTTCGTTTGCATTTTTTCTTTGTTTTGTTTTATAGAAGAGGGGGAGTTAACTGCAAAAACCCCAGGTAGGGGGTTTAAAACTCAAAACCCCTGGTAGGGGGTTTTAAACTCAAAACCCCTAGTAGGGGTTTTTAAACTCGAACCGCTCTGGTAGTGGTTTTAAACTCGACCCCCCCTGGTAGGGGTTTTTAAACTCGAACCCCCCTGGTAGGGGGTTTTAAACTCAAAACCCCTTTGGTTGTGCTGGGGCAAGTGATGGTTTAGTATTAAAATCTCACCTAAAATAAACAAAATCAAAACATAAAATCAGTTACTAAATTCCGACTCCCCCCCCCAAGGGGGGGGGGGATTTCATTTCGGGGGGGATTTGAACCCCAAGAACCCCCCCCCCCTGGCTACGCCCATGAATTCTCACTAATTAATAATTGGTGGACTCAAAATTAAATGTTCTCAACTTCTCACATATATTTTTGTTTAATGCAAAATTTGCGAAGCTGTAAAATGTACATCAAAACATACGTTTGTCGATACGAAGCATCTAATAGCACCATAGCCAGTACTTACAAGCATAAATCTAACAATATTTTTTTTCTGCAAGGTAGTAATTACATAGGAATGTTTTTATTAAAAAGTACTAATACAAACATGATAACTAGTTTTGCTTTTGTCCTACTCAATAAAGGGGGGGGGGTCCTTCAATCAAACTTCTTTACTTCGGTCCACAAAGTAGGCTACCATGCTACGCGCTGTAAAAATCCATTTCTCGTTGGTATTTCTGGTGTACAGAATATTGCAATTGCAAATAAGCAATATATTTAAAAGGCTTATGATAATTTTGTTTTTAAATTGCGAAATCAAATTTCAACGCTCTTAAGCTTGTCACACGAAGTAATTACCAAAACTCTTGTCTGGTAGAAATCTTGAGCAAGTTAAGTCTCCCACTACCCATTTTTTGGATCAAGCTCAAACTTCGCACAATTATTTATGTCAGTGACAACACACAAATCAGTTTAAAAAATTTATGGCAGTAATTATGCGTTTATTTCCCTTAAATAATAAAAAAAAAATTGTATTATATCTTGCTTGTTGACAACTTCTTTGTTGCCAAATATTTGCTTTTCTTTAGATAATTTTAACCAGATATTTAAAATGTTACAAACTGTGTTAAACTGTATCTTCTAGGGCAGGGGTTCTCAACCTGTGGATCGCGACCTCCTTGGGGGTCGATTGACAATTTGCCAGGGGTCGCCAAAGCCATTGAAAAAATGGATTGTATTGTCTATTCTTCAATTGCTGTGTGTGTGTGTGTGGGGGGGGGGGGGTCGCGGCTAAGAGGGGTATTGTAAAAAGGGGTCGCCGAGCATAAAAAGTTGAGAACCGCTGTTCTAGGGAGGAAACTGGAGATTTCCTTTTTGATACGCCTCACAAGCTGAGGGAGGATTTAATTAGTCTACTCTCTTTACCTGAAACTTTACACATCGAGACGAAGAGACTGATTCCACTCACCTTACTATTGACCGCTACCATGTCAGCGTTGCTTGGTGTGAGTGTATATATGAAGTAGAGTGTCAGGATTGCTTTTAGACTTTGTCTAAACTGAACCATGGTGTGAAACCACATTGTTGCGCTGAGTAGTGCACTGCTGTAAACAATATACAATGACTGAGTTTCTAGCGAAAAAACTGAATATAATTGGATGTGAATGAATCTCTAGGGAGAAAACTGAAGATGATTAGATGTGAATGAATCTCTAGGGACACAATTAAAGATAATTAGATGTGAATGAATCTCTAGGGACACAATTAAAGATAATTAGATGTGAATGAATCTCTAGGGACACAATTAAAGATAATTAGATGTGAATGAATCTCTAGGGACACAATTAAAGATGATTAGATGTGAATGAATCTCTAGGGACACAATTAAAGATAATTAGATGTGAATGAATCTTTAGGGACACAATTAAAGATGATTAGATGTGAATAAATCTCTAGGGACACAATTAAAGATAATTAAATGTGAATGAATCTCTAGGGACACAATTAAAGATAATTAGATGTGAATGAATCTCTAGGGACACAATTAAAGATAATTAGATGTGAATGAATCTCTAGGGACACAATTAAAGATAATTAGATGTGAATGAATCTCTAGGGACACAATTAAAGATAATTAGATGTGAATGAATCTCTAGGGACACAATTAAAGATAATTAGATGTGAATGAATCTCTAGGGACACAATTAAAGATAATTAGATGTGAATGAATCTCTAGGGACACAATTAAAGATAATTAGATGTGAATGAATCTCTAGGGACACAATTAAAGATAATTAGATGTGAATGAATCTCTAGGGACACAATTAAAGATGATTGGATGTGAATGAATTTCTAGGAATAAAATTAAAGATGATTGGGTGTGAATGAATCTCTTGAGAGAAAATTAAAGTTAATTAGACGTGAATGAATTTCTATTGAGAAAACTAAAGATGATTGATTTGAATAAATTTCTAGGGAGAAAACTGAGATAGATAAGATGTGAATGAGTCTGTAGGAAGAAAACTTATGATAGGATCCAGTAAAATTTTAAAAGCCTTAGTCCAAATTGAATGTCAACAATGCTAAATGATATGAACGAATTTAATATTGATTCAAAATAACTGACAAATATAGACCTACACAGAAACATTTGTAGATCTAGCCCTTACGAAATTATCTATTAATACAAACGCACACTAACATTCAAGCAGCTTATTCGTATTTTCAAAATTAAAAAAAAATGCGTTCTAATAAAGCGTCTACCATAGACGCAAACAAATAAATAAATGTACATGCGATTGTATAGTACTATAGCTGCTTCTGTTGAATGTTTATAAAACAAAGAAATATTTTAATAAAGCTACGGTTACATCTAAGTAGGGGAAACAACTTTTTAAACAAAAATAAAATTTGACTCTTCTTACTTCCCTTGGAAGTCATTTGCCAATCCATGAGAATAACTACTTTTCTGTACTCTCCGAATTGTTTCAAAAAATTTCGAGAAACATTATTATTATTATTATTATTATAAAAGAGCGAGTATTTATTCTCTGGCGAAGCCAGAATCGAGTTTCGTTAAAGAGAAACAAAATTCATCGTAGTCCCTTTATCAGTTTCCACCGAGGAATTTTCTGGTGATGTGGCAGGTCTGCAGAAGTACCGCCCGCTGACAGGCAACGAGAATGTTCCTAGGAATGCCAAGGGCCTTGAAGGTATCTGTGAGGTCAGTTGTTATTATTCCCTCGGTTGATATGACAATGTGGTCAGTACAAACTCTAACGTGAATAGATAGATATATTTTGAGAAATTGGGTAGGGGTGATTTGGGTGACACATCTCGCATTGACGCAGGTAGAGTTAAACAAATGAAGACAAGACCAGCACCGAGCACTGGTCGTTGGCGTCATGCGTCTGGCGATTATCTCCTTGGGAATGGTCATTACATGTGACACCTATCCCGCTCCCTTTGTTCTGCTCACATTTCACTCCTTGTATATACTCTTTCCTCCACACCTCCCCTCTCTCACGCGATTTTTGTTTTTAATTTTAACGTAATATCTTAAAAAACTTTTTTAAAAAAATAAAAGTGTGCCTCTTAATAAACACACATACACAAGCCAAAATGTTTATTAAAGAAAATGGTGTGAAAAACAAACACACATTTACATTAATACGTGAAAAATATGTCTTAACACAATCACTCATGCAAAACATAGATATGAATAATTCTTTTAAAAGAAATAATACAATACACGTACATAATGTATTTCGCGCCAAAACGTCCCGTCGCCAAAACGGCTCGCGCCAAAACGACCTTCGCGCCAAAACGGCGGGGCCAAAACGGCGTCGCCAAAACGGCGTCGCCAAAACGTCCTGCTTCGATTCAAAGTATACTATAATCTATCTTATCCATGAAACTAAAGAAGTTGTTTTGGTTCAGTGCATCCTTAAGTGACACACAATACACGTTTTGATAGAAGGTAATATAAAGAACTGGGATAATGTAGCCAAGCACAAAGGAAACAACCATAAGCAATGTAGAAAAAAGAGGGAAAATAATGTGACTACGATGTTTAAAATGTTTTAATATCATTTTAAGTTTCTACTTTCATTTTTTGATTGTTTCTATTTAATTACCTATTGTTGACATTCTCACCACATATATTTTAAGAACCTTAAATTTAAAAAATATTCATTATATGCTATTGGAAAAACAATAACGCCATATACAAAGCAATTTCAAACGTTAAAATATTATGACAACCTAAATGTAACTATTTGCATTGCCATGTTTGCAATCATTGTACTTTAAAATGTAACTATTTAATTTGTACGCTTACTAATAAAATATGTATCTTTATGTAAAAAAAAAAGCCCTAAAAGAGGCCAATAGCCCAAAAAAGAGGCAATGCCCCCAAAAAAAAGAGGCAAAGAAAAGAGGCAAAGGCCCAAGGATTCCTAGGATGTAAACAGCTCGACAACTGAAGTCAAAAGCTAAAAAGCTGAGGTATCCTAATAAAAAAAAAAGTGACAAATAATACATATAAGTGTTTTAAAGTACGTATTATCCTGGTCAACTTACCTGTTAATAAAACAATGCAACTCTGGAGCGACATCCCTTCTCTCCCCTTTTTATCTCTTGCTCTCGTCTATTGATCTGCGAGTTTTTTTGTTGTTTTCTTGTGCTTTGCTTTTACATTGACTAGTCTCTCAGGTGAGCAAGATGGCACTTCATTTCTCGTCACGTGGTATCTGCAACTTCATAGTCAGTCTTTGATGCTCTTTTAGCGAGGGTTGTCTGGCCTTATGTTCAAGCTTTGTCTTGTAGTCAGGGCCGGTCTTACAAATTGCGGGGCCTAAACTAAATTATGACTTTTATATAATGGATACTTCCGAGGGCCCTCTTTCAATTTTTTTTCTGTACAGTAACAAATATTAATTAAATCTCTGGATAATTATGTATTATATAACATACATTGGAAGCTATTCAAATGTAATAAGCGACAATCAAACAAAAAAAAAATTCTTGAAACTAAGAAACTATATCAGCGGTTCTCAAACTTTTAGGCTCGGCGACCCCTTTTTACAACCCCCACTCTGCCGCGATCCCCTCCCTCCGCATACACACACAGCAATAGAAGAATGGCCAAAACAATTCATTTTTTGTACAGTAACAAATATTAATTAAATGGCCAAAAACAATTCATTTTTTCGATGGTCTTAGGCGACCCCTGGCAAATCATCAATCGACCCCCCTAAGGGGTCGCGAACCACAGGTTGAGAACCCCTGAACTATATGAATGATTAATTGTCGGTTTAAAATAAATGTCTAAGCTCCTCTGTCCAACGGCTATCGTCGTAAGGGTATTGTGACAGTTTGCGTAACCAAATCCCTCTACTTTTCACGATCAGCAGTTGTACTTAGCAGGATATCAAGAGAGAGGCCAGTGCATTCTTTTATGTTACCCTTCCAGCTTTCATCGTGCCCGTTTCATAAATAGTGAACGGAACTGTGCGAAACCTTTTAATTATACATTCATTTTTACACAGCTTATATCAAGTCACTCTGTCTGTCTGTCTAGTAAAACGTGTGTATTCGTTATCTTCCCCACACTCATTCTCGGATCTAGTTAACGCTTTGCACAATTATTCTTTGCCATAAACAGGACATGAATAAAAAAAAAGTTAACAATTAGTCCATTAATTACTGATGATTAATTATTTTGTTTGATACCAACAAGGGAAAATAATCCTTCAATATTCACATATATAACTAAATGGGTCGGGTTTGGTCCCCTAAGATTTCTTCCACACTCATTCTCGGATCAAGATGAAACCTAAAACAATTATTTATTGCACCTGACAAAAGCATGAATCAATTACAAAATTACCAAAGTAGCCAATGGATTATTTTGTTGGGTATCGAATAAGGAAAATAAGTTCTACATTATTTAGTTATATAGTTGTAAGTGTGGAGTTCTTCTCCTTAGATGAGTATTATGACATATTGCATTTTTTTTTTTTAAAATAGGATTTTAAAAATATTTTTCATGATATAATTGTGGTGACTAAGTGGTAACACATTAGGTTTCCGTGCCTAGGGAATTTTTAGGATGTGCTGGTCACATGATACTCTTGTCAACTGTCAATCACTGAAACAGAAGATTTTTACATCGAACTGCCACCATATGTCGAAAGGTCCTAAAAAAGGTGACCCTTATTTAATTACGGACAAGGAAGAACGTCTCTTAAAAGTTAAACAATTGGCTTTTTATTATTTTTTCTTTTGCTTTAATTTCACAAGTTTCGGACGTAACTTTCAAAATAGAGACGACCGAAATGGCAGCCCTAATGTTGTTTTTTTCGGGTCCATTGTGACGTATGTCCAAACAGATACGACCCTACCAGGTGACAAATGAAACTAAGCTTTTGACACTGCTAACGATTGCACTCTTGTGTTCTGTTGCCAACTTTTTCATTCACGTCACTATTAGTGCCGGAATATTTTTTTTTAATTAATTTGAGCCCTGGGCAAGATTTGTGTAGAGTCTCCTGCCTTCTTCAATCTTCAATATAAGTGCACTTTACATCGTAAAGATGTAAGAAAGAAATTTAAGTTCATGTACATTTAAATTGTATTCCCTTATCTATATATATAATTCTCTTCTTCTCTCAAGAGTTTAAACAAAAAGTAAAGGAAAGATCACTCTGCGGATAGTCCAAGAGAAAACAAGAGTGATGTTCACACTACGGATGACTGGCTGCGCGATGGACTGTCGTTTAAATGTATCAAACCCTGCCCGCTCCCATCCCCCTTTGTCCAGCGGGAGGTTTGGACTAGGAACTAATCTAAGTAATCTGCTATGTATATATATATATATATATATATATATATATATATATATATATATATATATATGTAAATAGCAGGGCCGGACTTACCCATTGTGGAGCCCTATGCAAAACGGATTTCGCGGGGCCAAGTTTGACTAGGGAAGCGGATAATAAGTGTAATTTAAGAGTTTGTATTAGAAAATAAATTCGTATATTTAATAATTTCTACACCTTGAATTAGAGCGGGTCCTATGAAAGTGCGGGGCTCACTGCGGTCACATAGGTTGCAGGCGTCTAACGCCGGCCCTGCAAAATAGCGACGTATGATACGCCACCGGTCGGCTAGTTCTCTTATATTTTATTGGAGGTCTTCTTAATGCAATAAAGCAATGCCAAGGACGCTAATGTCAAGGACGCTAAACTGAACTCTTATGTTGCCAACCAAATGAAACAGAAAAATGAACTTCAAGGGGAAGAACTAAGAAAATTCAATTCATCAATGCTAAATAGTGCAAAAAAAAATACTTAAAAAAAAACAACTAGCTTATCAATACTTCCTTTATTCTGTACCCATGATACACTAAAAAAAAAACCCAAGATATTTAGAGTTTTTCCACAAGAGATGACTCTCTCTAATATGCACCCTAAGGATGTAGCCCTTAGCGGCTGCAAAGCCTTGCACTGTCATGAATCCGGCCCTGATGTAAACATTTAAAAGGAAGTCATGAATAATTAGCAGACGATACACAATTCTGTGGGGAGAGGAAAACGTCGCAGTAATTCCAAACACTTTCCCGCGTCTAATGACATCAAATAGTTTACCTTGTTTAATTGATGTGTGGGTGTACTGTGATAGGAAAGTTTATGTTGTTGCTGTCAATTATAATTATTTTATCCTGTTTGTCAGATTTACTTAGAGTGACCGTTTTTTATAAATGTATAGCAACTTATAATGATAGTATTTTTTTTCCGGGTGTGTCAACTTAAAAAAACTATAAAAATCGTAGATTGATGGTGTCAGTTATTTAAAAAGTTGATACATTTTTATTAATTATTTTTTTTTTACACTTTCAGCATTGTAAAATGACATCGCTTGTTGATAAAAAATGTGTATTCTTTAAATATGGCTTCTTTGTCATTGCTTAGATTATCTGTTATCCCTTTCAGACCTTGGGATCTACAGGGCAGATGATGCAAAGGTTATCTGTTTCTGTGGCCAACTGTCAACGAGGGTGTCATGTGGCCAGCACAACGACTTTTCCCCCAACAATTATCAGGTACCCATTAGAGCTTGGTGGACTTATTTTGCGTCCACAGATTGTAACTATTTGAATTACATAGCAATTGCTTTTTACAACAAGCACGCCAATTCGTAGTACAATTAAATTTGTAGGCATATTTCTGAAACCCTGAACACTAGCAAGCGAAAGATTTTCTACATCAGGGATATTTTCTATCGTTAAAAATCTCTCTTGCGAAAATTGAATTCTTTTAAAATACCAGTTTTAGTTTCAAATTTAAAAAAGCAATTCTCAATTTTACTTTTCCTTTCTTAGGTTTTACTCTGTCTACTTTTTTTTTACATTTCAATTCTTCAAGTCACGTCTTTATTGACATTAGGGTGCTTTACATTCTTGCTTGCTTTACTAAAACTTTCCAGGCCTCATCACTCGGTATTTTTCTGATCCATATTCTTTTGTGGGGGGCCCAAATCTTTCCTTTAGTTAATTAGACATTTAGGGCCTGTAAATGGACGTTTGGAGACGTGGCGTTGATATTGTGTGACGTGTATTACTATTACACACGAGGGACTGGTCACTACTATTGTGTCGCGAATGCGTAGAATGCTGGGTTCGTGCTTCATGGAGTACTCTTGACACGTGACAAACATAGATACTACGGATTGACTTAAGTCCGTTTCAGGCCAGCAGACAAAATATGAAGTTTATTTGATAACAATAATAATAATACTGCACTCTTTGTCAGTTACGCAAGTCTACAAGAAATAATTCTATCCGCATAACAGCGGTATCAAATATATCCAATACGTTAAACTCTCCAGAGTAGATTACAAATCACGTCCGCATCTCAGCGAGTAACACTGTACAGAATAATACAGAATAACTACTAGAAATACATGTCTCAAAAAGACCACTGGCATCAACTGCCCAAAAGTTACTACCTAACTGAAATTACTACTCGACTTTCTAAGTCGCTACTGTCCGTCCCGGACCAAAAGATACTACTTGACTGACGGTCCACAGGATACCACTTGACTGACTTGACTGAACTCAAAGTCAACTTTATTCATTCTACTTCCAGTTTTCTACATCAGGAATTCCATGTGTCTTTTAACCTCTTAACCTAAGGTGAACATTAAATCAGGCAATCTAAACTGAGACTGTGACAGGGCCCTCACATTTCTAATGGTCAACTACACTTAAAGGGTTCCCACTTTTTCTATGGTCAACTACACTTTGAGAACCCCCACCTTTCCTATGGTCAGAGACTGTTTGAGAGCGCCCACATTGCCTATGGTTAACGACAGTTTTAGAGCCCCCACCTTTCCTATGGTTAACGACAGTTTGAGAGCCCCTACCTTTCCTATGGTTAACGACAGTTTGAGAGCCCCCACCTTTCCTATGGTTAACGACAGTTTGAGAGCCTCCACCTTTTCTATGGATAACGACAGTTTGAGAGCCCCCACCTTTCCTATGGTTAACGACAGTTTGAGAGCCTCCACCTTTCCTATGGTCAACGACAGATTGAGAGCCCCCACCTTTCCTATGGTCAACGACAGTTTGAGAGCCCCCACCTTTTCTATGGTTAATGACAGATTGAGAGCCCCCACCTTTTCTATGGTTAATGACAGATTGAGAGCCTCCACCTTTCCTATGGTCAACGACAGATTGAGAGCCTCCACCTTTCCTATGGTCAATGACAGTTTGAGAGCCCCCACCTTTCCTATGGTTAACGACAGTTTGAGAGCCCCCCACCTTTTCTATGGTTAACGACAGTTTGAGAGCCCCCACCTTTTCTATGGTTAATGACAGTTTGAGAGCCCCCACCTTTTCTATGGTTAACGACAGTTTGAGAGCCTCCACCTTTTCTACGGTTAACAACAGTTTGTGAGCCCCACCTTTTCTATGGTTAACGACAGTTTGAGAGCCCCCACCTTTCCTATGGTTAACAACAGTTTGAGAGCCTCCACCTTTTCTATGGTTAACGACAGTTTGAGAGCCCCCACCTTTCCTATGGTTAATGACAGTTTGAGAGCCTCCACCTTTCCTATGGTCAACGACAGATTGAGAGCCCCCACCTTTCCTATGGTCAACGACAGTTTGAGAGCCCCCACCTTTTCTATGGTTAATGACAGATTGAGAGCCCCCACCTTTTCTATGGTTAATGACAGATTGAGAGCCTCCACCTTTCCTATGGTCAACGACAGATTGAGAGCCTCCACCTTTCCTATGGTCAATGACAGTTTGAGAGCCCCCACCTTTCCTATGGTTAACGACAGTTTGAGAGCCCCCCACCTTTTCTACGGTTAACAACAGTTTGTGAGCCCCACCTTTTCTATGGTTAACGACAGTTTGAGAGCCCCCACCTTTCCTATGGTTAACAACAGTTTGAGAGCCTCCACCTTTCCTATGGTTAACGACAGTTTGAGAGCCCCTACCTTTCCTATGGTTAACGACAGTTTGAGAGCCCCCACCTTTCCAATGGTTAACGACAGTTTGAGAGCCTCCACCTTTTCTATGGTTAACGACAGTTTGAGAGCCCCCACCTTTCCTATGGTTAATGACAGTTTGAGAGCCTCCACCTTTCCTATGGTCAACGACAGATTGAGAGCCCCCACCTTTCCTATGGTCAACGACAGTTTGAGAGCCCCCACCTTTTCTATGGTTAATGACAGATTGAGAGCCCCCACCTTTTCTATGGTTAATGACAGATTGAGAGCCTCCACCTTTCCTATGGTCAACGACAGATTGAGAGCCTCCACCTTTCCTATGGTCAATGACAGTTTGAGAGCCCCCACCTTTCCTATGGTTAACGACAGTTTGAGAGCCCCCACCTTTTCTATGGTTAATGACAGTTTGAGAGCCCCCACCTTTTCTATGGTTAACGACAGTTTGAGAGCCCCCACCTTTTCTATGGTTAATGACAGTTTGAGAGCCTCCACCTTTCCTACTGTTAACGACAGTTTGAGAGCCCCACCTTTCCTACGGTTAACAACAGTTTGAGAGCCTCCACCTTTCCTACGGTTAATGACACTGTGAGAGCCCCCACATTTCCTACGGCTGATGACATTTTGAGAGCCCCCACATTTTCTACAGTTAACAACAGTTTGAGAGCCCCCACCTTTCCTACGGTTAATGACACTTTGAGAGCCCCCACCTTTTCTATGGTTAACCACACTTTGAGAGCCCCCACCTTTTCTACGGTTAATGACACTTTGAGAGCCCCCACATTTCCTACGGTTAATGACAGTTTGAGAGCCCCCACCTTTCCTATGGTTAACGACAGTTTGAGAGCCCCCACCTTTTCTTTGGTTAACGACAGTTTGAGAGCCCCCACCTTTCCTATGGTTAACAACAGTTTGAGAGCCCCCACCTTTCAACGAATCTTTCAGGACCCCACATCTCTAAAAATTTTCCATTAGCTCCTCTACCTTTTGGTTTAAAAAAATTATTCAGTGATTGTCAAAGTAAATTTAAAACGTTATACAATACTATTTTTTTTTTTACAGTTTCATTTTGTCACAATTTTACATGTAAACTAAAGACAAAAATATATTATGTTTATCACACTTCCTAATAGAAACTCGTCTAATTAACGTGACATGTTCCTTTTGTACTGTCATAAATATTATGTTAAATAATTAACAAAACAAAAGAGGATGTTACATTTGTGGAACAATAAATGATGAGAAGAACTTCATTCCTCCAGCTGAAGAAACAATACGCAGAATATAATGTCATACCAATTAATTATCTTTTTATTATTGTTATCGTTTTATACATTGTAACCTAAAGTACATACCAAATACAAAGAATCAGGTGAGGACAATGGCGCTCTGCGTGGGTCAGCCTCTGGCAACCGACCCATATTCAAGATCATACTCTCTAGACTTACCTTGTTAGGAGGCCTGCGGTCTACGTGGGTGTTGCATAATGCATTTTTACCATACTCTTTCTTAAGGATCTATTGGGCCAAAACGTACGTGAAGGAACACATCACATGATGTACAATTGTGAGCGTCAGACACACCTACAACCAACCTGGAAATCTCCCCACATGTCTAAGAAGACTAAAATAAGAATCTTTAACTCTAATGTCAAGGTGGTCTTACTGTATGGTTCTAAAACATGGACAGCAATTGAAGTAACAACAATAAAAATACGGACCTTCATCAACAGATGCCTGAGAAATATCCTAAAAATACACTGGTATGACAAAATACAAAACACCAAACTGTGGGAGATGGGTGGACAGCGAAATATAGAGGTGCAGATCTCATAGAGAAAGTGGAGATGGATTGGTCACACACTTAGAAAAAAGTTAAACATGCCTAAGAGTGGAACCCCCAGGGCTCAAAACCCAGGAAAAGACTAAAAAAAAAAAACCCGAGGAGACAGGGACAAGCTGGGAAGCCATTAAAAAACTAGAAAGAGGTCGTGGAGAGTGGCATGTTTTTAACTGAGGCCTATGTTCCCAGAGGAACGCAAAGGAAGTGCGAAGTGTTCCGTTAAGGAAAAAATTTGGCAAACACTGACCTAGGTAAAATGCGAGCAACTCTTTCCGTACATTAACGGATCAAATTAGTTAATTTACAGATTGGCTAGGAAATGTGCACATTGAAGGCTTACAAGCTTTATCTGAAACATTTATGTTTAGTTCAAAAAAATTTTTAGTAGCTTCCTCTGTTTTTTTTTTTTTTTGTCATGTCATGGAAGCCAATACGAGGAAAACGCAAACAGGGACGTCCTCGTATAACTTGGCGCCACACCTTCATGGAGGACCTCAGAACAGTGGACACCAGGTGGGAGGAGGCTTCGGACATTGCCAACGACAGATCTTTATGGAGACATCTTGCTGCCCAATGCGCCGAACGGCGCGGGAGGACCTAAGTCTAAGTAAGTCTTTTTTCTCTATTATTATTTCCTATTTCCATACGTTTTTGATTGGGTTACTTTATATCGCACACATCATTTCGCCAAATCGCTTTCTTTTCTTTTTCTATACATCTGTAAATTCCATTAAATTGTCGCAAACCATAGGAAAGGTAGCGTCCCTCAAAGTGTCGTTAACTATATCCAAGTTGGGGGCACTTTTAGTGTAGTTGACCATGTGAAAGATAGGGCCCTCAAAATGTCATTGGCCATAGGAAAGGTAGCGTCCCTCAAAGTGTCGTTAACTATACATAATACACATTTATCTACAAATCTCTTGAGACCTTGACGCGTACATTACGTAACAGTCTTTTTTATTTTCTGAACAAGAGTAAAGCAAAACTGGCTTCTCTTCGTTCTATAGCATTCACCGAATATTCATGTATTAAATTTTGACCGTATTTTTTGAATTATTAGTTCCCAAAATTTGTAAGAAATGGAGATTTTATTTTTTATAGAACTTTTCCTGTTACAAATTAACTAAAACAAGTCTACCAATTTGAAAACAGAAAAAAATTGTGTCGAGGCAAACTAGATCTTTGTTAGCGTGTATTACATAGGGGCGTGTAGACCTGATCATGTCCCAGAAGACAGAATCATAAAAAACACTGATAACAAAAGTATATTTCAACTTTGGTTAAGACCTTTTTAAAAATGTAAATTGTTTTGTCTTTTTACAAAGCTGTTCTCAACTCTCTCTGACTGGTAAAAAGTTTTTCGAACATGTTTTTCTTCCGATTTCGCGTCTTCTGAGCAAAAAACACAATTGTTCATTAAGCCTGACAAGACAAGTATTAATAAAAATGAACTAATCATTTAATTAATTTTTGAGGATTAATTCATTTGTTTTATATCGAAATAAGGAAAATAAATGCTACTTAATGGGGAGATGTGGATATATATATATATTAATCCCCTAATTACGTTTTGGCATTTTTTTCTCCCACTTTCCATTCTTGGATCAAGTTGAAATTTTGAACGATTATTCATGACCAATGACAATATACGAATCAATCCACAAATTAACCAATTAGTGAATTTTGTTTCATATAGCAAAAAGGAAGCTAAACCTTATAAATTTCGGATAAATGACAATAATTAGCGATTCTTTCCCTTTGTTTTGTTTTTTTTAGTATTTTTTTTTTTCTTTATTCTTTCAGAATCTATTTATTTTGTAATGCAACTATTTCATTATGATGGACCAGATGTTAGATCAATTAATGAAATCGCGCTATCGATGACATCGCTTGATCTGAAGTGTTTGAAGAAGTTCTTCAGTCTCGAAGTGCTGAAACATTCCAGATTGCTTGTGTGTTACTATAGCATTCGTTACGTTCAATTTTGACTTCCAAAATGATATTCCTTCTATCTTAAATAAAAAATATCCTCCCCCCTTTTTTTTAAATGTATTTAAGCATGAAGAAGGGAAAGAGATAGAACGAAATAAAATACATTTATAACAATTGAATTAAAAAAGAGAGACAAATTTTAAGATATCGTGAGCAGACGTAGGTTGGGGGGTAAGCAGACGGGGAAATATAATTATCGCGCATACGACATTTATTTCGGTTTATTACATACTTCTCTAAGTCAGACTTCCTAGTTAAAACTGGTCACTAGAGCGTTTCTGAACATGCAGTACTTAATAAAGATTTCCATACATGACGGAAAAACTATAAATAGCTCGCAATATGGTGTATCCGGTGAACAAAATATAAAGGAAGTGTTGATAAGCTAGATGTTTTTCAAAAGTGATATGTCAAGGTAGGTTTGTGCACTTAGCACTGCAGAAATCCAATATTCTAAGCTTTTCTGTTGATTGCACAGAAAAATTTCAACAAGAAATAATCATCAGACATCTACTCTATAATTTAAAACGTGTTTAAAAAAAATGGGCAACTAACTAGCGGTAATATAAAGGATTTGATACGAAGATTAACTGCCCCGGCAGTGAGGTAGTGTTAAAATTCTAGGATAATTGTTAGCTATTTAGTTGGCAACAGAGAATTCAATGTAGCGTCCTTGTCTTTTTTTTTCGCGAAAATCTCCAACAGACTACTTTATTGATCCTAATTGGAATGTGGTTTGATCACATGGACACATTCCTCGTTTCATTTGCTGGGACTAATTTGCACAAATGCTCCTTCTTCTTTAGTGCTATTATAGAGCATGGAATGGGTTGCCTGAGCCAGGCAGAAAAACCAGTGACTTGGCAGAATTTAAGTCATTGGTTAACATGCATGACTAGATGCATGACACGTAGGACGTAGTCATCTTCTTTTTTTAAAGTAACGTCTGCATTTTTATAAGATAAGACTCTTTTTTAAAGCTTACATTAACTCCGTCTGTCTGGTACAAATTTTGTACCTGCATATTTTCCAGCTCACGTGCAGACAAAGCCGTTGCCCACTGGCGGTCTATTTAAGTTTTCTTTCCGTCTTCTGCACATGTCTTCGATAATGGCTTTTCTTTGAGTCTCAAATGTTTGTCCTACAGCCTTCGTGAGGGCTCTCCAACTGTCTGATTACACACTAATGATATAACAGTATGTTAGTAAATTTCTCCTCTCCCTCAACTCATAGTCGTTCTCATTTTGAGGCACAACTTATTATCGTTTTTAAATTTATCCAAGCATGCTTGACTTTAACCCATCCCCCATTTAATATGTGTGTGTTCTTCAAGTCATTTTAGTATGTGTGAACTTTTGGTTATTGGCCTTAAACTTTCTTTTCTTTCATTACTAAGAGGTTGGAAGTTTTTGGTCATCCAGGGCATATCATATTTTTTTGAATAGCTTTCGTGTAGTTCAACTTTCATGCTTATAGCATGCTCTGATCACTATGGTCTAATCTCTCTTGTGGACCAGTAGGAGGAGGGAGTATATCGAAGGTTTTCCGTGCTGCCTCTTTGCACAGAGGAAGCACAACTCTGCTCAACTCTGTCTACTGAGGATACGCGAAACTAATCGAGATTAGCCG
Organism: Biomphalaria glabrata; assembly: GCF_947242115.1. Taxonomy (NCBI): domain Eukaryota; kingdom Metazoa; phylum Mollusca; class Gastropoda; family Planorbidae; genus Biomphalaria; species Biomphalaria glabrata. The sequence goes on from NC_074723.1 coordinate 4,032,525, forward strand.
AGGAGTTGAACCTTGTATCATTGAGCCAGGTTTCAGAAAAAAAACAAACATTTCAAGCGAGCACTATCGAAATTGATATGCTGCTTTATATTACAGTCATCTGTCTGTCTACACACAGAAGTCATAAACCTCTAGGGAGCAATCACTGAAAAATAAAGTTGATTTCTTGAAAAGAAAAATAGTTATGAATATAAAATGAAACCGCAACAACTCACGGACGCAAAATCTTGATAATACTTGTTTTCTTGGCACATCGTAAAAGTAATATTAATGCTAAAAGATCTAATTAAACATTTAAAGCAGTGTTTCCCAAACTGTGTTCCGTGAGGCCTGAATAGGTGGTTCCACTAACTACTGGAATAATTAACTTAGTAGGCCACACACGAAATAACCTCTCTTGAAGAATAAGATAAGTGTTCCATTAAATACTCAGAATGTGCGAAGTGTTCCGTTAAGGGAAAAAGTCTGGGAACCACTGATTCAAAGCATCAGGAACAATAAAAGCAGAGAAAGAAGCAAGATTATTTATTTTCTGTCCCAATCAGTCGCAGTGCATGCTTTGAATCAATTATTCTCCAAAGCACAGTAAATGCATTGAATCTATCAGTCACAAGGACGCAGTAAATGCATTGAATAAATCAATCACAAAGATGCAGTAAATGCATTGAATCAATCAGTCACAAGGACGCAGTAAATGCATTGAATCAATCAGTCACAAGGACGCAGTAAATGCATTGAATCAATCAGTCACAAGGACGCAGTAAATGCATTGAATCAATCAATCACAAAGATGCAGTAAATGCATTGAATCAATCAGTCACAAGGACGCAGTAAATGCATTGAATAAATCAATCACAAAGATGCAGTAAATGCATTGAATCAATCAGTCACAAGGACGCAGTTAATGCATTGAATCAATCAATCACAAAGATGCAGTAAATGCATTGAATCAATCAGTGATTCAGACACCCTAAGTACATTGAATCAATCAGTGATTCAGATGCCCTAAGTACATTGAATCAATCAGTCATTCAGATGCCCTAAGTACATTGAATCAATCAGTCATTCAGACGCCCTAAGTACATTGAATCAATCAGTCATTCAGACGCACTAAGTGCATTGAATCAATCAGTTTTTTTGACGCCCTAAGTGCATTGAATCAATCAGTCATTCAGACGCCCTAAGTGCATTGAATCAATCAGTCATTCAGATGCCCTAAGTGCATTGAATCAATCAGTGATTCAGACGCCCTAAGTGCATTGAATCAATCAGTCATTCAGACGCCCTAAGTGCATTGAATCAATCAGTCATTCAGATGCCCTGAGTGCATTGAATCAATCAGTGATTCAGACGCCCTAAGTGCATTGAATCAATCAGTCATTCAGATGCCCTAAGTGCATTGAATCAATCAGTGATTCAGACGCCCTAAGTGCATTGAATCAATCAGTCATTCAGACGCCCTAAGTGCATTGAATCAATCAGTCATTCAGATGCCCTGAGTGCATTGAATCAATCAGTGATTCAGACGCCCTAAGTACATTGAATCAATCAGTCATTCAGATGCCCTAAGTACATTGAATCAATCAGTCATTCAGACGCCCTAAGTGCATTGAATCAATCAGTCATTCAGACGCCCTAAGTGCATTGGATCAATCAGTCATTCAGACGCCCTAAGTGCATTGGATCAAGTTCACAAAGACATGTCTGCATTTGAATGTAAATCCTAATTAACCCAACACGTTTCCTCGAACAACAAACGCTTCTGCTACTCTTTGTTTCTATTAACTTCAGGTGCCTGTCGTCTTCTAAGTGCTAGCTGTCACTCCGATGTTACATTTCCCGACGACTATGTTTAGATTGCTTTGAAGATTGCTAAAACATATAAGACTATAATACAGGGTTGGTCTGGGGAAGGGGAAGTTAATAAAACATATTTAAACTAAAGCTAACATCCTAAATAAATACTTTGCATCAGCATTCTCAGCCCCAGGAGACAAAGACATATTACTGAATTTGAACCAAGTAGACAACATAGGAGATATAGAAGTACAAGAAAAGGGAATCCAAAAACTATTAGTGAACATTAAACCAAATAAAGCGTCTGGACCTGATGGTATTCCAGCTAGATTACTCAAAGAATTAAGCAATGAGCTAGCACTAGTGTTCAAAATACTTTTTCTGTTCAAAATACTTTTTCAGGCATTGCTTAACCAGGGCAGAGCACCAAGGGACTGGAAAGAAGCTAATATCACCCCTCTATTTAAAAAAGGCGAAAATTATGACTCAGGAAACTACAGACCAGTATCACTTACCAGCATCACATGTAAAATCCTAGAAGACATTATATGTAGCAACATCATAAACCACTTAGACACAACATAATTTTGTTACGCCATACCAACATGGCTTTAGGAAATATAGATCATGTGAAACACAACTAATAGGACTAAATGATGATTTTTCAAAAGGTTTAGATAATAGTGAACAAATAGATGCTATCTTATTACATTTTCCCAAGGCCTTTGAAAAGTTCTCCACCAGTTTGCTTAAGCAATTAAAATATTTTGGCATTGCTGGTTCATTACATCAATGGATTCATGATTTTCTGATAGGGAGAGAACAAACTGTAATAATAAATGACTCTAAATCAACACCTATATCAGTAAAATCAGGTGCATCTCAAGGAACAGTCGTTAGTCCACAACTATTTTTAATTTAAATAAATGATTTACGAAATTGCATTAGTTCAAGAATAAAAGTCAGATTATTCGCAGATGATTGCATAATATATAGAACAATAAAAACAACACAAGATACAGAAATTTTACAAAGAGAATTAGATGAATTACAGAAATGGGAATCAAATTGGAGCATGTCTTTCCACCCAGAAAAATGACAGTTATTAAGGTAACAAAAAAACTAAAACAAATTAATTCCACTTATCTTATTCATGTTAAACCAGTAACACAGACTAAAAAAGTAAAATACCTAGGTGAAAAACTGTCATGGAATCCCCATATTTATGAAACCATCAAGAAATCAAACTATGCAATAGGGTTTATTAAAAGAAATTTCTATAAATATTTTTTTTTTATCTTGGTTAGGCCAATAATAGAATATGCATCCTCTGTTTGGGACCCCTCAACTAAAAAAAAAACCAATAAGAAACTGGAACAGACAAAAAATAGATCTGTGAGATTCGTAACAAACAAATATTCACATTTTGACTAGAGTAACACCTTTAGCAAAATCACTAAATTTAGAAAGCCTTCAGGATAGAAGACTCAAAAGTAAAGTAGCAATTATACATAAAACACTGAACCATAATCTTCAAATGCAAATACAAAATCTAATAAATACTCAGAAAGACACAAAGATAAAGGCACATTCCTCATCCCCTATGCTAGGACAAATGTGTACAAATATTCCTTCTTCCCTAGTGCTATTAGAGCATGGAATGGGTTGCCTGAGCTAGCCAGGAAAACCAGTGCCTTAGTAGAATTTAAGTCATTGATTAACTGCATGACAAGATGCATGACGCATAGGACAGAATCATCTTCTTTTTTGAAGTAACTTCTGTATTATATAAGATAAGATAAAATTGTTAGAGCTGAAATGTCAGTGTTAAGTTTTCTGAATCCATTATGTTTAAAGGCTACCTTTTTTATATGGATTTGTAAGCATCGAACCACGAAGCAGGACGTTTTGGCGCCGACGTTTTGGCGCGAAATGCATTATGTACGTTAATGTATTATTTCTTTTAAAAAGAATTATTCATATCTATGTTTTGCATGAGTGTTTGTGTTAAGACATATTTTTCACTTACTAAATGTAAATGTGTGTTTGTTTTTCACATCATTTTCTTTAATAAACATTTTGGCTTGTGTATGTGTGTTTATTAAAAGGCACACTTTTATTTTCAAAAAGGTTAGACTGTATGGTATCTCCAGCTATACATACCAAACACTTGCTAATAATAAGTAAAAATATATACATGTACCATGTTTCTCAAAATACTTTAAGTGAAGTATACATAGACACCATGGTGAGAGAGGGGAGGGCTGGAGGAAAGAGTATATACAAGTAGTGAAATGTGAGCAGAAGAGGAGGGGCGGGATAGGTGTCACATGTAATGACCATTTCCAAGGAGATGATCGCCAGACGCATCACGCCAACGACCAGTGCTCGGTGCTGGTCCTGTCTTCATTTGTTTAACTCTACCTGCGTCAATGCGAGATGTGTCACCCAAATCACCCCTACCAAATTTCTCAAAATATATCTTTTCAAAATATCTTAGTGTCATGAATTTGTTCTATCTATTGTCGCCCATACTGTTTGTTTATATTTGTGGATTCACGTTAGAGTTTGTACTGACCACATTCCGTGTCTTGATCTTTACTATGTGTGGAGTGATTGTCGTCATTCAGCGTAATAGAGCTTTAGATGTTAACATGGTTTTTGTTATATTAAAGTGTGACACTTAGCTAGTTCGTATATTACACTAATGTCAAATTAAAAAAAAATCTTTTGGAAAGAAATCCAAAAATGTCATCCAGTGCGATTAGCAGAACTCACATATAGCATGTCATTACCATTCAGGAATCTGACTTATTATAGGCCTATATTCATGAAATAAGCAAAACCTTTATAATTAAAAAAAAAAAAAATTCGCTGAACGGTGTTAGAATTCATACTATACATACAATAGAGTGAGAGTGAAATAAACATTGTTATAAAAGCTATGTGCTTATTAAATTATCGTCAAATGATATCTCGCGCCAAAACGTCCCGTCGCCAAAACGGCGGGGCCAAAACGGCGTCGCCAAAACGTCACGTACCGATCAAACCATGAGATTGGATTGAAATCTTACTTATCAAAAGTAATATTCTCTATAACAAGTAATAATCTCTATAACATAGTCTCATACCTGAGAAAAAAGTGAACATCAAAACAACCCAACTAGGACTAAATCTTAAACCCAACAAATCCAGACTAGATCTTTTATCATTGTCTAACATACTGTCAAAGTTTTTCTTTTCAAATAACAATAACCACTATAGTTTGAAAAAGTTGATTAAAACAACACATTCATCCTGGTTTGCTGTTTCTGATATTGTGAAAATATTTCCGTTGTATTTAAGGGTGAAAAAAGGACTTGACAGGAAATAAAATAGACTACTTTCACCCAAGTAAATAGTATACCAACTCCAGACAGTTTCAAAGTGAACAAGTAAATAATGTAGTCACCAAGGACAATAGTGGCTTGGAGAAATACAGATCAGAATAGCATCATTAAAGAGGAGATAACTCCTAATGATAATAAAGACAAAGTTTTTACATGAGACAGCATCAAGTTTCTTACCATTAGAGCTTGTATGCATTAGAAGTGTTATGTCTCTTTGTTTCGGCTAGTAATGCCCTTTGTGTTAAGTGAGTTAGCCTTGGTCAAGATGGTGACATAATAAACATTCATGAAACTCAACTCAAGCTAATGTTTATTCTTCTTTCAATTAGCCTTTATTAACACTGCTTTGAACTGAGATGAGGTTAAAAACAAGGGACATAAATGTGGGAAATAGAGAGAACCAAAAGTTATCAAACAAAAAAAAAAAAAACAAAAAAAAAAAATCCAAGCAATTCCAAGATAACATATCAGCTAGGTTAGCGGTACTTTATAGCAATGCCATTAATAATATCACTCATTGTAGAGACATAAATAACAATAAATAATTACAGATTAATTAATCATTTAGAAAGTAATGTCAGGTTATCATTTTTAAATGTTAACTTCAGTGAAATATAAACCAATATGATTAGACTTTCAAGGCATTTATAAAGAGTTTTATTCAACTCCTCACCCCCCCCCCCACCCCAATTCTTTATCCATACAATAAATGAAATTAGTTTTAAAAATTACATTGACAGTTCCTTGTACAACTGAAAAGTGGAAATAAAAGTATTACAGAACTTATTTTTTTTTTTAAATTAATGATTAAGCTAAAGTAGAAAATAATTACCTTCCACTCAAGTTTAAAATGCACTTATGGCGCTTTGAGCAGAAATATCTATTCTTATAAATTACAGAAGCTCCTTCTAAATAGAAGATAATTACATCCTGTGTGTATCCAAGTCTCAATCTAGCCATGCATGTTAATTAGAGATTCAAACTCTGCTAAGTCACTGGTTTTCCTGGCAGATTCAAGCAACCCTTTCCACTAGAAAAGAATTATACAATTTGTCCTAGCATATGGAATAAAAAATGTGCCTCTATCTATGTCTTTCTGAGTATTTGCATAAATAAATTATGGTTCAGTGTTTTATGTATTATTGCTACTTTACTTTTTTAGTCTTCTGTCCTGAAGTGTCCTAGTGCTCTATTTTGTGTCTATTCCAGTTTTTTTAAATATTTTTCTTGAGTTGAGGGCTCACAAACAGAGTATGCATATGTTGGCCTAACTAAAGTTATATAGCATTGTTCTTTTAAGTTCTTGTTTGATTTGTAAAAAAAATATTTTAATAAATCCTAATGCTTTGTTTGATTTTTTAAATAAATGTGTCAACGTACGGATTCGATAGCTTATCAGTTGTTACATCTTGGTATTTTGAGTTTTTCATCTGTTTAACTGGTTTACAATGAGTAAGAAAAGTTTTTTATTTGTTTTAGTTTTTTTTTGTTACTCATTCAGTAAATTACATGAAACTATCTTTACAAAAATCAAGTTGACATTACACTGGCTGCTACAATATTTATGTACATAGACATGGATACAGTAAACATATGCAAAAATGCAGTAAAAATTTGCAATTAACAAAACTATGAAACAAAAAAAAATGTATTTGTTAAATAGAAAGACAAAAAAAAAATTTAAAGCTATAAATATATAGTAATCCCAGCCATTAGTACAAGTACTGCATTCAACATACAATGGATTTAATTGGAAGTTAAACCAAGCGACATACAATCTAAACAGAGCAAAATGGCAGTTCAAACTAAACTGCTCACACTAGGATGTCCTAAATGATAAACCAAGATATACCGTACAATGTCAATATATACCAAGTCTTTTTGATGTAGGCCTACCTAGTACACAAACTCAAAACTTTGCAGAATAGGTTGAATCAATGACAACCATAGCTGTTATTTGATAAAGTTATAACTTATTACAATAGTCAGTGTGAATGATATATTCAGATATACAGTGTCAATATGCACAATAAGTCGAACTAATCACACGGGAGAGGGGGGGGGGTTAACAGAATTAACGAAAATGCAATGCAAGATTCTTTAAAGACACTAAACAAAAGGAAAATATCTATTTTAATAGATAAGCATCTTATTTCTAATTAATGTCTAATCATGGTGGGAGACAGGGTTCTAGCCTGGAGGATGAGATGACAGTCCAGAGTGCATGTCACATGGCCAGGCAGCGTTTTAGCCAATTAGATTCTATTTTGAATGTACTTATAACAAGAAAATATGGTTAATTTAAGTAGGCTGATTTGTTTTGTACACACTTCAATTAATCCAAAAAGCTATATTGAACAACCATAATTTTGAAAGCTTCTTTAAAATATATATTTTTTTTAATACTATTTTTAAATGTTGAAAATACTTTATATCTTTGAAGCACTTTTTATATCTTCTAAACACTACTTACAAATAAATCTTAAAAACATCTTTTAAATCTATTAAGAATGACTTGTGCTAAACACTCCACTTCTCCAGTTGTCTCTCTTTCTTTAATTTTTCCATCTCAAATGAGATTAAATGTATTGAATTCAGCAGGTCATCTGTGGTCTGTTTCAAATTTTCTTTTGTGGAACACTTCAAGTGAGACAATCCTGGGATGGGCATATTTTTGGCTGCATTCAAATAGTGCTTTCTCCATCTAGACAGTTCTTTAGGACAAGTAGGCTGTCTTTCAGCATACAATTTTTCTACTTCCTCCAGAGTCTAAAATAGAAAAAAATACTTTTAAAAAATCAAAGCTTATATAAACTGTAATAATATCAATTAGTATGGATCAGTCATGTAATTAAATTTGTAATAAATCTCGATAATCAATAATAAATCTGTGCGATTAGAAATATTTTTACCACTTATTTTCATTCATGCTTTTAGCTTTCTCAAAACGCTTTGACCCTATCACATGTCTGGACCAGTTGGGAAAATGTCGGGGGAAGAAGGGGTATCTGGGTTAACTCTTTCAGTTCGAATTATTTTGATCTAAAAAATGGAGTTTTTCGGAACGAACACAAATTTTCAAGGGGGGTAGAGTTTCTAAAACAACTATAACTTTTTTATTTTATAAAATAATCTAACATATTTGATTTTATTTAAAGGAAAATGAATTGGCTACAAAAGTATAATAAATCAAATAAATTATTCAAACAAATTTTTTTTTCATTAATTTTAAAATAAGTATGGAAAAAGAAAATATTTTAAAAATTCATTAAAAAATTGATATACTGAAAGATTTAACCTTTTAATTAAACATTTAATCCATAAATATTGAAAAATCGCAAAACTATACACATTTTATCACCATAAATTTCATAAAAGATGAACAAATGAACTAAGAGATTGTATTATTTACATTTCAGGAATTTAAACTAAAAAAGAGGAACCATTAACATAATGTTGTCTATTTTTTTTTAAACCTGTTGGAACTGCATTTAATCTACTGTCAAAACAAAGAACATTCACTCCCGCATCCGGGAAATAAAAAAAAAGAGAGAAATAAAAAAGTTTAGCATAATAAAGATAGTGAAATAAATATTATAAACCAAGTTACTCGCTGAGAGTAATGCCGCACTGACCAGCACTAGCAAAATTACTCGCTGAGAGTAACACTGCACTGAAATAGTTAAGGTGACCGTGATGGCTTTTTAAAATGCCTTTTATTAAAAAAAAAAAAAAGTTGTATGACTTGAATTCAAACTTGAGGGCTAAAGCCTGCTCAAGCCAATATGCTAACCACACACTGCCAGCATATGGCTTATAAAAATAGAAGGTTTTAATAGTTATCTATTGTAAGTTTCAAACTTTTAAGCAAAGCATAAAGGGAACTAATTCAACTTATATGGCCACATCAGTCAAGTACTATTTCTTTACCTCATCAAGATACCAAACAAAATAATTAGTTACCAATAGTTAATTAATTAATTGGTTAATTTTTTAAAATCAATTCTTGTTTTGTCAGGTTCAAGAAATAATTGTGTGAAATTTCAACTTGATCCGAGATTGGGTGTGGGCAAAATAACGTGTACAAACTTTTTGTTTTCCAGACAGACAGAGTCAGTTGGTATAAACTTTGTAAAAACCAAGACATTATTTGTACATTGATGTTAAATTTCCTGTAAATATTTTCACAAAAGGATATCATTCTAAATTTTATTTCTAAAACTAAAGAGTCAGTTTACTGAGAAAAGACCCAGTTGTGAATGAGTTGGTGTAAGTTTTTGGTTTCAATATTTTTTTTAACAATGTAGTATATGTTTCCTGAGCTAGCCAGGAAAACCAGTGACTTGGCAGAATTTAAGTCATTGGATAAATATGCATAACTAAATGCATGACGCATAGAACGTAATCATCTTCTTTTTTGAAGTAACGCCTGTATTATATAAGAAGATTGATTCAGCCTTTTCTCTAACAAGGGAGAGGAATCATGTAGCTCAGCAAACAACTAAAGTAAATGTTATTCTAGTTGAAGCTTAAAAATAGCACTACGCCTGTAGTCCCAGACAGGTAAAACAATGGAAATTTCTATATCTAACTTCTACTAAATTTTGTTTCGTAGAGAAAGGCAAAACAAATTGTGTAGTTCCAAAATAACCATCAATGTAAAATGTTTGCAAAGTATTCTGATTGCAATTAGGTCTTTCCTTTAAGTCTAAATCAGCAAGAAAAACCAATGACTTAATAGAGTTTAAGTCTCTGTTTAACTAGATTAAATACATATACATGTGAAGGACATAACTGTCTTCTCTTTTCAGGATCATCTTTTACTTTTAAGAAAAGATAAATGTTTGAATGAAAAAAGAAAATTGTTAGCAAAATATTTTGTTATTTATGTTTGTTTGTTTTACATGTTTCAAATGTTCCTTCAGAGTTGAAGATAGTTTGCTTCCTAATCCAAATGTCCCGCAGGATGACGGGGATGGGAGCAGACAGGGTTTGAACCCAGGACCATCGATAAATTCGAACGACAGTCCAGCATGCAAATCGCACAACCAGGCAGCCATCTTTGTAAGACAGATCTTCTTCTTCCTGTTCACATATTCTAAGATGAAATTTTATCCCTCCTGATCATTTAGTTTTGAAAATGTCTGAAAAACAAAAAAAACAACAAAAACTCATGTTACTTACTGTAACAGTATGTGGCACTTTGTGACCTGTGACCTCTGAACTCAAATCCAAAGATCTGGCGTGAGGAATCATAGCTGGCTGGGAGTTCTCCCATCCCATTAGGCAATGCTAGATAAAAAAAAAAGATCATCAAAAGAAAACTTAATTTATTCACCCAATCTTCTTAAAACAAATTATTTCATTGTGGATAGAATGTGGCTGTCTTTGACTCAGTTGATATACAGACTTAGGAAGTTCTTGTATTGCTTATTTAATTTAATTTTCACAATGTTATCTCATTTAGTTAAATAAAAGTAGATAAATAAAAAAGGGAAACCAATAATTGTTACAATTTTGATAAACAAAAAATTATAAGATCTACAGGGAGATTTTTTTAAAGTTACATTTTGAATTGTTATATATAATAGTTATAGATAATGTCTCGGATCAATGTGTGTATGTATGTATAATCTATTTTTACACTCTGCGTGAATGACCGGAAGTGTGTTTAGTTGCCAGAGTCCAGCTTGTGTGTGATATGCAGTAAAAGATTATTAAAGTTTATGTGTTTGATCTAGTGGTTGAATTGTTTTATTCTGTTAACTACAGCTGAACCAGGGAGACAAGGAGAGACCTAAGGTAGTTTCTACAGAGTTATAAGTAGATAGAGTTATATAATAGGAAAGCTATGACAGATATCTGTTTTTAACATTATCTGAAGTTTTCCTGCCATGAGAAATGAGTCAATATTGCTTCAAAAGCAGTGATTAAAAAATGTTTTTATTTATTTAAAAAAAAGTCACCCCAAGATAAAAAATTCTAAAAGAAAACTTTAATACAGATAGAGATGGACAACATTTGGGTATTTAGATATTAGTTATAATGCAAAAAAAAAAATTATAACTTAGCAGCACAAATAATTACAATTGAAGAATAGATTTTAGGCAGATTTTGAATAATGGTTCTAGTAAATATAGTAGGCATGTTTAAATAGTTAGATTCTGGATGAAGAATGGTGTGGTAGCAAAGAAGCACTTAGCTTCCAAATTTGGAGGTATTAAGTTTGAACCCTGATGATCACTAGAACTAGGAACTTCAAAATTTGTAAGATGCTCTTGACCCAACTCTAATGAGTATCTGACATTAGTTGATCAAGAAAAGGCAGTAGGTCATTGTGCTGGCAACATGACACCCTCATTAATCATAGAACTTGATGAGCTTTACATCATCTGCGCCATGTGAACCAAAGGCTAAAAGGAATTTTGTTACTTCTTTTTCTATCCTGCCCATTTGCCACTAAGACCTTTTGTAAACTTACATCTCTGAGAGCAAAAGAATCACATGATTCAAAACTTCCTCGACGATGTGGCTTTACTTTGTAGGATTCTTGTAACACTGACTGTGGAATGCTGACTCTGTTGAATTCAAGATTGTTAAACAATGTATAAGCATTAAGACACTAGTTTCATTAGAGATTGAAAAAGACAGTTACATGTTAACTCATTGAGTTTGTTATATTCATACTGAATCTATGTAAAATGTAAACTACAAGGACATGCAGTTTGGAAGGTTTGTATATGAAACTAGACAAATTTAAAATGGCCAATTGAATGATTGGTTTGTAAGTCATCTAAATAGCAGACTGAGTTTATTAAGCATTTTCTGAAAGCAATTTTTGTTTTATTTTAATTGCTAAATAATTTATAGAATCAAGAAAGTAGGTCCTCATTAATGCTATAATTTTTTAAGACATGTCATACCAAAAATTATAATGATTTTTATATTTTTTTATTAAATTGTGTAAAAAAATTCTTATAATTAAATTTTTAAAATGACAGTAACAGGAGTTTATTTTCAAATTTAAATTGTTTTGAATAATCTATAGCACAAGGCTTTCGGGAATATTAACAATCATCATCATCATCATCAAAGTCCATTTGAGTGAGGGCTCGAGAGGTTCAAATCCTCTCTCGCAAAAGTCCTAGATAGAAAACCTGCTGATTTGATTAGTAATTGTATGTCACAAAACAAGTTGAAATCGAGAATCTGGGCAGCCTCCACCTTGGGGAAGTGCAATTAGGGCAATTCATGGGCTCCCAGACTCCACTTGGCTTTTTGTGACTTGTTGCCCCAGGGAATGATGGAAACTCAAAGTCAGCTCTTGGCGGGCCAAGGAGTCTGCTCTGGTGTTGCCAGTCACAACTTCCTGGAGGTGCTCACACATTTTCAAGTTTGTGATGTTTACAATATTTAAACTGATGCAACAAGACTAAGTTCGGAAGACTCTGACCATATGTTGAAATTATAACATACAATGAGTTTAAAAACAAAAAAATAAAATTTCTTCTTTAACAGTAGTCCAGCATAAATCAAGTCTAAAATATTTTAAAGTGAATGCAATATATCTAGTTCATTGTTGACTTTACCTTGCAAGACGCACATTGCTACTTTTTGGTTGTCTGTCTCTCGCTATTTGAGTAGTATTCTCTTTATTTTGAACTAAATTTTCAGTAAACAGTCTTTCATTTACAGTGAAGGCCTCTAACTCTGAAAAAAAATCTTATTGATATAACCATATAATAACAAAGATAATGACATACAGATATTTACTTTGAAAAAATATTTGATTGAACTCACAGAAAAACAAATATCTATAATCTAGTATTCAAATTTTGAGCTTAAAAAAAAAAAGAATGTGGAATGGTTCAGACAAAATTAGTGGCAAGCTGATCAAGCCATGTGCGGAGCAAATTTCTTCTATCTTCTGTCATATCTTTAACCAGTCATTGCAAACGTGCGTAATTCCAAACATCTGGAAAACTTCAGAAATCATACCAGTGCCTAAGAAACCAAAAATAGATTGCTTAAATGATTTCCGCCCAGTAGCACTAACACCTATTGTTATGAAATGTTTTGAAAAATATATGCTTAAACAACTTGTAGCAAAAGTCAATAACAGCCTAGACCCTCACCAATTTGCATACAAAGCAACTAGAGGAACTGAGGATGCCATTCTATTGCTTTTGGACCATCTTTATAAGCATCTCGATATACCCAAAACCTACGCACGAGTCCTCTTCGTAGATTTCTCCTCGGCTTTCAATACCATACAGCCACATCTAATGATAAACAAACTGAGTAACTTAAATGTAAGCCCTTACTTACAAGCATGGGTTCTAAACTTTTTAACCCAACGGCCCCAGTATGTTAAAGTCAACAACACCAAATCGTCAACTCGAGTACTATGTAAGGGTGCTCCACAAGGTTGTGTGCTTTCTCCTGTACTATACACTCTTTACACTAATGACATAAGAAGCATCTATGACTCAGTTAACTCATTAAATTCGCTGATGATACTGCCATAGTCGGTCTTATTTCAGGAGACGAAACTCAGTATCGAAGCTCGATAGAAGAGTTTACAAACTGGTGCACCGACAACTTTCTAGAACTGAATGTAACAAAAACTAAAGAACTTATAATAGATTTTAGAAAGAAAAAACAAACAATACGTGAACTGCAAATAAACACTACATCTATAGAACAAGTAAAGGCATATAAATATCTAGGCGTTATCATCAACAACAAGCTTTCATGGGAAGACCACCTTGGAACTCTGACAAAGAAAACAGCCCAGCGACTCTTTTTTCTATACAAACTCAACAGTTTTAAATTAAACAAGAAGGTCCTTGAGACATTTTACGGCGCAACTGTACAAAATCTGCTAACATACGGAATAAGTTGTTGGCAAGGCAATGCCTCATCTAAACTGTTGTAACGTCTAGAAAACATCATTAAAAAAGCATCAAAAATCACACTCACAACATTACCACATTTAAAGGAACTTTTTGAACAAACGTGCCTAAGAAAAATCGAAAAAATCTTGGAAGACAATGGCCACCCGCTCCATCAGAACTACGCCAGGTCGTCGCAAAGTGGGCGACTGCTGTCAATCAAAACAAGAACGGAGCGGAACAAAAACTCGTTCGTACCTCACTCGGTCAGACTCTATCACCGCCACTCATTGATCAGGGAACATGAAATGCACCAAAATACCTGTGTGTAGTCGCTGAATGAACTCTTCATGTTGTCTGTTGTATTTATGTGTATGTTTCTGTTGTGTTGTCTTTATATGAGAAACAAGTCCTTGTAATCACAACAAATTTTCGTAAGGATCAATATTTTTTTATAAACTCTTTTATTATTAGATTTTGAAGATACAAGTTGCAAGATATTCTAGATTCTAAAATGGACATTGCAGTAATAAAAGAACTTAAAAAAAATCTTTTCAAGTTATCTGAATGATTTCCAAAGAGTTACTGCCACCATTAACCAATGTCTTGATGAAATAAAGGTAAAACTGCTTTAGGTTTGATATTTAAATTATGTGCACATTTTATCAAAAATAATAACAAAATAAATTTGAAAAAACTACATCTTCTCCTTTGATTTAATCTATTTTAAGGAAACTGTAGTCTAAAGTTTTATCTTGTGATTATCTTCATATCAGTGTTGTTTTTTAAATGAACTGAATGCTAAAATAGTTTACTTGATTTAGTCAGAGTTTCTTTCACAATCTGTGGCTCCACTTCAATCAACCTGTGAGGTTCTCTAGAAACAGTAAAAAAAAATAATGTTTGTAACAAAACATTCATTGAAACTCATCATTAACCTTAAATTAAGCTCATAATACATTTGTTAATGGATGAAGCTTTGAGTCATGTAATTCTTTGGCTCTCAGAAATGCAAGTTCACAAAGCTGGATGGACAATGTAACAGAATGGACTGGCCTGTCTTGATATTCTGCTAAGAGCAGCCACTGACCGGGAAAAGTGATGGGATTTAGTCACAGAACCACTATGATGAAAGTCAAGGGACTGATGAGATGAGATAGGGGACTTGAAGGCATACTTCAACAAAAAAATATCCAGGGAATCTACAATCTTGTGTTTCACAATATCCAAACAATTTAATAATAGCAAATTGTTCAGACAAAAAAAATGCTTTAATTTCAAGGATCCACTACAACTTGAAGCAAATGCAGAAGAGTGAAGGGGAATTTACAACAAAATGAATATCTCTCAATGTGGTTTCTCACAAGGAAATCCTATGTCAAACAGGAACGAACACTTAGTGAGGTTGTGACAGACAGCGCATGAGGTTTGCGGGACATACCAAGAGTTGCGATGACATGGAGACAAACACGAGGAAAGCGGAAACAGGGACATCCTCGAATAACTTATCGCCACACTTTCATGGAGGACCTCAGAACAGTGGACACCAGGAGGAGGCTTCAGACATTGCCAGTGACAGATCTTTGTGGAGACAGCTTGCAGCCCAATGCACCGAACAGCACGGGAGAACCTAAGTCTAAATAAGTAAGCCTAATTATAAAGTTTAGAGCTGTGAAACACTTGCCAACTAAGCTACAAAAAGAAAAATGAAATAAGCATAAAATCTTGAAAAGAAAATTACTAAATAACTTAAGTAGGCTAAGATTCCTAATGAAATAATAGTAACTTTAGTAACCTACTCTTTGTACTTCTCTTCAACGCAGTCATCTCTAAACTTCTTGCGAAAGCTTTTGAGATCCTGAAAGAAGCTTTCATTCTGAGCCATCACATTGGAGTCATTTTCCAGGAGAGACGCGATCCAGTCATAACCAAGAAAATGTTGAGCTTTGGCAGAGCTTAGTGGACTTCTTAAAAAACCCTGACAGAAACAAAAAGAAATATTAAATATAGTAGCTTTAAGAAAGAAAGGTCTTATCAAGTCAAGGTTCAAATACCTACTAGTTTTCACAGGAAAAGTCAACAATTATAGTCACTAAAGTGAGAGAAATAATGAAAGGATTATTATAAAGATGCTTTTATTATAAAAAAATAAATACTGAAAACGTGATATTTAAAAAAAATCTGTATAATGTTCAACAATAATGTATAAACCTGATTTAAGTAACTCGCTATTCAGTACTGAAGGAAACAGTAATGACTGAAGAGGGCAAGTTAAATATTAATATTTTAAATAGTAATGCATCCTGTCTTGATATTTTTTATATGAATGTTTGTTAAGGAATGAAGTTTTTTTATGGGTTTGCCTAAACCTCCAGCAAGAGAGCAGGGGATGGTGGTGGACAGGGTTTTAACTCATCAACTCAACAGCCCGGAGCACATACCACATGACCAGGAAGCCACCCTGATAATATTCACTCATTGAGAACACTATTGGCGAGGAGCAGCAAAGGAGAAAATGCTATGATTACAAACATTTGTTCTTTTTTTTTCCTGGTAAATATTGACAATACTTACATTAATTTGTTTCTCTTGCCACGCCAGTGAGCCTTTATTTTTCCTGTTGTTTCCATCATGCTCCAGCTGCTGCCTAAATGTATATTGATCAGCAGAAGATAGACTGACTTCATGGCTTTTAGCACCTTCTATAGAGTTACTGGAATCAGAGTGGTCAGCAATGGTTTTGTCAGTATAAGAAATTGTCTTTATAGTTCCCTCAGCTTTCATGCCTGATTGTAGTTTCTCATAACTAGACCTGACAAGAGAACTGTACTGTCTTCTGTTCACTGTTTGATTGCCATCAGACTCTATTAGCCTTTTTGAAGGTATTGGACTTTCAAGATTAGAAGAGCTTTTTTTCTGCAAGGACTCCACAAGTTTTAGTCTTCCATTAGCCCTGATTGGTTCAATGGAAACTGCTTCATGTGCTTCCATGGCAGAGTGATTAAGAACACTATAACATCAAGTAGAAGTTAGTAATACCAGTAGTTAATAGAAATTATGACACAGACTGCTGGAGACAAACTATACAGTAATTTTCAAATAGCCACAGATATAGTTTATTAATCTACTCCATTCACATCTGTAAAAAAAAAAAAAAAGTAAAGTCAATAATAGACTAACAATAGTTTTAGATGGTTGATATGTGTGTAAAAGAAATCAAACAAAAGAAAATTCATTGTTAATAAAATTTTAATTGTTTTTGATCTTTGGCCCCCCAATATCAACACTGTCATCATGGCTTCACATAACATTAAACAACGCTATGGCACCCCTGTAATAATGCAGTGGGTACCGAGTCACATAGGTGTGACTGGCAACACAATTGCAGACTCTTTGGCCCACCAGGAAGGGCAAATTCCACCCACTGAACAGGCTGTAAGCTTTCATCAAGCCCTGGCTATAATACAAAAAACAGAAATGGAAAAGTGGTTTGAGTGCTGGGACAAGTCCCAAAAAGCCTGTGGAGTCTGGGAGCGCATGAGGCGCCCTGACGTGACTTCCCCATGGTGGAGGCTGTCCAGGCATGAGCAAGCTATTATAGCGGCTATGACCAAATTTTGATTCACTGTGCCCCCGCTGTGGGGAAGAAGAGGAAACCGTGCCTCATATTCTGTTTGACTGCCCCAGACTTGCTGATCTCCGTCTCGACAGGTCTGGGAAACCCAAAATTCTCGACCTGTATGGCGACATTTATGCACTACGCAAGACAGCAGGGTTTCTGTCCAGGGCTTTTGCAAGAGCGGATTTGAGCCTTTCAAGCCCTCACTCTAATGGAGTTTGATGATGATGATCTTTAAAAAGTCTAGAGGAATGTATCAGGATAGATCTTGCACAGGGAGACTTATGGTAGGCATCTTCATTATATTTAAGCTTTAAGGACACTTAAGCTAATTGAATGATCAATGGTGCATGCTCACTTTAATATTTTGAAATAGATATGAAGTAAAAGTGCTTGGACATTTTCCATTTATTTCAATATAATTTCAATGGAAAGCATGATACAGTTGACATTTGCAGTTATATGTTTCACATTTGTAACTAATATATCTTCTATTCTAGATATAGTTTTAAATAAGTAACTATATAGTAAGGACCTTCGTAAAGTACAGTACTAAAATTTAAAACTAAAGTAAAACTAAGAGAGTCTAAACCTAGTAAAGCCAAAGTTGAAAGGCTGGTAAAGCCTTTACTAGCTTCAAGTAGTTCAAGACACTATAGGGAGGTAAGGTAAAATTCTGGAAGTTCCGGTGTCCAAAAAATGACGTAAAATCTTGAGAAAGAGTTTTCCTTACTGCTACATAGGTCTTTGTTTAAAATCAATTATGCTCAGTATATGTAAAGATATCATTGCTAAAAAGAGTGAATTCGATTACTTTTGATGATGGAGAACATTTTTGTCTTTGACAATTTAAAAAAAAAAAAATTATTTAAATATTTTGCATTGAAAGTATATAATATATAAATATTTTAAATTTTATTTTTGCTGATAATCAACACAGATAAGTCATACCATGTTGATTTTTTTTCCTGCTAATTGTACATGTGTCTGGCTATATTCCTACCAATTTTCAGATCATACATCGTACAAACTTGAAAAACAAAAATAACATTGACCTCTATGGACTTTTCAGGTTTTTATTTTATTTTTTATGGAAGATATTGTTTGTCATCAACAAGTGAAATTATAATCTTGTAGCAGATATTACATCACAACGCCGCCATTTTGTCCTCACCTATGTCATTTCTTATAGATCTAGACCCGATAATTTGTTTATTTCATCAATATTTACATTTTAAACAAGTGAAGTTCATATATAATATATATAAATATAATCAGATTTGTGAGCTAGAAATTTACTACGAATACTAGATCTACTATTAAATTTCTTATTTAATAAGTAGATCTATCGTCTACGAAACTCAATTCCAACTTTTTAACTTTTGACTGGGGGGGGGGGGGTCTCGCCGGCTGAGCCAGCGACAAGCTCTCTCCTCACTTGTTCCATGTAAACCGATGTAAGGTCAAAACGGCAAAAAAAAAAAAAAAAAATAACTTTCTTACTTTTAAACATACAGTCATAATTTATACACCATTAGAAAGTTATTTCAAAGTATTTAAATGATGTACTAACGAAAAAATTTTTTTCAAAGATATTTTTTTTTTCACCTCCCTAGACACTAAGTTTTACTAAAGTTTACTACTTTAGTCAATTTAGTGTCTTTAGCAGACTTTAGTTTTAGCTTATTAGATAAATGCCTTTATTGGAAACAAAAAACAAAGCATAGACTCTATAGATAGAGTTGAACTTGATAGAGTCTAGAATAAAAGGAATAGTAACAGTTACAGTTCTAGCTCTACGACTAGTCTAACAAGTCACAAGTCAAGTCACACAAGTCAGACAACACAAGTGTACACTTAGTCTTAGTCACTTACACAACTGTGTCACAACAGTGGTCAACACATTCAGGCTTTCTAACAATTTAAATTTTAAGTGATAAGACCATAATGATAAGTCTTAATTATAAGTCATAATAAGTCACAATAATGTCAATAAGTGTTTTTAGATCTAGATTTCTAGAATTAGTTTTACTAGTCACTTAGAATAAGAATAATCATAATCATGATAATGGATTAGATCTATATTTT
Organism: Biomphalaria glabrata; assembly: GCF_947242115.1. Taxonomy (NCBI): domain Eukaryota; kingdom Metazoa; phylum Mollusca; class Gastropoda; family Planorbidae; genus Biomphalaria; species Biomphalaria glabrata. The sequence goes on from NC_074723.1 coordinate 4,052,312, forward strand.
ACAATAATAATACGGCTTGTCTTTAAGTCTGAAGATTAATGAGGAATGCAGAGGTCTAGAATATACTTCAACTATAAACCTAATCTATATATTTACTCATCTAGATCTAATATTCTGTTGTAACTTACTCATGACATGTTGACGCCGAAGTTAAAACATTGTTTTCACTGTTACTGTTGCCAAGTTAGGACATGTCCGATACTGTTTTTTTATTCCCAAATGAGCAGTAAAAAAATTCGTCGTCCTAAACTCCTAGAGGAATCTAAATCTAGATATTTAAAATATTCATTTAATGAATAGATCTAGATATTCTACTATTGCTAAGGATCTGAAAAAAAAAACTAGAAAAAGTAGTCTAGATCTAGGTCTAGATCTATACACAATAAAATCTTTTTCTAAATCGATTTTATTTTTTTGTTTTGTTTCCTAAATTCGTCAAATGGTGCATAAAACGATTCTCTTTTTTTTTTTTTAGAAAAATTATTGCCGATTTAATCAATTTTCTTGATCTACTTGTTTAAAATTTATTTCAGTGACTAATAATAATTAAAATATCTCATAATTTACAAAAAACTGCTTTGAAAAAAAAACACACGAAAATATGGGAACATATAGCCATATAGCTATAGCGTTTGTATAATTATGTAATTTTAAGTTATCTAAAACAACAAAAAACAAAACAAAACAAAAAAAAAAACAATAGCCTATAGTTAGCCTGTAGGCTATATATCCTTTTGTTATGTCAACCGAGGGGATAATAACAACCTGCCACGTCACAGAAAATTCCTCAGTGGAAACTGATAAAGGGACTATGATGAATTTTGTTTCCCTTTAACGAAACTCGTCCCTGGCAGCGCCAGAGAATGAATATAGGCTACTCGTTCGTTTCTAACATAATAATAATATTAAATTCATAGAAAAGACCAAATAATAGATAAACGATTGAAAGTCTGTATGAATAATTGGAAGATAAACTAGGTTCTGTGCACACAAGAAGGGGTAGGCTATATTTAGGCCTAGACCAGGGGGTCTCTCTTTCTCTGCTCTTGTTTTGCCTAGCGATTAACCCACTATCTAAATTACTCCATGGCACTACAAACGGTTTTAGGGTTGACACTAAATGTACAAAATGTGTGCCTGCTTATAATATATGGATGATTTAAAGATATATATATATATATATACATATATGCAGAAACCGAGCAAAAGTTACACACCTTTATTAAAATGGTAAAAAGCTTTAGTGACGATGATATCTGTGTATCTTCTCGGATATGTGTTAGAATTAAAAGAGCAAGGCAGCCAACACTTACAATGCATTGTAAGGCATCGAGGAATTGAACTCTGCCTCCCTTAATAAATTTTATAAATATCTTGGAATAAACCAGAATGCCACGATAAACCAAACAAATTAAAAGAGGGATTTCTTGGCAAGAATAAACAAAGTGTAGGACGTAATCATCTTTTTTTGAAGTAACGTCTGTAGTATATAAGATAAGATATTAGTAAATAAAATTCTCAGCACTAAGCTATCTGGCAGTTACCTCATCACTGCAATGAATAGCTGGGCCATCCCAGGGCTCCTTTACACGTTTGGTGTCATCAAATGGACTGACACCGACCTACATGACATTAACAGTCTCACGAGAAAATTACTAACCAAATTTCGATGTTTAGGCTCACGAGAAAATTACTAACCAAATTTCGATGTTTAGGCTCACGAGAAAATTACTAACCAAATTTCGATGTTTAGGCTCACGAGAAAATTACTAACCAAATTTCGATGTTTACACCCCCAAGTCCTCCACCTGCCCAGGAAGGATGGAGGCCGTGGATTGCAGAACATCTTCAAATTGTGTAATATGCAAGTTTTAAAAATACGATCAAAACTGCACGCCTCCAGTCGTGAAATAGTTTCCTTCCGACACAAATACGACTCCGAGGCAACGCCTCTGAATCTAATAAATGTATGCTGATGTTAATGTCGGTTCGGACGACGGGCATTTAATTCGCCAATGGGACGAAATAACACTCAATGGAATTTTCTGGCTTTTTTAGATGGGCGTTTGAGAACTTTCCAGACTTCCTGTCCCATGCTACAATGGTCCCAGCTTTCGTACCACTTGGACTTGTGTCACAGTCTTAGTTGACATTGCATGATCTAAAGTTCACGTCATGTTAATAGTTTAAAAGACACGTGGAATTCCTGATGTAGAAAACAGGAGGTAGAATGAATTAAGTTAGACTTAGAGGTCAGTCAGTCAAGTCAAGCAGACAAGTGAAGTCAAGTTAGAAGTCAAGTGTTATTCTTTGGACCGAGTGGTCAAGTATATTTTAGTCCGGGATGGACAGTAACGACTTAGAAAAGTCTGTAGTAATTTCAGTTAGAAAGTAACTTGTGGGCAGTTGTTGCCAGTGGTCTTTTAAGACATGTATTAGTTGATTTATATTTCTACAAATTGTTACCCGCTGAGATGCGGACGTGATTTGTAACTGACATACATGGGCATACTTTTGATACCGCTGTTATGCGGATAGGATTGTTATTATTTCTTGACTTGTAGCACTAACAAGGAGTGCAGTATATTGTTATGACCCTATTGGCGGCGCAAAAGGGTTAACTATTGGCTCAGCTGACACACACGTGAAACACTCAGGTCAGCGGGGCCATGGACAAGGGACAGTACTACGATTACACGCAAATGTGACCAATGTTATGGTCATGTGATCGAAAGCCTGCGTGTACGAGTGACAGTGTGTAGGAAAGCGGCAGTTCAAGACCGGAGAGCGTCGAGACCGGGACTGTTAGTCGGCTATGAAGTCGGTCCTGGTCGAGTCCTCATGTGTTGATGTACAAGTCCAGAAAGAGAGACAGTAGAGTTTTGTACGGTGATGTACAGAGTGACATTTTAGTTGTTGATGTGTTTGATGCCAATTGTCTAGTATTGGCTGTTACCTACTTATTCACTCATTATTAAAGTACCCGATATTGTGGAGCTCTTGTTGTCAAGTTCTTGATGTGTTGTGTTGTGTTTAGCAGTGTTTACAGAAGGCCTGAGTAGGAAGAGAGATCGTAACATTATTATAGTAAAATAAACTTCATGTCTGCTGAACGGACTTGAGTCAGTCGTATAGTGTTTGTCTTGTCACGTGTCTAGAGTACTTCAGGAAGCAAGAACCCAGCATTACACGACTTTCGCATGCTACAAAGTTACACCATTAAACCTTTCATTGACAACTTGATCCATTCACAAATCCTAACCTTCGCACTCTCGTATGTTTGCGGCTCTTCTGGTGAGTCTGGAAGCGTACCTAGCTTCGCCAAACCGCCCTCTCGTTTCCTCTGACCCACCAATTAGAAGTATAGGCCTATAGTAACACACTCACACACGCTATGCAATTTTAACAATGCCTAGATTAGTCTACAGCCAGTCATTTCGATTACATTATTTAGAGAAAAAGCTATTCAAAATTTATGTTGTAAATATGTAAATATAGTTCGTAAAGTTTTAAACATATTACAGAGCTCTGCACCTATATAGCCTAATAAGGAATGCTGTTTTAGATCTATTCTATTTTTGTGACTTTTTCTGCATATCGAAACGAAAGATTATAGATAATAATGTGATCTTTTTTTTCACAATAATGTGAGCTGTAAGGCTGACTGGCATAAACCGCTTTGATACCTATCATGGTTGGTGGGGGGGGGGGGAAAGCACCTAAAAGAAGCACGGGCACTAGCTAGCTGATGCCCCCCTCTCCTCTCATGGGGGCTGTTGGTATGTTGTTGCCCACATAGCATTTGTCCCCGTATACATACATCTGTTGAGTCAGAAGGGACGATAACTGATAGACATATAGTCTGGGATCTGATAGACATATAGTCTGGAATCTGATAGACATATAGTCTGGGATCTGATAGACATATAGTCGGGGATCTGATAGACATATAGTCTTGGATCTGATAGACATATAGTCAGGGATCTGATAGACATATAGTCTGGAATCTGATAGACATATAGTCTGGGATCTGATAGACATATAGTCGGGGATCTGATAGACATATAGTCTGGGATCTGACAGACATATAGTCTGGGATCTGATAGACATATAGTCTGGGATCTGATAGACATATAGTTTGGGATCTGATAGACATATAGTTTGGGATCTGATAGACATATAGTCGGGGATCTGATAGACATATAGTCTGGGATCTGATAGACATATAGTCTGGGATCTGATAGACATATAGTCTAGGATCTGATAGACATATAGTCTGGGATCTGATAGACATATAGTATGGGATCTGACATGTAGTCTGGGATCTGATAGACATATAGTCGGGGATCTGATAGACATATAGTCTGGGATCTGATAGACATATAGTCTGGAATCAGATAGACATATAGTCGGGGATCTGATAGACATATAGTCTGGGATCTGATAGACATGTAGTCTGGGATCTGATAGACATATAGTCGGGGATCTGATAGACATATAGTCTGGGATCTGATAGACATATAGTCTGGGATCTGATAAACATATAGTCGGGGATCTGATAGACATATAGTCGGGGATATGATAGACATATTGTCTGGAATCTGATAGACATATAGTCTGGGATCTGATAGACATATAGTCTGGGATCTGATAGACATATAGTCGGGGATCTGATAGACATATAGTCTGGGATCTGATAGACATATAGTCGGGGATCTGATAGACATATAGTCGGGGATCTGATATACATATAGTCTGGGATCTGATAGACATATAGTCTGGGATCTGATAGACATATAGTCTGGGATCTGATAGACATATAGTCTGGAATCTGATAGACATATAGTCTGGAATCTGATAGACATATAGTCGGGGATCTGATAGACATATAGTCGGGGATCTGATAGACATATAGTCTGGGATCAGCAGATTTTGGGATCAGATTATAAAAGTTTGTTTGATCTTGAAATCACAACTTGTGCAGCCCTGTAATTCGTTAACTAGAAAATTCTCAGACTTCTTTTTTGTCACTATCACATTCGCCTTCACCTATCCCTTAGTCTGTTGGACCGTTGGGGCACCACACAAGATTTGTCAACCGTCTTTCTCCATGCCTATGTCTTATTTTGCCTTGGATAGAACCTCTTTCAATGGCAGGCCCGTCCATTATTTTATGCTGTCTTCCCATAGCTTTCTATGTCTGCCTCTTCTTCTTTTCCCTGATATTGTTACCTGAAGGGAGGTCCCAAAGACCTTGTAATATGGCCATAGAGTTTTAATTACCGGTTTTTGTTTTTTTTTACAATAGTCAGCAGGTAATCGTGGGGTCCAACCGCTCCAGCATCCCCGTCTCCAATCTCTTCGCCTGTGATGTGGTACCTAGGATCTCTCTGTAGCATCTCGATTCCATTGCTAGGATCCTCCTCGCTAGGTTTGCAGTCAGCGTCCAAGACTCGCAAGCGGCCACGACCAGGGAGCACACCAGTCCGGCCCCGGCGTCAAGGGCCACGACGGGTCCTCCCATACTTCCCCGAGCCCTGCCAGAGCCCCGCGCGGACCGTGCAACTCGGGCCAGCAGCTAGGGCCAGGCTTTTAATTCCCACCGGAGACAACAGCTCTGAGGCATTTACAACTACTGACACCCGCCAGCCGTCAATATTGTAAAGTAAAGTAAAGTTCCCCTTTCAGACCTTGCGATATATAGGCCGTCAATATAGATAGCATAATACTTAATGAGTGAATATACATCGACTTGCTGACCAGTAGGCTATATTTTTATCTTTGCCTATATTTAAATTGTAACTTAAACAAAACAAAACAGCATATGGACAGTGGACGATGTATCATAAAGAAAACAAATAAGCAATATTTTTATTTATCATTTTTTTTATTGCATTTAATTTATCACCAGTAGATAAAAAATATCTATTGTATCTTATGTCATTTATTTTTTGAAGTCATTAAAATGTTTATGTGTGGTCTGTGTGTTACAAAGATCTTTGTGTAAGTATCTGGGAAGTAAGAGAAGAAGAGTATTATGCTTTATAGATTTGTAGTTGACACTAATTGTGACGTAATCAGGGAGTTATTATTATTATTTTTTTACTACTGATCTTTTTAATCGTGTATCTTTAATAACAGGAATTCAAATAAATTCTTAACTGCACTTAATCCCTAATTCTATTTGTCATGTAATATTACCCTCTTTTGGACTATCTTTTATCGAACGTTTTTAATATAGGTTTTTAACGTGTTGTAATAAGCATATTTGTACCATGCTTGGTATATAGAGATATTCCTATAAGTGTAATAAAGGGACATAATTTAGATGACATAATTACCACACAAATTTTGACACGATCGTCAAGCTTCAATAAAATAAACTAAAGAGTGGGGGAGCCAAATGCGTCAGTTGGAATGAAGTTCTCTCTGCCATATGTATGAGGCCGAACAAACCAGACTTGACTCAGGTGACAAGTAGCAAAATTAAAACATAGCAGCCCTTGAAGCCTTTTATTTGGTGGTTCTATGAATTGCCAGAGCTATGAAACCTCACACCATTGCCAAGAGTTAATATTGCCAGGGTCCAAAGGCAATGCTGGAGTTGCGATTGACGAGTTACGATTTTACTTCTAGTTCAAATGAAAAATCAAAGTTACAAAACGCTAGTCGAGGTTTAGGAGTTTAAAGTAAGGGATATAAGGGAAAGAACCTTACAATTACTACCATATTGTTCAATACTGCAACAATTATCACCCCTTTTCTATATAAATTTTTTTTTTTTGATTCATTATGTGCTGTCATGGACAAGGAATACTTACGCAAAATTTCAACTTGATCCGAGACTGGAAAGTGGAAGAAATAACGTGTACAAGATGTGTACCAGACAGACAGACAGAGTGGGTTGGTATAAGCTTTGTACCAGACAGACAGAGTGGGTTGTAAAAGCTTTGTACCAGACAGACAGAGTGGGTTGGTATAAGCTTTGTACCAGACAGATAGAGTGGGTTGGTAAAAGCTTTGTACCAGACAGACAGAGTGGGTTGGTATAAGCTTTGTACCAGACAGAGTGGTTTGGTATAAGCTTTGTACCTGACAGACAGAGTGGGTTGGTATAAGCTTTGTAAAAAAGTCTCCCCTTATAAGAATGTTTTGTGGATGGGGCGATAGCTGTAGAGCTCTCTTGCAGACAGGGCCGGCCTTACGAATTGGGGGAGGGCCAATTTTTACAACCGTTTATCAATTAGTAACAGGCGTCAGTGGTTTAATTAAATTTACGTCAATCGTACGATATAATAATTATGTCAATCCTTTAATTCGCACATCTTTAAAAGCCTGTGACAAAAGCCATGACTTATAGTGATATGCTTAATGTTAATTGGGCTGCGTGGGGCCCAATATGTATCAATCGGCCGCACTGCTAGCATGATGCTCAGGCTAATCACGACAGCATAGCCCTTGTTCTCTCAAAGGCTTTTCCTTTAGAGGGCTACAGAGAGAGATGGAACACATCGCATCCCGGGCGAGGTAGCCTAAACTTATTGTTTATGAATGATATTATAAATGGTCAAGGGTGTACATCATTAAAGTTTATATAGGTACATATTTTCATTCAAGTTCTTATCAAGCAACAAGCACACAATATCAAAATGACGGCAAGTTAATGTGATGACAACACTTTGTTTTTTTTCTACAAAACAAATGTGAAGTATCTTAATACATTACATAAACAAGCAAAATATAAAAATACTTTAAAAAAATAAAGCATATCAAAGGCCTAAAGGGGAATAACTCCTCAATCTCACAGTAATGTAGAAGTTATTTCCCCTTTTCGATCGCAAACAAAATAATTAGTTAGCTAATTGTTTGATTTTTAATTCATTCATGTTTTGTTGAGTACAATAAATAATTGTGTAACGTTTCAACTTGATCCGAGAATGGATGTGGTAGAAATAATGTATACAATAATCTAAAGGGACAAAACCCACACATATTTAGCCATGTCTATGACTACTGGAGGTTTAGTTTCCTTTTTAAGTATGGGTGTGGGAAAAATAACGTGTTCAAACTCTTACCAGACAGACAAACAGACAGAGTGAGCTGATGTAAAAAGCTTGCAAAAAATTATAGTAACACATAGGTGTTCATCAATGAAATGACTTTATTTCGGAGCTACTCCGCATTCACCTTTGAACCATGAAGGGGCTGTTGGTTTCGGATAGTTGGCAAGTAGCTCTCTAGTGTAGAAATTCACTTTATAGTACCTGTGGAAATTAGGATAAAGTAAACATATTGCTAATAATATTCAAACTTTTCAGGGTGCGTAGGTTAAGTTCAGGAAAAAAAAAAAGGGGGGGGGGATACCATTAGTGACACAATTTTTTAGTTATTTGTTTCATCCATTAGGTTAATTTCACTTAAAAGCTAACACTCCTGTCGCCGGCCTGGGCATCTCAATTACATTTTGTTCAACACAGAAAAGCAGCGCCAGTGACCAAGTTTTAAAATTGGAGAAAGTAGTGAATAAAATGTGACGAACACAGGGGACTGCGCCGACCGAGGCCCGAACCAATGACCCCGGAAACGACACCACCACCTAGCAGCAACACACTACAAAGCAGCGATCAGACGGGATAATAGCCCCCTACGCCGCCGATTCCCTACTGGACTTTATATCAAAGAGATTTAGCGCTTGGTAACATTTTCTAAGACAAGGACAGATTTGTATTTCATACTCTTATTGCAGGGGTTCTCAACCTGTGGGTCGCGACCCCCTAAGACCATCGAAAACATGGATTATTATTGTCTACTCTTCTATTGCTGGATGTGTGTGTGTGTGTAAGGGGTCGCGGCAGAGTGGGGGATTGTAAAAAGGGGTCACCGAACTTAAAAGGTTGAGAACCGCTGTCTTATAGGTATAGTCTGAAGTTTGTGCATACAAAGTAGAAGGGTACTCAACATTGCTCAGTCTTTTGTCCACTGTGTGTTTATCAGAAACAAGCAAAAAAAATATTGAAAAAAAAAATACACGATATGAATGGGAAACTAACAAAATTTCTGGTTAATGTTTCTATTGAACAACCATGAAAATATGAAGACCTGCCCATTATTTAAAAAAAAAAAAACTGACCATCTTTCTGCTTGGCCGAGAGGCCATGTACGCTTGACATGGCTTGGCTTGGCTAACTTTGAAGGGGGCTCGAGGTTCGACATCCGACTTGAGCACAGCTGTGTTTACTGAGCGCCTATAAATAGCACGGAAAACCTTCTCCCAGATACCCCTTCCTCCCCACTGGTCCAAATACGGACCATAACGCTCTGAGCATGCTATTAACTATATTTATTTATTTACCAATGAGTTGGTAACACAAAACAAACGTAGGACTACACAGAGAGAGAGAGAGAGAGAGAGATTATACAGGTCAGTTGTTGGTAAGTTTAAAGCAGGAGATATGGATAATTTCATTCGTTTATTATTTGTGGGTATCGTCACCATTGTGATCAACTAGTTAATATTTCATTCTGCTTACTTGCTCTTTTTAAAGAAATAAATGTAATTGTCCCACCAATAAACAACAGCGTCGAACTGAGGGGGTACATGACGCCAGTGGATTGATATTAAATTATAATTTCCATTCATCATTTCAGAAACAGGATTCCATCGCCATGTTAAAGTTTTCTGTAAAAAAAAAAATATTTACAAAAATGGAGTTATTAGAATAAAGAACGACCTTTTGTTTTTGTATTAAAACATGAATAATTCATATTTATGATATTTATAAATATTTATAATCATAGAAGAGGGTGCAGTGCCTGAGTGGTTAAGCGCTAGGCTTCCGAACCTGGGGCCCTGGGTTCAAATCTCGGTGAAGACATGGATTTTGAATTTCGGAATTTTTAGTCCACCCAGCTCAAATGGGTACCTGAATTCAGTTGGGGAAAGTAAAGGCCGTTGGTCGTTGTGCTGGCCACATGACACCCTTCTCGTTAACCGTGGGCCACAGAAACAGATGACTTTAACATCATCTACCCTATAGACCGCATGGTCTGAAAGGGGAACTTTACCTGTGTACTGAAGCAAGCAAACAAAATAGTATTATGGTCTTAACATTGCGTTTCCGTGGGGCGCCTTTGTTACGTCACCAAAAAAAGACTGCCTTTGGCATACGTTCGTCTCCCATACGGGTACGTGCCCTGCCCAGCGTAACTGTCGGACCGTAAGAAGTCTCTCTATACTGTCCATACCGGCGTTCGCAAGGACATCACTGTTAGTATTGCGGTCTTGCCACCGTAAGTCCACGATGAAGCGCAAGCATCTTTGGTGGAAGCGCTCACAAAGTCTTAGTTGTTTTCTGTATAGTGTCCATGTCTTAGAGCCATATAGAAGGGTTAAGAGAACTACCGCCTGGTAGACATTGATTTTTGTAGACAGGCGGAGCGATTTGTTCCGCCAAACTCTTACCCGAAGGCGTCCAAAAGTGCTACTGGCCGTGGCCAGACGGTTATCAACTGCCCTTGAAAGTGAGGCGTCATATTATTTGACACTATACTACCTAGATATGTGTGGCAAAATATGTAGGTCACAGCTTGGGCTGCGCAGCCACGGGAAATACTGCACTCCTCACTAATCTTCGGACTCGACGACAAGCCTTATATAATTTAAAGTACAGTGGCGGCACAATGGATACAACGAGATCAAGGTGGGAGGAGTTCCCTAAGTATGTAAAGAGCATTGAAACACTTACTCAAAGGTACCCCATTTAGACCTTACGACCTTTGGAGACATTTTTTTCCATAGTCAAGATTGTCATATGACAGACTAACCACTTTACTTCCCAAGCTCCTAAAAATCCAGAGATTTAAAATCCCAGTCTTCACCGGGATTCGACCCTTCGGTTTGGAAGCTAAGCCAAGTTCTTTTATGAAGAAAAAAAAAGCTTATCTAAGGGGAATAACTCCGCACGTACAACTATATCTCTCAACAATGCAGAAGTCATTGTCCTTATTCGAAATCAAGCAAAATAATCTATTACCAATACTTATTTAACTAACTGGTTAATTTTACTTGTTAATTCCTGTTTTGTTAGGTACAATAAATACTTGTTTAAAGTTTCAACTTGATCCGAGAATGCATGTTAGATAAATAGAGAGTACAATTATCTAAAGGAACCAAACCCTACATATTTAGTCATATGTGTGAATACTTGAGGATTAATTTCCCTTGTTGGTATTGCACAAAACAATTAATTACCAGTCATTAGATGACTAATGGACCTCATTCACCAATCGTAAATAAACACATTTAGCCACGTCATAATATTGATAAAACAATGAAAAATACGTATCACGTGACAGCCTTTATGTATTACATAAGTTGTATAGAAGATATAGAGAATCACGTGCCTAAATGTTGTTTGTTTACGATTGGTGAATGAGTTCCATTGGTTAATTTCTTTATTGATTTATGTCTTGTCTATGTCAATGAATAACTTTGCAACGTTTTAACATTATCCGAGAATGGTTGAGGGAGAAATAATGTGTACAATCTTTTTGCCAGACTAACAGTGTGAGTTGATATAAGCTTTATGCAAATGTGGGTCATTCGCCCTTCCAAGGGATTTACTGCCTTAAGCCTCATAAGTTCAGAAATACACAAACATGGACTAGTAGGTGTCTGTCTAAAAGAAAGATCTAATTAAGTTACACATCTTACGTTACCCCGAAGAAGAGAACTAAAATTTTTCCTCTGGCATCGTATGTTGACAAGGCTGCCAGAGGCGTTTCCACAAACGTCGTCTTTGAGTTTCGTGGGTAGCCCAGGTCTAGAGTGGAGTTAGTGTAGCGCCATAGTGTGCTAGCTGTTCATAAAGACACATTGAAGATGAAGCATCCGTGAACAAAAAACAAGCTTTAAAAAAATCCTTTAAAAAAAAAAACAAAGCTTATCTAAAGAGAAAGAACTCCGCCATTAAAAACTATATCTCAATAATGTACTTGTTATTTCCCTTATTCGATATAAAAAAATGTTATAAGTATCAACTTGTTCGGAGAATGTTTGAGAGATAAATAGCGAAAACAATAATTTAAATGAACAAAACCCAACAATATTAGCCATATCTGTTATCACTGAAGTATTAATTTCTTTTATTTGTATCAATCAAAATAATTACCAGTAATTAATTGTCTAATTGTTGTTTTTTTTTATATTCATTCATGTCTTGATATGCCAATGAATAATTGTGCAAAGTGTAAGCTGATATAAGCCATGTAATAAATAAAAGTAAGATGTAACTCAAGCGACCCTTTCCCCGATCGTTAAAAAAAAAAAAAACTTTACCCCCCCCCCGCCCCCCCCCCCCCAAAAAAAAAAAATCCATACCCAATATTTCAATTGTAGATTTTAAAAAATAAAATGCATTTTTAGACGAATTTAACTGCCACTATATTTCCAGGTGAAACGTGGCAGTTTGTTAATTAGTACAGTCTAGTTCAGAGCAGGTGCATTTTAATACTATAGATTATCAACTGGGCTAACTAGGTGTGTATACGTCTATTTACTATGCTGAAAGGCAGAGTTTTTGTTTTGGAAAGAATGCTCTTGAAAAAGCTGTCAACTCACAATCACCTTATAAACATATGGCCTCGGTAAAAACATGTCACTCTCCGCGGTCTTTTGCTAGTTTTTTTTTTTTAAATCGCTTCCCAGCTCTTTTCTGTCCTCTCGGCTTCATCTAGTACACAGCGTCGCCAGGTTCTTTTTTGGTCTTCCTCTGCGTCTTGAGCAGTGCGTGCGTGTGTGTTTCCACTCTAAAGGCTGTTTAACTCTGTTGTTGGCAGTTTTTTTTATGGTGCTGCTAATATATCTCCACTTTCTCTCTAAGATTTACAACTCTACATTTCCCATGTCCACCCATTTCCCACAGTTTGGTGTTTTCTATTTTGTTACAACAGTGTATTCTTAAGATATTTCTCAGACATCTGTTGATGAAGGTCTGTACTGTTTTTTGTTGTTGCTTCAGTTGTTCTCCATGTTTCAGAACCATACAGTAGGACAGCCTTGACATTAGAGTTAAAGATTCTTATTTTTGTTTTGTTTGAGATGTGGGGAGATTGCCAAGTTGTTAACTACTAGAATTATACTATTTTATCTATAGAAGAGACACTTTTCTAATGCCCTCTCGCTGAGTAGGCTCCCTTGCATGGTCACATTGCTGTGAATTCAGATAGGTCTTCCTGTCGTTGGGAATTTTCATTCTTATCAAATTAATGGACGTTATTAATATTATATTATTATAGCTTTTATATAGCGCTACTTTCATGCTTATAGCATGCTCAGAGCGCTTTGGTCCAATCTCATTTGTGGACCAGAGGGGGTATCTAGGAGTTGGTTTTCCGTGCTGCCTTTAGGTGCTCAGTAAACACAACTCTGCCCGAGTCGGGTGTCGAACCTCAGAGCGCTTTTGGTCCAATCTCATTTGTGAACCAGTGGGGGGGGGGGGGGGGTATCTAGGAGTTGGTTCTCCGTGCTGCCTTTAGGCGCTCAGTAAACACGACCTCTCGACCACGCTTCCCACGTTAGATAAAGATAACTGCACTCAACGAAATAATCAAAACCAAGAAAAATAGCGTCGACAATAAAATTCAGGGGACTAAACCCAACAAATTTAGCCATATATGTGACCACTGAATTATTAATTACTAATTGGTTTCTTTTTTTTGTTATTGATTCGTGTCTTGTCTATGACAATGAATAATTGGTGCGAAGCTTCAGCTTGAACCGAGAATGGGTGTGGGAGAAATAGCGTGTGCACACTTTTTACGAGACAGACAGAGTTAGTTGATTTAAGCTTTGGAACTAAATTATGCTTCAAGAGATTAAAAAATTGATTTTTACAGTGCTTACCGGATACACTAAGAAAAAGCAATAGATGAAAATCGCCTATTATCGATTGCGAAACGGAACCTCTTCAATTGTATGTTTCTTTTTAATAAACTTATTTTGTCTGTCTGTCTGGTAAAAAAGTTTTGGCATAGACAAGACATAAATTAATTTAAAAAAAAGATAATTTAATTATTACTTGGAATTAATAACTTTGTTTGATACCAACAAGGGAAGTTAGTCCTTCAGTATTCACAGATGTGGCTAAATATGTAGGTTTTTGTCCCATTCGATAATTGAGCATGTTTATTCTCCTACACCCATTCTCTCAAGTTGAAACTTTAAATAATCTAACAAAACATAAATCAATTTTAAAAAATTAACCAATTAGTGAATTAGTTTTTGCTATTTAATTATTTTTCATATCATATAAGGGAAATTCTACATGTGGAGTTCTTTCACTCTGCTAAGTTTTGTTCTTTAAAAAAAAGCATATTTGATATCTTGCTTGTTGTTTTTATAAAGCACCACAACGACAAACAAAACACAGACACACACACGGAGAAGGAAGCAGAGTAAAACAAGTTGACAACAGTGCCGGTTTTAGCAAGGAGGTCAACCAATAATAATCACTAGCTTTTGGTAAAATGTATGATCCTATAAGGAAATTTATACATTTACATTAGGTTTGAATGTTTTATCTATGCAAAACCAATATCATGAATTTTTTAAAGGCCGTTATCTTTAAGAAACTAATCAATCAGATCTATCAAAAAGTAATATGAAAAAGTAATTTCTATCAGGGCCGGATTTAAGAAGGCTTTGAGCATGATTAATTATGAAGTCCTCTAGGCTCTTTTAAATGCTTTCTAAATCAATTATTTCTGTAAATAAGTATCTGCATAAACATATTTTTTTATGAAAGAAATAGAACACTAGTATATTTAATTAGCACCATCTATAACATTAATTAAATTTAGAAAGCCTTCATGATAGAGAAGACTTAAAAAGAAAGTAGCAATTAGGCCTATACTAAAGCACGGAACCACAGTATTCAAATGCAAATACAAAACCTAATCAAATACTCAGAAAGATACAAAGATAAAATCCTTGTACCATATATTTGTACAATTGCTCCTTCTTCTCTAGTACTATTAGAGTATGGAATAGGTTGCCTGAGTCAGCCAGGAAAACCAATTATTTGGCAGAGTTTAAGTCATTGATTAACATGCATGACTAGATTGACCTAGGGACACGCGTTGGACCTAATCATTTTTTTTTTGAAGTAACGTCTGTATTTTATAAGATAAGATTTACATTTTCCTCATTTTATATACTCAATATGCATATTTTTTTTTAATTGTCAACATTTTAGTTTGTTAAGGTCCTGCCTAGGATTGAGACTCTGAGCGCCTGCGAATGTTAAAGTTACCCGAATGCAACACTGATGCCGATAATTAAATGTCAGAAATATTGCTTTTCAAAAAAGTCAATAATTGCTTGTTTTTTTTTTCGAAATCAGCAGAAAAAAAACACATTTCTTCAATAGTGTTTTTATTTTTGTATAGACCTACTCATGGTACTGTTTTAGATTTGAGAAGAAAAAAAAATCTCACTGAATAATTTTAAAGTATGAACAAGGTCACAAATTCACCGATTTTAAGTCTTTTTAGAAACTTAGAAAAAAACAACTTACAATTGTACTAAAAAAAAACACAACCAGCTGTTAAATAGATAAACATAAATGGTGAGTTGGGTTGAAAATAGCTTGTACCTATGAAAGAAATTAGTGACGTTTGTTCACCTGCCAGGTAGGCTCTTTAGTAAGTTCAAGGAAACACTTTAGCTACCAAAGTCAGTTTTAATGTGCTAAATGGAGTTAATGGGGCTAAGCTCAATAGTTAGTTATTCAACTTTCAACTTCGGCCAAGAATGCCAAATACTAACGACATCTTGGGGACATAACCCAGTTTCATTTGTTATTGGATAAAAACGTTGTTGAAGTGACAAATATGGATACCCCTTTAAAAACCTTAAAAATAAATATAAATGTAACTCTTTGTTACAGAAATTTAGGCTTCCACGCAGAAGATCCACAACAAGATGTTGCAAAAGTTACAATTCATTATCTAATATATATAATTGAAAATAAGGAGTATGTATGTATGTCCCGAATAAAAATCAAACCCGTTTGACCAATCTTGAAAAAACTTGGAATAAATGTTCCTTAGATCATGGCCGAGACCCTAGTGGATGCTTAATGTCCCTCCGACAATTAGAGGGTCATAAAAATAGATTTTAAGCACCTAATTGTATCTTTATTAAAGAACGGAACTTTTTAATAAATCGGGTAACCCCGCTTTCACAGTATTTTCACAAAATATGAATATGTCGGATGAACGGGTAAACCCATTTTCACACTCTACTTTTATTTTCGTGTCAAAATTTTAAAAAATGTGAAGGAAACATTCTACATGCTTGACATATATAGCCCCTCCTTCGTGATCGAAGATGAGCACATTTCTCATTTCCTATGGACTCGAAGGTGACTGTAAAGTCCAATCCTCGCTTTAAAAAGCCACCCGAATTCGTGGCATGGGCGGGTGGGTTAGGTCAGTTGCAGATAGCCTGCTTCTTCTCTCAGCTTTTTGTTGGTTCGGCGCTCCTTCACCCTGGCCACTCCTTTTGCTTCAAATCTTGAGACTACGAGACTCACAGCCTCAAGCCATGCTTGGCATAAATCTAAGCTCAATCCAGTAGATCGGTAATACTACCCCATTTTCTGAACATACGCATATTTTGCAACACAGGAAAAAAAGAATAATAGTAATTGTATTAGTTCTTATTAATGTTAAATAATAACAAAAAAAAAAAAAGATTCTTCTTATGAATTAAAGACGTTACTTTAAAGAACAAGATAGTTGCGTCTTAATCTTATCTTATCTTATATAATACAGACGTTACTTCAAAAAAGAAGATGATTACGTCCTACGCGTCATGCATTTAGTCATGCATATTAACCAATGACTTAAATTCTGCCAAGTCACTGGTTTTCCTGGCTAGCTCAGGCAACCCATTCCATGCTCTAATAGTACTAGGGAAGAAGGAGTATCCTACGCGTTTCATGTGTCAATATGGTCATGCATGTTAATCAGTGACTTAGAACCTGCCAAGTCGTTGGTTTTCCTTGCTGACTGAGGCAACCCACAATAAGGAAAGAAAAAAGCATGAGCCTAGACACTAAAATCAGACTGATGCGCTCCCTGGTCACGGCCACTTTCTTATATGCCCGCGAATCTTGGACGCTGACTGCAGAACTAGAGAGGAGTATCCTAGCAATGGAATAGAGATGCTACAGAAAGATTCTAGGTATCACATACAAAGACCGCATCGCAAATGAAGAGATTAGAGACAGAATTATATTATAGCGACTGATGTTCTAAAAAGTCGAAACGACCTTCCTTCAAGGAACAGTTCCAGACATAAGAAGATGATGCAAGCAAAGAAAAACAAACCTATGGACTAGGACGTAATAATCGTCATTACTAAAGAAACTTAAGGGAAAAAAACAACAACAATGATTGGTTGCAGACTGATTTACCTTTAAAAAAGTAGGTCCTCCTAAAGTCGCGGATGTGGAAGATCACATCTGCTTGCACAGGCACACCAGGAAACTCGTGACCAACGTGCACTGGGTAGCCAGGAACTATCCCCTCCTCTGTAACACGATAAACCTTCTGACCACTGAAGATGTAACCTTGTTGATCTGAAACTAAAGCAAAAGTGTGTCTTGAATGAAATTGTTATCCAACTTAGTGACGAAGACTATGAGTGTCACTACCAAATTGCAACCCTTTATGAATTCGTTATTTGCTTGGTGCAACTCGGTGCCCTGATGGATGCGATGACGTATTAGAGGAGGACGTCAGGAAGTGAAGATGACGTTAGTCTTTGTTGACGTTAGTCTTTGTTGACGTCAGTCTTTGTTGACGTTAGTCTTTGTTGACGTCAGTCTTTGTTGACGTCAGTCTTTGTTGACGTTAGTCTTTGTTGACGTTAGTCTTTGTTGACGTCAGTCTTTGTTGACGTCAGTCATTGTTGACGTTAGTCTTTGCTGACGTCAGTCTTTGTTGACGGTAGTCTTTGTTGACTGCTAAATTTCAATAGTATTCGGGAACTAGATAGAAAGTAAAGTATCCCTTTCAGACCTTGGGCAGATGATATTAAGGACACCTGTTTCTATGTGCGACAGTTATCTTATCTTATATAATACAGACGTTACTTCAAAAAAGAAGATGATTACGTCCTATGCGTCATGCATCTAGTAATGCTTGTTAACCAGTGACTTAAATGTGAATATTCGTTTGTTATAAATATCACTGATCTATTTTGTGTGTGTTCTAGTTTCTTAATGTTTTCATGAGTTGAGGGGTCCCAAACAGAGGATGCATATTCTATTATTGGCTTTAACGAGGGTGTCATATGGCCAGGACTTAATATACACTTTCTTTTCTGACCTACTTAACCAGTTTACTGGACTTGATGTGCACTCAGGCGTGATAGTATGGTCAGGTTTAATCTAATTGATGTATCGCAGCGTCATGGAAATCAGTGATCAGCGAAATGGAGACACACATTTTATAGCAACATTTTTCATATAAAATACTTGCCAGTCGAAGCAAACATCTACACACACATTTAAATTTGTACACACTACGCATTACATAGACGATGAAATAACAAACAACTCTTGTTACAACGCTTATAAAAACTCACTCTGAATCTTCCTTGTGGTAAGATTATTGCTATCGATTTTTCGTCATAAACCAACGCTATGGCACACCGGTAATAATGCAGTGGGTACCGAGTCAAATAGCTGTGCTGGCGACACCATTTCTGACTCCTTGGCCCACCAGGGAGGGCTAACAGCACCTACCGAGCAGGCTTAGAGTTCCCATCATGCTCTGGTAAGAATCCAATAAATTGAAATGAAAAACCTGTGGGCAGTTTAGACCATTCGCTCGTTTCCACGTCATGTCTGTACGACTGTGAGACTAACAATAAATCTGCGTGATTAGAAATTTTTAGCACATGTTTTTGCTTAAGGGGACATACGAGTCGGAAAGAAAGAAAAAAAAAAGTTCTTTATTAAGACTAAATATTTTATATTATCTTAAGAGTACTTAATTAAACAATTGAAAAAATATAGTTTTTGACTTTATAACTTTACTGGTTGTCATGGAAACAATCCAAGATGGCCGCCAAACAAACTATAATTAAAAGCTTATTAGCAATGTTATGCTTTTAGCTTTCTCAATGCGCTATGGTCTTATCACTTATCAGGTACAATTTCTTTCCCTTGGTCGATACCAAACAAAATAATTAACAATGGTTATGCTTGCCCTGGGTGGGGCAAAATATGTAGGTCACAGCTGGGGTCTGCGTAGCCACGGGAAATATATTGCCTTACAATAACTACAGGCCAGCAAGAAGAACCAACACTAGCAAAAGGCTAGAAATTTAATATTGGTGTTAATAATTTTTGGAATGTCCGTCCGTCCGTACTGTTTAGATCTCGTAAACTAGAAAAGATAGTGAAAATAGTTTAGACCAGTGATTCCCAAAGTGGTCTATATAGACCCCCAGGGGTCTACGAAGACTTCCAAGGGGTCTACGAAAGTGAAAAAACAAATTGGGGGTCTATGAGATGTCCACGGGGGTCTACGGTAATAGATTTCATTTAAGCATGTTGTGACTTTAATTTTTACATCCTATTAATTTTATTCTTCACACTAACATATAATGTGTGCATAAGTTAATCCTTTAAATATTTATCCTTCTATTCAAACGAAAAAGTGTTGTATTTAATTTCAATAATTTTAAAATAACTTAATTTTGTCTACATGTAAGTAATATTTAGCAAAACTTAATGTAAACTGAATAGCGTTGATTATTTAACATCGTTCATTCATTCCTTATAAAACATGCCGATTGCCTTTTTTTATGACGATATGAACCTATTTACGCTTGAGAATGTCACCCTGATAAAAAAAAATAGAAAAACTTTCGAACATTCAAAGATAAAGTTCAGAATAGACCCACAAAATCTCTTCGACATCATATAGAGAAGATGATGGTTTGTGGGTGTCTTACACTATCTGTTTACTTATAGCAAAATAGGCGCTTGGCTACCGAACCTGGACTCCTGGATTCGAATCTCTGTGAATTTTTAATTTCATTATTTTTAAGGCTCCCCTGAGTCCACCCTACTCTAATTGGTACTTGAGTTTAGTTAGGGAAAGAAAAGGTGGTTGGTCGTTGTGCAGGCCACATGACACCATGCTCGTTAACCGTTGGCCAAAGAAACAGATAATCTTAACACCATCACAAGATCTGAAAGGGAAACTTCACTTTTTTATGACAAAACATTAAAGGTAAAACATTGATTTTACCAGCCGTTGTAGTAGTAAACACTTTTACACAAACCTACACCTGATATTATTAAAATAACTGCTTTAAGCAACACTACAGTTCAAGGACACGTCGGTGGCATGAGTTATAAAATTAAAAGCTTATTATTATTTGCAAACGACATATATACAGTTTGGGATCAGCGGTGTCACAGGCTATGACAGGGTTTAGTGATTTGTGTTGCAAACTGCATTAGGGTCGCCGTCTCCTTATTTTTAGTCAGAATTGACCCACAAAACCTTTCCCATGTTTGAATATAGGTGCAAGGCAGGAGAGTTTTGAATTCAGTTTTACTTCGGCTAGGTGGGTAGCCAGCCAAGGCTAATGAGCCCTTCATGCTTGACGCTTACTGGCTTCGCCCCTTCTCCTGTTAGTGATAACATGTTTGCGGACTCAATATATGAGCAACACTTGAAAGATCAAGAAATACGCCAGAAACTGCTCTTTGCGAAAACTTTATTAATTAATTAATATTTAATGTTTGAAGCACTACTTCATAGAACAACAAATTCCTATTTGAAACACAACATCTGTAGCAACGAATGATAAACTGGCAAAAAGACATTTCCAGTTTGTTTGGTGATTCCAGCAGTACATATTAATTTTTATTTTAATTGGTTTCAATTTGAATTTTATCAATAAAAAAAAAAGATAGATCTCTATAATTTAATATGTAGCTTTAAATTACTTTTTCACTTTTCAACTAACTACAGATAGAAATTTGTTGTAAAACAATGTTGATGAATTTGAAAAAAAAAGCAAGTTAAACAGGGGGTCTACCGAAAACCAGAAAATAAGGCAAGGGGTCTACGAGAGAAAAAAGTTTGGGAACCACTGGTTTAGACCATTCAAAGTTCTGATAGAACGGATATATTTTTTTCTTTTATGAAAGCGAAAAATCTAATTTTTTAATTCACCTGTGCAAGCAGTTTTTTCATAAAAATAGACCGCTTTTACAACTATTCACTATTAATAGTAACAAACACAAGAGGCTCTTTAGTACTAGAAAGAAGTATGTACCATATTTTAAATCATTTATACAAACTGTTTTAGATATTTAGTCAAAATTATTTTTTTTTACATTTGTATTGCTAAGTTATGTAAGTTCTGTCATACTAACTACTACATTTACACAAACACACAAATTTACTTTTTTTAAAAAAGAGAAAAAAATCTATTTATATGCATATAAGTTGGACATAATTTAAAACAAAATTAATAAGTAGATTTCATATTATCGCGCAAAATGCAGCTCTACACAATCATTATAAAACATGTAACTAAAAAAGAATTTTTTTTCACGAAAATGTTTTTTTCTTGAGGATTTGAATAAGAGATTGACCCTTTACAAAACAATTAGATCAATTAGATATTCATTATAAGACATCATTTAGGCCAGGTTGACATCTAACTTCACATTCATTTTCACCTATCCTTTGGACCGCTGGGGCACCACACAAGATCTGTCAACCATTCTTTCTCCATTCTTCTTTCATTCTTCATTTGTCTTTGATAAAATTTCATTCTGATGCTCTTTCTGAAAATATTGAAACCTACCTGGGTGGACCACTTCGGGGACCGATTTTGAGTTTTTGTTTCCACACAAACTCTCTTTGTAACCTTGTTTTTTTTTTCATTTAAAATAGCCAAAACAAGAGCAAAATACTAAATAAAGCAAAGCCCAAAAAGAGGCGAAAAGAAAAAAAAAGGGAAAAGGTCAAAGGATTCCACGAATGTAAACAGCTAGACAATCGGTATCAAAAGCGAAAACCGATGTATCCTTAAAAAAAAAAAAAACAACAAAATTATAAATCATAGTAATAAAAAAAAACATACAAAAAACACTTATATTAAAAAGCACTAAAAAGTAGAGAAAAAAAAAAGCTATGGTTGTGAATTCCAGTTGAACCCAACCTTTCCACACCCATCTCTTCTTTATTTTGTTACTTTTCCGTGCGTTTCATTATAAGAGTTGTTTTTATTTTAACTATTTTTTTTTTTATGTAATTTAAAAAAACCATAACAACAACAGCCAAAACCTCAAAACACAGTTGTCCTTCGTTACGTACCATTTACAGGTTAAAAATACTTTTATTCTGGCCGACAATCTTTGTTTTTTTTTTTTTTTTTTATGAACCTCCATTTCAAATCGTTTTTGAGAGTCGGGATGAAAGACTTGACCCCCATTCCTTTTGCTTTTTTTTTTTTTTTTAGTCTAGCGTGCGCATTCTCGCCATATGGTGAACATTTACACAAGTTATACGCCACCAGGGAGCCAGCCCCCCCCCCCCCCACAGTGTCCCTGCTTTGAAACAAGGATAAGAAGAAAACAGAGCCCACTTTCTCTTATCTCGCGTGAGGCCGAAAATAAGAGGCTTGCAGGGGGTATAAAGTCAGTCGATAGGTTAATAATAGTTAATTGTATTAGTAAATTGGCTATAAGGGAGTATGGTAGGCTGGGGGTTGTTGATAACTTAGTTACACGTATCACTGATAAAGTTTCATAGAAATAAATAGATAAGTTAAGTAGAACAAATAACTATCAGACGCCAGAGTTTTTGAGACTGGTTTCACTATATGAAATTTTAACTCTTTCTCTCCTAACTGACGATACCAACGTTGATTCCAACAGAATGTGGTAAATAATTACGGAGAGAAAGAGTTAAAGTATATCAGTTACTTCCCCTGAGACGAAGAAGCCATAAATTCACCCAAGGTGTATAAAGGTCTATTATTCTATTCACCCCCTTCCCACCCCCTACTTTTTTTTTGTTTAATAGCAGGTTCGATGCCAAATATTTGTTAAAATCACTCTCAGCAGGAGGCACTACTCTTGTACAATGATATGACAGATGAGAAATGCGACAGAAATGCAGCGGTTATATAAAAAGTAGATCAAAAACATATAAACGAATAAAACTAATTAGACTAAAAAAATATCATTAGTATTTTAACATTCTCTTGATCATTTTTGCAATAATGTAACTCACAAGACAAAAAAAAAAAAAAGGGAGGCATGGACAAAGACGGTCGACAAATCTGGTGCCCCAACGGTCCAGCAGACTAAGGGATAGGTAAAGGTAAAAAAAAAACAAACTCACAATGTTCACCAAGATTTTTTTTTATATATACATTAAAAGTATAAAATACAAACATCTTATCATATATATTGCAGAATTTACTTACAAAAAATAAGACAATTACATCCTACGCAATGTATGTATCGATCTAGTCATGCTTCTTAATCAATGACTTAAACTCTGCAAAGCCGTTGGTTTTCCTGGCTGATTCAGGCAACCATTCTTTAATGGGACTAGGGAAGAAAGAGCACTTGTACGAATTTGCTCTAGCATAAGGAGTAAGAAATGTGCCTCTTTGTGTAAATGTATAAATAGATTTCCCTTATTAATTTGCGCGTTCCGAAAACGGAGATGAATTCATATGTACAACACAACACGTTTTTCAATGACCATTTCTAAGAAATGTGTTTTAATCAAACTCGCAAAGTTACTTGCTTCTTTTTAAAAAGTAAAAGTAAAATTCCCCTTACAGACCATGTGACCTATAGGGCAGATGATGTTAAAGATCAGCACGGAAAACCAACTCCTAGATACCCCCTCCCCCCCACCGGTCCACAAATTAGATTGGACCAAAAGCGCTCTGAGCTTGCTATAAGCATGAAAGTAGCGCTATATAAAAGCTATAATAATAATTAACGAGTGTGTCATGTGGCCAGCATAACGACCAACCGCCTTTACTTTCCCCCAACTAATGTCAGGTACCCAAGCTGGGTGGACTCAGAGGCGCCCTAAGATCCCAAAATAAAAATCCCAATCTTCACCAGAAGTCGAACCAGGGACTTTACCACCCAGCCACTTGTCACATACTAGTTTTAGAACCACTGTGATACAAAATGAGTTGATAGTCATTTTTGGTCTGTAACTGACCACGGGGTGAACCCCTCAGTTATCTGAGAGCTCCAGCAGAGTGAGGATGTATGTATTTTACTCTGTCTGCTTGAATCTTATGATTTGATATCGAGTGTAAATTTATGAATGTTCAATCGTATGATATTAGGGCCTCCTCTGGCCTTATTAGTGTGAACTTGTGTATGCACTGGACTTATGTGATGTGATATATATTTTGTGATGGCTAGAATTGCCTACAAGTTGTTATCTTATTTTCCTATGTAATAAACATATGTCGTCTGCTGCGACTGAGTTAGTCTTTGAGTATATATATATATATATATATATATATATATATATATATATATATATATATATATATATATATATATATATATATATATATATATATATATATATATGTGTTAAAGTCAAGTTACTCATCAACCTTAGCGATACTACGCTGCAACTAAAGTGATCAGGATAATGATATTTACTGCGTACACAAGTTCACACTAATAAGGCCAGTGGAGGCCTTAATATCATACGATTGAACATTCGCGTTATCAGCACATCATTGATGCTACACCACTGCGCTTCTTTTCTTAACCCATTTTAAATTTTCTAAAATCCCAAGGAAACTTTACCAGTTAATAAACGCGCATAATATAAAAGGAGAGCTTAGATCAGTTATTAAACAGCTTTAAATGCGCCAGGAAAAAAAAACGCGTCATGAGAGTGAGCTATGATCAGTAGTCCAAGAAGCAAGGTGACAAGACAGGCATGGACACCTTCAGAGAAGAGTTGCCCAGGGTCCGTTGGTGAAGTACTCTTGCGGACCTAAGCCCCATGTCACAGTCTTAGTTGACATTGCATGATCTAAAGTTCACGTCATGTTAAGAGTTTAAAAGACATGTGGAATTCCTGATGTAGAAAACAGGAAGTAGAATGAATAAAGTTAGACTTAGAGGTCAGTCAGTCAGTCAAGAAAAGCAGACAAGTAAAGTCAAGTTAGTAAGAAATCAAGTGTTATTCTTTGGACCGAGTGGTCAAGTATATTTTAGTCCGGGATGGACAGTAGCGACTTAGAAAAGTCTGTAGTAATTTCAGTTAGAAAGTAACTTATGGGCAGTTGTTGCCAGTGGTCTTTTGAGACATGTATTAGTTGATCTATATTTCTACACAGTGTTACCCGCTGAGATGCTGACGTGATTGATTAGTAACTGACATATATTGGATACTTTTGATACCGCTGTTATGCGGATAGGATTGTTATTATTTCTTGACTTGTAGCACTAACAAGTAGTGCAGTGTACTATTATTATTATGGTAAAATAAACTTCATGTTGTCTGCTGAAACGGACTTGAGTCAGTCATATAGTATGTTAAACATTTACACCCCACTGGGAGTCTCAAGTATTAAGTCGAAAAAGCGAATAATATTAATACAAATTATTATTAAAACCATTAGTTACAGTTAAAAGATAATAGGTACTTTAAGTCATTCAACTATACGAATTAGTTAATGTTAAAACTAGGCTGATTTTATAAATACAAGTTTATATCAAACAATTTGTTATGCAGCCAATTATATGTGCTATGTTAAGTCAATTAATTACAAGTGCTAGATAATATCAACCACGCGATAGACAATATAAACCACGTGCTGGTTAAAGTCAACCACATTGCTAATTAGTCAACCACATGCTAGTTATGAATGCAATTACTTACTCTGTATAACTGCATTTATTTTTCTAAAGCACCATTTGGGCATCTTGACTTTAGGGGTATTTACCTTCTTAGCAGCAGCCAAAGACTTTTTCCTTGGTGAGATGACGTAGCCTGGCCTCTTACCTAGAAATGTTCGCAAAAGTGAATTTTAATAAAGTTGATTATAGCACTTTGCACTTTTGTTTATATTTTTAATTAAGTTCCCTTTTATTAGAAAGCTTACATCAACTCACTCTGTCTGTCGGTCTGGTCAAACGTTTGTACACGTTATTTCTTCCACACCCAATAGAGGATCAAGCTGAAATTGTGCACAATTATTTCTTTTACTTGACAACACAAGAATCGATAAAAGATAACCCATTAGTTAATTCATTATTGGTAATTAATTATGTGTTTGGTATCTCAAACAAGGGAAAGAATTAGTACTTGACTGAAGTGGTGGTGGTGTAGGCTGAATTAGTCCCCTTTGTATGTCGTCGTCTGAGTCTTAGTGAACACAACATGAAAGCTAGGACGAGACTATAAAAACAATAGATAACTTTACAATCTTCCATGTTTATAGGCTCTCCACTAGCAGGGTGGTTACAGCGTTGGCTTAAAAAGTCTGAGAAGGCTTGAGCCATGATTTCGAATTCATCTCGTTCCCCCATTTTTATAAATGCTTTTTCATTGTTAGTCTAGGACTCTAGATCTATTAAAAATTTAATTACATGACTGATACAAACTAATTGATACAACTACGCTTAATACAAGCCTTGTTTTTTTTTTTAAGTATTTTTTTTCGTTCTTCAAACAATAAAATTCACTCAAAGAGTAAAAGAAGAGAAAGCAACAAGGAGAAACGTGGGGTCAAAATAATGGAACCGAGAGAAAAACGTAAGAGAAATGAAAATAGGAATATCGGGTAATATTTTGAAATAAAATTACAACAAACTGTACTACAAAGAGAGTTTGTGTTTTCACACAAACTCAAAATGCGGCCCCCGAAGTGTATACCTATTGTCATCTATTTCGTTGGGAATGCAGGTAAAGATGTAGGCTTCAATATTTTCCGCACGAATATCAGAAGCTATGGCGTGCAAAGTATAATAAAAACTGTAAGAAATGATACGTTTAAAATAGAGGTAATTACACGCAAATAACTTTCAATTTTTGAATATATTTTTAATCTCCTCTTGCCATGGTCATTTCATAAGCTCATGTCACTTAAGTATAACAGACGGGGAAGAAGGGTTAGCTAAGGTGGCTACGTTTACTTGATACACGTGACATTGATACACGTAATAGCTATTGATACACTTGGCATTGATTGTTACGCGTGGCACTGATTGTTACACTTGACTTGATAGATAAGCGTGACATTGATACGCGTGACATTGATTGATACATGCGAAATTGATTGATACACGTGACATTGATTGATACACTTGATAGCTATTGATACACCTGGCATTGAATGACACATTTGAAATTGATTGATTCACGTGTCATTGATTGATACGCGTGCCATTGATTGATACGCGTGCCATTGATACGCGTGGCACTGATAGATACGGGTGACATTGATTGATACATGTGAAATCGATTGATACACGTGGCAAAGATTGATATAAGCGACAATGATTGATGCACGTGACAGTGATTAACAAACGTGATATTGATAGATTGACGTGAGCGTGATTGATACGCGTGGCAATGATTAATCAGACAACAATGACTATTACTATCAAAAACAAAACTTTAAAAATATCACATGTCTGACGACATTCCGAGAAAATAAAGACTCCAGGACACATGTCACGTTGACCTGGTGTATTTAACTTTATTATAGGGTAAATTAATTCTAATTTTTCCAACCAGGGGCGTAGTCAACGGGAGGCCAACCTAGGGGTCAGGACGTTATCGCTTTCTTTCTTTCTTTTATGCAACAAGTAATCTACGCCTTTGAAGGCTACACGTTCAATCGTGACACTTATTTTAGAAAACTCTCGCGCTACATTTTTTTATCCTAAGTTTTAATCTTGACATAAGGAAGTTTTCACATCTTTATTGAAGTTGTTATTCTAATCCTCTAATACTGATTTTCTCAACAAGGAAGGCCATCGTTATAGACAGAAGACGAAACTAAAGCTTAAGCAGATCCCCCGCCGAACATGCATGACTGAATGCATGACGCGTAGGACGTAATCATCTTTCTTTTTTTTTTAAGTAACGTCTGTATTATATAAGAAGATAATAATGGCTTTGTCTGCGTCACATTTAGCTAAATATGTAGGTCACAACTGAGCTAGCATAGCCATGTGAAACACTGCACTCATCCTTAATCTTCGGAAAAGAAGAGATTGCCAATATTATTATCAACTCTTTCTCTCCGTAATTATTTACCACATTCTGGTGGAGTCAACGTTGGTATCGTCAGTTAGGAGATAAAGAGTTAATACTGTTTTAGTTCAAAAGAGATAAATATCGATAGGTTTTTGGTTGTTCTTTTTTTAACTTTATATTTTTAATGTCTTTTGTTCTATTTTAAAACTTTGACGTGTCTATTTGCACAACTTTTCTGCACGGAGAGAAAATAAACAGGTCAATGTGAATTGAATCTAAGTCATCACTTTCACATATTGTACCTTTTTTTTTGGCTCACATTTCAAGAAAAGTAAAATAGCTCTCTTTTTCTTTCTCACACTCTCTCTCTCACACACACACACGCACACACACACTCACGTACTTTCTCACACATACAAGCCAACACGAACACAAGCTGATGCTGAAAACCTAAATCAGTGATGCAGGTCGTCATCAAAGAACGTCTGCAGTCTGATGCCCTTGACCGAACGCAACGAACTGAACAGATAAAAAAAGATGACTCGAATTTTTGACCCCACATAAACGAAACGAAATAAAAAACAAACCAAAAAAAACGGTAACCGAATTTCCGAATCAATAATTGAATTTTATAGATTTATTTTACGTATCTAATACACTAGCAGACAAAAAACTGGCTGCAGTGTCAGGAGGTATGCGGTGAGGCAGACATCACGATGATCCCGAGTTCTGAACTCTGACCTACAACGTCAGAACCTGTGGGCAGTGAAGACCGATAGCTCGTTGACATGTCACAGGTCTGTACGAAGGGGCAATGAGCTATTGGTCTCCCCTGGTTGATACATCCCAGGTCAGTGTTGAAGCCTATTTTAACGATTGGTTAAAACCCTGCCCGCTGCCATCGCCTGCCCTGCAAGATAGATAATCGAACACGTTTATTGTCCCACACCCATTGTCGGATCAAGTTGAAACCTAAGACATCTATTTATTGTGCCCAGGGGTGGACTGGGTATCAAAATCGGCCCGGGCATTTCTAAACCACCCGGCCCAAAAATTGTATATGATGGACATCCAGTTCTAGGTCTACCTGTCCTCAAAATCATTATGTTAAATCTGATAATGTATCGATAGCTGTACACATGCTTACAGTGAACACTAGGTCCTTATAAGGAATAAAGGCTTTATGTTGCTTTTTAATCGTAAAGTGTATAGGCCTTGAAAGGATGAAGCTCTACATAAGTAGGCTATTACATTATTTCGGAAAATATGTTACATTAAATTAGTAGGCCTTAGTAGAGTCTAAAAGATTTTTAAAAAAATACTTGGCTATAAGACCCCTTCCCCCGAAAAAGGAATACTATAAAAACTTTAACAATTTAATAGTGGCATCCATGCGGCCCTTATCTTATAAAATACAGACGTGATTTCAAAAAAGAAGATGCTTACTGTGGTCCTACCGGCTCATTAGGATACCGGTCCACCGGGCATTTGCCCGAAGGCCCATATAGCCAGTCCGGCCCTGAATTGTGCCTAACAAATCATGAATCAATAAAATAAAATAAACCATTTAGTCTTATCTTATATATTACTGATTTATTATTGCTGGTAATTATTAACTTTGTTTCGTATTGAATAAGGGAAACAATTTCTAGATTTTTAGAGAGGTGATTGTAAGTGCGGAGTTCTTTTCCTTAGAAAAACGTTGTAGTTTTTTTAAAGGATTTAAAATTTTTTTTTTTTTTCTCAATGACTTTACCAGAAAAAGATTGTTGTAAAGAAGGTAGTAATCGGCACGGTGGTTGAGTGGTAAAGCCGTTGACTTCCGAACCGGATGGTCACTGGTTCGAATCCTGATTTTTTAATTTCCCGTTTCCTTTTCTTTTTGATGATTTCCCGCTTTATTTTTGCAGTGACCCATGTTTTTTTCCCATGGTTTATTGTTGGGGTAGATGTTGATACTCTTAGTACTGTTACTACTGACACACATGTTTTCACAGAATTTGATGTAATTCGTCAATGCTTTGACCCATTCTTCCAGACTTGAAGTGGTCTCTTTAAACAAATTCCAGCCGGTGCAGTCTAGACAACCCTGGAGTTTGAGAATGTTGTCTTGAGTCCATTCTTGTACGGTTTTTTTTAATGACTTTGCCCTCTTTAAGTTTTGTGCGGTAATTAGGCAGCAGCTGTACTGTTTTGTGGTCCGATGATCCTAGTGGTGGCTTTTCACGAGATGTGAATGCTCCTTTGATGTTACAGTAACATAAGTCCAGAGTTCTGTTTTCTCTTGTTGGACATGAGATGTGATGATAGAAGGTGGGAAGTTGCATTTATTAAAATCACCCAGTATAACTACTGGTGCGTCAGGTGACCTTGTCTGAAACTCATGCACTACGTCAGCGATGATTCCAGCTGCGACTTCCGTCTTGGCTGTAGGCCAGTGTAGGCGGAACATAAACCAGGACTATGTAAATAACACCAAAGATTCGTGGCAAATAAAAAGGTCTAGTAGTTCTAGATCCGGACAGCACATTCTCTTTTTAACCATGTAGTTGGTACAGTACATGATGTTGATGTATAAACACAGCCCCCCCCCCCCACACACACACCTATATTCCACTTTTGGTCTGAATAGATTATATGCCACCGCAGAAAACAACATTGAAAAGTCCAGACGTAATCACACTTTTAGATAATGCCGGCCGGCCGGAGAACTCGACCCAAGGCTGTCAGGGGCAAGAATGGCGAGATTGAATGTTTTGTTTATTTGTTGTAGGTTTAGTATGATTGAGTTATATCCCCTTTTTATGTATTCCCATCTTCTGAGCCTGTCTTCAATAATGGCTTTTCTTTGAGTCTCAAATGTTTGTCCCGCAGCTTTGAGACAATGGCTTTGTCTGCAGGAAATGCGGGAAAACATGCAGGTCGCAACTGGGTTTGCAAAGGCATGTGAAACACTTCACTCATCCTTAATCTTCGGAATCGAAAACATTGCCATTATTATTATGTATTCCCATGGTATGAATGTGAATAGTCTGCACGTGATATGAACTGAATGTTTTTGATTCTGCGTATGACAGAGAGAGAGAGAGAGAGAGAGAGAGAGAGAGAGAGTTTAGTTAGTCAGTTGTTTTCTTATGGTGGAACAAGAAGTCAGGTCGCAATGAGTACAAGTGTGTCGGAGATATTAGATATTAAACTTCTTGTTTTTCCTGAGTTGAAGTTTGTGAAAAAGTTAGCGGTACTTTGAGAGTGAAAAGACTCGTTTACATTTTGGTTTTTCTAGGTTTTATTGTTTTTTTTTAATTTTGAGGTACTCTATGTTCATTAAACTAAAAAATTACCGTATAATTTCTGCAGTTTTTTCACATCTCCAATGTTCAGTTGAGGGTTGGGGTTATAATCAAGATAGACTGGAAACATGACATCTTTTCTCTGTGTATGGACCAGTAACATAGTTTAATATGATAAATAAATAAATGCAGATTTAGATATATATCTATTATTTAAATGCTAAGCTATTTCCTCTCCCGCAAAGAGCAACCTACAATTTTCCAACTAAGAACAGGACACACACCACTATTAAATTACCACCTGAACAAAATAAACTCCACACAACTCCCCCTTTGCAGACACTTCACCCATTCCTTTGAAACCGTAAACCATATCCTCTTTGAATGCCCCTCCATAATCCGCCTTAGGCAGACCCTACTTCCACTACAGCCCAACATAACCAACACCCAGTACGGCAGTGCTGAACAACTGAAGAAAACAGCACACTTTTTTTCCTTGGCACAGTCGGCAAAAGAGCTCACTGCTCAGCAGCAATAAAGCTGGCTAGAAGAAGAAGAAGAAATGCTAAACTATCTAAAACTCTCTCTATGGCTTAAAATGAATGGTAAATCAACATGAAAAAAAAAACACGCTACAACTCAAAGGTTGAGAGTCTTTCAAATTATTCTTCCTAAGCTAGTTTCGATTTCCTTTAAACATCTTCCGGTGTGCTGTGATCGAGACCAATGGTCATGGTAGGCCTGAACACTGACCTCTGACAGGGCCGGCCTTAAGCATAGGCTAACTAGGCACTATTGGTGGGGGGCCTCGCACAGGACTCAATAAAATAGAGAAAAAATTGCGTAATTTGAATCAGATCTTATAGATGGTAGACTCTGGTAGAGCACTATGATTGTTTACTAGTCTAACTGCCTGCTCGTGCGGTATGCGCGCTTGACTGTCGTTCGGTTGTCTATAAAGTCCTGTGTTCATACCCAGCCCGCTGCCAACCCCCGTCGTCCTGCGGCACTTGGAAGAAGATTATCTTAAACTTTTAAGGAACATCCGAAAGATGTAAATCATTTTACAAATAACAAATAAACTAACTCTGTCTCTACAATGGACATGGCGATATATGAATTATTTGTTGATTTAGATATAGACGGGTAGTCTAGTTTTAATAAATTGCCTCATTTTATTTTTTCGCTATTTCATTTTATTTTTGTGTATTTCATTTGGGGCCACCAAACTCACTTAGCTGAGGGCCACCAATCATCCAAGGCCGGCCCTGCCTGTGATATTCTAGCTGATGTCAGTGGAGACCAATAGCACGTCGCCACGTCACAAGTCAGTGCGTAAATAGTATGAGCTATTGGTTTCCAGAGGTTGTCACTTAACAGGTCAGTGTCCGTGCTTTCTATGACGGTACGTGACGTTTAAGTGCAGCCGTTTTGGCGCGGTCTTTTTGGCGTAGCTTTTTTGTCGCGAGACCTTTTAGCGCAAGGGACGTTTTGGCGCGAGATATTTTGACTATAATTTAAGAAACACGTAACTTTTATAATAAAGTTTATTCCACTATACAATATTATTGTATGTAGAGTATGAGTTCAATCTCCATCCATCGCAATGTATTTTGATAAAGATTTTGATATTTTCCAATATATATAATAAGTCTGATTTCTACCTGAGACCAAGGTAATGACATGATTCCCTCTCCCCCCTAAATTGTATGTGAGTTCTGCCAAGCGCATTGAATTACATATATTGAATTCTTTTTCAAAAATACATTTTAAAAAATATTGCCTCTTAAAAACAAACATGCACAAGTTAAAATGTTTAAGAAAATGATGTGAAACAAAAATACGCATATACATGCATATATGATTAATGGATATAGTGTGAACTACGGATGGCTGCCTAGTTTTTTTGGTATTGTTTCTAGATATGTGGTCTCGAAAGTCCCGGGTTCAGACCCTTCTCCCCGCAATCCTCCGACATCCTGTGGCAGGTGTTTTAGGATGTTTTAATCCTTAAGTCTGATGGAACATTCTAAACATGTGAAATATACAAAGTATGAAAGGACAGACCTCGACCTGGGACCATGATATTAACATACCTCTCTACCCCCCCAAAAACTATGCGTGGGGGGGGGGGTGGGGGTGAGCGAAACGAACATGATGACATTCTTCAGTTTTCATTTTTTTTAGTTGTATTACAAATTAAACAATAACTTTTTGTTTTCACTTAAATTTGGATCCAATTTTTCTATCATAATTTTGTTTTGTTTTGGAGCATTTTTTTTAATTCACACTTAGTTGTAATGAAATTTAACAATAATTATACAACAAAGTCAAATGCCAAAAATAATGGACAAAAATATCTCTTGTTCTCTACATGACAAATACGTTGGATAAAAGCCCACATACAAAACCTACATATGTATCATTCTTAATTATAGGAATAGTACAATAAACATAAACGATGAGACCAAAACATTTCGCGCCTAAACATCCCCTGAGCCAAAACGACCATTGCGCCAAAAAAGGCGGCGCCAAAAAGGTCGCGCTAAAACGGCTGCGCCTAAACGTCCTGCTTCGCTTTCGATGACGATTAGTCTAGCTCTGATCCAATGACATTTGTGAATATGTGGTGAAGGGTGTTATCTGGAAGATTTACATGCTGCTTCTGGGTGCTTAGAAAACCTAACTCAGTTTGTTCAAAGGGGAATCACTAGTGTATACGTAGACTTTATTTGATTATTTAGCTGAAAAGAAATGTTTACATTTTTGGAATGAGATAATCCCAGAGCGTGTCCAAACTCGTGCATCGCTAGCATCATAAGGTCACGTGAGTCGCTCCGGTTGACGCCAGTGGTCCAAAATTCGTCAGCATCAAAGTGGACATCACCGGACAGCGTCTCGTTCCCAGGCGCAAATGTGTGGGCAAGTAACATACCTGTAAAAACAACAAAAATACTCTGTGTATTGTATAAGTCGATTGTTATGCCTTCCATGGCAAAAGATGCCATATTCTAATTACATGTAATAAAGGCTATTCCACTGCTAGGATCCTAGGTATCACATACAAAGACCGCATCATAAACGATGAGATTAGAAACAGGATCACAACGGCAATAAGGTCCCATAATAACTGCTGGCAAACAAAGCTAACTGAAACTTTATGGCCATATCACAAGGTACTCAGGGCTGGCAAAGACCTTCCTTCAGTGAACAGTACCAGGAAAAAAAAAAGAAGACTCAGACAGATAAAACATAAAAATGGAAAGGCTTGTCATTGAAAGAGATTCTACCCAAGGCAAAAGACAGAGAGGAATGGAGAAAGTTGGTCAACAGATCTTGTGTGGTACCCAGCGGTTCAAATTGGTCGCAGTTTAAACTAATAGCTCGTTGCCACGTCATAGGTCTGTACGACGTGGCAACGACCTATTAAACTCCACTTCCCCACCGGTTGTGACGTCGCAGGCCAGTGTTTAGGCTTTCTATGACGACTGGCCTCGGTTAAACAGAAAAAGGGATAGGGTCCGATGGGGGAATGTTAGGGTGAAGGTTGATGAATTAGTATCTGATCATCAATTTTTCGTATGAAATGCAAAGAGATATTAAGCTCATTTAAAACCAAATCTCGACATCTATATAACATGACAAAAAAGCAACATTTGTTTCTTTTTCTGCTTATAAAACATCTGTAAATATAATAGTAAGAACTTAAATAGGAACTATTTTATATTTTTAGGTTAATCACTTTTCAATTGTTTATGATTTAATACTTGTGAATTATTAGAACTTACAAATAAAAGCCTATATAATAAAAAAAAAAGAAAGCCCCAAAAAAGAGGCAAAGAAAAGAGGCCTAAGGCCCAAGGATTCCTATGATGATAAAGCTAAAATTGAATAGCGCAAATTCTGAGGTTCCCTTTTAAAAAAAATAAAAATTAAATAGACAATGGGTAGAGTAGAAGTATCATGAAAGCTTGGTGTAAAAATTTTGATTCAAAAAATTATTTTTTTTCACCGTTATTTTTTTTTTAACTCTACCCCACCTTTTTTTTTTTCCAGCTTTCCCGTCCCTCATTAATGAATGAACATATTCCTTGGACTTTCCAACTTCCCCCTTGAACTAAATGAACACCTGCGTAGAGTAGAAACTAGTTCGTGCTGAACGACTATCTTTGAAAGGTGGTACTGAAGGGGAGTGAGTCTGAGGTGATATATACCACAGGCATGGATAGGAAGTTAAGAGAGTTACCCGTAACGAGACAAATAGCAGAAAGATAGTGTGCGTAAACTGAATCAGGCCAATATTCTATTCTATGAGTACAGTTTTTTTTTTTTAAATTAGAAATTAAAACTGTGCCAATGTCCAATCAGAAAGTGTTTTTTTTTAAAGTTTATTAACTCACTCTGTCAATCTGGTAAAAATTTTGTATAGGCCTACCTTATTTTTCTCATTCTCGGAGCAAGTTGAAAATTGTCACAATTATTCATAGCCGAATGACAATACATGAAACATATTTAAAAAAAAAATTATTTGATCAATTAGGGATACTTAGTTTTGCTTTAGATTGGAAAAAATGAGTTAAATCGAAATCTTGCAGTATTTTGATATTTAGCAGTAATTTTGCGGTTCTTACCATTAGATTTTTATATTTTAAAATTTTGTTTTATTATATTTTTATATTTCTCGTAACAACGCTTTTTACATTGATGTTGTTACATTGTTGTTACATTCATTACATCTTATTTAAAGAAAATACAAGTTCAATTCAATGCAGTTTATTAGGCCTATTTACATAAGTGACAAGCAAAGTATTTGAATGACTTTAGGAAAAGGACATGCGCAGAAACCGTTTTGGGTTTAGGCGCAATTTCAGTATATAAAAAATATATATACATGTTCTTAAAACTTCATTCCAGAATTTAAGTTGTTCACAATTGAGACTTGAGTTTAAAACAATGTTTTTTTGAAAAGTGCATTGCCATCTCAGCCCAACCATACCAGTCACTAATTCATGCTAGTGCTCCTCTTCTCAACAGTCATTAGAGCATAGAATGGGTTGCCTGAATCAGCCAGGAAAACCAACAAATTTAAGAGCTTAAGTCTCTAATTAGCATGCAAGACTAGATCAACACGTGACACACATAGAAAGAAACATCTGTAATTTATAAGATAAGATATATATCTTAATGTAGAATATATTTGTTCGTTGAATAATAGGCCGATATGACAAACCTTTACCAGCTATTCTATTAGGCCTATGTTTCAGCAGCCGATTAATATCAAAACCGATTCTCCGAGACATTAATGCCAATTAATTGCACTGTTGTTTTCTTTTCCAAAAATGTCAAACAGGAAAATGTCGGAATTTGATATCGGAAAAAATGAATGCCGGCCTAAAAAAAAAAAGTAATCCATTTTGTCTGCACTAATACATAGAGCAGAAGTGAGGGATTATCTCCCTTCCGTGAAGATGTTCCTTCACCCTGTTCCTTAAGGTACACGGCTTGACTACGCTAAGTACAAATCCCTTTCAGGCGGGGAGCGAATCTGCTGACACATTCCTCTAGTACTAACATTCTGTTACAAGACCTTGAACTATTTTGAACTAGAACGATTACAGCCTTGACCTACAATGTGAAATTAAACCTTGACATTCATTTCAAACAAATGCATGCAGTCCTCCTCAATACATGAAAGTCCGACTCTGGCACTGTCCACATCGGCCTACAACAAAAATATGGTCAGTTAGTTGTAAGGTAGC
Organism: Biomphalaria glabrata; assembly: GCF_947242115.1. Taxonomy (NCBI): domain Eukaryota; kingdom Metazoa; phylum Mollusca; class Gastropoda; family Planorbidae; genus Biomphalaria; species Biomphalaria glabrata. The sequence continues at coordinate 4,089,675 of NC_074723.1, forward strand.
CTTTCCAGCGTCTGCCTATTATGGAGCCAAAGCACAAGTATTTAGGATCGGTACTGTGGCGAGGTACCTGGTAAAGTCTATAAAAGGTATAAGTAAAGTATAAGTATATATATATATATAATATATATATATATATAATATATATATATATATCAATATAACCTTGACCAATCCCTTAGTCTTATGAACCGTTAGGGCACCACATGTGATCTCCTCCTTTTATCCATCCATCTATCTATCTATCTATCTATCTATCTATCTATCTATCTATCTATCTATCTATCTATCTATCTATTTATCTATCTATCTATTCATCTATCCATCCATCCATCCATCCATCCATCCATCCATCCATCCTTCCATCCATCCATCCATCCATCCATCCATCCATCCATCCATCCATCTATCTATCTATCTATCTATCTATCTATCTATCTATCTATCTATCTATCTATCTATTTATCTATCTATCATCTATTCATCTATCCATCTATCCATTTATCCATCCATCCATCCACCCATCCACACATCCATCCATCCATCCATCCATCCATCTATCTATCTATCTATCTATCTATCTATCTATCTATCTATCTATCTATCTATCTATCTATTCATCTATCCATCCATCCATCCACCCATCCATCCATCCATCCATCCATCCTTCCATCCATCCATCTATCCATCCATCCATCCATCCATCTATCTATCTATCTATCTATCTATCTATCTATCTATCTATCTATCTATCTATCTATCTATCTATCTATCTATTTAGGCCTATCTATCTATCTATCTATCTATCTATCTATCTATCTATCTATCTATCTATATATTTATCTATCTTAGTGTCTCACCTTTCCCATCGAATGCATTGCCATCACCGTCGCCATGGTTTCGGCTAACGAAGATCATCTCTATCTCTGGAGATCTCGTCCCACGAGTCACGTTCATTTCACTGGGCTCTGACCATCTTCGAAATGCTTCATTGAAAATAGAACTGTTGACAAAGTCAAAGTGTATATATATTTACAATTGGCCGGACATTGGTGTACCCCTGGAAGTGTGGAGGCACTTGCAAAAGTGGAGGAAGTGAAAGAGAGAGAAAACGAGACTGTTATGTGAAGGGAGAAAGAGAGAGAAAACGAGACTGTTAGGTGAAGGGAGAAAGAGAGAGAAAACGAGACTGTTAGGTGAAGGGAGAAAGAGAGAATTTAAAAAAAAAAGTTAGTTCTTACTTCTGTTTATCAAAAGGAATTTTGGAAGAATATCTGTTCGACTTCCAGGAGATTTGCTTGGAGTTCCATTTGAATTCACGAGTTTTTTTCTCTTGACTTCGCTTTTCTGTTGAAGAAAATTCGTAGGTACTATTTCAAAAATACATTGTGCATCTAGCTCTAGGCTCTAGCCTTGACCTGCAATTTTTGTCATTTTTTGTAATTAAATCATTATTAAATCGTATATATATATATGGTTTAAAAGCATAAGTTCATATTTCGTAACGCTATATATAAATGATGTAGATTCTTTTGTCTTTTTGTATAGGGAAGATGATATAAAGACCTTTTATTTGTCTGATGATATAATGTTGATATTGTTTCTGCGGCCCACTGTTAACGCGGTGTCATGTGGCCAAACACAACGACCAATCGCCTTTACCTTTTCCCTAACCAATGTCAGGTATCTGTTAGAGTTGGGTGGACTCAGAGGCGCCCTAGAAATTACGATATTAAATAATCCAGTCTTCACCAGGATTCGAACCCGGGACTATTAACAAATGAAGAGATTACCTACAGTATGATTAATACAGCAATCGGACCTCGCGATGACATGCTAACTATTGTCGAAAAACGCAAACTAAAACAATATCGCCACATCACAAGGTCCTTATAGGCATTCCTTCAGGGAACATTACCAGGAAAAAGAAGAGGCAGACAGAGAAAACGATGGGAAGATAACCTAAAAGAATGTACAGTCTGTGGCTGAAAGAAATTCTATCCAAAGCAAAAGACAGAAAAGAATGGAGAAATGCCAAAGACCTTGTGTGGAGTCCCAATGGTTCAACAAGACCAATGGATCGGTGAATGTGAATAGAAATATGAAAAGGAGTTGCACATACGAGAATTTCTTTTACTTCTGACATGAGACTGTGGTGACGGTAGGTCTGGAACCCCACATCTAGGTTTTTTCATGAGTTGTCTCGTGTCACGATCTAGTTTCCCAGAAATCTTCAGTCCGTTTTTTTCTTGGAATAATCTGAGGAAGTAGGAAGAAGCCAATAAACTACACTGGTACCAAATGAATGTGCCTCGGTATATTGCAATTCTTTTCTTCTTGATCTAGATCTAGATCTTTTTGTGAGATCTAGATCTTTTTTCTTAATATATTCTTATCTTATAAATTTCAAACTTTAAAATAAGAAGATAATTGCGTCATACGCGTATCTATGTGTCAATCTAGTCATGCATGTTAATGGACCTCATTCACCAATCGTAAACAAACAACATTTAGCCACGTGATTCTATATATCTTCTATACAAATTATGTAATCCATAGTGGCTGTCACGCGATACGTATTTTTCATTGTTTTATCAATATTATGACGTGGCTAAATGTGTTTATTTCCGATTGGTGAATGAGGTCCACTAAAGATTTAATCTCTGCTAATTCATTGCTTTGTCTGGCTGATTCAAGCAACCTGTTCCATATTCTAATGACACTAGCGAAAATTTGTCGTAACATATCAAACAAGATAAATGGATGGATCCTACTAGCATCCAAGTCTACAGATGTAGCTTATCACATTATTTCGGAAAAAGTGTTCGATTAAACTAGTATCACCCTGTGCAATCTGTAAAAGATTTTTGTTTAACACGACGCTAAGGGGTCACTTTTATAAGAGAATATTATAAAACCTTTAACATTTTAATGTGTCATAGAAGCATCCACGTGGCTCTTTCGGTAGCCTTACCGACCCGTTTGGGTACCAGCCCACAGGGCAGTTGCCCGAATGGCAATATAGCCAGTCCTCACCTAAAGCCAGGTTTGTACAATTAATGGAAACGAGGATGGATGGGAAGGGACGCGTGGTTTAGAGGCTAACTGCGCTTGAACTTGGCTACCTATGAAGGGGGCTTGAGGTTCGACACCCGACACGTGCAGAGTTGTGTTTACTGAGCGCCTGAAGGCAGCACGGAAAAATCTTCCGAGATTGGACCTAATGCGCTCTGAGCATGCTATAAAGCATGAAAGTAGCGCTATATAAAAGCCATATTTATTCATTTATTTTTATTTATCTCGACAAGTTTCGTCTCCCTTTAACAAATGTTAATTTCTGGCAATGTCACAGAAAGACATTTAGCTTATGCTCATGATCTTATTAACACTGGGATGTCTTACAAAATATTTTTCTTAGCATGAGATTTTTCACGATAACCTAAACAATGTCAAGGACGCTAAGTTGACTTTCACTTCTGCCAACTAAATAAAAACTATAAACGGAAGTTGATTTTGATTTGCTAAAAAGTGCACTCAAAAATAATCAAATTTTTTAAAAGAGAGGGGAAAAGCCTAGCTTATCAACACCCAACGGCTAGCTATTTAGGCATATATTTTTTTTGTCTCTATTAAGTCTCTATTGCGATGGCAGCTTCGTATACATGATATATATAATAAATGTAGGATAGACATAGAATAAACTTTACACCCTCTCTCACATACACCATGTTTACGTAATATCCCACGAGAAAGTCTCAAACTCTATAAAGTACACAAACCCCCAATTTAACGTAAAAACAGGAAACAGAAGTTCAACTGTTATTGTTTACAAAAATTCTCTTTCATCTTCAGTGTCACGCTATTAGCTAGCTACCCACGCGCGTGTTTATCATGTACGTAATTATAGCATTCACGAGGACTCTTAAGTTGGGGCATTGCGCGGGACTCAGAACTTTTAAGAAATTAAAAGTTCATTGAACTCTGTTGTAAACATCTGCGCACTTGCACACGTCATATACTTCACTTTGAGGTGTGAAATGAAAAAAAAAAAACAATATTTAAAACAGTCAAATATCTAAGTATATGTAAATGAATCACACACTAGTCACTATAAGGGAAGTGCATGCTTCAGAGGCAACCTTAGCAATGCGTGGAGCCCGAGGCGAGTGTCACGATTATTTTTTTTAAAACGGGCTGACGGTTAGAAAAGAATCTCTTTATCGCGGGGTCCCCCTTAGGCACTGGGCCTCGCTTAGGTGTGGGTCCTGCGGTGGTCGACACATTCGCCACCCTCCTAAGCCTCCTTCTGCATGCCTCTTCCAATAACATTTGTTTTATAGGGAGGATGTGATAAAACTGCTGGATTTCCTTGGCCAACGAGTTACTGCCTTATGTACGGTACAATTACAAGCCTCAAGTCAACAAGTAACACTTGTTCCAAAACAAAAATCACAACACAAACCTATTTAAATTAGATCTAGACTGGACACGCCGACCTCTTCCACACTAAAAATTCCTGAAACAGGGTGTTGTTTAGTAAAGTAGTTAAAAGTAGTAACCATTCACTTATATAGTATATATACGTTGATGGTAGTAACTTTTTATTCAAACCTAACCTACAAAACATACAATATCACGATATACATTATGTTAAAAATATAAGTATTTTTCAGTACAATGTTGTAGACAGGAAGGCAATGACTTTATGAATAATTTTCTATCTTTGATAAATTAGATCTAGAAAGATCTTTTTTAATGTAAAATCTAAAATCAAAAGACTTGAAATATTGTTATGGCACGATTCGGAATTAATTATTTGTTTTGGAAATAGGGGACGTTTTTACTTAGTGACTTTAAAACAAGGATAGGGTTTTAGAGTCAGAACGAAATAAAAGTCGACATTAACAGACGCTTTAACAACGTAGAAATAAGAAACATTTTAGAAACGGCTAGAATTAGGTCACATTCGATGGTCCCCTTCATTGTTATGAAACTTGTTTGATATTTAGTATCAGCGTCGTCTAACTTCTGTTCAACGTTCGGCCTTTCGTCGGTGTTAGTGGATTCTACATTTTGTTGAGTGTTACCTCCATTTGGTTTGTTTGCATTCGACACCGCGGAAGCGCCTAACAATATTTAGATCTAGGAATAACCGAAACGTCATGTTATTTTTATGGAACTAAGGGGAAATAAGCTTTATTTCATAGATAAGTAAAATCACTAAATTTAGAGAACCTTCAGGACAGAAGACTAAAAAGTAAAGCAGCAGTAACACATAAAACACTAAACTATAATTTACTAAAAGAAAAAAAAACTAATGAAATACTCAGAAAAACACAAAGATATAGGCACATATCTTATTTCTTATGCTAGGACAAATTCGTACAAGTGCTTCATCTTCCCTAGTGAAAAATTAAAGTATGGAAAGGGTTGCCTGAATCAGCCAGGAAAACCAACGATTTAGCAGAGTCTAAGTCTCTAATCAAAATGCCCGACTAAATTAAGACATTGAAAAGAGTATGACGTAATGATTATCTCTTTTGAAGTGGGAAGCGCTTGAACTTGGCTTGGCTTGGCTACCTAGAAGGGGACTCGAGGTTCGACACCCGACTCGGGCAGAGTTGTGTTTACTGAGCGGCTAAAGGCAGCAACTTCCCCACTGGTCCACAAATGAGCGCTCTGAGCATGCTATAAGCATGAAAGTAGCGCTATATAAAAGCTATAATAATAACGTCCGCAATTGCTAAGATAAGATCATCTAGAGACACGACAACACATATGTTTTTGTTCATTAGCTCTAACAGATACTACACCCACATCATATTTACACATTCCAAAATAATAAGTCGTCTTCGGATACAAGGATTAAAGAAGAACACAGTATATTTCATATGGGTTCGCAGACCAAGCTGTGACCTATATATTTTGTTAACTTTAACGCATGGAAAGTTGTTTTCAGCAGGGGATCTTCATCGTATAATGTAAACAAATTTAATGTAACTTAGAAATTTATAAAGAAAACTTATTTTTTTATTCTTATCATTGAAGCTAAAAAACTGCGCATCAAAACAACAACAACAACAAAACAACACATAACGTATTTTAGACATAAAAACGAAATAATAAATGAGTTACAATTATCTTATCTTATGAAATACAGACGTTACTTCAAAAGATAAGATTATTATGTCCTACGCATGTTCCCAGGTTAATCTAGTTATGTTACCAATGACTTAAACTCTGCCAAGTCATTGGTTTTCCTGGCTGTCTCGGGCAACCCTTTTCATGCTCTAATAGCTCTATGTAAGATGAAACATTTGTACAAATTTGTCCTAGCATATGAAACAAGGAATGTGCCTTTTTCTATTATCCTATTTCACTCTTTTTCTCTGTCTCACTCTTTGCCTCTCTTTCTCTCTCTCTCTCTCTCTCTCTCTCTCATCGGCTCTCTTTGTCTCTCCCTCCCTATCTCTTTCTCTTGTCATTTGTTGTTGTTTTATTTTTAAAGTTCCCGCTTCCTTTAGGATCTTCTTATCTTATAGATTACAGACGTTACTTCAAACGAGAAGATGATTACGTCATATCTCTCTTGTTTCTACAGTATTCATACACCGTTGTAAAAGCGCAAAATAATTGTCTATTATAGGTGTGAAAATGTTCATACTACTACAGTTCTTTTGAGCTAGTTATATTCTTAAGCAATCACCTGACAGCGTCCTTAATCTCAGCTCTGGTATGCTGTCTGAAGGAACTTCCTTGTTTTAAATATCCTAAGCTGGACAAATACGTCTGGAGATGACAGTAACATTAAAATTTCAAACATTTTGTGAGTTGAATACACGGACCTATAATAATAAGGTTTGTCTTCGAGTCCAAAGATGGATAAGGAATGCAATATTTTCCGTGGAAACGCAGCCCCAGCTGTGACCTAGATATCTTGCCAGATCCAGGGCAAGCATAACCATTGTCCGCTGGTGGTCGATTAAGATTTATTTTTCGCGTCTGTCCTCTGCAGCGGATTTTCCTTTGGTAACGGATCTATATATATGTTATATAACTATGTAATTCTATAGTTCGTCTATTAATGGAAACACATAGATTAGATCCCTTACTAAAAAAAAATGGTACAAAAAAAGCTATATTCACTCATGGAACTATATAATATATATATATATATATATGTCTGTGCATTCTATTCACACAAAAAATGTGTAAAATACCGTACAGCAGTACAACACAAGTATTGAGACTGCGTGTAATTGTTGAAAAGACAATTTCTTGAACATTAACTCTACTTTTGATAGAGCAAAGATATTTATGAGGGAGTTACATCCCCTTGATTGAGTTTCAATGTTCATTCATAATAGTAACTATACCATTTTGACATAATCCATTTGTCACTTTAAAAGGCAGGTTGGGGTTAGGTAACAACGCAATAATTTTATGCAGTGGCGTCACTAGGTTGTGGCTGTCACCCAGGTGTGGTCAGGTCATCTTTAACTCTAATGTCAAGGCTGTCCTACTGTATGGTTCTGAAACATGGAGAACAACTGAAGCGACAACAAAACAAAAGTACAGACCTTCATCAACAGATGCCTGAGAAATATCTTAAAAATACACTGGTACGACACAGTAGAAAACACCAAACTGTGGGAGATGAGTGGACAGAAAAATATAGAAGTGCAGATCTTAGAGAGAAAGTGGAGATGGATTGGTCACACCCTTAGAAAAGATACCAACAACAGCGCTAGGCAGGCCTTAGAGTGGAACCCCCAGGGCACAAGACGTAGAGGAAGACCAAAAAAAAAAGAACGTGGCGAAGCAGTGTACTAGAGGAAGCCGAGAGGACAGGAAAGAGCTGGGAAGCCATTAAAAAAAAAAACTAGCAAGAGACCGTGGAGAGTGGCGTGATTTTACGGAGGCACTATGTTCCATGAGGAACTCAAAGGAAAGATGATGATGATGTTAATTAGTTCTTTTGTTGTAGTGCTTTAATAAAAGAACACCAATATCACTTCATCGGTTACTGGAATAAGAATTTTTGATTGAATTGTTGATCTCATCATCTTTTTCCACCGTTATAAATCGTATAACTTTGAACATCCTATCAATGTCGGTGTGCTGTTCAACAAAACATCTAAGTACTTTGCAGCCATTAATGTCTCTAAAGGTTTTACAGCTTAAAACCTTTGGCCACATTATAAGATCTACGGGGCTCGCAAAGACCTTCCTTCAGGGAACAGTGCCAGGGAAAAAGAAGAAGAGGCAGACAGAAAAAGCGATGGGAGGACAACATTAAAGAATGAACGGGCTGCCATTGAGAGAGGTTCTGAACAAGGCAAAAAAAAAAGGGAGGAATGGAGAAAGACGGTCGACAAATCTTGCCTGGTGCCCCAACGGTCCAACAGACTAACGGATAGGTAAAGGTAAAAATGTCTCTAATCATTTTATATATTTTTTCCGAGTCCTGTGAATATTTTTCAGACCTGTGACCTGTGACGTGGCAATGTGTTATTGGTCTAAACTGCCCAGACGTTGTGACGTCGAAGTGTTGAGGCCTTCTATACCTATTGTTGTATGACTGCTATTCAATAAAGTCAGGAAATATTTATAATGGAACGATATTACTATTCAGTATTAAGATTCCCAGCTAATGAATTAATGTTGAATTAGTTACTAACCTTACTTGTTAATTATATTTAAAAAAGAAAGCTTATCTTAGAGAAGAAACGCTAATTATTGCAATTTCCCTAAGAATCACAGTGTTTAGCTCCCTTTCTACTCTATTAAACAATATTAATTAATTAGTACTACATGATTAACGAATTGATTAATTTTTGGATTGATTCGTATATTGTCATCGACTATGAATACTTATGCAAAATTTCAACTTGATCCTAGAATGGGAATTGGGAGAAAAAACGTGTCAAATGTAATATGGAGATGAAATCCATATATACATCCATATAGCTCGTTAAGCAGCATTTATTCCCCCTTATTTCGACATTGCATGAAATAATTAATCCCCAACAATTAGTTACCTAAGGGATTAATTTTTTTTGAAATTTATTGATGGTTCAGTGAATAATTCTGCAAATTATTAACTTGATGGGAATGGGAGAAAAAATGTGTACAGACTTTTAACCAGACAAACAGACTAAGTGAGTTAATATAAGCCTTGCTATAAAAAGGAACAGTCAGTGATAAACATATATTTCTCCCGAGACTATATATAAGGGAGACAACCACAGACACGCATTTTATGGATTACGGCACTTTTGGCACTAGCACGTCACAGTTGCGTTCCGTGTTTATGGTTGCAACTTATACAAGTTTTAGCCAAAGAAATCAATATTATATTAATTCAGATTCAAGTTTGAAGCCTCCAACTTTTTATGAACGTATAGTAAAAATAGTTTGTTTGCTTTAAAAAAAAAATGTGTAAAAACTTAAGAAGTGTCGAGTTGCTAAACCTGCTGCGACATCCTATAACTTATTCTTGTGAATGACAAGACTGAGACCTTAAAATTGTTTTATATGGTTCTATTGGACATCACTAACAAAGGACGCGGGGAAACATATCTGAGACCAAAAAGAAAACAAACTGCCGAGGACTGACGTAGACGGCGGTAAGAGAATCTAAATCGACCACAGGTGGACAGTGGTAATATCTGCTCTGATGTGGCAAAATATGTAGGTCGCAGCTGGGGATGCGTAGCCACGTGAAATACTGTACTTCTCATTAATCTTCGGACTCGAAGAAAAACTTTATTATTATTATTATTATTTTATTATTATTATATTAGAAATGAACGAGTTGTCATTCTCTGGCGCTGCCAGGGTCGAGTTTCGCTAAAGAGAAACAAAATTCATCGTAGTCCCTTTAACAGTTTCCACTGAGGAATTTTCTGGTGATGTGGCAGGTTATTATTATTACTATTATTATTATTATTATGTTTTCGATTAAGTCCAAGATATCTGAAAATGACTGAAAATACCTGAGCAATGAAGATTAAAATGAAGATCTATATTGAATTTCAATGCAACAATAAAGTTGTATCCTTACCACCATGAACATTTCTCAATTTTGCTAAAAATTATTTTTTCGCTAACCAGAATAAAAACCTAAATATTTTTATTCAAATAGCTGTTTACTAGCATCTAGACATCCCTAAACAGTGTAAACAGCCAATCTCTAAATATCGGATTTAAAATAGGTCTTCTTTCCTACGAAAATTTTGACAATAATTTACAGATTTAATTTAATTTAATTTAAGTGCTAATTGCATAAAACATTTATTACAAAACATACTAATTACATACAGTATATAAAGTATAAAGAACCTAATTTTTTTATTGCACGAACCCACTAATTATTAATTATCCTAAGTACCAATTACATGAAGTATTAACTAATTAAGTCAATAATTAATAAAATACAATAATTACCTAAATTACTAATTGCATTAATTATTAGTCATCTAAAACATCAATTAATTAAACTATTAACTAATAATTAAATTAATAATTCTTTGAATTACTAGGCTAATTATCTAAAGTAGTTAAAAGTAGTATTTTCATGAAGTATTAATTACCGAAAGTACTATTTACCAAAAGTAATAATTATCTAAAATTATAAAAATATAAATTACCAATTATCAAAATTATCTAAAATATTACAACTTAAATTACTAATTATGTAGAGTACTAAATTACCTGAAGTAATAATTATCTAAGGTACTAATTCCCGAAATTACTAATTAATGACTAATTACCCAAAATATTAATTACCCTTAATTTAGAACGATTCCTAATGATTTATAAATCTACTTACTTCTGGATCCAAAACTATTTGGTCATCTGTTACTAGACGAAAAGAATGTACGCTTAAAACCAATACAATAATCTTGAAGAATAAAATCAACATTATTGTAAATATACAAAATAAACCAAACCAAAAAAAAAACGCTATTTAACTAAAGTTGACAATCAAACTTTGAAGCAGAAAGCCAACCGCTAATACCCACCCCCTAAAAACGATGCATTTTTTTTTCCTATTTTAAATTTAAGTCTTTTTCGAAACGATCTTCTGCATTTCTACCCCCTCCCTCCTCCCAAACCTACCCCCCCCCCCCATTACCTACTAGCACTTTGCTGCCCCATTGAACTTCTACCCCACTGCTCCGATTCACTATTTTAGTAACTATTCCACATACACACACGCGCGCGAGCACACACACGCAAAGCAATAACATTAACCAAAACTTGGTCCTACCACAAGTGCCAACCCCCAACTTTTTTTTTTGGTGGTTGGTGGGAGGGGGGGGGTAGCCTACCATCTCCCCGCAAGCTAGTCAGGTGGAACGAACGCTGCCTGTTAGCTGCTCCGTAATTAAGTCATCAGACGAAACATTGAGACAGAAAAAAAAATTCCTGTTAAGATATGGGCCAGTGACGCTAAGACATTGGCATCTTCTCGAAAAAAAGAGCTCTATAATACGGAAACATAAATATTTATGTATACATGTTGTGTGTAATGTGTGCATGTACCTATAATCTACTGCACCATTGGTTATAGGTATAAAAAAAAATGAAGAGAGTGACTTTTCACTACAAATGAAACTGTCAAGACGAAATAACTTTAAATCAAAACCACTAAAAGTTACAAAAAAAAAATGAAGAGAGTGACTTTTAACTACAAATGTAACTGTCAAGACGAAATAACTTTAAATCAAAACCACTAAAAGTTACAAAAACAAAACAGTTGAAACTCAAAATTTTGACGCAATAGCAAAGTAATTTAAACATACAAAAAATAACAATAAATATTTTTACATTCTCATATTTTGAGAAAGGCTGACCTGGTCTACTTTTTCTAGAGATTTTTTTTTTCTAGGTTATCAGCGGGAAAAATGTCGACTTTTTCAAAAGCAAAAGTTGTTTTCTTAAATTGATCAACGTTTTTTTTCCCTCCAGAATTCTACCTGTAAGCACTGAACTCACGCCTGAGTTCCTTCCAGTTCACTATGTCTGATTTTCAATGTTTTCACTGAAGCGCACCCAGGGGTGGAGTTAGAGATTATGTACAAAAAAGGCGAGGGGCGATATTTATAAAGCCTAGATTTTATCGGCTTTCTTTTTTGGTGGAAAACTACTATCTACTGTAGATGGCTCGTAAAGCTAAATTGACAGTGATTCTGTACTTAGTAAATTATAAATATAATGCAACGACGAATTTATTTTCTAATACAAAATCTTAATTTTCACTTATTATCCTTATCACAAGCTAAACTAGGCCCCGCGAAATCCGTTTCGCATAGGGCCCCTCAACCTGTAGGACCGGCCCTGCTCTAATGGCACTAAAACTGTTGACGTAGCTAGGTGTCCACACAAGTTGAAAGAAAAACTACAAAACTAGACAGGCCTCAGAGTGGAACCTCCCAGTAAAGTAATGACTATAGCAATAATAAATGAAACACTGAACCATAGCTTACAAACATAAAAACACAATCTAAACAAGCAATATGGGCCTATTATATAAGAAAAACTTCTACGAATAAAAAGGCTTATGAAGGGGAAGAACTCTATATTTACAGACATATATCTCAATACTGTAAGATGTGTTTTTCCTTTCCCGACATCAAACATAACTAATTATTTACCACTATTTACTTAACTAATTGGTCATTTTTTTTTCCAAAAAAATGATTCGTCAATAATTGTACAAAGTTTCCACTTGGTTCGAGACTGGAAAGTGGGAGGAGTAACGTGTTCAAAGTTTGACTAGACAGAGTTGATATAAGCTTTCTAAACAAGAGTACTGAGGAAGGCAGAAGATAAAGGCAGTGGCGTAGCTAGACATGTGCGAGTGGTGCGGGCCGCACGGGGGAATCATATACCCTAGCTACGCTACTGGATAAAGGCGTATTTCTTCTTCTGTTTGTTAGGATAAATTCATACACGAGCTCCTTCTTCTCGAGTGCCCATTATCACACACCTTGTTCTTAAAGAACCTTAATTTGGTTTCAGCATTCGGACCACGCATCGGGAGAGAAGAAACATAGCCTAATATTTCTATTAGTGCAAGGCGACAAGCCAGGAAAGTTCCGTCCACGAATTCGTCTGTGACCATTTAAGCAACTATTTGGTTATTGCTAGTGTTCTGGATCTCCTCAGTAATTAATAGTCACTTTCCAACCTCAGCGTGCTATTATCAGAAATTACTATTATATAGTTGATTATATATGTTGATTACATGATATATATATCATATATAAATATGTCGCAAAAATGTTTCTGAATCATTACATTACAGTATGTAATTAGTGAAAGGCCATAGTACAGTACCTACGTAAGGTAGGCCTACTATGTATAGTCGCAAAAATAAGGCCTAGACCGTTGGAGGCGGAAGAACTAGTTAGAGTAAAGGATACGGTATACATCGGCTCAGGGTCCCGCGATCTGCTAGGGTCGACTCTACATTACACCATCTCTATTGTTTGACACTACTCTTTCTATGAATAAGTAAAACAGTGTTTCAATAATGGTTGGTAAATACTGCATACAAAATTGTCAGTTCATGATTTCCAACAACACTGTTGATCCACACCCTCGTATTGTAGCTGCTAGCTTATGGGTATTACAGAATTGTTGTTTTTTGTATCAATTGTTAGGTGGTAGTCTACATATGGTCATTGGTGCCAAGTTAGTAGATACCCATCAATACATACAGGGATAGTTCGATACACAACCAAACCCAGTTCAAATAGAATTATGGCCATGTTATCAACGAACATATTGAATACAAATACCAAGCTGTAGGCCAGCCTTTAGTCTTAGATAAACAATCCAACAGTACCTGGAAAAAAGAAGAGGCAGAGAAAGCATTGGGAAGATAACATAAAAGAATAGACGGGCTGGCCATTGATAGAGGCTCTATCCAAGGCAAAAGAGAGGAATGGAGAAAGACGATCGACAAATCGTGTGTGGTGCCCCAACAATCCAACAGACTAAGGAAAAAGGTGAAGGTGAACTAATGCAGGAGTTCACAACATTTTTCGACTAGGGCCATTGATAGAGGCTCTATCCAAGGCAAAAGACAGACTGGAATGGAGAAAGACGGTCGACAAATCGTGAGTGGTGCCCCAACAATCCAACAGACTAAGGAAAAAGGTGAAGGTGAACTAATGCAGGAGTTCACACAACATTTTTCGACTAGGGCCATTGACAGAGGCTCTAAAGACAGACTGGAATGGAGAAAGACGGTCGACAAATCGTGTGTGGTACCCCAACAATCCAACAGACTAAGGGATTGGTGAAGGTGAACTAATGCAGGAGTTCACACAACATTTTTCGACTAGGGCCATTGATAGAGGCTCTATCCAAGGCAAAAGACAGACTGGAATGGAGAAAGACGGTCGACAAATCGTGAGTGGTACCCCAACAATCCAACAGACTAAGGAAAAAGGTGAAGGTGAACTAATGCAGGAGTTCACAACATTTTTCGACTAGGGCCATTGACAGAGGCTCTAAAGACAGACTGGAATGGAGAAAGACGGTCGACAAATCGTGTGTGGTACCCCAACAATCCAACAGACTAAGGGATTGGTGAAGGTGAACTAATTTAGGAGTTCACACAACATTTTTCGACTAGGGCCATTGATAGAGGCTCTATTCAAGGCAAAAAGACAGACTGGAATGGAGAAAGACGGTCGACAAATCGTGTGTGGTGCCCCAACAATCCAACAGACTAAGGGAAAGGTGAAGGTGAACTAATGCAGGAGTTCACACACCATTTTTCGACTAGGGCCATTGATAGAGGCTCTATCCAAGGCAAAAGACTGGAATGGAGAAAGACGGTCGACAAATCGTGTGTGGTGCCCCAACCATCCACGCCCTGACTAAAGGGAAAGGTGAACTATAGCAGGAGTTCACAACATTTTTCGACTCGGGCCATTGACAGAGGCTCTATAAAAGGCAAAAGACAGACAGGAATGGAGAAAGACGGTCGACGAATCGTGTGTGGTGCCCCAACAATCCAACAGACTAAGGGAAAGGTGAAGGTGAACTAATTTAGGAGTTCACACCACATTTTTCGACTAGGGCCATTGATAGAGGCTCTATCCAAGGCAAAAAGACAGACAGGAATGGAGAAAGACGGTCGACAAATCGTGAGTGGTGCCCCAACAATCCACGCCCTGACTAAAGGGAAAGGTGAAGGTGAACTAATGCAGGAGTTCACACACCATTTTTCGACTTTGGGGGCCAGAAATGTTTCCAACATGGGTGCCGTAGTCTAACACTGGCACGAAGTTGACCCAGCGGGCTGTAGTTAGGACATCGCTGGCCGTAGTTGACCCGGCGGGCTGTAGTTAGGACATCACTGGCCGTAGTTGACCCGGCGGGCTGTAGTTAGGACATCACTGGCCGTAGTTGACCCAGCGGGCTGTAGTTAGGACATCACTGGCCGTAGTTGACCCGGCGGGCTGTAGTTAAGACATCACTGACCGTAGTTGACCCAGCGGGCTGTAGTTAGGACATCACTGGCCGTAGTTGACCCGGCGGGCTGTAGTTAGGACATCACTGACCGTAGTTGACCCAGCGGGCTGTAGTTAGGACATCACTGACCGTAGTTGACCCAGCGGGCTGTAGTTAAGACATCACTGGCCGTAGTTGACCCGGCGGGCTGTAGTTAGGACATCACTGACCGTAGTTGACCCAGCGGGCTGTAGTTAGGAAATCACTGACCGTAGTTGACCCAGCGGGCTGTAGTTAGGACATCACTGACCGTAGTTGACCCATCGGGCTGTAGTTAGGACATCACTGGCCGTAGTTGACCCATCGGGCTGTAGTTAAGACATCACTGGCCGTAGTTGACCCATCGGGCTGTAGCTAGGGCATCACTGGCCGTAGTTGACCCATCGGGCTGTAGTTAAGACATCACTTGCCGTAGTTGACCCATCGGGCTGTAGTTAGGGCATCACTGGCCGTAGCTGACCCATCGGGCTGTAGCTAGGGCATCACTGGCCGTAGTTGACCCATCGGGCTGTAGCTAGGGCATCACTGGCCGTAGTTGACCCATCGGGCTGTAGTTAGGACATCACTGACCGTAGTTGACCCAGCGGGCTGTAGTTAGGACATCACTGGCCGTAGTTGACCCAGCGGGCTGTAGTTAGGACATCACTGGCACGAAGTTGACCCAGCGGGCTGTAGCTAGGGCATCACTGGCCGTAGTTGACCCATCGGGCTGTAGCTAGGACATCACTGACCGTAGTTGACCCAGCGGGCTGTAGTTAGGACATCACTGGCCGTAGTTGACCCAGCGGGCTGTAGTTAGGACATCACTGACCGTAGTTGACCCAGCGGGCTGCAGTTAGGACATCACTGACCGTAGTTGACCCAGCGGCCTGTAGTTAGGACATCACTGACCGTAGTTGACCCATCGGACTGTAGTTAGGACATCACTGGCCGTAGTTGACCCATCGGGCTGTAGTTAAGACATCACTGGCCGTAGTTGACCCATCGGGCTGTAGCTAGGGCATCACTGGCCGTAGTTGACCCATCGGGCTGTAGTTAGGACATCACTGACCGTAGTTGACCCAGCGGGCTGTAGTTAGGACATCACTGACCGTAGTTGACCCAGCGGGCTGTAGTTAGGACATCACTGGCACGAAGTTGACCCAGCGGGCTGTAGTTAGGACATCACTGACCGTAGTTGACCCAGCGGGCTGTAGTTAGGACATCACTGACCGTAGTTGACCCAGCGGGCTGTAGTTAGGACATAAGTTAACTATAGAATTGTAAGCCTATTTTCTTGTTCCTTCAACCCAAGTCTGTATTTATTCTATAGTCTTTTTTGGAAATAAAAAATCTCAACTAAAAAAAAATAAAACTCTATAGGCCTTTACATTGAGCGCTGTGGACACATGTTGAATCATTTGGTTGTTTGTAGGACTGAAAAATAATCGGTTGCTTCTGGTTAGAGAAAGGGAAATAATTTAGAAAAAGAACAAAAAGGGAGGCCATCTACTAAGCATAATTTTTCAAAGTTATTTTTTTAGAGAAGTAGATACTTTACTTTGGATTTCGTATAATTGTTTTACCTGTCAGTTCAATGAAGGAAGACAATTAACAGATCTTGTGTGGTGCCCCAATGGTCCTTCAGACAAAGGGGAAGAAGAAGGTGAAAAAATTCAATGACTGCTATACACATTTAGTTGGTCCTCAGAATTACAACAACTGAACATTTCAAATAATTCAAGACCAAACTATATTTGTAATTCTTTAAAATGTAATCATCAAACTACACTGGAAAAAAGCCTGTATCAAACATTGTATTTTCTTTAACATTTTAATTCTGAGGACTAACAAAGTAAATTGTTTTTGAAGGATTAACACACAATTCACATTAAAAATGTTCAGGGCTTGCACCATCCCTTCAAACCATTCTCAGAGTATTAATATTTTATTATCAACCTTTGTTAATTACATGGATGGATCTGGAACATAAAACTAAAGTTACATTCTCTTAAGATTAGAGTAGCAGAGTAAAAATATTCCAAGTGGGGGGGGGGAGGAGGTTGTTGGTAGGTCTATATATTTACAAAATTAAAGTAATGATTAAGTGATTACCCAGCACTTTTAGGATCTAAAGAGTAAGTTATAGAGATAGAGTTTCAAACAAGGAAATCCTATGCCAAACTGGAAGTGGACCACTTAGTGAGGTTGTGACAGAGCGTCGCAGGAGGTTTGCCAGACATTTTTTCCGACCAATGAATTATGCATACCAAGAGTTGCAATGAGACCAATACTAGGAAAGCACAAACAGGGGATGTCTTCATACAACTTGGTGCCACACTTTCATGGAGGACCTCATATCAGAACACCTGCTGGGAAGATGCTTCAGACATTGCCAGTGACAGATTTTTGTGGAGACAGCTAGCCGTCCAATGAGCCGAATGGCGTGGGAGAATATAAGTCTAAGCAACCCAGCACTTGTGGACTCATCAAAGGATACAGTACTACAAATGATAAAAGATACTTTTTTTTAGCATTTAGTTATAATAATAATAATAATAATCTTTATTATCCGTAAGGAAATTTGTCTTACAATTTGTGCATTACACCAAACAAAAAACATTATAACTATAAGAAACCAAAGTGTACATTCACACCAGACTCACTCATAATTTACATGTGACAAAGTTTATACCAGATTGTTCTTATTTAATGATTTGATTGCCAGGGAACAAAAGAGTGTTTGTGTCTGTTTGTCTTTGCTATCGGTGTCTTGTATCTCTTTTGTGATGGTAAAATCACAAAATCCTGACACAAAGGGTGATTCTTTATTTCGAGGATCTTGTTAGCTTTTTTATAGATGTTTGTCTCAAACAACTGCCCAAATGGGGTTTCTTTTTGCCAATGATTTTGCCAGCAGCATTGAGGATTCTATTAAGTTTATTCTTATTTTTAATGCTCAGATTGCCATACCAGGAAGTGATATTGAAACTGAAAATATTGCAGATGTGAGCGTGATAAAACATAGCCAAGGCCTTTTCGCTAACATTAACCGAGGACAGTTTTCTTAGTAGTCGTAATCTTTGCTGCCCTTTTTTGCTGATATACTGAGTATTTGCAGTAAAATTTAGTTTATTGTCTAGGATAGTACCAAGGTATTTAAAGGTTTGCACAATTTCAACAGTCTCTCCAGCTACAGAAACAATATCATTTTCCTTCTTGTCCCTGCGAAAATTGATTATCATTTCTTTGTTTTTTTTTCTTTCCAACATTTAACATCTAGATATATCAGACAGCAATCAACATCTTAGATTATCAGACCCCATTTAAACTTCTTCCACAGACACACCCTGACCTTCTGGACTTGATACTGGAACAACTAGAATTCAATTTATTTATTTAAAGAACAAAAATAACAAAAAAAAATATTTTTTTTAATGTATGTCATGCTGGTCAAATTAATCACATGTCAGTAATGAACAGTCACAAATGCTTGAAATACTTGAATCAACATAAATGACTAAATAAATATAACTTATCTGACTGCATGAGTCTAGAAAGAAAAATAGCCAAGAGTATGATCCAATGACTGTATTGAATGTATAACAATAGATATGACACAAGGGACTAAACATTACTTTAACTAAAATTGGAGCACTTACAATGTGGTACCGTATGTGGTATCAGGTCTTTCCATCCACTACATTTCTAATTTATTGTCAACATGTCACTCAAAATATTTAACAGTTTAAAGTTCAATCCACAAAATTGATGAGAGACTAAATAAATCTAGAACGATTGTTTATCAGAGTTTGAACTAAAAGCATCAGAAATCAATTGGAAAGAGGCGGTAAAAATGGTAAAGCAGCAGTTCTCAAACTGTACTCTCAATCAGGGCCTGATGTCCCGACAAGGGTAGGGGGCAAAGCCAGTCAATTTGTTTTTCAGGGGCCAAAACAAAAAGAGTTATATTTACATCATAAATATCAATCCTTATTTGAATGTTAACCAAGTAAAATCCATTATTGACCAATGTTATAAAATGTACAGTAGTTTAAATAAGAGAATCCTTTCATCTTCTAATAATAATAATAATAACACTAATAATAACACTTGTCTTTGAGTACAAAGATTAATCAGGAGTGCAGTATTTCATGTGGCTACGCAGCCCCAGCTGTGACCTACATATTTTGCCATAACATTGTCTGCTGGTGGTTGATTGAGATTCTCCTTTCCCTATCTACATCTATCCTCAGCAGTAGATTTTTTTTTGTCTCAAATGTGTACCCTTCAGCCTTTACAAGTGATCTCCAGCTGTCTCGTTCAGAATCCACCTGCAGCCAGATGCTCTCTTGGCATTTAAGGCAAGTAGATGCCTAATAAGGACTTTAAAAATGTATACAGTTTTTGCATGAGACTTCTGCAACAATATTGAATCAAAACTCCCTAGCTGCATCTCCAATACTATCTTAAAACTTGACATTTTCTAGTCCCTAAAAAGCTCACATATTATCTATGAAACACTATTTTCAAATTAAAAAAAAAGACTAGCTTTAAGAACATTCTTGGATTCTAAACACAGCTAATGCACAATAAAATCCAAACTGCCTTAAGGGGGAGCAAAATTTGTCTCATAAATGGATGCGCCAGTGATAAAAGTCTGAGAAGCACTATTATAGGGGACTGATCTTAATGGGGACAACTTGCCACCTTGCGCACATAGTGGGAAGAAAAAAAAAACAAGCTAGCCCAAAGCTTATACTAGATATAAAGGATTTATGCATCCTCTATATTGTCTTCAACTGAAGAAAGCATGAAAGATACTAGAGACAAAAAAAAAAGGAAAAGTAACAGTAATCCCAAATGATAATTTATAATACCACTTAATCTAGAAATAACTTATGAAGAAGATTAGAAAGCAAACTATTTTTGGTATGTAAACTATCAAAACATTAATTAATACACAGATAAATGCAATGGGAAGCAAATGTATTGCTATAATGACATTACAAAATACAGGTGATAATCAGGCATGAAATGAGTTGCTAAGGGTTAATTAGAAAACAAGATTACTAGCAACTGGTGGAAAACATGGATAAGTTTTTTTTTTTAAATATGTCTGTTAGTCAATTAACAAAATAGTCCCACATTGTGCACTGTCATTATAACTTAACATATAACACCATATATTACAATTATCATATTTTGAATTATACTGGGTGAATATGCCCATAAGTTAAGTAACAATGAAACAGCATTTTGAGACTATCTTACATTTTCATATAAATATTACAAATAAGTATGAAATCAAAAAAAAGGTCTCATAATAATGCAATGTCAAATTATTGTGATATAAAAATTAATGTAAACATGGGTAGGAATGTGAAATGATACACAGTAGTACGCATCATTTATCAGTGCCGCTTAACCACTTTACTACTTATCATTTCTCATTGACAACTTAAGCACAGTACTACTTATCATTTATCACTGTCACTCTTTTTCTTTTCATACAAGTCTCTATACTTTAACTTCAAGATGTGCAACCTGTGTTTTAGATTGGCTAATTCAACACACACTTTGAGAGAGTCATTGAAATGTTTCTGACTAGCTCGAAGTGTTGGAGGCACTAGGATGCCAAACAATGACAGGCTATTGGTTACCACTCTGTTGGAGATATCAGAATCTTCAGAACTTTCCACTTGGGGAGCCACTTTTGTCCCATTCTCTTTGTCCTGTTTGTCTGGATCACTTTTTGAAGACTTCTCGGTGTGCCTTTTTCTGGGGCCTGACGAGGAGTCTGACGATGTCACTGGGGGAGTTGTTTTCTCTTGTTCATCAATTTTTTTCTCAACATTTTGTAACATTTGAAACAATTCTCTTTCACCAACCTCTTCTTCATTTGAAGGTTGAAGTAAGTCTTCATCAACGTTGACTTTCACTGAGGCTAAAATGTTAGCGCTGATTATCTGATCTGCTGAGACATTCTTAACTCCCATGGATTTTCTGGCTCGCGACATATCAAGAAATCCTTGTTTCATCAACTAAAGAGATATAAGAAAAAAAATTAATCAAATTAACAATTTCTTTTTATGGCATTATTCAAACTTCACTAAGCTATTAAAACATTTTTGTCAGCACAAAAAAAAAAGAAAAGAAAAATATTACATTCTGAACTCATTTCATTAACCTGCATAAATTATTTCTAATTCAGATGAATCTTTTCTTTCATAAACTTATAGTCTACACCAAATGAAGTTCCTTTTCTGTATATCTGAAGAAATCTATCAAATTAAAGAAGAGTTGTTTCTAAAATTATATTGGCTTGTTGATGAAAATAATTATTTATGGTCATGAAGATGTCTGAGGTGGCATTAGTAACCCCACTTTGGACTGATATCACAAGTTTTGTATTTTATTTACTTCTACCCCCCCTCCCCTTACTCTCCAGGTTAAAGTTTTCTTATTTTGTTTTTTGTCACTTTTATTTATTTTTTTTAACTTTATGGAATAGTGGTGCTGCAATGTTGATGGTTATTGAACATTTTTCATATTTATCAACAAAAAAGTAGATCTGGATTATTGACTTCTAATGTTTAGTCTCTTAGTACAGGTCTGTTTGTAAGATGTTTTACATGTTTCGGATGCTGTTTCAGAGTTGAAGATAATTTACTTCCTAGTCCATATCTATGGCAGCAGGCAGGGTATGAACCCGGGACCATTGAGAAGTCCAAATGACAGTCCAGCGCGCATACTGCATACCTCTTGTGGTGGTGTGGTGAGCTCTTATTATAATTATATGTATTGAATTCAAATCAAACACAGCATTGTTTCATGTTCAGACTCTATTGATGTAAATATGTCAAGTGTATAAACAGCTGTCAAATTGAGTCAATTTTTTTCTTATATTCTTCTTCTTCTTCTTCTAGCCAGCTTTATTGCTGCTGAGCTGTGAGCTCTTTTGCAGACTGTGCCAAGGAAAAAAAGTGTGCTGTTTTCTTCAGTTATTCAGCACTGCCGTACAGGGTGTTGGTTATGTTGGGCTGTAGTGGATGAAGGGTCTGCCTAAGGGGGATTAGGGAGGGGCATTCAAAGAGGATATGGTTTACGGTTTCAAAGGGGTGGGCGCAATGTCTGCAAAGGGGTAGTTGTGTGGAGTTTATTTTGTTCAGGTGGTAATTTAATAGTGGTGTGTGTCCTGTTCTTAGTTGGAAGATTGTAGATTGTTCTTTGCGGGGGTGGAAGTTAATACTGTCCAGTTTGTTAGGCGTAGTCATTTCTCTGTACATGGCTCTGCCTGTGTTTCCTGATGCCCATTGGTTGAGCCACTCCTCTTTGTGATTGTTGACTAACATTGACCTTAGGGTGAGGTAGTTAACAGGTCTATCTGGTTGTTCCATAGATGTACCTGCCTTTGATAGCTTATCTGCCTTTTCATTTCCCATGATGCCAATGTGTCCAGGGATCCACTGTAGTGTAATATTGATATTTAATTTTGATATCATCTGGTGGATTATCACAATGAGTGTTGTCAACTCTCTTGGGCTATTTGAGGTGCTGCTGTTAAGTGCTTGCAGAGTAGATTGGGAGTCTGTAAAGACAACAATATCTGATGGTGGTTGCACTCCTTCATATAATTTGTTTTCCACTGTCTGAAGTGCTATGGTAATTGCCTCAATTTTGGCTTGGAAGTTTGAGCAGTAATCACCACAGGGTGCGCTTATCTCAAAGTGTTTATTTTTAGGGAAGACCAGGAAGGCACCAAGACCAGCATTGATGGTAGCTTTGAAAGCCGATCCGTCTGTATAAATATGGATAGCTGTTTTTTGATAGCTTTCGATTGTTTTAAGCGTGCCTACTTTGAGCTCCAGTGGATTTGATTCTTTTGTTTTCTTATATAGAATCTTGCAAGCTTTAATAATTCTTTAAAATAGAAAACTGACCTGTGCTAGTTTATCTTGCGCCTCATACAAATGTTCCAGGACATCAAATATTTCCAAGACTGTGTCATCTAACTGCTGACTTATGACCTCCATTTTAATATTTATATTCTAATATAATATTCTATTTAAAAAAAAAAGGAATAGAAAAATACATATGGCATAAACAAATGTAGTTTATAAATCTTAAATTGGCTAAAAATTAGACAATTATTTATTCAACTAATGTAAGGTATCCAATAAGACTGGGTAGACTTAAAGATAACGAAATTAAAAACCCCAGTCTTCATAAAGATTTGAACCCAGGACCCCCTCCCCCCCTTTCAGAAGCCAAGCGCTTTACCACTCAGCCACCAAACCTCCAAAACTAGCATGTAGTAGAAGATTGCATCAGCCTCTAAAATGATGACCAAGCTATGCAACTTGAAACTAATCTTCACAAAAAAATAAACTTTATTTAGATGGGCAAGAAGTCAACAAGCTTGGTGATTCAAACATAGAAATGTCTTAAATGATACAAGGAAATAAAAAGCACTAACTTAAAAAAAAATAAAGCACAAATCATTTTCAGCATTAGGAACTATTAGTATTTTGGCAAGTATGCCTATGAAATTAGCATTGAATAGGATTGTGAGATTTTTTTTTTTTACTATAAAGCTTTATCTTTTAATAAACATTATTATCACAGCCATTTGTTGTGCAATAAGTATCTTATTATATAATTGGATCAGAGCCTGGCTAGCATCTAAAGTTTCAATACTGTGTTCTCATCTAAAAGCAGCTAAATTACAACAGTACTGGTATCAGCAGCTTTGCTCCAAACTGCCTCCCTAAAGAGACATCTGATAAGCTCTTACTAGGAGAGACGGCTGCCTGGTCGTGCGGTTTGCGCGCTGGACTGTCGTTTGGATTTATGAAGGGTCCCGGGTTCAAACCCTGCCCGCTCCCATTCCCCATCGTCCTGCGGGAGGTTTGGACTAGGAAGTAAACTATCTTCAACTCTGAAGGAACATCCGAAAAATGTAAAACAAACAAAACAAACAAGAGACCAGGGGAAAATTAATTTGTGACCCACAGAAAAACTATAAAAGGAACCTAGGTGTAGATGGTTGGCAATACGTGGCCGTGTACAAGACTGAAAATATCTTTATGACTCAAAGACAATGCATTATTATTTTTATATGTATATTTAGGTGTGTGTGTGTCCTGCCTGTAAAAATGTTTGTAAAATGTTTTACTTATTTCGGATTTTCCTTCAGAGTTGAAGATAATTACTTCCTAGTCCAAACCTCCCGCAGGACGACGGGGGATGGGAGCGGGCAGGGTTTGAACCCGGTCCATCGATAAGTCCGAAAGACAGTCCAGCGTGCAAACCGCAGGACCAGGCAGCCATCCGAATGCAATAAGTATCTTATTATATAATTGGATCAGAGCCTGGCTAGCATCTAAAGTTTCAATATTGTGTCCCCATCTAAAAGCAGCTAAAAGCCTGTTTGTGTTATACATTGTAAAACATACACAAAACTATGCATTTATCAAATCAATTATTGTTAGTTGATTTTGGAAATAATAAAGATAAATAAACATCCCACCCAGAACAGAAATAAAGTTATCAAGCTGTGGTATGTCCACAAAAAAAAATTTAATGAAAGTTATCTTTTAATCAAGTAACAACTAGCCTGCCATCCCACAACCTCACAAACAGCCTTTTTGTTTTTCAAAGATGTAGTAAAGAACATTACAAATGGTTGCTCTTCCATTTTTTAAAAATTAGAAACATTCTTAGAGATGCCTTCATAATGGGTATGTATACTCTGTGGTACATTTTTAGTTCCTATGTGTATATATATATATGGCTCCTTTTGTCTCAAAAGGCAATGGATGCGCCCAAATGAGTCACTGGTTTTGGCTTAATCTTGAGACGGGGCAGAATCTGGTGTGGTTAATAAAGCCAATTCTAGAACGGCAGACTTTGCCACACTTCATATGCCTCTGATTCAGGGCTAGCGGACAGGGCAGCTTTCTTTTTTTCCCTTTTCCTATGTGTATCTCCATAGATACTGAGTCATGATGTGCATTTGAGGCAATGTTTTATTCTTTTATTGACTGTGCTTAAATCCTCCTCATATACAGGCCTATTTGACATTTGCTTAGTTAATAATGGCTTTTGAATGGGGGAGGGGTATTGGACCTATTAGCATTTTTTTTTCTTCTTTGAAGTACAATTTCTTTATTAACTATGTAGTTTCCCTGGCTTTTACGACCGAAATAACTTTTACAGACTTCGAAATATTTTCGTTAAATCTACAGCAGATCTAGACTCATGATCTAAAATTCACACCCTATATCCAGCAGGCATTAACCTAAAGTGTGACAATATACGACTTTCTGTTTTTAATTCATGGCATATTATCAACAAATCCTTTTGATCCTTTGTAGTGTAGTTAGTAGCTATTTAAATAATTAATAGTATCTAAAGTAACTTTCTAGACCTAGAATAAAACAGATAGACTATGACTGTTCTTAAGATAATAATAATAAGGTTCTTCTTCGAGTCCAAAGATTTATAAAGAGTACAGTATTTTAACAAAAAAGGTTATGCAGTCTCAGCTGCAACCTATATATTTTGCTACATCCAGCGCACATATAACTGTTGTTCTACAGTGGTTTATTATGGTTCTCTTTTCACAGTCTATGTCTGCTATTGGCAGTGGATTTCTCTTTTAGTCTCAAATGTATATCCCATGGCATTTGTAAGAAACTTCCACCTGTCTCATTCAGAAGCCGGCTGCTGTTAGGTGCTCTCTTCGATGTTAGTTAAAGCAAGTTTTGGCCTCTGTTACACCAACCCCCTTTCATCACACCATATCCCTCATGCAAGATACTTGCCCTGCCCAATCTAACATAAATCTAATATTATTAATACAATCTATATCTAATCTATAGTGGATCTAAATATATCTAGTCTAATTGGCTATTTTTAGATCTATGATGATAATCTATCTAGAGTCTAGAGCAGTGGTTCCCAAACTTTTTTGTCTCGTAGACCCCTTGCTATGTTTTCTGGTTTTTGATAGACCCCCTGCTCAACTTTCAACTTGCTCAACTTGCACATTTTTGCAAATCCATTAACAAAAAAGCATTTAAAACTACACAACTACGGATATTATGTTTCATATATGAATTTGTATTTCTATGAAGTAGTCTTTCCAACTTTAAATATTAATTAATTAATTAATATGCCTTAAGTATCATTGTAAAGGTTTCGCAATGAGCAGTTTTGAATCTGCTGAACTGTTTTCATTAACAGGAGAAAGGGCGAAGGCGAATAACTGTTGCCTACACCAGTAAGCTTCGAGCAGGAAGGGCTCATTAACCTTAGCTTGCTACCCACCTAGCAGAAGGAAAACTGAATTCAAATCTCTGCTGCCTTGCTACTATACCCAAACATGGGAAAGGTCTTGTGGGTCAACCCTAAGGAAATAAAAGGAGATGGTGACCATTAGCGCCATGTATTCCTGGGCCGTCCCCTCTTTCTCTTTCCTTGGGGGTTCCAGATTAGGGCTTGCCTTGTTATGTTGGATGCAGGCTTGCGAAGGGTCTGACCTATCCATCTTCAGCGTTTCTGAAGGATATCTACTTTAATGGGCTGCTGCTTTGTTCTTTGCTACAGTTCCTCATTCGAGATCTTGTCTGGTCAGCGGATTATAAGAATGTTCCTCAGGCAGATA
The DNA here is from genome assembly GCF_947242115.1 of Biomphalaria glabrata. NCBI lineage: Eukaryota > Metazoa > Mollusca > Gastropoda > Planorbidae > Biomphalaria > Biomphalaria glabrata. Next base: position 4,116,859 of record NC_074723.1, read on the forward strand.
TTGATGAATACCTGGATTTTTTTTCATGGTGGAGATGATGGTTCTCCAGGTCTCCTCGATTCGGAAGCAGATGGGCAAGACGTGGGGACAGTTGGAGAGATTCGCCCAGAACTGAGATGCCTGGAGGAAGCTGGTTGGTGGCCTATGCCCAGAAGGGACCACAGGCATAGATGAGATGAGATGGTGACCATTAGACAGTTTGTAGCACACAGCGCTACACCTTGTCAGACCAAACTGTATTTATGTCTTTTGCAAAAATTTACAAGAGAAGCTTTTAATTTTATAACTCATGCCACCGAAGCGACCTTGAACAGTAATGTCACTTAAAGAAATTCTTTTAATAATAACAGATGTAGGTTTGTGCAAAACAGCTGGTAGAATCAATGTTTGACCTTTGCTGTTTTCAGTATTTTGCTATAAGTAAAACTCTCACAAACCATCATCTTCTCTATATGATGTCGAACAGAAATTTTGTGGGTCTATTTTGAACTTTGAGTGTTCAAAAGTTTTTCTAATCTTAATTGTTATCAGGGTGACATTGTCTCAGATGATCTTCCAGCGTAACTGGTTCATATCGTCATAAAAAAGTCACTTAGGCAACTGCTTGTTTGACAAGGAAGGAAGGAATCCCAATTTTAAATAATTAATGACGTACTGTCTACATTTCTTTTCTTTTTCTAAATATTAGTGGCATGTAGACAAAATTAAGCTATTTAAATAAGTATTGAAATTGATTACAACAATTTTTCATTTGAATAGCAAGATAAAGGATTAACAAAGTACAAATCATATATTAGTGAAGGAAATAATTACATTAATGAAATGTGAAAATAAAGTAACTCGACCTGCTTAAATGAAATCTAATATCGTAGACCCCCATGGACATCTCATAGACCCCCAATTTATTTTTTCACTTTTGTAGACCCCTTGGAGGTCTATATAGACCACTTTGGGAATCACTGGTCTAGAGTAACTAGACCTAGACCTCTAATTTAATCTAGGGCTATAGATCAACTTTCTCACAATTATTTAGAATATAGATCTAGAGATCTACAAAAAGAGAAGAGAGAAAAGCCTGATAGAGGTAGAGGAGATCTCTACTATTCAATCTATTGTCCACTATTCACTATAGTCTCAGAGATAATTTCTCATCTACTCAAATCTAGATTATATTCTAGATTGATCATATAGAACTAATAGTTGCATATCTACAGACTAGAATATAATATATATTATAATCTAATATCTGTCTTAATAACTTAGTATCTATCCTCTATATTTATATTATGTCGCCTATATTATATTATATTATAAATATAGATCTAGAAATCTAGATCTAATCTAGAAATCTAGATCTAGATAGAGATCGTCTCACACTGTGACTGTGACACTAAATTGTCTAAAGTAAATCTAGCTATGATTGAAATTGAAGGGAAATTGACTGACACTAGACTAGATTGTAACTAGATTTTACTAGATCTAGATCTAACTGGCAGCATCTTATCAGTCTTTTATAAGTACAACAATGACAGTATGGTGGTTGTAACTTGAGTTGACTGAGTATGAAGTAATGACTAATGAAGTATGTCAAATAGGAAATATGTCACTAATCATCTATTCTAATGAGTACAAACCATGAAAAAATGTTACTTCTTTTTACACTCAAACAGTCACAATACACTGTGACTGTCATGATATAGATCTAGTGACAATCTAGTCTGATACAGTGTGAGTATTACCGGAAACAATTTAAAATTGTAATCTAGATTAGGTCTAGTAATAGTAGATTCTATAATTATAATACTATAAGTAACTAACTATATGAGTAGATTCTATACTATATCTATTCATTCTATTCGTATTCTAATTGACAATACTAATTCTAGTATTCTAGTGACAGACTCTAGTCTAGATATTAGTAGATCTTTAAGATCTAGCCAAGAGTAGGCTATAAATGGTTACTAATGGTACTTATAGATTTAGATAGATTAGGGCTAGTCAACAACTTTTAATTTTTTATCCTTTTTGTTTTTACCGAGACTTACGTAGATCTAGATCTAGACTATATTATATGCATTTATCTTTTATTGTTTCGACAAAACTGAAACGACCTTTAGATTTATCACTGACCTATGAAATATTAGACCAGAGCTAAGGCCGGAGTAGGGATCATTCATTAAAATAAAAAAGATAATTCATTGTCTTAAACTAAGAATCACTACCATTGTATTTTTATTTATTTTTTTTTTGTTTGTTTTTGTTTTACATGTTTTGGATGTTCCTTCAGAGTTGAAGAATGTTACATCATAATAACCCAAAACTTCCACATGACGACTGGGAAAAGGGGGGGGGGGTACAGCGGCATGGTTCGAACCCTAGACCAGAGCATAGCCTACCACACGACCAGGCAGCCATCCAATATTAGATCTAAATAAACTTAAACCTATATAGATTTAAGAAAAGTTTAGTGTATTATATATATATATATATATATATATATATATATATATATATATATATATATCACCTAGCATGGGCGTAGCCAGGATTTTTTTTCGGGAGGGGTTTTGGGGGGGATTTCCCCCCCCCCGGGCGGAAAAAAAATTATATGTGTGTGTGTGTACATAATTAATCTTTATTACATACTGACCCTTTCGGAAGACGTTTTTTTGTTTATTGTAGACTCCCCGCCCTTGCTAGGAAGGGGGTCTGGGGGAGCTCGCAGCGCTCCCCCAGCGCGGGGCGAAGCCCCGCCGCCGAGCACTATTTCTGGTATTGAAAGCCAACAAAATGCATATTCTGAGGTATCTATGTATATACAGTGCATTATCTTGCTATTAAAAAGTTTTATTTCAAAAACCTAATGTGCTATTCTTACTGACTTAGACAATCTCGCGCCGTTTGGCGCATTTTCCGGAAAGCTGTTTCCGCAACTCTTATTTTGCGTAATTCATTTTGTCGGAGAACATGTCCCGCAAAACCTCATGCGACGCTCTGTCACAACCTTACTAAGGATTCGACTCCCAGTTCGGCATATGATTTCTTTGATTTAGACCCGATCTCTATGACTGACTCCTAAAATCTGTCTTAGCCATCTTTGTTGAGCCACATTAATGTTTTTCAATTTCGGCAGAAGACTATTCACACTTTATTAATGGAGCCCAAGCCACTGGTAGAAAATAGAAATTTGTAATCTTTCTTGACTACGCTTTTGGAATTACATACCTGTATTTCGCTTTAAATTTTATATCGAAAAGGAAAGTTTTTTCGTCAAATCATCTGTTGAGGGGTTTTAAACTAAAAAATCTCTGGAGTTTTTTTTTTTTTAAAATTCAGACCCCATTTAGCTACGACTATAGAATTTGGTGACTGTAGTTTGCTTTAAAATAATATTGAAGAGAGAGGTTTTCAACTCTAAATGCTCTGTAGGGGAATTTTAAACTCAAAACCATCTGGAGGGGTTTTTAACTTTAAAGAAAAAGCCATCTGGAGGATGGGATTTAAACTCAAAACCCCTTTGACTACGCTCATAGATTTTATAGTGTGTAATTTGCTTTTTTTTTTTTTATATTGAAGAGGTACTTTTTAGCTTCAAACCCCAACTGGAGGGGGGGGGTTTAAACTCAAAACCCCTTTGGTTACGCTCATAACATTTTGAATGTGTAATTTGCTTTTTTATATTGAAGAGGGGTTTATCGTAAATTTTGGAGGGGGTTTTAAAATCAAAATCTTCCTTAACTGTGCTGTTGGAATTTGGTGATTGCTGTTTGCATTTTTTTTTGTTTTGCTTTATAGAAGAGGGGGATTTAACTGCAAAAACCTCTGGTAGGGGGTTTAAAACTCAAAACCCCCCTGGTAGAGGGATTTGTATCTCAAAATCCCCTGATAGGGTTTTTAAAATCTCAAAACCCCCTGGTAAAGGGGTTTAAGCTCAAAACCCCCTGGTACAGGATTTTTAACTCAAAACCCCCTCGGCTGTGCTGTGGTAAGGGATGATTTAGTATTAAAATTTCACCTAAAATAAACAAAATGAAAGCAAAAATCAGTCACTTAATTCCGTTCCCCCCCTCCTGCGGGGGGGGGGATTTCATTTCGGGGGGGGGGGGGGGGGGTTTGAACCCCAAGAACCCCCCCCCCTGGCTACGCCCATGTCACCTAGTGCATTCTATGCTATCTGTATCTATCTATAAAAAAAAACAACTGTTTACTGCATGCTAGACTGGATATTCCGTTTCTTTGGTTACATCAGCTGCGCGGAGAGGGGGGAACTGCTGTGTGGGCGACATCGTTACGACCATAAAGAATGCCCAGGCTTTCATCTCACTTCTCTGAGATGAACCATAGTCGTTCTACGACTGAAGGAGGCCAATGATGATGAGACTGAATCATCTCGAAATATTGATGTAAACAAACGTAATTTAACAATATTTACAAAAGATCATACATTATAGATATGTAAAGACATATTACTTTAAAAAAAAACATCGAAGATCAAAATAGAAATTTAGGAAACTTAAAGTAGTTTCACAATGACGAAATAGGCCTGTTGATATGGTAAACGCGTACAATATAATATAGTAGGGCCTATAAAGTATAGTTCTCCGCCAAGACACTAATTGTGGTTTGTTTATTGCTGACTGTGAACCTAGATCTTTATTAACAAGGCCCATAATTTCTGAAAGTTTATGTAGGCTACATAATTTTATATAGTAGAGAACTATTTTTCTGTTAACTTAATTATTTTTCTTAATTACCATATTTTTATTTTTTTAATAAATTAAATTTAAAACGTTCATATCATGTAAACCGCTGACAATGTTAGAGCTACCTAACTTTTAATAGATTTCATTCTACACGACTAACGTAATAAAGTTTACATGTTTTGTTCAATCACTTCCTGGTCTATAAATTCTGTAATACCTATACTCATAATATTAATTAAGAACCGTACAAAGTAGTATTATGTAAGTAAATAAATAGTTTGCATCAACATTCTCAGCCCCAGGAGACAAAGACATTACTTAATCTGAACCAAGTAGACAACATAGAAGATATAGAAGTACAAGAAAAGGGGATCCAAAAACTATTAGGAAACATTAAACCTCATAAAGTATCCAGACCTGATGTGTTACAGCTAGATTACTCAAAGAACTAAGCAATGAGCTAGCACCAGTGTTTAAAATATTTTTTTCAGGCATCTCTTAACCAGGGCAGCGTGCCGAGGGACTGGAAAGAAGCTAATGTCACCCCCTCTATTAAAAAAAGGAGAAAACTTTAACCCAGGAGACTACAGACTAGTATCACTTACTAGCATCACATGTAAAATCCTAGAACACATAATATGTAGGAACACCATAAACCACTTAGACAAACATAATGTCCTCACACCATACCAACATAGGTTTAGGAAATATAGATCATGTGAAACACAACTAATAGGACTAAGTGATGATTTTTCAAAAGGTTTAGATAATAGTGAACAAATAGATGCTATCTTACTAGATTTTTCTAAGGCTTTTGACAAAGTTCACAACCATAGTTTGCTTAAAAAAAACAACAACATATTTTGGCATTGATGGTCCATTGCATCAGTGGATTAAAGATTTTCTGATAGGGAGAGAACAAACTGTAATAATAAATGGCTCTAAATCAACACCGATAACAGTAAACGCAGGTGTACCTCAAGAAACAGTCTTGGGTCCACTACTATTTTTAATTTACATAAATGATTTACCAAATTGCATTATTTCAGGAACAAAAGTCAGATTATTTGCAGACGATTACATAATATATAGAACAATAAAAACAACACAAGACACAGATATTTTACAAAGAGAATTAGATGAATTACAGAAATGGGAATCAAATTGGAGCATGTCTTTCCACCCAGAAAAATGTCAGTTGTTAAGAGTAACAAAAAAACTAAAACAAATTAATTCCACTTATCTTATTCATGGCAAACCAGTAACACAGACTAAAAACGCAAAATACCTAGGTGTTATAATAAATGAAAAACTGTCGTGGAATCCACATATTGATGAAACTACAAAAAAATCAAACAAAGCATTAGGATTTATTAAAAGAAATTTCTATAAATCAAATAAGAACATAAAACTAAAATGTTATTTAACCTTGGTTAGGCCAATAATAGAATATGCATCCTCTGTTTGGGACCCCTCAACTCAAGAAAACATTAAGAAACTAGAACAGACACAAAATAGAGCACTTTTTCGAAGGCTTTAATTTAATAAAAATCCATTTTTTAACACTTATCAATAATAATAATTTAATTTAGAAAGCGCTGTTAACAAACATAATTTATGCTCAAGGCGCTGTGATAACATCACAAACATAAACACGAGAGTTGAAATGACAAACTAATCTAAAAAAGTTTTGAACAGATGGGTCTTAATGTTATTTTTGACTGTAGTGTAGCATGTTGTCTGTCTGAGATCAATAGGGAATGAGTTCCAAGCCTTTAGTCCGTGCACTGATAAAGCGCATAAACCAAAACTGTTAAATTTCTAGAAAAATCGTTAGAGCCTTTTTTTTTTCAGAATCCGTGTCCAGGTTATAGGTTCCACCACTATCCATCCTCCACGAAATTGTGACTTGAATAGAGATATTGAATGTATAGAGGTTGAAAGTGAAATAAGCCATCTTAAGATCTTAAGCTTAAGAATATGATTCATAACAAGATCACTTGGACTTGCCCCCCCCCCCTTTAAGAAAGTAAGGGGTCGTGGGACTGAGTATAAAATCTCGTTGAATACTGGGATTTTGTATATCGGGATCTTAGGACGCGTGACATTAGTTAGGGAAAAGTAAAGACTGTTGTTCGTTGTGCTGGCCACATGACACCCTCGTTAGAAACAGATAAACTTTGCATCACTTGCCCCATTGATCGTAAGGTCTGAAAGAGGTACTTTCTTACCTTAAGAAACTAAAGGGTCCTAGATCGAGACCAGTCGTCATAGCAGGCCTCAACACTGACTTGCAACGTCACAACCTGTGGGCAGTTTAGACCAATAGCTCGTTGCCACGCAGGTTGTGACGTTGCAGGTCAGTGTAGAGGCCTTCTGTAACGGAAGAGTCTCGCCTAGTTATCTACTCGTAGCTCCTGCACTGACCTACTCTCGTGTGCTCTGAAGAAATGGGTGTGGTAATGACCTGAGTCAGACTCATCTGAGCAGCTGAACTCAGTAAGATACTGACGTATCAACTGTTAAACAAAGCAGGCAAAAAAACACGTGCCCGCGTGTTTACGCAGTGAATAAATTCAAACCCTTCTGATTGAGTGGCACGAGGTAATCATGGGACAACAGACAAGACGTCAAAAGTAGTCGATAATACACTCTCATCGAATTAAAAACTCCTCGGTATGAAAACAAAAAAAAAAAAAACTCGATACTCTCTCATCTCTGCAGCCTATTTAAACACATCACTCGTAGTTGAGTGACACATGAAAATGGTTCTTCCTCAGGGACGCGGACATTTGATTAACAATACTTAGCACGTTTACACATATTGCATGTGACGAGGTAACAAAGGTGAAGGTTACAGATGGAAATTAGTACACTGTGAAGAAGTTATAGACTTGTATTCAACTCGTTTATATAACATATGAATTTAAAAAAATACGCAGTTATATATATATATATATATATATATATATATATATATATATATATATATATATATATATATTTTGGGGGATAAATTAGACCCTGTTCTTGCAGGTCAATCGCTAAACTGATAATCTTAAGCTCAAATCATGCTAGAATATTTGGTGTTTTTTGTGTTGTTGTTTTTTTTTAATTCAGAATAATATGCATCTCTGAGTCAATCTATTTATAGAACTTAACTTGAGACTCTAAACAAAGCTCCAACCATAACTTTTCCCAGTGCTTCTAAAATAGAAAAGAAAGACTATAGCCATAGCACTATCCAGGACTGGGCTATTATTTCAGTTTTTCAGCAGTAATAAAAAGATGAAGGGTTAGTGTCTTCCCTTGGGGAGGAGCCTAAATGAGTGATACATCTAGTAAAAAGAATGTTACCTTTCCCTTTCAGACCGTGCACTCTATGAGTCATGTGAGTGTCATGTGGTCAGCTCAGGAACCAACAGCTTTTGCTTTCCGCAACTAAAATCAGTTACCTATTAGAGTTGGCTACACTAGGGGGCATCCGAAATTCAAAATCCCAGTCTTCACCGAGATTTGAACGCGAGAATCTTCGGTTTGGAAGCCAATCGCCTTACCACTCAGCCACCAGTGATACATTTACAAAGATAAAATTAGACACTAATTTTATTATCAACATTAATAATGTACAGTTGCCAAAATGTGAGCTTTGTGCAGAAATAGAATATTATTGGGGGTTTCGGGAATGCCGGTCTGCAATTTGCGCCATGTAGTTTTATTTTTTTATTATTTTTTTTTATCAAACAAAGTTGTTGTAATTTAGGTTACAGTAATATGTTTATTATTGTTGTTTAGAGTTCTGGTAGGAGGGGAAATAACTGTTCTTTCTAGATGTCGTTGAAACAGTAGGCCTAATTGTTTTAATTTTATATCTTGAAGAATACACGTAGTCGTAGGATGTCTTTGATAAAGTTTTACAAAATATCTTTAAGCCATGTAGGGGAGGAGCCTAAATGAGTGATAGGGGGCCTACATCTAGTAAAAGAAAGGACAGAAGACTCAAAAGTAAAGTAGCAATTATATATAAAACACTGAACCATAATCTTCAAATACAAAATTTAATAAATTACTCTGAAAGACACAAAGATAAAGGCACATTCCTCGTCCCATATGCTAGGACAAATTTGTACAAGTACTCCTTCTTCCCTAGTGCTATTAGAGCATGGAATGGGTTGCCTGAGCTAGCCAGGAAAACCAGTGACTTGGCAGAATTTAAGTCATTTTTTTAATATGCATGACTAAATGCATGACGCGTAGGACGTAATCATCTTCTTTTTTAAAGTAACGTCTGTATTAGATAAGAAGAAGGTTCATTTTTTATTAGGTTTGTAAAAAAAAGTTCCTTCTTATAAATCTATTAGAACTCGTTTCATTCTATTGGAATGTTTTTGTTTATGGAAACAGTTACTGTGATGTCATGTCAAAATATCTGGTGTTGATATAAAAATACCAGTGATGGCCGCCTTCAATCTTATCTTATATGACACAGACGTTATTTCAAAAAAGAAGATGATTACGTCCTACGCGTCATGCATTTAGTCATGCATATTAACCAATGACCTAAACTCCGCCAAGTCACTGGTTTTAATGGTTAGCTCAGGCAACCCATTCCATGCTCTAATAGCGCTAGGGAAGAAGGAGCATTTGTACAAATTTGTCCTAGCATATGGAACGAGGAATGTGTCTTTATCTGTGTCTAATCTGGTAGAATATTTCTTGTAGCTTATGAAGTAGTTTGAGGAGAGGCATTTTCGCGCGTGAAACTAGAACCTGGCTGTGCCCTGGATATGTAAGATGTATTATTTTTGTGTTGAAGCGAGACCATTCGTTATAGAAGACCTCAACACTGACCAGCAACGTCACAACCTGTGGGCAGTTTAGACCAATAGCGAGTTGCATGGCTGTACAGACCTGTATCGTGGCAACGAGCCATTGGTTTATTTTTTTTTTTGTGGTTAGGTATAATAATATTTTTCTGAATTGAACTATACAGCTCTGCCTCTCTTCTATTTCTTAGTGTGAAAGTGGAATCGTGCGAATGCGTGTTGAAAGAAGGGAGATAGGGAGATATAGACTGGCCGATAAAATAGTTTTATGAAACGAAATTTGTGACTTGCAATTTTGTGTACTTTATTATACAGCATTTATGAGCAGTGTAGTTTTGTTTAATCTCTAAGACTGAAGATCATGCAACTTTTCAGAAGTCGGAAATCCGACAACAATAGATATACATGTTTTCAAGTTACATGAAGTCATTTCCTTTTTCCAGGCTATATTTATTTATGTCTATGTGAGGAATATAAACAAATTAGTGTTTACAATGTTAGTTATTAAATTAAGATTAAATTAGTTCTAAAATTCTAACTTTGTAAATTAAGATTAATTTAGTTCTAAAATTCTAATTTTGTAAATTAAGACTAATTTAGTTCTGAAATTCTAATTTTGTAAATTAAGATTAATTTAGTTCTAAAATTCTAATTTTGTAAATTAAGATTAATTTAGTTCTGAAATTCTAATTTTGTAAATTAAGATTAATTTAGTTCTAAAATTCTAATTTTGTAAATTAAGATTAATTTAGTTCTAAAATTCTAATTTTGTAAATTAAGATTAAATTAGTTCTGAAATTCTAATTTTGTAAATTAAGATTAATTTAGTTCTAAAATTCTAATTTTGTAAATTAAGATTAATTTAGTTCTAAAATTCTAATTTTGTAAATTAAGATTAAATTAGTTCTAAAATTCTAATTTTGTAAATTAAGATTAATTTAGTTCTAAAATTCTAATTTTGACGTTTGGTGTTAATGTATTGATGAAAGAGTCTCGTCACATAGCCAGACGTCATGTGCACATAGTTTGACTTTATTTAACCTCAATGTTAAATGAGAGATACATTCAGGTAAAAAAGAGGACAAAATGTAAATAACATTAAAGGCTCCTAAAGGAACGTTGTTAATGGCGTTGGCTCAACGATTACAGCTTCAAGGTCTGATTTACGGCAGTGCCTCGCCCTTTAGGGGTCCTCCACATATAAAAGAATATATATAATTTTTAACAAACAATGCAAATAAAATGAAAATTATGGAAATTAATTACAATTACAAATACTCTATTTTTTATACACCAACATGACATATTTTTTTAGAGTTTTAAATATTATTAAGGGAATTATTAATATTGAAGGGCCTCTACAAACATCCTAACCTGGGCCTCCAATTACTAAAACTCGGTACAGATGACTCTACATTCTATTTTTTTTGGATTCACTGTGGTCCAGAAACACTAAAACATTTTAACTTATTTTAGACAACGGCGTTGAAAGGGGCTCAATGCCAAAGCAGTTTAATAACATAGAAAACATTTGGACATTATTTAAGTAGTGCCTAGTGTTTTGGTACTTACACTATATTGTGGACAATAGTAAAGCCTTACAGGATTTCATTTTTTTTTCTGTTCTATTTATGTTGAATAACACAAGTTACTTTGCTTTGACATAAACATATAAATATAATATATATATATATATATATATATATATATATATATATATATATATATATATATATATATATATATATATATATATATATGTTAAAAACAAACAAAATACAATAATTGTAAGATTTCATTTTATTGAAACACAATGTCAAATCTGTTTGTAAGATACATCAACATAAGATATCACCAATCTGTAATCATGCATGCATGAGGAGATAATTGCTGGTTGATGAGGGGAAGAGTAATTGTTCACTCCCCTTGCCTTTGGTGCCTTAAATAGATAGCTGCCTGGTCGTGAGGTATACTGGCGTCACGATGGTCAAAGTTCAAACCCTGCTCACTGCCCTCCCCTTCAGAAGATTTGAGCTGAGACGTAACGTCTAAAACTAAATAAGACAAGGTAAACTTATAAGACAAGATACGCTCGTAAAACAAACTTATTTAACATTAATGAAACGCTCATTAATTAAAGAAAATTTGAAAAACAGCGGGGAAATAGGATAAACTAATGAACAATTTTTGAACAAAGTTGGACATTTCTGGTTGTGAGACCATGAAACATGCTTTGTTTCTCTTGTTTCTGTTTGCATATCCCACGACCAGGCATACATCTATACATCTATATACTGATAATGAAAGAGAGAATGAAAACATCAGAATACAAATAACGTTAAAATAAAATCTTCAATTTGTTGATTAGCAGTGTCGGTGGTTGATTTATCAAGCATAAGGTGATCACTCACGATTTAATGTGGAATCTCATTGAATGGCCTACCATAGCTTTAAACTCTGCATGGTCCACCTACAAATTATTGTGGTCCTGTTGACTGGCCTATCAAGCGTGCATGGTCCACCTACAATTTATTGTGGTCCTGTTGACTGGCCTACCAAGCGTGCATGGTCCACCTATAATTTATTGTGGTCCTGTTGACTATTTACCAAGCGTGCATGGTCCACCTACAAATTATTGTGGTCCTGTTGATTGGCCTACAAAGCGTGCATGGTCCACCTACAAGTTATTGTGGTCCTGTTGACTGGTCTACCAAGCTTGCATGGTCCACCTACAAGTTATTGTGGTCCTGTTGACTGGTCTACCAAGCTTGCATGGTCCAGCTACAATTTATTGTGGTCCTGCTGGCTGGCCTACCAAGCGTGCATGGTCCACCTACAAGTTATTGTGGTCCTGTTGACTGGTCTACCAAGTGGTCCTGTTGACTGGCCTACCAAGTGGTCCTGTTGACTGGCCTACCAAGTGGTCCTGTTGACTTGCCTACCAAGTGGTCCTGTTGACTTGCCTACCAAGTGGTCCTGTTGACTTGCCTACCAAGTGGTCCTGTTGACTGGCCTACCAAGTGGTCGTGTTGACTGGCCTACCAAGCGTGCATGGTCCACATACAATTTATTGTGGTCCTGTTGACTTGCCTACCAAGTGGTCCTGTTGACTTGCCTACCAAGTGGTCCTGTTGACTGGCCTACCAAGTGGTCATGTTGACTGGCCTACCAAGTGGTCCTGTTGACTGGCCTTCCAAGTGGTTCTGTTGACTGGCATACCAAGTGGTCCTGTTGACTGGCCTACCAAGTGGTCCTGTTGACTGGCCTACCAAGTGGTCCTGTTGACTGGCCTACCAAGTGGTCCTGTTAACTGGCTTACCAAGTGGTCCTGTTGACTGGCTTACCAAGTGGTCCTGTTGACTTGCCTACCAAGTGGTCCTGTTGACTTGCCTACCAAGTGGTCCTGTTGACTGGCCTACCAAGTGGTCATGTTGACTGGCCTACCAAGTGGTCCTGTTGACTGGCCTACCAAGTGGTCCTGTTGACTGGCCTACCAAGTGGTCCTGTTGACTGGCCTACCAAGTGGTCCTGGTGACTGGCCTACCATAGGTGCATGGTCCACCTACAAGTTATTGTGGTCCTGTTGACTGGCCTACCAAGTGGTCCTGTTGACTGGCATACTAAGTGGTCCTGTTGACTGGCCTACCAAGTGGTCCTGTTGACTGGCCTACCAAGTGGTCCTGTTGACTGGCCTACCAAGCGTGCATGGTCCACCTAAAAGTTATTGTGGTCCTGTTGACTGGCCTACCAAGTGGTCCTGTTGACTGGCCTACCAAGCGTGCATGATCCACCTACAAGTTATTGTGGTCCTGTTGACTGGCCTACCAAGTGGTCCTGTTGACTGGCCTACCAAGCGTGCATGGTCCACCTACAAGTTATTGTGGTCCTGTTGACTGGCCTACCAAGTGGTCCTGTTGACTGGCCTACCAAGTGGTCCTGTTGACTGGCCTACCAAGTGGTCCTGTTGACTGGCCTACCAAGCGTGCATGATCCACCCATTCGCTCGCCAAGTTCTACCCACGAGCGAATGGAACGATCACGTTAGATTAGCAGACAATTTCAAACGCTGCCGGAAGTGATTGGTGTGCCCCCTGCAGAATTAAACGAACAGATATTTTAAAGAATTTAAATTAAACGAAACAAAATAACAGAAACACTTTCAGCCTCGTTTTCAGAACGAGACTCACGAGCAAGCGAAGTAGTTGATTTGAAATATGTAGCTAACAAACTTCCCGCGCACATTCCCAGACACAAAAGCTGTTAGGAAAGTAGATCTAATACTATTCAATCACCACAGGGTAGGCCTTACAACTTGTGTAGCTACAATGCACCAGGTAAGCTCCGCCCATTTGATCACATTATTGTCTAAATTTACCTTGAGGCATGTCACTTTTATAAAGGAGGCAAAAAAAAAAAAAAGGGGGGGAGGGCGGAGGGGCAACACGTAAGAGAGACAATAATCAAAAGTCAATTTTTAGCAGTCACCCTATAAATTCACTAGACTTTTGTTTAGCTTCATAAGCAGAAACATGAATCGCCAAATTTTTTCTTTTTTTTTTTTACTGTAAATTTTTTTATTACGTGAAACAAAGTACAAGCACATTTAAAACGAGAAAAACATCTATCTATCTATCTATCTATCTATCTATCTATCTATCTATCTATCTATCTATCTATCTATCTATCTATCTATCTATAGTCCTATCGATCTATGGGGCACATGATGTTAAGGTCATTTGTTTCTGTGGCCAACGGTTAACGAGCAGGGTGTCATGTGGCCAACACAACGATCAACCGCCTTTGCTTTCCCTAACTAAAGTCAGGTACCCATTAGAGTTGGGTGGACTCAGGGGTACCCTAAAAATCCCGAAATTCAAAATCCCAGATTCGAACCCAGAACCCCAGGTTCGGAAGCCGAGCGCTTAACCACTCATTTATAATTTTCTTTACAATAACAATTAATCATTTTGCAATCCTATTGCACATCGCATAAAATATTTCTCCTTTGTATCGGTGATAAGCTATTGTCTTTAGGTAGATCTAAAAAAAAAATTATGTAAATGTTATTACTTTTTAGTATCAAACAGAAGAAACAAGCGCTACAATTGAGATGCGACAAATTATTAATATTGTGAGGATATGTAAAATTTCCTTCTATAATGTAAAATGAATCATTTGCAAATTGTTTACATGTGACACCTTATCGGCTTTTATTGAATTTTATTCGCTTAAATATTATTGAATAATGGACAACTTCAAAATATTTTTGTTCAATTTTAATTTGAAAAAGTTCTTAATAGAATCATACTAACTAAAATGTTCAGTTAGGCTATATATAATTGAATAAATAGCAGGAAGTAAGGACTTTGGAATGTTTGGGCTCTGACCAAATAGGCAATAGTGGCTTTCCCTTTTTAAAATATAGAGACCCCCCCCCCCCCAACCCTTTCTATTAAATTTCAGCCCTTGGAGCTAGAGGCAGCGGTTCTCAACCTTTAAAGCTCGGCGACCCCTTTTTACTATCCCCCCACTATGCGCGACCCCCCCCCCCACACACACATACAGCAATAGAAGAATAGACAAAATACAATCCATATTTTCGATGGTCTTAGGCGACCCCTGACAAATCGTCAATCGACCCCTGAAGGGGTCGCGACCCACAGGTTGAGAAAACCTCTGAGCTAGACTAGAGGGATGGAAAAAAGCTTTGAAAGCCCCTCTCCCCTCTCAACCACAAGAGGGAGGTTTAGGCGACGCTCCAGCCGTCAAGCGATTTTCTGCATTGTACATCACGAGGCCGCGTCAGCCTCAGAGCCTTCATGAGCCCTAATACACGTGGCGCTTCATTAAGTCCATCGCTGACAGCAGCACCATCAAAGTCAATCTAATTTATTCATTCAATAACCAAAAAAATAAATAAAATCAGAGGTATTCATAAAAAGTAATTTAGCAATCTTTAACATAGAGTTCTCGCCCCTTCCTTTTTAACTCCCCTTTATGTCCCTTCTTTTAACAACCATTGTTTGTCATTCTTAAGTCTAAAGGGAGAGCAATTTATTCTCCAAATATATGGAAACAAGTATGTATATTTGGTTATAGTCCTGTGGCCCAACGCAAATATTGCCATATATCTCCTTAACTCTATGCTTTATTGTGGTTAGCTTAATCTACATAAAAGAATCTGCATTATGTCATTTCCAGCTAAAAAATGTTGGACATACTTGTAGAGCTGAACCTTACCTCTTTTTCTGTTCTTGTAGAGACTTCAGACCTAACTTGCACCTAAATCAAAAGACAAACCATTTAATTTATAATGTGATGCTAAAATACATCAGTATGTAATGTAGGCAGATATATAAAAAAAAATTGCACCACCTGGTTATAAAGAGAATTTGATGACAGCTGTTAAGTAAATCTTTTTTTTTTGAAGAATTCATTCATTATCATTGTTTGTTTATGTTCAAACACAATCGCACAGCCGTATTAAAGATATAAGTCTACACAGTGAAGTCACTATGAGATGGAGGGGTGTAGGCCGCACCGTGTTACATTCAGTCTAGTGACGCCACGAGGCCTACACATTAATTCCTGATATTGTAACCTGAACAAATATTTAGATTGATGGATTTTGTTCGACAGAAATCTGACATATTTTATTTTTCAAATGTTCACTCTTCCATTTTTTGCCGAGGAGGAAGTGACGTCACCTGGAAATCATAGCAGGATAGAGGGAAAAATTAAAAAATAAAAGCACAGCTCTTCCATTCACCTTTTCCCAATCGCGAAACTTTCTGGTTGGCCCTAGAGCAGTGTCTCCCAAACTGTGTTCCGTGGCACCCTAGTGTTCCGCGAGGCCTGAATAAGTGTTCGACGAACTACTGCCCTGGAATAATTAACTAGCAAACCACCACTTGAATTAATCTCTCTAAAATAGGTAAATTGTTCCGCTAAATACTTCGAATGTGCAAAGTGTTTCACTAAATACTTCGAATGTGCAAAGTGTTTCACTAAATACTTCGAATGTGCAAAGTGTTTCACTAAATACTTCGAATGTGCAAAGTGTTTCACTAAATACTTCGAAAGTGCAAAGTGTTTCACTAAATACTTCGAATGTGCAAAGTGTTTCACTAAATACTTCGAATGTGCAAAGTGTTTCACTAAATACTTCGAATGTGCAAAGTGTTTCACTAAATACTTCGAATGTGCAAAGTGTTTCACTAAATACTTCGAATGTGCAAAGTGTTTCACTAAATACTTCGAATATGCAAAGTGTTTCACTAAATACTTCGAATGTGCAAAGTGTTTCACTAAATAATTCGAATGTGCAAAGTGTTTCACTAAATACTTCGAATGTGCAATGTGTTTCGTTAAGGAAAAGGTTTGGACTGAATTAGAGTCATAGACATGAATAAATATAGACTGGAAAAAGGAAATAACTTCATGTAACTTGAAAACATGTATATCTATTGTATTCGGATTTCCGAATTCTGAAAAATTGAAAAATTGCATGATCTTCAGTCTTAGAGATTAAACAAAACTCCTAGACATAAATAAAGTACACAGAAATGCTAGTCACAAATTTTCGTTTCATAAAACTCTTTTATCGGCCAGTCTATATTTATTTATGTCTATGATTAGAGTCTTAGGATATCAGGAGAACGGTTCACAAGTTTAAAATCGGGTTAGTTATCAATACTTAAGGAAAGATTGAACACTTATTGGGTTCGCAGATTGCTTCAACATTATTATCCTATTTAAAAAAAAAAATTCATTAGAAGTGGTTGGGTTGTCACCATTTGCTGATTTTAGAGAAATGAAAATTATTTTTGTTTAGTTTTCATTTTTGATATTTTGTAACTACAATCATATACCATAGCCTACTGTGATTTACTGTAGATGGGGGGGGGGGGGAAGGGGGAAGATTCTGTAAAACTGTTCACATGCTGATATCTACATGTGGATTTGAGCTCAACTCCCCTGTTATATAGCCAAGTAATTTTTTCTACTCAGCCGACACTCTAAAATTTCCCCTTACGTTGAAATGGTTGGTCTTTCTTTGTAACTGGTTATCGTCAGTGCATCAGGTTAGAGATGTTTGATCAGCCCCCCCCCCCCATCCTTTTACAGCCAGCTAGTCTTCATTACAACAGTGCACAATACATACCTTAACCAAAATGAACTTTTGCTGAAATATTCATTTCAACGAGACCCCTCCCCCTCCTGGCTTAATGTGGGTATTGGAGACAAAAAGCTCTTTTCTTTATTTAAAAAGTCTTTGTTCACCTCATAACTTTATTATGTCAAAGTTTGCTTTTTTCACTAACTTGACAATTATACAGAGAAGAAAATAACAGAACGCGCGCGCACAGACATACACAGAACAAAAATGTCGTAAACTTGATCATTTGATTTGTTCCGGGTTACAAGTTGAAGGCAGGTATTGTTCCTTTTTTATTGCCAGATCCAAATTTTATACGTGTAGTAACGTATGCAAGAAAAAACAAAATTTCCCAGGGAGTTTCCGTGACATGCGCAGTCGCCAAAGTGTCGTCCGGGCCAACTTATTAAATGGCTAACAGCTCAAAATTTATTGAGCAATCTGTACACAAAGTGAAATAGATTTGCACTTAAATGGAAACCATAAACATCTATAATTGAATTAACTTATTGCTTACACGGTTTGGCTCAGTTACTGAGAAAACATAGACAAAACATTCACTGGTGTCAGATTCTCTTCTTCTATAATTAGACAAATCACCCTTCCAGAATAGTTAAAGATAAGGTCCTTATATGACGCTAGGGCAGTGGTTCCCAAACGTTGTCCTTAACGGAACACTTCGCACCTTCTGAGTATTTAGTGGAACACTTCGCACATTCTGAGTATTTAGTGGAACACTTCGCACCTTCTGAGTATTTAGTGGAACATTTTACTTATTTTTTTTTTAGAGAGGTTAATTCACATGGTGGCCTACTAGTTAATTATTCTTTGTGGAACGCCTATTCAGGCCTCGCGGAATACACTGGGGTTCAGATGAACACAATTTGGGAAACACTGCGTTGGACTGTCGTTTGGTAGTCTCGATAGGCCTAGGCCCGAACACTGCCCACTGCCACCTCCCGTTGTCCTGCGAGAGGTTTGAGATAAGAACTAGGTTGCTTTCAACTCTGAAGGAACATCCGAAACTTGTAAAACATGCGAAACTTGTAAAACATATGAAACATGTCAAACATCCGAAACTTGTAAAACATCCAAAACTTGTAAAACATGCGAAACTTGTAAAACATATGAAACATGTCAAACATCCGAAACTTGTAAAACATGCGAAACTTGTAAAACATATGAAACATGTCAAACATCCGAAACTTGTAAAACATGCGAAACTTGTAAAACATATGAAACATGTCAAACATCCGAAACTTGTAAAACATCCAAAACTTGTAAAACATGCGAAACTTGTAAAACATATGAAACATGTCAAACATCCGAAACTTGTAAAACATGCGAAACTTGTAAAACATATGAAACATGTCAAACATCCGAAACTTGTAAAACATGCGAAACTTGTAAAACATATGAAACATGTCAAACATCCGAAACTTGTAAAACATGCGAAACTTGTAAAACATATGAAACATGTCAAACATCCAAAACTTGTAAAACATGCGAAACTTGTAAAACATATGAAATATGTCAAACATCCGAAACTTGTAAAACATTCAAAGGGCGTTATCATCTGGTTGCAGTAAAATACACTGACACCATCCTCCAGTGACCTCAAGTCTCTTCTTTATTTACTGAGATTGTTAGCAAATCTAAGAAAGTGTGCCTTTACCAGTATAAGTTAAAATCATGTCAGCGAGTGACTAGACTGGGATTTGCAAGTTGCCATCCATCGAGCCCCAAGGAACCCCTGCACATCCACCCCAGAAAATGAATTAATATATAGGTGGTTTGTGACTGACGTCTACAAAAATCCAAACCCAGGCATTCACTTATTTAGGTGAAAGACACTGATTAAGAGGAAGCCAAATATTTGTGCTGTTGATACACATTGGCATAGATCTGGCTAAGCTAAAGTTAAAGTTAAATCAATGGAATACGGACTTCCACGGAAAATGACACTTTCACCTGAGCTATCACAGAGACGTGTTAAGTTTGTGTTTTATAGCAAGCTTTTGAAACACCCCCCCCCTCTTTTTTTTTTTTAAACACACAAAAGTTTCAGAACTTACTTTTTTTTTGTTTGGCTCAATATCAATTAAGTTTTATCAACAAGGTTGTAAAGTCTGTTGTTGTTTTTTTTTAACTTCTACTATAAGTTCAGGGAGCGCGGTAGCTGAGTGATTCCTGGGTTCGAATCCCAGTGAAGACTAGGATTTTGAATTTTGGGATTTTTAGGGCGTCCCTGAGTCCATTCAACTCTAATGGTAACCTGGTTTAAGTTGGGAAAAATAAAGGCGGTTGGTCGTTGTGCTAGCCACATGACATGAGATGAATGTTGAAATTCGACCAATGGCGTAGCTAGGAATCAGCCATCATTTTTTGGGCACGGGGATCGGCCCTTTTGGGGCCCCTGCATTTTTCGTTATATTAAATTTTTAATGTAAAAAAAATACTCATTTGGGGGCCCATGGGGATTTTCAAACTCTCCCCCTTCCTTCCCCCACACACCCTAGCTACGCCTCTGAATTTGACATTTCATTGATATTTGGAACAACTATTTTTCAGTTAGATTGTTTCACAAATAATCATACCAAGTTTTCAATGTTTTACTTCTGATCAACGTATTTATTCGAATAAAGTGAAGGCATGGTATTTTTTTTTTTGTTAAATGTCGTAATCCACAATTAGATCAAGTCTCTTTGTTAGAAATAGGTCTATTTTATAGTATTGCTTTTTTTTTTTGTAATATGAATAATTCAGTTCTATCTTTAGGGTATAGGTATTAGTCTATTCCTTGTGGTGTCTTTCGAAGCAGAGCCGGCCTTATGTTATTGGAGGCCCTAGTCAAAGTGAATAGACCCAAGTGTCACCCAAGTAAAAGAACCCCCATCCCCCCACCATTAAAACCAAAAAATATGCAATAAATTAAAAACCTTCTTGTAACTCTATCTAAATCAACAAATACGTTAAATCCATATAGCGCAGATAGCACACATATGCTGTTAGGATGATTCGTTATAATCAAACTAAAAATAAAGTTTCGACATTTCACCAAAAGGAAAAAAACATAGACTTATATATCTACTACTAGACTGGAAACCGGAAATAAATTAATATCCGCGACTGATCGCTCGTGAAAATGTTTTAGAAAGTTGGATCAAGGCGTTGTTTTGTCAAGTAGTTTAAAGAAGTAAAGTTGTGTTTTTTTTTCACCCTAACCTATGTAACATATAATTTTATTTTTTAGATGTAGATCTAGTAATTGTTTATCAAAAATACACACAAAAAAATCACAATTTAGTGTTGCATTCAGTCTTTTGATAAAGAAGATTATGTATCTAAAATTGCAAAATAATAATTATGAGACGAGAGTACTCGTATTTTTGATGTTCATTTACAATATCTAGATCTAAAAATTAAATTATATGTTACATAGGTTAGGATTGAAAAAAATAGCCTTTACTTCTTTAAACTACTTTACAAAACAACGCCTTGATCCAACTTTCTAAAAAAAAATTCACATTTTTTGTAGTATTAAAAAGTCTCCATGTCCAGTCTAGATATAGTATATATAAGTCTATGGAAGAAACAATGGTCTAACTTATATAGTCTAAGAAGTATAAGCCTATCTAAATATTCATGAATAAATCATGGATCATAGTAGAGACTAATGCTATGTTTGAGAACGAGGCTAGTAGACATAGATCCAAAGAGCGCTGCTAATTTTTTAGATTTTCTCTATGTTTCGCTATTTTTAGCGGCCCCCGAAAGGGGAAAAGACGCTATTAGTTTTGTGCGAAATGTCTGTCCGTCTGTCCGTCCGTCCCGTTTAGATCTCGTAAATATAGTCTAAGAAACTAGAAGAGATATTGAAAATCCGACTTCACAATATTTTAGACCATTCAAAGTTCTGATGCAACGGCTACTTTTTTTTTCCTGAAAGCGAAAATTCTAATTTTTAAAATCAATTATGCAAGCAGTTTTTTATAAGAATAAGCTAATTAGTATGCATTATATGTTAGACCTAATTTAAGACGAATAGTAATCTTATAACTATCATTATAGTGAACATTTTTTTCTATATAGCGGAAATTATTATATTTTTTTTTTTTGAGGATTCGAATTTGAGATTGAGCCTGTTCAAAACAATTAACTTATTTAGTTCGAACCGAGGGTCCCGGGTTCGAATCCTGGTGAAGACTGGGATTTTCAACTTCTGAGTCTACCCAGCTCTAATGGGTACCTATCATTAGTTGGGGAAAAGCAAAGGCGGTTGGTCGTTGTGCTGGCTACATGACACCCTCGTTAACCGTAGGCCACAAAAACAGATGAACTTTACATCATCTGCCCTAAAGACCACAAACTAGTTAGGCCAGGTTCACATCTAACTTTACATTCACTTTCACGTATCCTTTGATCTGTGTGACGGTTGGGGCACTACACAAGATCTGTTAACCTTCTTTCTCCATTCTTATCTCTCATTTGTCTTTGATATAATTTCATTCGGATGTTCTTTCTGAAAATATTGAAGCCTACCTGGGTGGACCACTGGTCGTGCGGTTTGCGCGCTGGACTGTCGTTTGGATTTATCGACGATCGAAGGTTCAAACCCTGCCTGCTCCCATCCCCCGTGGTCCTGCGGGAGGTTTGGACTAGGAAGTAAACTATCTTCAACTCTGAAGGATTATCCGAATTATGTAAAACATTTTACTTCGGGGGCCGATTTTGAGTTTGTGTTTCCACACAAACTGTCTTTTGTAACCTTGTTTCTCTCTATTTTTATTCTTTGGGTCCCGTGCGATATAACAACTATTCTGTATTCTCTGTTCCATAAAAGATTTGTTTCACTTACATACTTTAAAAGCTGGTTAAAGTTTTAAGTTGTTTAGGTATTTCTACTTGTACATTTTTTTAGGAGATTTTTTTTTTAAATGTTGGAGAGTTGGACAAATGAAGATTTCTCAGGCCTACCTGGTTGTTTGCGTTTGATTAAGTTCTTGGAACATTACTTAAGATGGTGTAGGATTTTGAAATGTCGGCATCAGGTCAAGCTGATACATCCTAGCATATAGTGAAGGATGAAAGAGTTTTTAACCATTCATTTGACCGCCCCTCCCCCTCGAAGCAAAATAATAAAATAAAGACACAAAGATAAAGGCACATTCCTCGTTCCATAGGCTAGGACAATTTTGTACAAATACTCCTTCTTCCCTAGTGGTATTAGAGCATGGAATGGGATTGCCTGAGCCAGCCTGGAAAACCATTGACTTAGCAGAATTTAAGTCATTGGTTAACATGCGTGACTATACATATGACGCGCAGAAAGTAACGTCTGTATTATATAAGATAAGATATTGATGTAGTAAAAAAGGTATTTAAATAGCAGAGCTCTAATTCATTCCCCCTTTCCATATTTCCATTTTTATAACACCAAAGAAGCGAAATAGACTAATATTCAAAGTTTAATATACAGCTGAAGATTAATATCGACAGAGAAACACTGTAGAAAAAGGTTGATAACTAATGCTAAGCGCTCACCCTGATAGCAAAGTTACATTGACAAAATCTTCAGATTGTATGCAGTGGCGTATCTAGAGATTTAGGGTGCCCGGGGGAGGGGGGGCTTGACCTCTTTAGGGGCCCCTGCATGTTGACATGTGACATGAAATAAGGACGTAACATTTAATATTAAATGTAAAAAAAAAATAATTCTGACACTCATTTGGTGGCCCCTCTCAAGAAGGGCCCAGAGGGATTTTCAAATTTGGACCCCCTTCCCATCCCCAACTCTAGCTACGCCACTGATTGTATCCCGTTATAAAGTTTAAATAGTTTTTTTTTCGGCTTATCCTATGCTAATGATTTCGAACTAGTCTGTAAATATGATGTTTGGCTGAGAAATGCAAGCTATATAATACACCCAGATATTAGATATAATAGCCAACATTTCAATATATACATTTAATTATAATGAATGCAAAAGATTCACTGACACAGAAGAAAGTAGTTGTCAGACAATTAAAGAGCTGTCACGAAGGCCGCGGGACACACATTTGAGGCCCAGGAATAAAGCTCTTGTAGAAGTCAGCCGCAGAAGACGGGAAAAAAAAACTTACATAGACCACCGCGAAATACGGCTATGTCTGCGTCAGTTGTGGGAAAATATGCAGATCTCAACTGGGTTTGTGTAGCCATGTAAAACACTGCACTCATCCTTAATCTTCGGAATCGATGATATTACCACTATTATTAATTACGAAAGGAGCAAAAAAAAAAGTCTATCAGTGTCGGTTATTTATTCCATTGTGACAATAGTTAGAAGAGCTGAAGATAATCTACTTCATAGTCCAAACCTCCCGCAGGACGACGAGGATGGCAGCGGACAGGTTTTAAACCCGGGACCATCTAGACGACCGAACGACGGTCCAGCGCACATACCGTAAGACCTAGTTTCTAACTCAATGTCTTATACGATCAAATTGAAGACCTTTTTATAAATTGATAATAGAGTTGTCTTGCAAGCAGATGTTTGTCTCAAATAATATCACCATAATTAAGTTTATATGAACTAAATATGAACTAAATAACAAACTTTCACATACATTTGCTCTACATTTATTGGAAGAAAAGATACGTTTATCTTTAACTACCCCAAAACGTAACAGCACAGTTATGTAAGTCATGTATATAATTAAATTTATTTTAGAGTATACTGCTTAGGAATCACAGACACTATCTATCTATCTATCTATCCATCTATCTATCTATCTATCTATCTATCTATCTATCTATCTATCTATCTATCTATATATCTATCTATATATCTATCTTTCTATCTATCTATCTATCTATCTATTTATCTATCTATCTATCTCTTTCTGTCTATCAATTTATCTATCTATGTTTGTATGCATGTATGAATGTATGTATGATGTATATATGTATGTTTCTATCTATCTATCTATCTATCTATCTATCTATCTATCTATCTATCTATCTATCTATCTATCTATCTATCTATCTATCTATCTGTTTGTTTATTCATGGAAGTGAGAGAAGAGAGACAGAAGAGAGAAGATATTAAGTTCCATAACCTACATTTTTCTTGTTACATCCTAACCTATATATTCAAATATATTTCATAAATAATGGAAGAAGAGTTGATAAGAGAGTAGTAACGAAACATAAGATTTAAAACTTGTCACGTGCTCATAGAATATGGAATTGTGGGATTGTGTTTCTTACAATTGAAAAAATATTGTATCTGAAATACAATGGTTAAGTAGGCTTACGTTTTAGCGTAAATAAATGCCTGGGACATGTGTACTTACTATGTTATGGCCAACATTCTGGTCATAGCTAGTGCCCAGGCTTTCATCTAAGTCAATATCATTTTACGAAATAAGGCGACCAACAATATAATGGCCATCATTATTTTCTTAGACTTTTAGAAATGGACAGTTTGTTTTAAAAACCCAGCATGCATATTCAATATTTTGTAACGCGAATGCTCCGGTGTAGTGCACCTCAAATGTATTTTTAGATCCTAAGTACTAAGAAACTTTGATCTTAATCTAGTGTGGCAGTGTGTGGTTATAATTGTCTATCAAATTTTGTATAGCCTAATGCTTAAGATAGTATATATATATAATAGTATGACATCACGAAATGAAATCAGAATACGAATTAGAATAAATCTACTTCACGTCTGGTTGATTGAATTACCTGCTCTTGCTTTTTGTGTATCTGTATTTTTAAATATTTTAAATTCATAAAATGCCCAAAGAAGATATATATATATATATATATATTAGGGGTGCACCGGATAGTACTTTTTGATATCCGGCCGGGGCCGGATAGTAAAATTTGATATTCGGCTGGGTCCGGAGCCGGAGCCGGAAACCTAAGTGTCTATATATATTACATTATTGTGCAAGGATTGTTTAAAGTATAAGGAAATAGGGACTTGGTGGCTGGGTAACTTAATGTTTGTCTTCCAAACCAAAGGGTTTGAAGGAATTTTAATCTTCATGATTTTTTAAGACTCCCCCAGAGGGAACCCGATTCTATTAGGTACGTTAGTTGAGGAAATAAAGCTTTAACCAGAGGAATGGCCAGTTGGGGTAACCGCCCCAGGCTCCGCTACTGAGGGCACTGCGATAGAAGAAATTTTTATCTAGTTTGTTGATTTTTCGTGCAAAATGTTACTGAATCATTATTAACGTTGATTTATAGCGATTTAATCAATATTAGAGTGCTGGGCGCAAAATCTTAAAAGGGAAACCTTACACGCACAACAATTACAATCAGAATGTAATGTAGTAGGAGGCGCGTTAGCTGAGTGGTAAAGTGCTTGGCTTCCAAACCATAGGGCCCCGGGTTTAAATCCTGGGGTCTTTAATTTAGGTATCTTTAGAGCGCCTATGAGTCCACCCTGCTCTAATGGGTAAGAGTAAAGTCGTTATGCTGGCCATATGACACCCTCGTTAACTGTAAGCTACAGAAATAGATAATCTTTACATCATCTGCCATATAGACCACATGATATGAGAGGGGAACTTTTTTCTATGTAATGTAGTCAAACGGTCAAAGATCCAGTATCTACGTGAGGTACAAATCATGTTTTCAAATAATTTTAAGGCCTATATCATTAGAGGCGGATGAACCTGTTTACGTAATGTGACAGGGTATAAATTGTCTACGCTTACGGCTCACGGGCCCACGTATAACACTCGCCCGGGGCCCCAAGTACTACACTTGTCCCGGGCCACGCGTACTCAGAGAGGCAGGCTACCTCTGCGTTAACCGTCGGCAATAACAACAGATGAGTTTTCCCACAAATCCCCCCCCCCCAAATAGATCTCAAAATATGAATGTTAACTTGTTAGTCTTGCAAGAAAACTTTGAATTACATCTTTGAGTGTAGATGTGTTATGTTAAGATGTAGGCCTACTGCAGCCTTGGGGTCCGGTGTATCGAAGTCTCACATTACTATGTTGTATCAACCAAATTTTAAATTCTTCAATACATTTATAGACTGATCTCTTTCAAAAGAGAACTAGTTTACAAATTAATAAGTTAATTGGACCACCATGTGACATAAGCCATTTTCCTTTTTTTTTCCATTTCATCAAAACATTATTTCGATTAAACATTTAGATCTAGATCTAGTTAATTTTTTTTTCTAATTAGTGCACAGTGAAATAAGACACAAAATCATAATTGACTAGTATAAATAAAATAAAAATAATTCAATCATGATGAATGTAGTTGTGAAAGATTATTATGATTGATGATTGATTATAATGTTGATAGAGCCGAAAAAGATGTTACACACAACTATTTAGATCTAGATTTCGCCCTAGATCTATAGCGTTTGTGGCTTGAGAATACAAATGACAACAACGCAAAGACTATGTGATTCTGTCCTAACATTTTAGATCTAGTTAACATTAAAGTTGCAAGATTTTTTTTTTCTCTACAGATAAGCGAAGATAAAGCAGAAGTATGGAAGAATATAACAACATCTCTTTTCGTTAAAGTCATATATGACTTACATATATGACTTACACAATAAAAGTAGCAACAATTTAAAGTCTTCAATAAAAGTCACTAGTGATTTTGTTTTAAGATTAATGTAAAAGATTTGTGTGAAATTTGTTTTATAAAAACCTATTTGATGAGTATGAATTAACCAATTAAAAGAACAAATTCTAGACTTATATCTAGATCAAGGAGCATAACCAATCTATTAATAACATCTATATAAAAATAACAGCATTGCTAAAGATATCTGATTGGTAAGGACACCTTAGATGTTAGATGTATAATAAATAAGCATAGCTCTGTTTACAAACTGTGAATAATAAAAACAAAAGTTTAGATAATAATGCTTAGTCTATATACAAATCAAAATCTGTATCTCATTATATAATAAGGCTTGCCTTCGATATATAACTACACCAACAAAACCACTAACTAGACTTATAATTTTAGTTTAAATCATTAATAAATGATGGATATAATATGGAGAAAGTATTTCAAATGCCCCACTAATAATATAACTAAGAAACTGTTTGTATAACTCGACCTTACCAGTACATACTCGGATCTCTTCCTAAATGAAACAGGACGAGAAATAAGTGTCAATAATTGATGTTTGCAACATTCACATACTGATTCCAGAAAACTATCAAATTCAGTTTCAGATTTTGACTGGTAAACAGAACTAAGACAATGTGTGTATTCATTGATAAGAATAGTATCTTTCAATTATCTTAATTATTACCTGTCGAGATGTGGCGAGGGATTGACACGGCTATCCCAGGTTGCTCCTCTCTTGGCGTTCGCTTCCTATTGTCTGTAGCGTCTTGTCCTGTGAGGGGCTTTCTGAGCATATGCCGAAGTACTTAGTTGCATTTGTGTACGCGCGTGTGTGTGTGTGTCATTGTGTATGTGTGTTTGCATGTTAGATTATAGGGGGGCGAAAACAATTAACGTGTTGCAATGAATAGGGGGCTGGGTGAAGAAGAAAAACTGTGGTAGAGGAAATTTGCATATGTCTCGATCTTTCGATGATCTTCCTCTTCTTAACCCCCCCCCCTCTCCCCTCCATAAGTGTCAACTGTTTAACTGTTTTTCATGAGTTTAGGCAATGTAAGAGGACGAATGATGAAAAAAAAAGGGGGGAGGGGGAGAGCGGTTGGGGAGATCCGTCCAGAGGGTGTTTTATATGTCTGGACTGAAGACGCGGTCCATGAGATCATCTACAAGGAGGTGGGTAGGAGAGGGTGGGGGTCAAGGGGAGATACTCACCTGTGTTCTCCAGACGACTCTTTGTTCTGCTATTGATCTGCTCGCTGCATTCAAAAAATTAAACCTGGATGCCCTCAACGGCACACACACGCACACCCATTGTGATAGACACATAAAAGCGATCACTATTAAATCAATCAACAGCTTGACTCCGCCCTCCTTAAGACTTGAGCACCACCAACGTCACGTGACTGTGTTTCAATCACAAAACTGATCCAAACTTCTTCTAATTACATGTGTAATCCTACACACTTGAGATCTCAAAAGCTTGATATCAATCCCAAACCTGATTTCTACTTTATCTAGTAAATCTTAGCATCCTAAGTTCAGGTCCTGGTTTGTGCATTGCATCCGATATTTGTATAGTAATGTACCGTGGCGTAGCAACCATGGCGCAATGGGGGAGTCGTTGAGCCCAGGACCATAACCAACTGGGGCCCACATAACAAAAAAAATGTTTTGCCTCTTTCTGCTATAAGTCTTACTTGAACTGATCGTAAGGACACTTATACTTTATAACAAGAAAAAACATTTAAAACAAGGTTACGAAGACAGTTTGTGTGGAAGTACAAACTCAAAATCGGCCCCCAAAGGTGTTCTCCCTTGCAGGTAAAAAGGCAGGTTTCAATTTTTTCAGAAAGAATTTCAGAATGAAATTCTATCAAAGGCAAATGACAGATAAGAATGGAGAAAGAAGGTTGACAGATCCCATATGATGCCCCAATGGTCAAGCAGACCAAGGAAAAGTGAAGGAAAAGGTCGATTTGAACCTGGCCTAACTGATGTTATATAATAATTATCATGTTGATCTATTTGTTCTGTAAAGGATCAATCTCTTATTGAAAGCCTCAAAACACAAACATTTCCATAAAAAAATAAAAACTCTGACCTTCCTTTAGTTTAGTACTCTAGTACTATTGCTCATGGCTGCAGTTCACGCGATAATATGAAAAACTACTTATTAATTGTTGTTTTAAATTATGTTGCACTTATATGCATATGAAATCGATTAAAAAAAACATAAAAGTAAACGTTTTTTTTTTTTTGTAAATCTAATAGTTAGTAATGACAGAACCTACCTAACTTGGCAATACAATTGTAAAAAAGTTTTTGACAAAAAATCTAAAACCGTTTGCATAAATGTGTCAAAGATATGGTAAATTGTCATCTCCCTTACTAAATAGCCTCCCGTGCTTGTTGCTATTAATAATAAATAGTTGTAAAAAAATGGTGTAATTTTATGAAAAAACTGCTTGCATAGTTGATTTAAAAAATTTACATTTTCACTTTAAGAAAAGAAAAACAGAGCCGTTATATCAGAACTTTGAATAGTCTAAAATATTATGAAGTCGGATTTTCCCTATCTTTTCTGGTTTACGAGATCTAAACGGGACGGACGGACGGACGGACAGACAAACCATACAGAACTAATAGCGTCTAATCCACTTTCGGGGCCCGCTAAAAATACTCTTTTATTAGAGACTTGCATTACTAGCAAATAAGCCACTGAAAACAGCGATAAAGTAGCGCTCTTACGAAGATTGACTAACAAGCAGAGATAAAGTAGCGCTAATACGAAGATCGACTAACAAGCAGAGATAAAGTAGCGCTAATACGAAGATCGACTAAAAAGCAGAGATAAAGTAGCGCTAATACGAAGATCGACTAACAAGCAGAGATAAAGTAGCGCTAATACGAAGATCGACTAACAAGCAGAGATAAAGTAGCGCTAATACGAAGATCGACTAAAAAGCAGAGATAATGCAGCGCTAATACGAAGATCGACTAAAAAGCAGAGATAATGCAGCGCTAATACGAAGATTGACTAACAAGCAGAGATAATGCAGCGCTAATACGAAGATCGACTAAAAAGCAGAGATAAAGTAGCGCTAATACGAAGATCGACTAACAAGCAGAGATAATGCAGCGCTAATACGAAGATTGACTAACAAGCAGCGATAATGCAGCGCTAATACGAAGATTGACTAACAAGCAGCGATAATGCAGCGCTAATACGAAGATTGACTAACAAGCAGAGATAAAGTAGCGCTGATACGAAGATCGACTAACAAGCAGAGATAAAGTAGCGCTGATACGAAGATCAACTAACAAGCAGAGATAAAGTAGCGCTGATACGAAGATCGACTAACAAGCAGCGATAATGCAGCGCTAATACGAAGATCGACTAACAAGCAGCGATAATGCAGCGCTAATACGAAGATCGACTAACAAGCAGCGATAATGCAGCGCTAATACGAAGATCGACTAAAAAGCAGCGATAATGCAGCGCTAATACGAAGATTGACTAAAAAGCAGAGATAATGCAGCGCTAATACGAAGATTGACTAAAAAGCAGCGATAATGCAGCGCTAATACGAAGATCGACTAAAAAGCAGCGATAATGCAGCGCTAATACGAAGATTGACTAACAAGCAGCGATAATGCAGCGCTAATACGAAGATCGACTAAAAAGCAGCGATAATGCAGCGCTAATACGAAGATTGACTAACAAGCAGCGATAATGCAGCGCTAATACGAAGATCGACTAAAAAGCAGCGATAATGCAGCGCTAATACGAAGATTGACTAAAAAGCAGCGATAATGCAGCGCTAATACGAAGATTGACTAACAAGCAGCGATAATGCAGCGCTAATACGAAGATCGACTAAAAAGCAGCGATAATGCAGCGCTAATACGAAGATTGACTAAAAAGCAGAGATAATGCAGCGCTAATACGAAGATTGACTAACAAGCAGAGATAATGCAGCGCTAATACGAAGATCGACTAAAAAGCAGCGATAATGCAGCGCTAATACGAAGATTGACTAAAAAGCAGAGATAATGCAGCGCTAATACGAAGATTGACTAAAAAGCAGAGATAATGCAGCGCTAATACGAAGATTGACTAAAAAGCAGCGATAAAGTAGCGCTAATACGAAGATTGACTAAAAAGCAGAGATAAAGTAGCGCTAATACGAAGATTGACTAACAAGCAGAGATAATGCAGCGCTAATACGAAGATTGACTAACAAGCAGAGATAATGCAGCGCTAATACGAAGATCGACTAAAAAGCAGAGATAAAGTAGCGCTAATACGAAGATTGACTAACAAGCAGAGATAATGCAGCGCTAATACGAAGATTGACTAAAAAGCAGAGATAATGCAGCGCTAATACGAAGATTGACTAACAAGCAGAGATAAAGTAGCGCTAATACGAAGATTGACTAAAAAGCAGAGATAAAGTAGCGCTAATACGAAGATTGACTAACAAGCAGAGATAATGCAGCGCTAATACGAAGATTGACTAACAAGCAGAGATAATGCAGCGCTAATACGAAGATCGACTAAAAAGCAGAGATAAAGTAGCGCTAATACGAAGATTGACTAACAAGCAGAGATAATGCAGCGCTAATACGAAGATTGACTAAAAAGCAGAGATAAAGTAGCGCTAATACGAAGATTGACTAACAAGCAGAGATAATGCAGCGCTAATACGAAGATTGACTAACAAGCAGAGATAATGCAGCGCTAATACGAAGATCGACTAAAAAGCAGAGATAATGCAGCGCTAATACGAAGATCGACTAAAAAGCAGAGATAATGCAGCGCTAATACGAAGATTGACTAAAAAGCA
This sequence comes from Biomphalaria glabrata, assembly GCF_947242115.1. Lineage (NCBI taxonomy): Eukaryota > Metazoa > Mollusca > Gastropoda > Planorbidae > Biomphalaria > Biomphalaria glabrata. Next base: position 4,149,002 of record NC_074723.1, read on the forward strand.
GAGATAAAGTAGCGCTAATACGAAGATTGACTAACAAGCAGAGATAATGCAGCGCTAATACGAAGATTGACTAACAAGCAGCGATAATGCAGCGCTAATACGAAGATTGACTAACAAGCAGAGATAAAGTAGCGCTAATACGAAGATCGACTAACAAGCAGAGATAAAGTAGCGCTAATACGAAGATTGACTAACAAGCAGAGATAAAGTAGCGCTAATACGAAGATTGACTAACAAGCAGAGATAAAGTAGCGCTGATACGAAGATTGACTAACAAGCAGAGATAAAGTAGCGCTGATACGAAGATTGACTAACAAGCAGCGATAATGCAGCGCTGATACGAAGATCGACTAACAAGCAGCGATAATGCAGCGCTAATACGAAGATCGACTAACAAGCAGAGATAAAGTAGCGCTAATACGAAGATTGACTAACAAGCAGCGATAATGCAGCGCTAATACGAAGATTGACTAACAAGCAGCGATAATGCAGCGCTGATACGAAGATTGACTAACAAGCAGAGATAAAGTAGCGCTAATACGAAGATTGACTAAAAAGCAGAGATAAAGTAGCGCTGATACGAAGATTGACTGCTTCTTTTGAGATATTCAGCTGGCATCAATCACCTTACAAATTAGCGTTCTCGGCATTTCATATTTTAACTATTTATCTCAAAATCTTTAACAAACTTCTTACTAGAAAGCTTACATCAACTCACTCTGTCTTTCCAAAAGTGTGTACACGTTATTTCTCCGACACCCTATCTCGGATCAAGCTGAAATTTAGCACGATTATTTTTTTTTCCTGACCATACAAAAATCAATTTTAAAAATTAGCCTATTGGTGATAAAATATTTTTTTTTGTATCTCAAACAAGGGTAAGAAATAGTACTTGGCTGAAGTTGCTATATAAGCTAAATTAGTCTCCTTTCCATGGGAAAGAAATAGTACTGGACTGAAGTTATGATATAAGGTAAATAAGTCTCCTTCCAAGGGAAAGAAATAGTACTTGACAGAAGTGGTGGTATAAGCTTAATTAGTCTTCTTTCCAAGGGAAAGAAATAGTACTTGACTGAAGTGATGGTATAAGCTTTATTAGTCCCCTTTATAGATTGTCATCTGAGGCTTATTACAAATTAAATTTACATGACTGATTCAAACTAATTGATACACTTAATATAAGCTTAGTTCTTCAAAAAAAATATTTATTTGTATTTTGCTTGTTTTAACAAACTTACTTACTCCGTCTGTCTGTCTGTCTAGTACGAATTCTTGTACACTTTTTTCTTCCCATTCTCAGATCAAATTAAAACTTTGAAAAATTATTCACAGTCGAAGACAATACACGAATCAATAAATATAATTAACAAATTAGTTAATCAATTACTAGTAATGAATTAATTCTGTTATATATAGAAAATGAGAGGTAAAACTTACAATATTAAGATATTACAGTTATTCCTCTACATAATTTTTTTAAAGTATTGTTTTTATATTTTGCTTGTCATTTTCTTACTGGTTTAGGTTTCCTTGCGATATGACCACTGGACTGTAGTTCGGTTGTCTAGATGGTCCAGCGTTCATACCCTGCTCATTGCCACCCCCCCCCCCCCCCTCGGCGTTCTGTTGGAGGTTTGGGCTAGGAAATAGATTATCTTCAACTCTGAAGGATCATCCGAAACATGTAACAAAAATTACAAACAAACACACACCCGTCCATATCTCCATATCTCATATTTTTATCAACTCATTCTGTCTGTCTGTCATGTGTGTCTGTCAGGCAAAAAGCTGTAACTTCGAACAATTATTCATAGGCATATACAAGTAACGAATTAAAACAAGGTCACAAAGACAGTTTGTGTGGAAACACAAACTCAAAATCGGCCCCCCGAAGTGTTCCACCCAGGCAGGTAAAAAGGCAGGTTTCAATATTTTCAGAAAGAATATCAGAATGAAATTCTATCAAAGACAAATGACAGAAGAATGGAGAAAAAAGGTTGACAGATCTTGTCTGGTGCCCAGCGGTCCAGCAGATCAAAGGATAGGTGAAAGTGAATGTAGAGTCTGATGTGAACCTGCCCTAACTGATGTCTTATAATGAATATCTAATTGTTTTGTAAAGGGTCAATAGCTTATTCAAATCCTCAAGAAAAAAACACAAAATGTATCGGCACTGCCTTTCCTTAGGATACATCGGCTGCGTGGAGAGGGGGAAACTGATGTGTGGGCGACATCGTTCCGACCTCAGCTAATGCTAACTTCCATGAGATGATCCATAGACCATAGACTTTCATGCTTATAGCATGCTCAGAGCGCTATGGTCTAATCTCATTTGTGGACCAGCGGCGGGTGGGGAAAGGGTATCTGGGAGAAGGTTTTCCGTGTTGCCTTTAGGCGCTCAGTAAACACAACTCTGCTCAAGCTTCGAGCCCCCTTCATAGGTAGCCAAGCCACGTTCAAGCGTACTTAGCCTCTCGACCACGCTTCCCACTTTTTATAATCATAGGTGAAACGAAGTTACCAGGCACCCATTTGGCAGAACATAATTTTGATTTTTATACAAAAAGAAGCTACAAACAAACTAAAACAGTGATGCCCAAAATACGGCCCGCGGGCCAGATACGGCCCGCGACCTGGTTCCATCCGGCCCGCCGAAAAGTCGACATAAAATGCAGAAATGTATCTTGACCTACACTACGGCCCTCACTTTTGATCTGATTGGTTGCTATCATGTCAATTGTTCTTTTATGAAATGGGACTCTGAATGTAAAATCTACCAGAAAAAGTGAACTTCTCTTTTTTTTTGTTTCGGAACATGATAATAAGCTTACATATTTTGTTTCATACAAAAAGTTTAGCTATTTAAAAAAACACCATAAACTCGGCATTATGAAACAAATATTCCGGGATAAGCTTCAACTGTGCTATAAATGAATGTAAGTACTAGATACACTGGTTTCTAATCAAATAGTTTCAGGTCAATTTCATTTCTTTTTTTACTTTTTGTGGCCCGCGACGCGAATGTTGGAAATAAAATGGCCCGCATGTCGAGTTAGGTTGGGCATCATTGAACTAAAACATAAGGAAAAAAAATCACGTTTTCCTCCTTTTTTTTCACCTCATTTTGTATTTACTTTCTTTCGTTTCCTTGGTTTCTTGTTTGTTTTTTTAATATACCCTTATAAATGTACCGCAGCATCAGTCCGCTACCTGGTAAGCCCACGCTGCAACACTGACCCAGCAATCCTCACCTCCCCCCTTCCTCTGTTTCATTGCTAGACAGGTCTGTCAAGTGTCAAGTCTGCTGGAGACAGAGTTGACAGCTTGCATTATATTTGTCCATAAAATCTACCCCAAATGTTTTAGAAGTTTGTAAATCTACTTTTTTTTTATTTCCACGTAACAGAGATTTCGAAACTTTGTCAAAAGGCTATGTCGACATCTTAGCCTAGATTAGATTGTGGAGCTAGACATTTCAATGTGTCACCACAGCATACAGCCGCCAACTCTTAGCATCAGGGACTTTTCAATATCTTGCACATTGATATCAATGCTTTGATGCCAGTCACATTTCAAAATCTTGATTCCAGACACATTTTAAAAGCTTGATACCAGCCACATATCAATATCTTGAAACTAGCCACATTTCAATATCTTGAAACTAGCCACATTTCAATATCTTGAAACTAGCCACATTTCAATATCTTGAAACTAGCCACATATCAATATCTTGAAACTAGCCACATTTCAATATCTTGAAACTAGCCACATTTCAATATCTTGAAACTAGCCACATTTCAATATCTTGAAACTAGCCACATATCAATATCTTGAAACTAGCCACATTTCAATATCTTGAAACTAGCCACATTTCAATATCTTGATACTAGTAACATTTAAAAATCTTGATACTAGCCACATATCAATATCTTGATACCAGCCACATTTCTATATCCTGACAACAGCCACACAATAATACCATTCCGCCAGATTGACGAAATCTTACCCCTGACACTCAAAATGTTACTTTTACCTACATTTTTATATTTTGCCAACAGTTACAGTTCAATATCTAGCTACCAGCTATATTTCAATATCTAGCTACCAGATATATTTCAATATCTAGCTACCAGCCATATTTCAATATCTAGCTACTAGCCATATCTTAATATATCTAGCTACCAGCCATATTTCAGTATCTAGCTTCTAGCCATATCTTAATAAATCTAGCTACCAGCCATATTTCAATATCTAGCTACCAGCTATATTTCAATATCTAGCAACCATCTATATTTCAATATTTAGCTACCAGTCATATTTCAATATCTAGCTACCAGCTATATTTCTATATCCTGACAACAGCCACACAATAATACCATTCCGCCAGAATGACATGATCTTACCCCTGACACTCAAAATGTTACTTTTACCTACATTTTTATATTTTGCCAACAGTTACAGTTCAATATCTAGCTACCAGCTATATTTCAATATCTAGCAACCAGCTATATTTCAATATCTAACTACCAGCTATATTTCAATATCTAGCTACCAGCTATATTTCAATATCTAGCTACCAGCTATATTTCAATATCTAGCAACCAGTTATATTTCAATATCTAGCAACCAGCTATATTTCAATATCTAGCAACCAGCTATATTTCAATATCTAGCAACCAGCTATATTTCAATATCTAGCAACCAGCTATATTTCAATATCTAGCAACCAGCTATATTTCAATATCTAGCAACCAGCTATATTTCAATATCTAGCAACCAGCTATATTTCAATATCTAGCTACCAGCTATATTTCAATATCTAGCAACCAGCTATATTTCAATATCTAGCAACCAGCTATATTTCAATATCTAGCAACCAGCTATATTTCAATATCTAGCAACCAGCTATATTTCAATATCTAGCTACCAGCTATATTTCAATATCTAGCAACCAGCTATATTTCAATATCTAGCAACCAGCTATATTTCAATATCTAGCAACCAGCTATATTTCAATATCTAGCTACCAGCTATATTTCAATATCTAGCTACCAGCTATATTTCAATATCTAGCTACCAGCTATATTTCAATATCTAGCAACCAGCTATATTTCAATATCTAGCTACCAGCTATATTTCAATATCTAGCTACCAGCTATATTTCAATATCTAGCTACCAGCTATATTTCAATATCTAGCAACCAGCTATATTTCAATATCTAGCTACCAGCTATATTTCAATATCTAGCAACCAGCTATATTTCAATATCAGCCTACCAGTCATGTTTCAAAATCTTGCTAAAAGCCACATTTCAATATTTTGCTAGCAGATACTTTTAAATATCTTTCTAATAGCCACATTTTTATACTTGCTGCCAGCCATATTCCTTTAAAAAAAAAGTAAAGTTCCCCTTTTAGATCTTGTGATGTTTCTGTGGCCCACGGTTAACGAAGTTGTGATGCGGCAGCACAACGACCAACCGCCTTTACTTCCACCCAACTAATGTCAGGTACCCATTAGAACTGGATGGACTCAGAGGCGCCCTAAAGTACCGAAATTCAAAATCCCAGTCTTCACCAGGATTCGAACCCGGAACCCTCGGTTCGGAAGCCAAGCGCTTTAACACTCAGCTACCACACCTGTCTTTATCTTGCTACCGGACATATATCAAAACGTTGCTACCAGACATATTTCAAAAAGTTGTTACCTGACACATTTCAAAATGTTGCTACCAAACACATTTCAAAAAGTTGCTACCAGACACATTTCAAAATGTTGCTACCAAACACATTTCAAAAAGTTGTTACCAGACACATTTCAAAAAGTTGTTACCAAACACATTTCAAAAAGTTGCTACCAGACACATTTCAAAAAGTTGTTACCTGACACATTTCAAAATGTTGCTACCAAACACATTTCAAAAAGTTGTTACCAAACACATTTCAAAAAGTTGCTACCAGACACATTTCAAAAAGTTGTTACCTGACACATTTCAAAATGTTGCTACCAAACACATTTCAAAAAGTTGCTACCAGACACATTTCAAAAAGTTGTTACCAAACACATTTCAAAAAGTTGCTACCAGACACATTTTAAAATGTTGCTACCAGACACATTTTAAAATGTTGCTATCAGACACATTTTAAAATGTTGCTATCAAAAATGCAACAATCTGAACGCACAATTCTCAACAGATTAGTACCACTTCTATTAGTTTTATAGGTTAGTGGCCAAAAAAAAAAAGATTCGTGTGTCTTAAAGCCCTGACAACGTTTATCAGACTCAACTTGGCGACAAGGTGAAAACGATTGCTAGCGGAGCCCAAATAAGACCAGTAAGGAAGCAAAACAATAGCCATGCTGAATTGCCTAAGAACTATGTTCATTACACATTCTGGGATGTGAGACCCGACAGTCCTGTCGCGATCCACACAGCGTTCCTTAAATAGAAAATGACGAGGTTTTCCTGGGTGCTCGACCTTCGGCCTTGTCTGTAGTCCCTAATTTTCTAGTATACGAGCCCCTGGAAGCAGAGGTGCAATACCTTGGAATCTGCCTGTATCCCTTTCAGATTGTTCAAACAGGCCGACGATGGTGAGCCTTCCGTTGACTTAGAGGTCTCAAGAGATCAACAAATTGTGTCTGTAAGAAAAAAGGGGTTATGCTTTAGTGACAAAAGAAAGATTCCTGAGTCACAAAGAGATGCGGCTATGTTTTAAAGTTTAAATACATTATATGCGCCCCCCTCCCCCATTCCCAAATTTTTGATTAATGCTGCCCTTGATAGAAAAAGGTTGCCCACCCAAAGAAAAACTTGTCTGTAAGAAAAATGTAGCTATGGCTACAGAGTCCGAAATGGAAGCAGCTATCAAAAGCAGTTATAAACCTCATACCCTAGTCCACCCAAAAAAAAATAAACTTAGAACCGCCCCGTGTGAATCAATACAACAGTTAACCACAGTTCATTAGAAATACATGCCACTCCTGAAGTGTTCATACCTTACGCCCGATCTCCAACATAACAAAAACGTGACTCTTTTAAAAAAAAAAAGCTGAAAAAGAAACACAAAAGATTCCTCATGAAGTAGAAGTCAAATTCAATCATACAAACAAAACTTTGTTTAAAATACATACAGAAACAAACATAGTTACCAGACGCTCAGTAAAAAGAAAGGCATGTCTTTCTTTTTGGGGTTCGCGTCTTCTGTCCTGCAGGCATCCTCCTAGGCAGAGGTGGGCAACCCTTTTCTATCCAGGGCCACATCAAGCAAATTTAGGAAATGGAGGGGGCGCATATAATGTACTTACAACTTTAAAAAAAAAACGATAGCTAACTATGGCTATATCGTCATTTAATTCACATGGACACTGTACTATACATTGACATCTAATTGTATACGCTTTCAATTGCGATCTTTAACTAGAGTTATCAATTTCTAAAACTCATTTTACTAATAACTTTTTTACATATTACTTTTGTCTTTCACATGACATTTCCCCACAAATATACAGTTGAACTTAATGTGAGGTATTGAACTGTTTGCACTCGGGAAACAACCTTACTAGCTGGTTTCCTCGTGACTGCTGTCAAATAACAGTCTAATTACATAGACTTGTTCTTACACCTATTTATTTTCAAAGTAAATACAATTTTTTTGTTCAAGGAATAATATGACAGTACAACAGCAGAGTTTTGTAAATGTGGAAATGCAGCTTCTGGCAAGACTTGAATTTCTCTTTCCGGTCATAATTTGCTTGGAGGTATGGCCTCTGGAACTGAATCCTCTTCTGTGATAAATGGTGTACAAATTGTATTGAAAAAGGTTCCAAGTTCTTTAAATTTGCTTTCAAATTTCACAAACAAGGAATCCAAATAAGTCTTTGTACTTTTCAACCAAAATTCATTAGAAATAGTTTCACCTTTTAGCAAAGGAAAATTACAACGCAAGTTTTCACGTGCTAGCCTGGAGAAAAGGGAAAGCTTTGTTTGAAAAATTTAACATGCACTTACATTTCATGTGCAAACTACCCATTTAAATAGTTTCCATTTACATTTCATGTGCAAACTACCCATTTAAATAGTTTCCATTTACATTTCATGTGCAAACTACCCATTTAAATAGTTTCCATTTACATTTCATGTGCAAACTACCCATTTATATAGTGCCCATGGCAACCACTAAGTCTGTCTTCCACTCTTCAATAGAAATATTAGTAACAAAGTCACAGTCAATGTCGCTTAAGGAACATAACAAACACTTCTTTAAGATCCAATACTCTTGTTAATACCTTTCCCGTGTTTAGCCAGCAGAAACTGCTGTGGTACCGAACATAGGAATGTTTAGTTTCCAAATCTTCAAGTATTTTTCGGAACAGTCTGTGGTTAATTCCCCTAGCTCTGATACGTTTGATCACTGAGAAAATTAGGTCAAAAGCATGTTTGATATTCATTGCAACTTTGCATAAACATTCCCGTGCAGAGGCTTTGTTCTTTAATTTTATGAGCAAGCCTAAGTTATTCTCAGTCAAAGCACGGACATAATAGATTGTTACACTCGCCATCTTGTTCCAAGTCTACTGAAGACATTCAACACATTTCTTCATAGCATTGAATAAATACTGATTAGAGTTGGCGTCTTTGAATGGTTTGACATATGGGCAATTAGAATAATCTTCGTTTCCTTTAGACATTTTAGAATGACAAATATAGACACTTTTTTTATTCTTCATCATGAATCTGGTCTCAATAATGTATTTAGATGCTTAAAATTATTCATTATTAATATTTATGAATTTTCGTAAATATAATCTTTGTGCGAACCCAAAATTTGTAGGTGTCCGTGGGTTGCTCCGTGGGTTGCATGTGTTCGCGGGTCGTAATTTGCCCACCCCTGCTCTTAATAAGGCTGTATTGTTATGGATTCTGTAGCTGAGGGAATTAATGTCAATGATGTGTAAGTCTTTGACCAGTAACTTGAGAATAAATCCTTTTTTCAGGACAGAAACATTAGACTTTTTTTTTACCAACCTCTACATTAAAAGGTCGTTGTGCTGGCCACACGACACTCTCGTTAACCGTAGGCCACAGAAATAGATGACCTTTACATCATCTGCCCTATAGACCACAAGGTCTGAAAGAGGAACTCTGTTTTTTCTACAATAACAGTGATAATTGTATATTCAAGACTGTTCATGTGAAAACCCCTTACAATGAGTCCCTCAAGATCTGTGCTGTTTCTACACAGTTTATATCTTCTTATCTTCTTATCTTATATCAGCTTATATCAGCTCTTGTCTGTCTGGTACAAATCTTGTACGCGTTACTTCTCACACTTCCCATTCTCGGATCAAGTTGAAACTTTCACAATTAATCATATTCGAGAGACAATACATGAATCAATAAAAACAAATTAATAATAATAATAATAATAATAATAATAAGGCTTATCTTCGAGTCCGAAGATCAGTGAGGAATGCAGTATTTCCGGTGGCTGCGCAGCCCCAACTGTGACCAACAAATTTTGCCACATCCAGGGCAAGCATAATCATTGTCCGCAGGTGGTCGATTTAGATTTTCTTTTCGCCGTCTGCGTCTGTCCTCGGCAGCGGATTTTCTTTTGGTCCAGTTTCTATTTACCTAAACGTGAAATTTACATCAGTACGATACATTTTGTTCATTGATTTAATTGTCCTAAAACAGCTACTTGCACATACACGAACTGTGGTAAAATCTGCCGCTCCAGAATTTTGCTTGATTAGCCACACCAGATTCAGCCCGTCTTAAGACGAAACCAAAAACCAATGATTCATATGGGCGCATCCATTGTCTTCCGAGATAGAGGGACCCATATATACATCCAGGGTTGTATGACTTAGGCCGTTAATTGTGGGCTTGGCCTTCTAAGCAGCATATCAAACATCCCACTAACAAAAAAAAAAAAAAGGAAGCAAATTGCCTAATTGATAAATTTCCAATTTACATTGATCGACAGTTCAATCAATGAACAAAATGTATCATACTGTTGTAAATTTTACGTTAAGGTAAAGAGAAACTGGGTCATTAACGCCTATTTTGTATTCTTTCCTACACATTCTTTACTATAATAATATAACGCAAAAGTGTAAAACAAATTTACTGGTCGTTAATAAAGATATATTAATATTGATATCAATACAAATCGTTTATGAGAACGAGGTAACGAGGCTATAGAAAAGCTATAATAATAATGAGTTCAAGATCAAATAATTTTAGGCACAGCAAACGTAGCATATTAGAAACTACCAGGTCAAAGTTTATGTAGATTAATTTTACACCTTATAGCTACCGAGTAAAAGTATCTATAATCTAGAATTTTAGAATATTTAGTTTAAACTTGATTTAGTTATCAGTATACTTTGATCCTTTATTGAAGACGGTGTCATTGGATCTGTAGCCAGTGACGAGGAGATTAAGCTAATGAAATATGTTTGTAAAATGTTTTACATGTTTCGGATGTTCCTTCAGAGTTGAAGATAATTTACTTCCTAGTCCAAACCTCCCGCAGGACGATGAGGGATGGCATTGGGCAGGGTATGAACCCGGGACCATTGACAAGTCCGAACGACAGTTCAGCGCATACCGCACGGCCAGGCAGCTTGTTGTCCATTTTAAATTAAAAATTGTCATGGGACTGTGTGGCTTAAACGTACGTTTGGCTACATATTAAAGTGTTAGAGTTCAATCCCGAACTGGGCTGTGTTCGGACAGTGTTCGCTGGGCGCCTTAACTCTTTCTCTCCGTTATTATTTTTCCACGCTTTGAAGTTCTTCTTCTTTTAGCTCATTACTATTTCACTCCCCTGTTACGATTGGGCTTCAATAGCTTTGTTGTTTGTCAGAAAATGTTGTATTTGGTATAGAATTAAAGGGGAATGCATGCTCTTTTTTTATATAACACAAAGTCAAGTTTATAAAATTAAATTTTAACTTAATTTAATGAGGTCAAATCAACGATGGGATCGTCGATTAGGAGAGAAAGAGTTAAACCCCTTTCTCCCCATTCATCGAATATCTGTTAAAGAGATTTAACCACATCACACTGAGCATATAATAGCATGAAAGATGAGCTGTACAAACGCAATTCAACTCAATGTACCCGTTTTGGAAAAAAAAAAAAAGGGGGGGGGGGATTAAGGGTTAGCTTTTTAAAAAACCGAATTCAAATTTTGCAGCCTAAATGAGAAAAGATCCTGGTAACTTTAAGGTTTACACTCTTAGGTCTACAGGCACACAGCTTTTTACGACATGCAGAACAAACGTGGGGTTGTTGTTTTTTTTTTTTTTGGACGGGGGGGGTGGTGTTGGAGTACTTGGAGAACAGGGTGAGGATAATACGAGACGGGGGGGGGGAGGGGCGACTCGTTGAGACACAGCTGGTCATAAACACCGACTCGACAGAGATCCAGGCAGTGCCCTATTGCCTAGCACGCTCTTAAATGACAGCTCACAACATCAGAACACACTGTGGAGGCGGAGTCAAACTGTGCTGATACAAGACAGTGGAAGTGCTGAGACAAGAGGACACATCATAGACAAATAGATAGCAAAAATTAAGTTCGATCAGAATTTTTCCCTGTGGCAAACTTCCCCTTAACAACAAAAAAAAACAAAAAAAAACAGCAAAATAAAAAAAAAAAAAAAACAAGATTACAAAGACAGTTTGTGTGGAAATACACACTCAAAATCGGCCCCCGAAGTGGTCCACCCACGCAGGCTTCAATATTTTCAGAAAGAACATCCAAATGAAATTATATCAAAGACAAATGAGAGATAAGAATGGAGAAAGAAGGTTGACAGATCTTGTGTAGTGCCCCAACGGTACAGCAGATCAAAGGATAGGTGCAAGTGAATGCAAAGTTAGATGTGAACCTGGCCTAACTAATTCCCCTTTCAGACCTTCTGGTCTATAGGGCAGATGATGTAAAGTTCATCTGTTTTTTGTGGCCTACGGTTAACGAGGGTGTCATGTAGCCAGCACAACGACCAACCGCCTTTACTTTTTCCCAGCTAATATCAGGTACCCATTGGAGCTGGGTGGACTCAGAGGCGCCTAAGGATTCCGAAGTTGAAAATCCCAGTCTTCACCAGGATTCGAACTCGGGGCCCCCGGATCGGAAGCCAAGCGCTTTACCACTCAGCTACCGCACCTCTCCTGGCCTAACTGAAGTATTAAAATTGATATAATTGTTTTGAAAAGGCTCAATCTCTTATTCGAATGCTCAAAAAAAAATAAATATTCTCGCAATAAAAAAAAGGTGCACGAAAATGACATTTACAAGATTACTATTCGTGTCTATTTAGGTCTAACTTATAATGCATACTAATTAGCTTTTTCTCTTTAAAAAACTTCTTGTATAACTGATTTTATAAATTAGATTTTTCGCTTTCAGAAAAAAAAAGTAGCCGTTGCATCAGAACTTTGAATGGTGTAAAATATTGTGATGTCGGATTTTCAATATCGTTTCTAGTTTACGAGATCTAAACGGGACAGACGGACAGACATTTCGCACAAAACTAATAGCGTCTTTTCCCCTTTCGGGGGCCGTTAAAAATCATCAAAAAAAAAAAACAAAAAGCACGAAGCTAATCTAAGGGGAAGAACTCCGTACTTACAACTATATGTAGACGTTATTTCCCTTTTTCGATATCAAACAAAATAATCTATTATCAATTATTAATTGACTATTTGGTTAATATATCTATGTGTCTTTCTGGGTATTTTGTTAGGTTTGGTTTTTGTATTTTTAAATTATGGTTCAGTGATTTATGTATTATTGCTACATTATGCTACATGTCAGTGACTCTCTATCACAAAGCTATGCTAGAAGTCAGAGACTCTAGATGTCAACGATGCTAGATGCCAGTGTTTCAAACAATAACGGCAGATGCCATTGATGCTAAATTTCATTGATGCTAGTGAGGATGCTTCGAACATTTATGGCAAATGTCATCGATTGTAGATTTCAGTTTTGCTAAATGTCAACGATGCTAGATCATAAGATGCCAGTGATGATGCTTTGAGCAGTTATGGAAAAGCCTTTGATGCTAGATTTCCGTTATGCTAGATGTCAGCTGTGTAAGAACAAAATTGGGATGTCAGACAAGCAAAAGGTTAAGTACCTGATGTTGTTGCACCCCGGGATTAGTTAGGAAAGCGAACATCTGATACCAGGTAAACAGCAAAACAGACGATAGAAGCCTGTGGTGGTGAATTACAAGCATTGCTGTACTGTGGTGGTGAATTACACGCCTCGCTGTACTGTGATGGTGAATTACACGCCTCGCTGTACTGTGATGGTGAATTACAAGCCTCGCTGTACTGTGATGGTGAATTACACGCCTCGCTGTACTGTGATGGTGAATTACAAGCCTCGCTGTACTGTGATGGTGGGAGAATTATAAGCATTGCTGTACTGTGGTGGTGAATTACACGCCTCGCTGTACTGTGATGGTGAATTACAAGCATTGCTGTACTGTGATGGTGAATTACAAGCATTGCTGTACTGTGATGGTGAATTACAAGCCTCGCTGTACTGTGATGGTGAATTACAAGCCTTGCTGTACTGTGATGGTGAATTACAAGCCTCGCTGTACTGTGATGGTGGGAGAATTATAAGCATTGCTGTACTGTGATGGTGGGAGAATTATAAGCATTGCTGTACTGTGATGGTGAATTACAAGCGTTGCTGTACTGTGATGGTGAATTACAAGCCTTGCTGTACTGTGATGGTGAATTACAAGCCTTGCTGTACTGTGATGGTGAATTACAAGCATTGCTGTACTGTGATGGTGAATTACAAGCATTGCTGTACTGTGATGGTGAATTACAAGCCTCGCTGTACTGTGATGGTGGGAAAATTATAAGCATTGCTGTACTGTGATGGTGGGAGAATTATAAGCATTGCTGTACTGTGATGGTGAATTACAAGCCTCGCTGTACTGTGATGGTGAATTACAAGCCTTGCTGTACTGTGATGGTGGGAGAATTATAAGCCTTGCTGTACTGTGATGGTGAATTACAAGCCTTGCTGTACTGTGATGGTGAATTACAAGCCTCGCTGTACTGTGATGGTGGGAGAATTACAAGCCTTGCTGTACAGTGATGGTGAATTACAAGCCTTGCTGTACTGTGATGGTGAATTACAAGCCTCGCTGTACTGTGATGGTGGGAGAATTATAAGCATTGCTGTACTGTGATGGTGGGAGAATTATAAGCATTGCTGTACTGTGATGGTGGGAGAATTATAAGCATTGCTGTACTGTGATGGTGAATTACAAGCCTCGCTGTACTGTGATGGTGAATTACACGCCTCGCTGTACTGTGGTGGTGAATTACAAGCCTCGCTGTACTGTGATGGTGAATTACACGCCTTGCTGTACTGTGGTGGTGAATTACAAGCCTCGCTGTACTGTGGTGGTGAATTACAAGCCTTGCTGCACTGTGGTGGTGGATGCGCTCACGTGTTGTCAGCAATTCGCCTTTTTTGTTTACTACCCGTAAGTGTAGTTTGAGGACGTAATGGCTGAGTGGTGAAGCTCTTGGCGTCCGAACCGAGGAGTCTTGGGTTTGAGTCTTGGTGATAACTATGATTTTAAATTTCGGAATTTTTAGAACGCCATTGAGTCTACCCGACTGAAATGGATACCTGACTTTAGCTAGGGAAGGTTGATACCATCATTAACCGTCGGTCATAGAAGTAGCTGACTTTTACATCGTCTGCTCTAAAGGGGGTTCTTTAAGGGTACTTTATGTTCAACCAGATTGCCTTAAAAAGTATTGATACACTTCTAGTTTTAGTTATTCTAGGCAAGAAACGAAATGGAAGTAGGCCTAGAGATACGAATATTTATTTACATAATGGAAATAGGTTAGATGATTAAACAATCACACACACACACACATACACATCTATTTCCACCCCACATTACTATTACTTGTCGGCTTGCTAAACTAGAGCGGAAAGGTTGTCTTTAGTTTTCATAGCCTTGTGTCTCGGCCCTGTTCTGAACGGTGCGATAGTGCGCACTTTGTGAATTGTCAATATTAATGCGCAAACGAAATGGATATCTCCCGTATTAGTCTATCTTATCATTACGATCGCCTTCGAGTGACCTCATTCTTTGATATCACGCTGGTTTCCGATCAATAATTTGTAACACAGTTAACTTAAGACGTTAAAATGCGCACATGTTACCTCCCTTGAGTAACACATATACGTACATACACTCACATATATATATATATCAACACACATATGAGTTGAAAAAAAATAGCTAAGACACTGAGAGAAATCAACCCAAAAAAAACTCATTTCGTTTGCAGGTTAGTACAAAGTTGCACATGTGGAGACCTGGAGACCCTCTCTATATTATCATAGTGTATTCGTATCAGACCAACGTCTGCTCATGTCTCTGTCTGTCCTCATGCAGTGGGAAAAGAGGGGGGGGGGGGCGAAAGACAATAAATACAAACGTTAATGACATTAGTTTTATGACTCTATCAGAATTATTGACCAGACAGGTAGAACATTTATACGAAATCGAAAGTCATGTCTCAGCTTGCAAGAGAACTCTTTTTTTTTTTTAAATCTACTTCTTAAAAAAAAATATCTTTGAAGACTTAAAGCTAAGTTTTTTTTGTCTGACATGCATAGTAGATTGCCTCCCTTTTTGTTCTTTCGCTAAATTATTTCCCTTTCCCGTAACCAAGGGCAACCGATTGTTTTTCAGCCCAACACACAACAAAATGATTCAACTTATGAACACAGCGCTATAGAATAAGTTATATATTTTTTTTTTAGTTCAAATGCCTTATTGGGAACAAAAAGAATATAAAATAAATATAAAATAAATAGGCTTACAATTCTATAGTTCAGTTATGCCTTAACTACAGCCCGCTAGGTCAACTACGACCAGTGATAATCTAACTACAGCCTACTGGGTTCACTACATCCAATGATGCCCTAACCACGGCTCTTGGCACCCATGTTGGAAACTTCTCTGGCTCCCTAGTCGAAAAATGTTGTGAACTCCTGCATTAGTTCATCTTCACCTTTCCCTTAGTCTGTTGGATTGTTGGGGTATCACACACGATTTTTCGATCGTCTTTCTCCATTTTGCCTTGGATAGAGCCTCTTTCAATGGCAGGCCCTTTCATTATTTTATGTTGTCTTCCCATCACTTTCTCTGTCTACCTCCTTTTCTTTTTTCTGGTACTGTTCTCTGAAGGAAGGTCTTTGCAAGCCTCAAAACCTTGTAATATGGCCATAGAAATTGCTATCGACTGTTATAGAGATACATTAAAACTCTTTTTCTTATTAATTCTAGTGGTCTTAAGTCCAATATCGATATCGAAGTCACATAACAATGTATTCCTGGGCTAATAGGCCCCCAAGTCAAAAAATGTTTTGAACACCTTGTATAGTTAATTATAGAAATACATTTAAACTCTCTATTTATGATTGATTCTAGTGATCTTAAGCATGATATCGATATTTAATTAACAGTCTCATTACAACGAATCCATGGGCACATATGCATCATGGGTAATGAATTGATAAGTGGGGTCATCCATGGAACAATCAGACAGACCAATAAACTACCTCACTGTCATTGTTAGCCAGAAATCACAAAGAGGAGTGGCTCAACTAATGGGCATCAGGAGGCGCAGGCAGAGCTATGTACCAAGAAATGACCGGGCCAAACAAACTGGACAGTATCGATTTCCTCCCCAGCAAAGAGCAATCTACTATCTTCCAACTAAGAACAGAACACACACCTGTTATAAATCCCAATCACCCGGCCCTTTGTCGACACCACACTCACTCATGAAACTGAATCATATCCTCTTTAAATGACCCATTTCAACACACCTAAGGCCTAAGACAGTCCCTACTATCACTACTGCCCAACAGTACCAACACTCACACTACCTTTCTTATTGGCGCATACTCCAAAAGAGCCTACAGTTCAGCAACAAAAATCTGGCTAGAAGAAGTATAAGAAACCAGATATCGTCAATGAAGTGCATATATCAGGTACTAACTGCCTTCTTTTTTTTTTCAAAATGACTCTGGCCTCATATCAAGAAACCAAAACTTTAAAAGCTTTACAGTACCTAGGCTGCAGATTCACCTGTAACAGATGGGGTGATTATAATCAACTGAAAAAGGGGACTTCATTTTACAAAGGCCTCATGTCTGACAGAAAGATCTATGTATTGATTGCGTCATTGCTTTACCTGCTCCGGTCCTCAATATGTCAAGGTAAAAAAAAAACACTGCGCCAAAAATGTAGTCCGCTTGCTACAAATTTTAAGTGACAGGAATAGCGATGTGAAAGAGTACACTAAGAATGAATATAGCCTAGGCTACCACAAAATGTTATTCCTTTACATTTCAAGGTTTTTTTCTAAAGCATATATCATCGCACTATGTCTGCTGTTTGTCTGTATGGTAAAAAGTTTAACCTGTTTTTTTTTCCCGTTTCCCAATCTCGGATCAAGTGAAAACTTTGCACAATTATTCATTTAACCTGACAAGACTTGAATTAATCAAAGAGAAAAAAAAATTAGTTAATTAATTATTGGTGATTAATTATTTTGTTTGATTTCGAAATAAAGGGAATAAAAGCCACTAAATGAGAGATTTGGATATACAAATATATGAATTTAGTCTTTGGTTTTGACACATTGTCACTCGCTCTTCCCATTCTTGGATCAATTTGAAATTTTGTATAGGCTAGTAACAAATACACAAATCCAAAAAAATAACCAGTTAGTTAATCCTTTAGTGCTAATTAATAAATTGTGTTCTATATAAAAGAAAGGGAGCTAAACCCTGCAATATTAAGATAAATGGCACACATGTTGCTGAGGAAATGAGAACAACGCTGGCAGAAGAAAAACGCCAGAGAAGAAAAGAAAGGCCAATGACACTAGCTCCAGCTGGAATAACCTGCCCAGTGTGCAGCCGAACATTTTGGGCTCACATAGGTGAATGGGTTTCGCCAGCCACATGAGGAGGCATAAAACCCCAGTACAAGGCCCTGAGGCCCCATGGATGACAAAGTGGTCATCATCGAACCACGATGGACGAACTATAAATGTATACTGTATTGTAATTGTTCTGCATGAAAGATTTTGGCTTTTAAAGTTAATAAACATTTGGCATGAAAAATCGGAAAGCAGTAATTACGGAGGACTTGCAATAACGAAATAGTTGCTTAGACTGTCACAGACGGATTCAGTCACGGAATTTTCCTGGTTTGTCGCTTTGCACCAATAATAATAATATGTATCTTCTCTCCCGATGCGCGGTCGGAATGCCGAAACCAAAATTGATGTTCTTTTAGAACAAAGTGTGCGATACGAGGCTTGACGGTCGGAGATTGGACTTTCACGGAAGGATTATGCCACGGGTTTTTATAAAAAACCCGTGGCCCCCACGGCCACCCATTGTAAATTGGAAAAATAAATAAATACGATATTCGAACCCAGGACAAAGGGTTCGGAAGTCAAGCGCTTAATCACTCAGCCACCACGTCCCCACTGTCCTCCTTTAACTGACCCACTTTGTGTAGGACTATATATATATAAATATAAATATATATATATATATATATATATATATATATATACAACAGGATTATCCTCCTGCATTAAGAAACTGTATTGTCTGTATGGTATGCGTTCTGAACTGTCGTTTGATGCTCTTGAATGTCCCGGGTTCGAAGGCCGCCATCCCGCTTCGTCCCGCGGGAGCTTTGGATAGGGTGCAACAATCTTCAAGTTACAAGTAAAATACTACTGCCAATCGGCTTCACAAATGTTGTCTATTTATAGATTTACCTAGGGACACGCGTAGGACGTAATCATCTTATTTTTGGAAGTAACGTCTGAAGTTTATAAGATAAGATACTAATATTTACACTACCCTTTGAATCCTTCTCTGCAGTTGCTGAGATAGCTTTTGAGTACGCCCAATCTGGCCGACAAGTTTCATTAGAAGATTACTTCCGGAAGCAGAGGTGAAGCAGACGGCGAAAATTAGACCGTAATCTAGATCTAGATCTTAGTTCTACGGTACATAACCATGCCACAGATGTTTGAATTAAACAAAGTAACACGTTAGAAAAATATATGGCCATATTACAAGATCCATAAGGGCTCGCGAAGACCTTCCTTCAGGGAACAGTACCAGGAAAAAGAAGAAGAGGCAGACAAAGAAAGCAATGGGAGGACAACATAAAAGAATGGACGGGCCTACCATTGATAGAGGTTTTAAACATTGCAAAAGACAGGGAGGAGTGGAGAAAGACGGTCGACGAATCTTGCATGGTGCCTCAACGGTCCAACATACTATTAAGGGATAGGTAAAGGTAAACACTTTTAAACAAAAAAAAAAATTACTTGATTTGAAATCACACACACAAACACTGAAAAATTTTGAAAATACAATTTATTTACTGTTTAAAGAAAAAAAAAAGCAAGACATCGATTATCAACAAACCTCTGTTTCCATGACAATATGCTTGTCTAGGAAACATGGTTTGGACAAGAAATAAATTTAAAACAAATCTCCATACAAACGATGCATAAAAATGCTATAGGTACAAAAAAAAAAGTGAGAGTCTATGCTTAATACAAATAAAAGAATTTTCCCTTTTTTTCCGTTTAAATCAAAACTTTATATTAATCTAGAATGATAGGATGGCCCACAGTTAGAAAACAGTAGATCTAATTCCTTAAAGCTACAAAATAACATGTCCAGATAATGCAAAAGTTCCCTTAACCCATTTGAAGTTCTACCATAGGCTTAAAATGAGGACTTTCTAAATACCAAAACATAGATCTACATATTTTTAACTGTTCTTCCGTGCCTTTCTTTAGATAAAATGTAAAGATGTCAAATGTTTTGAATAGGAAATTATCAAGTTATTTGAATAGTCGTCCAATGGACCTCATTCACCAATCGTAAAAAAAAAAAAAAAATTAGTCACATGATTCTCTATCTCTTCTATACAAATTACGTAATACACACAGGCGGGACAGTTTTTTTTTTTCGTTGTTTTATCAATATTATCACGTGTCTAAATGTTGTTTGTTTACGATTGGTGAATGAGGTCCATTTTTTTTCTTCTTTCAAAATATTTTGACAACTGCCAAAAGAAGATTTAAAGCTAAAAAAATAACATAACATAAAAGAAAACAAGAAGTCCTTTTAAACAATTAAAAAAAAAAAAGAGAACCTTAACTTAAACCTTGATCTCAGAGTTGCCTAATTAGGTTACAGATATGATAGGCTCCAATCTAATTGTAAACATCATTAGATAAAGCAGTCCCAAGAAGTTCTATGTGAACAATATGTTGCAGCTTGAATCTTGGGATTGACAAGAAGTTGATTTCTGGGACAGTTTATTTTAGCTAAACGCACATTTTATGTTGAAACAACAGAAGGTGGAGCTAATAGGTTTCTAATAAAACTATCATTTCTTACAAAGAAATAGAGCAGGAGGAGGAAGTGCAACAGTACTAGAGTAATTTGAAAAATGTTAATATGAGGATGAAAATTATGCTATTAAATGTACCGTATAAAATATGTTTGAGAAGCCTTAGAGAGAATTGAAAAGAATTAAAGATATGATTAGAAAATATAA
The DNA here is from genome assembly GCF_947242115.1 of Biomphalaria glabrata. Lineage (NCBI taxonomy): Eukaryota > Metazoa > Mollusca > Gastropoda > Planorbidae > Biomphalaria > Biomphalaria glabrata. The sequence goes on from NC_074723.1 coordinate 4,169,696, forward strand.
ACACGAGGTATTATAGATTGTATTTACAGTAATATAATACACTGTCTTCTTTTTCTTGACACTGTCTTCATACATTTCTAGACAACAATCACACCTATATGGGACATAACTTATTTACACTTTAAGTACCATTTATCTGCCTTGGATGGAACCCCAAACTAGACGCTGAGATGTTTTAAACATGAAAATGTTCTAATTTTAAGGTTGCTAATAACTTTGGCAGACGTATCACCACAACCACAGAATTCTAAAAAAATAAAATAAATCTCTAATCATTTACATAGTTCCCAATATACTAATAACTACTTACTAATTCTTTGTAACAAAGCATGGGTTAAAAGGAAAATACATAGTAGTAGTGTTCAGAAATTGTATAAAATTTCTTTTTTAGAATGAATAAAAAAAAATGTAAATGAATGATGGTATTAGAGATGAAAAAATCACAGATGTAAAAGTAAGTTGAATCACATCATGTCACAACAGATAGGCATACGGAAGGGCAATGAATGTAGACATTTTCTTTCAAAACTGATTGATATAAATAAAGTTACAAGTACAAACAAAATGTATAGATTTTACAGATACAAGTGAAGGATAATAGTAGTAAGCCATCATTACCGCCAAGCTTCATTAGAGTGAGGGCTTGAGAGGCTCAGATCCTCTTTTCCAAAAGCCCAGGACAAAAAAATACTACAAGTTTAGAGCATGTGGCTTCCTAAACCTATTGAATTCAGCAAGTTCTGGGTGTATAAAAGAAAATGAAACACAGTTTCCTATTCATCTTCACAGCGGAGGCAAAAATAAAAAAGTTTGGCTTGAACCATGCAAAGTGCAAATCTACTGGACAATAGCCTGTCCAGCAATTGAACTATAATAGTTAGCTAGCATTCATCACAGGAGGCTCAGAGCAGCTCACGTGCTCTCATCCTCTGCAGACTTTTGGGGATTTGTCCCAGCTCTCAAAATGTTTTTTTTTAAGTTCCATCATTTGAATTACTACTAGTGATTTAATGAAAGCTCACAGACTGCTCCTTAGGTGGTGAAATATGGAGAAAAAAAAATCAAATATCATAGTTCTAGTGATTTTGTTCACAGTTGCAGCCAGAATAAAACAAAATATACTTGCAAACAAAAAAAGTTATCCAGGAGATATTTCTTACATAGGTTTAGTGAAAAAAGACAATTTTTTGCAATATCTAATCTCACAAAATTTCCTTTCTACAATCTGTTTAAAAAGGTAATTTCCTTCAACATATAAGCAAAAAATTTTATAATCAATTGTACTTAAAAATACTTACATTATATTAAATACATCATGGGACAACAAAGAACAATAATATTTAAAATTCTTGCTTAAAGATTCTAATATATAGAAATTGGGTTAAAATTGTAATCTGTTCCTCTTTTCTTTAAAAAATTATTTGATGTAATTGTTCAATTTAACATCGCAGTAGAAATATTGTTATCTGTAAATAATGTACATAAACACAAGACAAAAAAAAGTTGTATACAAACGTATATTTAAATACATATCATGTGTAAGATGCTAACAAACAAACAAAATTAATGTGTCCAACAATTATGAGGATGTAATCAATTATTCTATACACAAAATCCATATTATAACAGTTCATGCTATAAATCATGTGTACAATGTTGTATAAAAATATAAGAAGATTTTACAAAACATAGTAAATAGCTTATAACACACACTGAGTTATCAGCCAACAACCAAGTTCATTGTTAAAATACATTTCATTATCATTATTCAATATAATGAAAATTAACTACTTACGAAACTTAAAAAAATATTATTAAAACAAAAAGAACTAATATAAAACTAAAATCAAAAAGGGCCTTAAAATCATAACAACATATCTGCAGTGCAGCAGAATTATGTAGTGCTACAACTGCATTTCTGCATTAACATTAGAGACAAAAAAATATACTGTTCACTACAAATACAGACCAACAATTCACTAGAAAGGCAGAAAAATCAAATCACTCTAAACAACATGAATACTGAGAACAAGAAACACATTACACAAATATTTATTTGCTGATTATCTAATTAATAGCTGATAATCTAATTAATAGCTGATAATCTAATTAATAGCTGATAATCTAAATAATAGCTGATAATCTAATTAATAGCTGATAATCTAATTAATATATTTTATGCAAGATAAATGTTTCTTTTCTTTTTTGGTACATGCTTAACAATTATTATTAGAAATCCTGACCAGCAACAGACTTAGTGAAACCTGAAAGCTAAAAAGCAAAGTTGGATTGAAATTATAATCACTCCTGATATGTTTAAACTTTTGTATCATTTTTGTACTTTTCTTAATTATGATTTGTTTTCAGGTTAACTGAATATTTTTTCTTCTTTTTTTTTTTTCATCTTTCTAGTCATCTACACATTTTTTAAAAACATTGATTATTGTAAAAGCAAGAAAAAAAACTTTTCTAGACATCCAAATGGAAAATAGTAATTTTTCTTGTAGCATTATCTCAGAGTTCAGCAAATATTCTTCACTAATTTTTATTGTTTATCAGACATATTAAAGTGGATGAAATAATAAAATGTATATATTTCCTTCTCCATTGTCTGAGAATAATTTCCAATAAATAAGTAATTGGAGCACTTACTTAAAAACAAAATTTCAGAAACTAAATGAACATTAATAATTGTTGTATGGAATAGTCTGTGCACATTATAGCAGACGTGTGACATGATACTTTTAAAATTCAAACTTTCTTATGTAAATCTATCATTTCTTTGAATCAAATACCAATAGCATAAGTTTTTATTTGAAAAAAAAAAACACTTTCAGATAAGAAAAAAGTATTATTTATAATATGCATCTAAATTATTTTGACCATAAATGTTCCAATGAGACATTGACAGGCAACAATGAAGGTCATGAGAGCATACATTTGTGTGATGAAGAGATTAACTTATGTGCTATATTTCAATAAATAAAGAAAAAGAAAATAGTTTTTCACCACACAGTGCACTTGTCTTTTCTGTTCATGTAAGAGCCTACTGGACAGTTAAATACTTCAGAGAAGGCTGGTAAGTTTTGAAGTGTTCCAATGACTCTGAAAAAAAAGAAATTTAGAATGGCCTGTGAAGTAACATTGCAAGCTCAGTAGGTGCATCAATTCTACAAGAATGAATGGCTGCCTAGACATGTGGTATGTGCTCTGGACTGTTTTCTCGAAGGGGCTCAATTCAAAGCCATCCTGCTGCCATCATACCTTAGGAAAGATTTGAGACAGGATGTAAAAACTTTGAGTTGTACCAGTTAGTTTGGATCAGTCATGTAATTAAATTTGTAATATATCTAGACTGACAATGAAAAAAAGGGAGAAACGACCTTAATTCAAACTTATGGTTCAAGCCTTCTCAGGCTTACAAAATATTTAATTACCAATAGTTAATCAAGTAATTGGTTAATTTTTGTTTTATTGATTCTTGGTTTGTTAGGTAAAAGAAATAAATGTGCGAAAATTTCAGCTTGATCCAAGATTGGGTGTTGGAGAAATAATGTGTACAAACTTTTTACCAGACAGAGTGAGTTGATATAAGCTTTGTAAAAAAACATATAATACAACAAAAAAACAAGCTATCTAAACAGAAAATGACTTGTCCTTTAAAAATAAAAATCCCAGTGCTTAACACAATGGCTAAAAAAATATTCCATCTATATCGCTAAGCCAATTATGAAGTAAAGTAAAGTTGCTTGTTGCTCATTTCCTTAGGATTTTTTTTATGAAACACCATAAGTCAATGAGAGCAACTGGGACTGAAGAATTGTTAACTATGCTATAACTAACATAAGGCCTAAATAATTGGTGAATGCTAAATGAGTAAAAAAGTTCTTTTAGCTTCTTAAAAGAGGAAGTCATGATTCCAGGTCAAGGCTCAAATGATTAAATCAGAAGTTTTATTACCTCCCTAGGACAACCCAAATCCAGGTCAACCCAAATCTAAATGATACCTGAAAGTTGGGGGTAAAGTAAAGGGGGTCATTTTGTGGTGACCACACAACACCCTCATTTACTGTTGGCTATAGAAAGAGATGAGATTTGCAACAATTTTTTAAAATAGTTTATCTGATGCTCATGCTTCGTTAAGGCTTAAAAATATATAAAAACATACAATTTGAAAATGTTCATTTATTAGCTTTGAAACTTGTTATTATTATTATAAAAACAAAAGTTGCATATAGCATAGATAATGTGGACATATTCATTGATTTCTATTTTTTCAGAAAGTTTACAAGGGTTTTTATTAAACAATTAAAAACGAGTTGCTCAGGAAATGTTGACAAAATCGGGCTACTGTCATTGAACGAAAATAAATTTACCCCCTTCAAATATCTATTGTTAAAAAATTTAAAGAAAGAATAATATGGTAATCATTTGTAAGCTAGGAACTCTCTTTTAGGGAAGTCTTGCAGATAAATATAAACAATTTTAATATCTATTAAATAAACTAAAATACTTTTACCTAAATCTCCCAGGACTATGAAAACCGATCTTTATTCTATTGATAGTTGTCTCTGGTCTCATGATTCCACACCAAACCTGAAATGCAGAGAAATATTAGCAACTTATGTCAAAATTTTAAAATATAAAAATGTATAGGCAAAGCCATAGTTCCTTCATCCAATGTAACTAAAGTTTAATTTTTCTTGTATCAAGGAATTAATATTTGCTTTGGTTTTCACCTTTGTATGTACAAGGCAAAAAAAAAAATAAAAAAAATATATATATTACTTTTACTTTATACTTTATAGCTTTTATATAGCACTACTTTCATGCTTATAGCATGCTCAGAGCACTATGGTCCAATCTCATTTGTGGACCAGTGGGGGAAGGGGTATTTGGGAGAAGGTTTTTTCCGTGCTGCATTTGGGCGCTCAGAAAACAAACTCTGCTCAAGTGGAACCTCGAACAACCTTCATAGTTGATAGGTATAAGCTATAGCCAAGCCAAGTTCAAGTGTTTTTAAACTTTTGACCATGCCTCCTATGCAATAGTGCTTTTTTTGTAAACAAAAGTAGGTGCCGGTAATAAGTGATTAGGTGCCAGTACTCAATAGTTGATTGCCTAACTTTTAACTATTAAAAATTAATAATATACGTTAAAATACAAGAAAAGTAATAACTTTTTCAAAAAGTATCGGTGCGTAACGTCACAAAAAAAAACATGTATATATATAATTTGGATTATTAAAAATATAGTTATGGAGAAGACAGCATAATCTTTTATTATAAAAGAACATCTTTACATTATAAAATAAACTTTTGATGATAACACATTTAATGAACAGTGGAATCCAGATAATTCAAACTTGCTGCCAGGTCGTGTGGTTTGTGCGCAGAACTGTCCAGATTTATCGATGGTCCCAAAATCAAACCCTGCCCGCGCCCATATCCCCTGTTGTCCTGCGGGAGGTTTGGACTATAAAGTAATTATCTTCAACTCTGATGGAACATCCAAAACATGTAAAACGTTTAACAAACAAACATTTTTTTTACAAAAATTCCTCTTGTAAACATTGTTAATTCAAATAGAACATTGAAACATTTTTGTGGCTTATATGCCATTTTCAGCCATTGATGGAAGCAAGTACTTTTGTGGGATTTAACAATCCTCCTAGCCACTATCAATCAATTTCTAGAAGCATATTTTGTGGGTGCATAGCATATATGGTATATCTCACATCATCTAAGAAGAAAAAAAAGTAACCCTTTTAGACCTTGCGATCTATAGGGCAGATGATATAAAGGTCATCTGTTTCTGTGGCAACAGTTAATGAGGATATCATTCGGCCAGCACAATGACCAATTACTTTTACTTTCCCCAACTAATGCTAGGTACCCTTCAGAATTGTGTGGACTCAGGGATGTCCATTAAAATCCTGAAATTAAAAAGTCTAGTCTTCAAAAAGATTTCACCCCCCAGAACCCTAGGTTTGGAGGTGCAGTAGCTGAGTTTATCACAACTCCATTATGTCATCTAAAGGTAATAATTGCAATGTCTTGATTCTGAAAACTAAGAATAAGCTCAGTGTTTTCCATGACTATGTAAGCCCAGTTGTGATCTGCATATTTTTCTGCATTTGATGCAGACAAAACCATTGTCCACAGCGGGTTAATTAAAAAATATTTTTTATGACTTCTGCCCCTGTCTTCTACCTTTGAGAGATTTCATACTTTCTCTTTTAGAGGCCATCTGCTGCCATCTACATTCCTCTATGCCTATTCTACAAAGTTGGCCTACTGACACATCTCTTACCCCCCTATTCCCTCCCTCTCTCATAACACCCCATCTTTTGTATATCCATGTATGCTATGTAATCCATAAATTAATTAGAACATCAACTTAAACAAACATTGGCATGATATATATAAATATAGAAATGCAGAAAGAAATTAAGCTTACTTGTGCAAAATTGATAAAAAAGAGTTGATCACTGTTATACTGAAGAAGTCCAGGTAATCTCCCCTCTGAGTGACCTTTTGCATTAGCATATTTTTTGTATGCCTAAAAAACATTAATTGAATGTTTCTTTTTTTTTAAACGCTATTGCATCTTTATAGATAAAAAGCAATTTTTATTAAGCAATCAGCAGATTAAAAAAAATTATTATTATTAAACATGGAGAAAAATCGATAAAAGTGAATGTATCTATAAACTGGACAGTTGACGAATGTTTTCATTTCAACCTACTCTGTAAGCTTCTTTTATTCCTCCGTTGTCTGCAATGTTTTCTCCTTGTGTCTGGATTCCATTAACATTCATGTTCACTTCTGGCACTGTGTAGTTGCTGTATTGATCAATGATACACTGTGCCCGCTCCTTGAGAACACAGGAAACAAAACAGGATTATAAGATTATTAATAGTGTTAAAAAAAAGTTATGCAATATAGTTGCCTTGTTTTTTTTAATGATCCTATATGGTAATCTGAAGTTTCCCTATTTTATCTAAAAATTTGTGTTAAATTGCATTCCAATCTGGTTAATTGGACTAGATTGCAAGCATTTTGGGACTACTAACCAGCTGGTCCAATTAACCAGATTTGACTGTATAATATGATCAGTTTTGGTACTTTAGGATTCAGTCCAAATAAGTGGTGGGTCCAATTGACCGATGGTCTAATTAATCAAATTCAATTGTATTAAGCTACAAACAGACTTATATATTTCATTGAGACTTAGGCATTACAGACATATAGGCTTCAATATTACACAGTGATTTAGTATTAGGTAGCTTTGAAATAATGAAATCTTCACAAGATAAGTTTTCCAAAGTTAACTCTAAAAATTGATAATTATTAAATATCAAGATGTGTCCAGTAATGATTTGTAGTAGACCCCTTGACCAAAGGTAAGAATAGCCTGAGCCAGCAATAAAAACAGGCTCTTCCTCTAGGTCTTTCTTAAAAAGAAATCATCAAAAAACTTATCATTTAATCCTAACAATTACAGGGAATGCAATCCCTTTCAACCTTCCTCAATTCCATTGATATTTGACCTCCTTATGGAGTATTTCATATTGCTGTGATGCACTACAATTGAATTATGTTCTTATCATTGTTGCAGTTAGCCACAGGAGTTACAAGGAGATGATCAGTTTCTTAACCCCTTCATCTCCATTTTTTGACAATTTTTTCACTAAAGTGTGTAGGAAATGTTATTGTCATTATAAATTGCAAGATTGTATAAAGAAATGTATTTAATGGAAAACTAGATTTATTCTGAAATTTACAAATTCTAATAAAACGATTGCAAAAAAAAATGATGACATGCCTTTAGCAGCTGAGAGGGTCCACAAGGATTAAAAAGACTCAAGAAACCTAAAAGCACAATCAACCAATCCCTTATGGAATTACCTTAAATCTTCGAATGACCTCATCATCCCACCACTGGACTAGAATTCCATTTTTATCATACTGACGTCCCTTGTCATCAAATCCATGTGTTATTTCATGACCAATCACCATACCAATACCTCCATAGTTCAAGCTTCTGAAAATTTTTTTTAGAAAAAAATCATATTATTTATTAAGACTTTTTTAATACTGGTACATTTGATATAACTCTTATGACAGTAGAGAGAATTTAATAACTTAGAAATAATTGGTTTAACAAATGGTACCTTAGTAAATAAAATAAAAATAAATTATAGCTTTTATAAAGCGCTACTTTCATGCTTATAGCATGCTCAGAGCACTAAGGTCCAATCTCATTTGTGAACCATTGGGGGGGTGGGGGGTAGGGTGTATCTGGGAGAAGGTTTTTCGTGCTGCCTTTAGGCGCTCAGTAAACACAACTCTGCCTGAGTCGGGTGTCAAACCTCAAGCCCCAAAATAGGTAGCCAAGCCAAGCCAAGTTCAAGCATACTTGTCTTTCCATCCCATAATACAATACAAACAGTAGGTATACAAAGCAGGTATATGTTTAGCCTCATTAGTCTTTTCTACAGCAAGAATCATCAGTTAATCCTTCTGTCAGACTCATCAGTCATATGTATTGCCAGACTCTACTCTACTGCAAGCCTTTGTAAATACAAACAGTACTGTAGGCTTACTAGAACCACACTGGCAATATTCTTACTAGTTCAGTACAGGAAATATTTGGTCTAGAGTACAAAAATATTTGGTCTAGAGTGAAAATTTTTGGTCTAGAGTACAATTCATAAAGAAGACTTGCAGATAAAATCTGCCATAGGCAATTGCATTACTAGTGCAGTACTAGTTAATTATTTTAACATAAGTTGTGAACAAAGACTACATAAAAGATTACACTAAAGACCACACAATAAACTGCAGTACATTTTCAACTTACTTTGGATACTCTTTACTGTAAAATGGTGGCTGAAGAATAGCAGCAGGAAACACTAGAATGAATAAAATTATTATATTCAGTATTTCAAAACCTTAAAAAGCTGCATGAAAACTAAATAAGTATATAATAATTATTTGGTTGAAACAATTATTGTAATATATTAAAAGGTTTAAGACTTGCTTATTTGATTTCGACTTGAACTGTAAAAAGCATTGACAACTGCTGGTGTTGTAGTCCACCTGTTAAGATGTAAGTGAAAAACAAGAATTTATTTTTCTAGTAGAGTATTTTATCAATTTCTAATTTAAATACAAAAAAAAATTACCGAACAATTAGAGAAAACTTTACTTGGAAAGAAACTATCGAGTTTAATTATTAAATTAAGACTGTTAGGGATAGGTTATATACCGGTAGTTACTTAAATATAGTGGGCTGTTATATGTTACAATATATGTTGTTCAACTGACATCCTCTACCAGTCTACAAGTCTAAAATACTACTGAGTATAGATTCAGGAGGGAGGCGCAGTGGCTGAGCTGTAAAGTGCTTGGTTTCTGAGCCCAGGGTCCTAGCCTCAAACAGCCACTGGGCAACGGGGAAGACAGCAGGCCGGGTTTTAACCCTGAACCACGGAGAGTTTACTGTACCGTAGACCACAGAAACAGATGACCATTACATCATCTGCCCTATAGACCACAGGGTCTGAAAGCCATCATAAAACAGTGTACTAGTTTTTTGTTTTTTCATCTCTCTTGTATTTGTAAAATGTTAGCTGAGTTATATTTGTTTATTTGTTAATAAAATGCTTTACATTCAGATATTCCTTCAGATTGTGAAGACAATTATATCCAAGCCTTAAATAGCCACTGGGCAATGAGGGAAGGCAGCAGGCAGGGTTTCAACCCTGGACCACGCAGAGACCATCGAATTACAGTCTAGTGGGCAAACCACACAACTAGGCAGCCATGTATCCTTAATGTTAACTTACCTTGCCCTATCTACAGGATCTCTCAGTTTTTTAATTTGAGTAAAAGCTTGATGCTTTATTGAAGTCAAGATGTTGTGAAAGTATTGGTCAGGTTTGAATTCCACCTGGAAAAACAAGCAACATTTTTTTAAAAAATGTAAAAAAAAAGAACTATTCTTTGTATTCTAATACTCAAACCTCAGTAGCCTAGCCAACAAATATGCTTTACACAGTTCTAATAATAAAGGCAGAGAGATTGCGGGCACAACATGGCCTAAATTGTGCTGATGTGCCAAAAACCCAAAATACAAATACAAAGGCAGAAATAGCCAACAAGTGCCTTAGATATAAGCTTCAAACTGTTGCAATAATAATAGGTGCATAATAACAATAATGCTTGTCTTTGAGTCTAAGGGATATTGAGGAATGCAGTATTTCCCATGGGTAAGCAGCCAAGCTGAATACTACATAATTTGCCAAATCCAGCATTGTCCACAGGTGGTTGATTTAGATTTTCTTTTCATCGCCTACTTTTATCCTTGGCAGTGGTTTTTCTTTTTGCCTCAAATATGTATCCCATGTCCTTTGTAAGTGATCTCCAGCTGTCTCGTTCCAAAGCCGCCTGCAGCTAGGTGATCTCTTCTTAAAGCAAGTTGGCGTCTGAGCTGGTCTGTAAAGCATTTCCTTGGGGCATCTCTGTTACTTCAGCTTTTATTTATGCTTTTAGCATATGTTCATCCAGGGCCAGCCCTAACAATTGTGAAGCCCTATGCAAAACGAATTGCACAGGGCCCAGTCTGGGTAGAGATAAGCATAATATCAAAGTTAAGATTTTGTATTAGAAAAGAGATTCGTATTTGTAATAAATTGTTATTAAATGAAAGCTGACAATGCTGTTTTTTTATTGCCAATAGGATTGGCACCTGAAAATTGACAATTTTGTCTATTTTTCAGGGGATTCTTATGAGTTTTCAGGAGATTTTAATAATTACAGGAGATTTCCAGAATGCCCTGGAAAAGCAGGCAGCCACAGAAACCATGTTATTATATATAAAAGTTATAATGATTTAATTTAATAATTTACACCTAGAATTAGCATGGGGCCTATGAAAGTGCAGGGCTGACTGTGACAGCATAAGTTGCCTAAAGGCCAGCCCTGAGTTAATTCATCTCCCTTAAGGCATTCGCAAGGTTGTCGCTTTTTTTAGTGTCTCTTTAAGTGTCTGTTGTTTCATTAAGTTTTTCTTGAGTCAAGGTGTCCCAACAGAGGACACATATTCTAATATTGGTCTAACCAAGGTAAGATGTAGCACTCAGTTTTATGTTCTTATTTGATTTGTTATAATTTCTCTTTATAAACAGTAATGCTTTGTTTGATTTTTTTGTTCTATAACTACATCAATATTGGGTTCCATTATAACTTTTTCATTAATTACAACACATAGATCAAGAATCTAGGTATCTTGATTTGTTGATGTTATTTTTGTATGTGTTACTAGGTTCGATCATTGGATCTATTTAAAGTTTCACTTACACCTGCAAACTCCGCATTTAGAGCTGTATCATTGAATATTGAATCTGCATAGCCAATCTTTTCTGAAATGGCCTCAGCCTGTTGAAAATAGAAATATTAGAGATTACTTAGACATATCTCTACTATTATTCATCATATCTTTTTTTTTTTTTTTTAATTTAGAACTATAAATAATGAAGATGACTAAAGTATTCTTATATAATACATTTTTAACTGCAAAATTTGTGTTATTTTTCAACTGTTTATTGAAAAAAAAATGTTTTCCTTTTTTTTTTTTGACTGTAAGTGTATACAATCTAGATCTAGTGTATACATTGATTGTAGATTCTAGATCTATAGCTATGAAGAGTTTTTTTCCCCTGAAAAATCAAATATATATACAAGGGACACTACTAGAACAATATTTAGGTGGTGACTTGAAAAATGTGACTTCCTCCCCTACATGTAAGTTACCTTTTCTTTAGCAACTTTTCTGGTTTTATCGTCCATCCAATCGGCTTCATCTAATAACTCATAGAAAGCGTTGCGAATGTCATGAATCATTTCCAATGCCTAAATTAGTAAATCAGAACAGTGTAATAGAATATTTCATAATTTGTTATTTTATAGTAGTTGTTACTTTAAGAATTATACGCTAAATATTACACTATGTGACTATAGAACACTGAACTTAATAAAGGACGCTAACACTAGACGCTGGATACATATGACTCTTTAAATTTAATATCACACTCTCACGTAACAAAGGTTATGCACAACAATGCAACATGAGCTCCCTTGCCAGGGGGAATAATTCTACATACACATTACAAACTTAAACACATAAGCATAATATGTTAACAGTACGATCTAAAGTTTAGGCATTGCCAGTTTAAGAGGGGAATAGTTAACGAAATCTGTTACAAGTAGGCCTAATGGTAGTAAAAAAAATGTTTTCAAAAATATTTAAATTAAGAGAACCACACATTCAGACTAATTTTTTTTAAAAAAAAAAAAAGGCAATTTTATTACCTCCTTTCAGTGATACGAAACTATACATGCAGTCTTAATAATAAATGAATGTCAGATTACAAAGTTTGAAAATATAATAGGCTACAAAAACACAAAGAAAAACAACAAAGCTTATATAGGCGTAATTGTATCAATTATTTTGGATCAATTATATAATAAAATTTGTAATAGATCTAGACTCGATCTAGTCTAGACTAACAATAATAAATCTGTGCGATTAGAATTATTTTTTTTTCCCGATTGATTTTGTTTAGAGCCATTTTAAGCTCTTAGCATTCTCAATACACTATGACCTATGAACATGTCACTTGTCTGGACCGGTTGGAAAAGGGGGGAATGTGGATAAAGAAGAGGGTATCTGAGTGAATGTGATATGTGATAAAAAAAAAAAAAGTTAAAAGACCAGAATTCGAATTCGAGGGATCAAGAATCCTAAACACCTCAATCCAACACACTAAACAATGGGCCAGCAAATCACTTATGAAAATAAAAGGCTTTATAGTTATCTATTGTTAGCTTCAAACTTTAGAGCTGCGACCTATAAAGTATAAAGGGGGCTAATTTAACTTATACCACCACATCAGTCAAGTACAATTTCTTTCCTTTGTTCGATATCAAACAAAAGAACTTTTTTTTTTTAACACAATTCTAAAGGCAGTGAACTTAAAAGTCGTATTTATAGTGGCCGCTGCTTAATATTAACTAGATCTAGATCTACCTTTGGCTTTGCTGTTAGATTAGAGGCTTGATATATCAAATATCAAGTTTTACTTTGCTGTTACATTAGAGGCTTGATTTATTCAAATATCAAGTTTCACTTTGCTGTTACATTAGAGGCTTGATTTATCAAATATCAAGTTTCACTTTGCTGTTACATTAGAGGCTTGATTTATTCAAATATCAAGTTTCACTTTGCTGTTACATTAGAGGCTTGATTTATTCAAATATCAAGTTTCACTTTGCTGTTACATTAGAGGCTTGATGTATCAAATATCAAGTTTCACTTTGCTGTTACATTAGAGGCTTGATTTATTCAAATATCAAGTTTCACTTTGCTGTTACATTAGAGGCTTGATTTATCAAATATCAAGTTTCACTTTGCTGTTACATTAAAGGCTTGATTTATCAAATATCAAGTTTAACTTTGCTGTTACATTAGAGGATTGATTTATCAAATATCAAGTTTCACTTTGCCGTTACATTAGAGGCTTGATTTATCAAATATCAAGTTTCACTTTGCTGTTACATTAGAGGCTTGATGTATCAAATATCAAGTTTCACTTTGCTGTTACATTAGAGGCTTGATGTATCAAATATCAAGTTTCACTTTGCTGTTACATTAGAGGCTTGATTTATTCAAATATCAAGTTTCACTTTGCTGTTACATTAGAGGCTTGATTTATCAAATATCAAGTTTCACTTTGCTGTTACATTAGAGGCTTGATTTATCAAATATCAAGTTTAACTTTGCTGTTACATTAGAGGATTGATTTATCAAATATCAAGTTTCACTTTGCCGTTACATTAGAGGCTTGATTTATCAAATATCAAGTTTTACTCACCGTTTCCTTGGATCCTTCATCGAAGTATTTCTCAATAAACAGACGTCCTACTGTGTTCCCCATGTGCTCGTTGATCACCTCCGTGCATTCGTACCACCTCGGAGAAGTGGAAGATATGCCTGTCATGCTCTGAAATGTGATATGGAAAACTGTCAAGTCATATGAAGTAATGTGAAGTCATATGAAGTCATGTGAAGTCATATGAAGTCATGTGAAGTCATATGAAGTGAAGTCATATGAAGTCATGTGAAGTAATATGAAATCATGTGAAGTCATATGAAGTGAAGTCATATGAAGTCATGTGAAGTAATATGAAGTCATGTGAAGTCATATGAAGTGAAGTCATGTGAAGTCATATGAAGTCATGTGAAGTCATATGAAGTGAAGTCATGTGAAGTCATATGAAGTGAAGTCATATGAAGTCATGTGAAGTCATATGAAGTGAAGTCATGTGAAGTCATATGAAGTCATGTGAAGTCATATGAAGTGAAGTCATGTGAAGTCATATGAAGTGAAGTCATATGAAGTCATGTGAAGTCATATGAAGTGAAATCATGTGAAGTCATATGAAGTCATGTGAAGTCATATGAAATCATGTGAAGTCATATGAAGTGAAGTCATATGAAGTCATGTGAAGTAATATGAAGTCATGTGAAGTCATATGAAGTGAAGTCGTGTGAAGTCATATGAAGTCATGTGAAGTCATATGAAGTGAAGTCATGTGAAGTCATATGAAGTCATATGAAGTCATGTGAAGTCATATGAAGTGAAGTCATATGAAGTCATGTGAAGTAATATGAAGTCATGTGAAGTCATATGAAGTGAAGTCATGTGAAGTCATATGAAGTCATATGAAGTGAAGTCATGTGAAGTCATATGAAGTGAAGTCATGTGAAGTCATATGAAGTCATGTGAAGTCATATGAAGTGAAGTCATGTGAAGTCATGTGAAGTCATATGAAGTGAAGTCATGTGAAGTCATATGAAGTCATATGAAGTGAAGTCATGTGAAGTCATATGAAGTCATGTGAAGTCATATGAAGTCATGTGAAGTCATATGAAGTCATGTGAAGTCATATGAAGTGAAGTCATGTGAAGTCATATGAAGTGAAGTCATGTGAAGTCATGTGAAGTCATGTGAAGTCATATGAAGTGAAGTCATGTGAAGTCATATGAAGTCATATGAAGCCCTATTGAATAAGATGCAATGCGTTAGTAAATAGGTCGAATTTCCAAGCCGTCAACACAATATGTCCAAGAGAGCTGGTCGCAATTCTCAGGCTGGGAGACCTGGGCTGACCAGTTTATTGCGTCATTTTGGGTGTGCGTGTAAAAAAAAAATGTTTATTCTTGGACTGTAGGACTATAATCTAGATGACCTTGATATAAATAAAACTTTACTTAGAAATATTTAGAGCTAGATAGAAGGTCAAGATAGAAGTTAAAGAAACTTTAAGGATATACCAAACATGACATAAATTATAATGCGGGACTGCCTAAGGTACGTAGAGCTAGCTATCGGGGTCCCAAACGAGAAAACTGTAGAGCTTTATTTGATTCTCTGTATCAAGCGTACTAAAGGGAAGTTCGATTAGCTGTACAGCACCTAGTTGAGTGTTGGGATGGTTCGATTAGCTGTACAGAGCTACATCGCACCTAGTTGAGTGTTGGGATGGTTCGATTAGCTGTACAGCACCTAGTTGAGTGTTGGGATGGTTCGATTAGCTGTACAGAGCTACATCGCACCTAGTTGAGTGTTGGGATGGTTCGATTAGCTGTACAGCACTTAGTTGAGTGTTGGGATGGTTCGATTAGCTGTACAGAGCTACATCGCACCTAGTTGAGTGTTGGGATGGTTCGATTAGCTGTACAGCACCTAGTTGAGTGTTGGGATGGTTCGATTAGCTGTACAGAGCTACATCGCACCTAGTTGAGTGTTGGGATGGTTCGATTAGCTGTACAGCACCTAGTTGAGTGTTGGGATGGTTCGATTAGCTGTACAGAGCTACATCACACCTAGTTGAGTGTTGGGATGGTTCGATTAGCTGTACAGAACTACATCGCACCTAGTTGAGTGTTGGGATGGTTCGATTAGCTGTACAGAGCTACATCGCACCTAGTTGGGTGTTGGGATGGTTCGATTAGCTGTACAGAGCTACATCACACCTAGTTGAGTGTTGGGATGGTTCGATTAGCTGTACAGAGCTACATCACACCTAGTTGAGTGTTGGGATGGTTCGATTAGCTGTACAGAGCTACATCGCACCTAGTTGAGTGTTGGGATGGTTCGATTAGCTGTACAGAGCTACATCGCACCTAGTTGAGTGTTGGGATGGTTCGATTAGCTGTACAGAGCTACATCGCACCTAGTTGAGTGTTGGGATGGTTCGATTAGCTGTACAGAGCTACATCACACCTAGTTGAGTGTTGGGATGGTTCGATTAGCTGTACAGAGCTACATCACACCTAGTTGAGTGTTGGGATGGTTCGATTAGCTGTACAGAGCTACATCACACCTAGTTGAGTGTTGGGATGGTTCGATTAGCTGTACAGAGCTACATCACACCTAGTTGAGTGTTGGGATGGTTCGATTAGCTGTACAGAGCTACATCACACCTAGTTGAGTGTTGGGATGGTTCGATTAGCTGTACAGAGCTACATCACACCTAGTTGAGTGTTGGGATGGTTCGATTAGCTGTACAGAGCTACATCACACCTAGTTGAGTGTTGGGATGGTTCGATTAGCTGTACAGAGCTACATCACACCTAGTTGAGTGTTGGGATGGTTCGATTAGCTGTACAGAGCTACATCACACCTAGTTGAGTGTTGGGATGGTTCGATTAGCTGTACAGAGCTACATCACACCTAGTTGAGTGTTGGGATGGTTCGATTAGCTGTACAGAGCTACATCACACCTAGTTGAGTGTTGGGATGGTTCGATTAGCTGTACAGAGCTACATCACACCTAGTTGAGTGTTGGGATGTGAGTAGGCCTGCAAGTAGCTAATCCAACCAGACTCACACTTTGTTGGAGTATGTATGAACTTGACAAACACACACACATACATGAGTTCAAGCTACCCCCCCCCCCCCACACACACACTAATATGATCACAATGCACTTAATCTTTTCAATACGATAACATTAGATAAAATAATTTTATTGGTCCAAACAAATGGACATTTCAATATGACTACAAATGTCCACCTCAGCACCTTCTAAGTTTTGGGCTTTGGATAAACGAGATGAAAGCCTGGGCATTAGTTATGGTCGGAACGATGTCGACCACACAGCAGTTTCTCTCTATCTACCCAGCTGAAGTGTTCCTAGGAACGGCGAGCGCCCATACAGTTTTGAATCATTAGCGTTGTAGATTCTGCCTTAGGGTCACCAGCTCCTGATTGTTCCTCAGGGTAGACTACCGAAGGCTTTTCCATGTTAGGGAATAGCCACAAGGCAGCGGAGGTTTGGATTCAGAGTTTTCCTTCTCCTAAAATGGTGGCCAGCCAAGGCTAACGGGCCCATCCTTTCTGAATCGTACTGGTTTAGGCCCCAGTACTATAACAATAGCGTTGCAAACATGGACAACATTTACACATGTAAATATACAAACAAATACGCACGACCAGCGCGTTTTGAATTAGCTCTTTCTCTCCGTAATTATTATTCCACGTTTCGAAGGAATTCTTTATTTTGCTCATTACTATTTCTCTACCCCTGTTATAATAAGCTTCAATAGCTTTGTTGTTTGTTATCAGAAAATGTTGTATTTGGTATAGAATTAAAGGGAAATGCATGCTCTTTTTAGTAACACAAAGTCAAGTTTATTAAATTAAACATTAATTTATTTTAATGACGTCAAAATCAACGATGGTATCGTCGATTAGGAGAGAAAGAGTTAAGCTTTCATGGACTTCTCGGTGACGACAAGTGAACTAGAAACACCCTGAATGAAAGTGGACTAAATGAGTTATAAATAGATCTGTTATAGTCGTAATGGAGAGGAGCCGACATATATAAAAAAAATGTTGAATGATTTGTTATTATCTTTTAACACATTTAAATCTGCTGTTTACTATATTTCTCCTCCTTCACCAGATGACCACCTCTTATACACACGCGGTCCATTCTTCTAGAAATAGCATTCTAGTCACAACGCATGTTTTGCATCAGTCAATTTGAGTCAAGACACACCCACCATTACATATATTAACAGACACAAAAAACAAATGTTTTAAAGCAAATGTTTTACATTTAAGGAGAGAAATGTTTATTCGAATTCGCTACACATACAGTCTTATCAAAAGGGAAATAATGCAGGTCTCTTTTGTTTACCTCCCTTTTTTTTCAAATCCTGTCAGCTTACGGCAAGACAATTCAATTGCTTTTGTCTTGTGGGTTTCGATCAATGTTTTACAATGTTCCAGGAATGAAATTAAGATGTTCGAATTTGAGGAGAACTAACACAAAAAGTTTAACAAAATAAAATTGATGGCCGAATTTCGACATTTTGATATGAAGCTTCAATTTACAACAGAACATGAAATGTTAATGAAAACTTTTCACCGATATAATGAATTTCACAAAGTATGTCATTTAAAAACACGCGCAACTAGACATATTACGTCTTGGATGTGTGGACACTAATCGTACAGGTTAGAGTTGAACGCAGGCTAGACTTAACAGATCATAATCATATGAACAGTTTAATTTTCTTAATCGGCGACAACTCAAGCGCTATTGAAAATTTATTTATACTTGCACATTTGTATAAATATCGCTTGAGAGGCGAGTGCCCGAGCGGGAAAAAGTCTCTAGGGGGGGGGGGCGCAGTGTTTGATTTTTTACGCGTTTGGCTTCCAAACCTGGGGTCCTAGTTCGAATCTCCATGAAGACTGGTCTAAATGATATGATTGACACACACAGACATAGATGAAGATAAAGATAGAAAGAGAGAGAGAGATAGAGAGAGAAATAGAAATAGATAGATAGATAGATAGATAGATAGATAGATAGATAGATAGATAGATAGATAGATAGATAGACAGACAGACAGACAGACAGACAGACAGACAGACAGACAGACAGATAGATAGATAGATAGATAGATAGATAGATAGATAGATAGATAGATAGAGACAGACAGACAGACAGATAGACAGACAGATAGATACAAACCTGCAAAGATACTTTGATACATACAGACAGATATATAGATACATGCGTACATACATTCCTAGATATATAAATGTGCATTGATTCAATCCGTTTGTTTCGTCCCTTTATTTATCAACCTTTTCATACATGGGACTAGGACTGAATCAACACTGAAAGAATTGAAACAGTGTTTCTCTCTTCACTTGCCAGTTTGTTGCTCAACAAAATCCCTCCGCCCTGTCATTCAGTTCTCTGCTGGGGGTTATTTAAAGGTACAAGTCAGCGGAGGAATCTGTTTGTCAGTGACCAACACACAAAAACAGGCTAAACCAACACATTCTTTGAAGAGGGGATTTGTAATGTAATGAGTTACCTTAGAGAACTCGGTATTGATTTTCCTGTGCTCTTTAGGGAGATACGGCACTCGGTTCATGATGCTCCGCCACAGAATATAGTTCACTATCACTCTGAGAACAGAGAAAGATGAAAGTGAGCCCCTATGGAATATTTATAAACATGGTTGAAAAGCAATCTCTACTCGTTACTCTGTAGCCTACACTTACAATGAAAGGATACAGCATAAATTGTTGTAAATGTAGGCACAATCTCTACGCAGTGGAATCAGAATAAATGGGGATATTTCTTCAAATGATGAAATGATAAGAAAAACATCTAGTGTCCCTCCCCAGCCTAACAGTTTTATATCTTCACTGCTGTCATACTTAGGCGGAAATTGTTTATTTTCAAATCATTCTGTTTTGGTCCTGTCTAGCATAGCGCAGGGTTACCAGATGTCCCGCAAAAAAAAAGGGGTCCAGTCCTCCGTCCGGCAGGAATTGGTCTAAAGTGTACACATTTCCGGCCTTTTCACAATAAATGGATATTATCCATCAATTAAATTTATTCCTTCATTTTTTTTCTAGCTAAGGCAAAAAAAAAATTCTGAAGATATGAAGGAATAAACTTATTTGATGGATAATAATAAAGCAAAAGACAGAGAGGAATGGAGAAAAACGGTCAACGAATCTCGCATGGTGCCCCAACGGTCCAACAGACTAAGGGATAGGTATGGTAGGGGGGTATGGTATCTTCAGGATTAATTGCGCTAACTTTCTAATAGATCGTTTTTTCCCCCAGGATGTTTAAAGGAAATAAGTAAGTCAAAATGCATAAAGATCTTCTATTGTTTAGTATGCAGCACTCGCACATACATCACGGAAGTCTAAATCGTCATCTAGGTTGGCATTGCTGACACGGTGCTTCCCAGATAGACAAACTTTCTAACATTTTGCTAGTTTCTGGCTATCTATAAGAATGTCTGGTTCTGTGGCAGATTTATTTGGAGGAGGTTGGTGCAGAACTTCTTTTTTACATTTATTGTGAGACCCAAAATTTTTGCAGGCGATGGCGAAGATGGACAGGCTCTTTTGAAGGTTTTCTTTGTTTGAGGCGTTTGGGGCATAATCGTCTGCTAAAAGCAGAACTCTGATGCAGTTATATTTTACTTTGGTCCTTGCCTTAAGTCTTGGAGCATTGAATAAACTTGCATCAGTCCGATACTTCGTGGTATTTAAAAAAATGCTTTATAAGTAGACTGCGGCTTTTTGAAGGAAATACCGAAAAAAACAAAAAAAAACAAAGGTTGAAAGAAAGCTTTCGGTTTTTCGCGAATTGCGGTCCCAAAGATGTGGTTCTGTCAAAAAAAACGTTCATAGTGAGCGTCTAGGAGGTAAAATGAATTACAAAATGGGAATCAAATTGGAGCATGTCTTTCCACCCTGAAAAATATCAATTATTAAGAGAAACAAAAAACTAAAGCAAATTAATTCCGCTTATTTTATTCGTGGTAAACCAGTAACACAGACTAAAAACGCAAAAATACTTAGGTGTTTATAATAAATGAAAAACTGTCATGGAATTCCCATATTGATGAAACTATAAAAAAAATCAAACAAAGCATTGGGGTTTATTAAAAGAAATTTCTATAAATCAAATAAGAACATAAAACTAAAATGTTATTTAACCTTCGTTAGGCCAATAATAGAATATGCATCCTCTTTTTGGGACCCCTCAAATCAAGAAAACATTAAGAAATTGAAACAGACACAAAATAGAACAGTGAGATTCATAACAAACGAATATTCAAACTTAACCAGAGTAACACCTTTAGTAAAATCACTAAATTTAGAAAGTCTTCAGGATAGAAGACTTAAAAGTAAAGTAGCAATTATACATAAAACACTGAACCATAATCTTCAAATACAAAAACAAAATTTAATAAAATACTCTGAAAGACACAAAGATAAGGGCACATTCCTCGTCCCATATGCTAGGACAAATGTGTACAAATACTCCTTCTTCCCTAGTGCTATTAGAGCATGGAATGGGTTGCCTGAGCTAGCCAGGAAAACCAGTGATTTGGCAGAATTTAGGTCATTGGTTAATATGCATGACTAAATGCATGACGCGTAGGAGGTAATCATCATCTTTTTTGAAGTAACGTCTGTGTTATATAAGATAAGATAAGATAAGATTGTTGAACAAGACCAATAACAAGAACAGTAAAAAAAAAGGAGGACCCTCCCCCGCCCCATTCTTTAAAAAATTTACAAGGTATAACTAGCCTAGTCTATTTTCTACAGATTAAACATTAGAAATATAAGATATGAACCTGTGCAAGAAATTTCACTCGGAAACGTGCAACAGTTTAAGAGATCTCGTGATCAATGAGTGAGTGGTAACTGACATATATATATATATATATATATATATATATATATATATATATATATATATATATATATATATATATATATATATATATATATATATAATAGATTGCGAGTGGTGACTAGTATGAGAATGTATGGACTATTCTCATAAAGACGAAAATGATGTAAAAAAAATGTGTATGTTGCATGTCTTCAGTGAAAACTGTAGCTTTGCTTGTTGCCACATTGGACTGGAATGTATCCACGACAGAGATAGGCTATGAAAAGTATATACTGCGTTATGTATAATTGTCTTTATATTTGTATTTCTTTATAACATACACTTTTATGTTATGTATTGGATGTATCTTTGAAAGTTTCAAGCTTTTAAATTTAAAAAAAAAATATTCAGAATCTCATTGAAATTGTGGTCAATTTTCTTGACAGTATATTCCCTACAGACCAGACTGCATTTATATTTACAACATACAGGAGCTAAAGTAGATGTATTATCTTATAACTTCAGCGCATTTCAAGTTACATCTTTTTATTTTTGGTTGTCGTTTTTTTTTTTTTTTGTAAACTCTTTTAAAAAAAAATCATTTGAGTCGGCTAAATACATCAGAATTCCCCAGACAGTGGAACTCGAGCTCAATGGGAGACAACTCAAGTTCTTTTCTTTTTTCGTTTTGAAAGGAAGATAATTCTTCAGAAACTTGGGAGCTACGACATTTAGATTACTTGTAAACACAGAAGTATGAATTATTTATTTGTATTCTAAGAAAAACGAAACTTACAAAGTCTATTCAGTGTAGTATTGGATTGCATTGTTGAAGATTATTGAGTTATGAATTTAACTCTTGCACGCTGTATCGTATACATCTTATGCATCTTATCTTATCTTATAAAATACAGGCTGTTACTTCAAAAAAGGGGATAAATACATACCAGGCCTGTCTACACGTCAAAATAGCCATGTTAATCTATGACTTAAACTCTGCCAAGTCTTTAGTTTTCCTGGCTGACTCAGGCTGTGCATTCCATACTCTTATGCAGTGTTTTTTTTGTAAAATACAAATAGGTGCGGTACTCACTAGTTGATTGCCTAACTTTTAACTACTAATAAATTAATAATAAACGTTAAAATACAAGAAAAGTAATAATTTTTCTCCAGAATGAAAAAGGTGCCGGTACGCCGTAACGGTAGGTACCGTCACAAAAAAAATAAAGCTCTGCGAGTTTTATGACACTAAGGAAGAAGAATCTCTGTCATTCATTCCTATGTCATTCATTCCTATGTCATATATTCCTATGTCCTTCATTCCTATGTCATTCATTCCTATGTCATTCATTCCTATGTCATTCATTCCTATGTCATTCATTCCTATGCCATTCATTCCTATGTCATTCATTCCTATGTCATTCATTCCTGTGTCATTCATTCCTATGCCATTCATTCCTATGCCATTCATTCCTGTGTCATTCATTCCTGTGTCATTCATTCCTGTGTCATTCATTCCTATGCCATTCATTCCTATGTCATTCATTCCTATGTCATTCATTCCTGTGTCATTCATTTCTGTGTCATTCATTTATGTGTCATTCATTCCTATGTCATTCATTCCTATGTCATTCATTCATATGTCATTCATTCATATGTCATTCATTCCTGTGCCATTCATTCCTATGTCATTCATTCCTGTGTCATTCATTCCTGTGTCATTCATTCCTATGTCATTCATTCCTATGCCATTCATTCCTATGTCATTCATTCGTATGTCATTCATTCCTATGCCATTCATTCCTATGCCATTCATTCCTATGCCATTCATTCCTATGCCATTCATTCCTATGCCATTCATTCCTATGCCATTCATTCCTTTATCATTCATATAGAACTCTATATCTGAACGTGTATAAAAGATAGATTTAGAATATCTTTTTCTGTAGTAACAGAGTATAAATGTTTACTCCCTTTTAGTAATTTTAAACAACGCGCTATAAATAAAATGAGATGATAGTTATGCTTCTAGTCAGTGTCCCATTTAGGCTTTCAAAGGACGTTATCTATTAAATATAGGACCCTTTTAGGACTATTCGTAAGCTAAAATTCAGACTTTATATTTCAGTGCTAAGTATTTCTCGAGGACCCTAAGCTATAGTTTGTGTTGCCTAGAGACTACAAGTACATCCGGTCCTGCTCACTGTTACATTTATATATTATATCGAAAAATTTACATTCCCATACCAACATTTTAAAATTATATCAATAGGTCTAAACTTACATTCACAAAATAATAATCTAAAAGAATCTTTACTATTTCACAAGGTTGAATTGCAATTGAATTAATGTAATTTTAGAAAGTAATGTTTACAAAAGGTAAATCTACAATTTAAATATACAAAGTTAAATTTACAAATGTACACGTCACTTTTGCAAAGATTCACTCCAAATGTTCAGCATATCTAGAGTGACAATTCTAAAGAAGCTTTAATTCGTAATTCTTCAGTACATAATACAACAAATCCATGATATCTATTTTAGAAAATGAATAAGTGTAATGAAATATTTTAAGGTGAAGTGAATATGACAACTAAAGGAATTGAAAGGTGCCATCTATTTAAACAAACGGATCAGGGCCGGACTTATTAATCAAGGGTTCTCAAGAAATATTTAGTACTGATATCTGGACTCCCCCATATCTCAAATAGTTTAGGACATCTTCAAATCTAAATCCGGCAATAAGAATTTTATTAGTCGCTTACATCTTAAACCTTTGTTGTTGTTTTTCTTAAATCTACATATAACAAACGACGCACAACTTTCGGCAGAATACAGTTGCATTTACTTTCTTAACATTTAGGTACAGTTTCTAGTTATTGAAAAATTCTTACAATACCAATCGACTCATTACCACAATACCATTCGACTCAGAATAGACATTAGTTTAAATTTTATTTAACAGGAAAATCCAATGAATGAAATACCGCCAGCGCTTTCATACCCTCTGGCTCTCTCTGATTTAGTTTAGCATTTTTTTGAATTAACTCCGATTCAACCCCAGATCGAACACAAAGAAATTCGACAGAATGCCCCCAAGGCCCATCCACACGGAACCCAACAGAAGGGTCCCGAGGCCCAACTCACCTTTTATCTGTTCTTTGATAGAGTTGACCAAAGCCTTTAAAGTAAGATGGCGCGTAGACAATGATGTGCTCATCTTCTGTGATGTTAAACCCCACGGGCTTATAACTCTCGTGGAAGTAGCGCACCCAATCGAACTGAGGAATACAATAGGTGGAAGAAATATGCATAATACAGAGTGGGGGAAAACATGGTTTTATAGGTGTCCAGTCCACTATTTACTTTTATAACTCAGCTTTGAAGAGGAGTCTTTGTAGCCCTATTTGCAAAGATGCTAAGACTACATGTATGATATATCAACTCTGTCTGTCTGTTTGTACACGTTATTTTTAGCGGCCCCCGAAAGGGGAAAAGACGCTATTACTTTTGTGTGAAATGTCTGTCCGTCTGTCCGTCCGTCCCGTTTAGATCTCGTAAACTAGAAAAGATATTGAAAATCGGACATCACAATATTTTAGACCATTCAAAGTTCTGAAGCAACGGCTACTTTTTTTTTTCTGAAAGCGAAAAATCTAATTTTTAAAATCAGTTATGCAAGTATTTTTTTAAAGAGAAAAAGCTAATTAGTATGCATTATAAGTTAGACCTAATTTAAAAAGAATAGTAATATTATAAGCTTCATTTTCCAAAACATTTTTTATATTGCGTAATTTTTTTTTTTTTTTTTTTTTTGAGGATTTGAATAAGAGATTGAGCCTTTTCAAAAAAATAGATCAATTATAAGACATCAGTTAGACCAGGAGAGGGCGGTGTCTGAGCGGTAAAGCGCTTGGCTTCCGAACCGGGGGTCCCGGGTTCGAATCCTGGTGAAGACTGGGATTTTTAACTTTGGAATCTTAGGGCGCCTCTGAGTCCACTCAGCTCTAATGGGTATCTGACATTAGTTGGGGAAAATTAAAGGCAGTTGGTCGTTGTGCTGGCTACATGACACCCTCGTTAACCGTAGGCCACAAAAACAGATGAACTTTATATCATCTGCCCTATAGACCACAAGGTCTGAAAGGGGAACTAGTTAGGCCAGGTTCACATCTAACTTTACATTCACTTTCACCTATCCTTTGATCTGCTGGACCGTTGGGGCACTACACAAGATCTGTTAACCTTCTTTCTTTATTCTTATCTCTCATTTGTCTTTGATATAATTTCATTCGGATGTTCTTTCTGAAAATATTGAAGCCTGCCTGGGTGGACCACTTCGGGGGCCGATTTTGAGTTTGTGTTTCCACACAAACTGTCTTTTGTAACCTTGTTTAGCTTTAAATTTGATCACATCACATTCTTTTTACACTAAGTCTATTCTCTTCTCTCTATTTCTTTCACACAGTCTCTTTTTCATAATTCTTTATATTACACAATACACACTCTATCCCTTTCTCTCTCTCTCTCCCTCCCTCTCTCTCTCTATCTCTCTCACAAGTTCTGCCACTCTCGCTCTCTCTCTTTCTCTCATGTTTGGTTATTTCTTTTTTTGCCACTTTGTCATTTGATTTAGAAAAAAAAAAGACTTAACTTCTTTAATTAACTATTATCATTAGTACAAATCAATGGTTCTAATTGAAGTCACTGTGTTTTAGTTTTCATGAGATTCTATGTATCTTGTTGGAAAAGTTGTGTTTTTTTTTTCAGATTATATGAATCTTGTTGGAACCTAGGTTTTTTTCATGAGATTATATGAATCTTGTTGGAACCTAGGTTTCTTTCATGAGATTATATGAATCTTGTTGGAACCTAGTTTTTTTTCATGAGATTATATGAATCTTGTTGGAACCTAGGTTTTTTTCATGAGATTATATGAATCTTGTTAGAACCTAGGTTTCTATGTATATTGTTAAACCTAGGTGTTGTTTTTTTTCATGAGATTCTAAGAATCTAAACATCTTGTTGGAGTATGGAATCTAGATAGAGCTTACCTCTGGAACCATCTTAGAAAATTCTTTGATGGTCATTTTGTTGTACATTTCTTCATTATCACGTCGGAGTGACTTGGGAATATACAGCTGCGATAGAAAGAGAATAAATGTCTACACAAATGTTGAACAAGACCAATAGCAAGAACAATAAATAAGGAGGACCCCCCCCCTCCCACATTCTTTAAAAAATGTACAGGGTATAACTAGCCTAGTCTATTTTCTACAGAATGTCGCCATACAGGTCGAGAATTTTGGGTTTCCCAGACCAGTCGAGACGGAGATCAGCAAGTCTGGGGCAGTCAAACAGAATATGAGGCACGGTTTCCTCTTCTTCCCCGCACCGTGAATCAAAATTTGGCCATAGCCGCGAGAAATATGAGCCAACAGGACAGTGGCCTGTCCTGCACTGTACTATAATAGCTTGCTCAGGCCTGGACAGCCTCCACCACGGGGAGTGCGGTCAGGGCGCCTCATGCGCTCCCAGACTCTACGGGCTTTTTGGGACTTGTCCCAGCACTCAAACCACTTTTCCATTTCTGTTTTTTGTATTATAGCCAGGGCTTGATGAAAGCTTACAGCCAGATCAATGGGTGGAATTTGCCCTCCCTGGTGGGCCAAAGAGTCTGCGATTGTGTTGCCAGTCACACCTATGTGACTCGGTACCCACTGCATTATTACAGGGGTGCCATACCATTGTTTGATGTTATGTGAAGCCATGATGACATTGTTGATATTGGAGGGCCATGGTCAGGGGCTTTGCAAAGTCTGTAGTACAGATTTTGAGTCAGTGACCACAACAATCTGTGTTGCCCTCAAATGTCCCTCGCCGAGTTGAGAGTCAATGACTTTTAAGGCTTCACAGACTGCCATGGTCTCCGCATCAAAACTGCAAACACTAGCACATGGTCCAAAGATTTTGACTGTGTAAGAGCCAAGAAAGTCGATGTAGGCTCCATAGCCTGCTCTTCCAGAATCTATTGATGCCGACCCATCAGTGTATGCAAAAATAGCACTGGGCTTGAAGGTATTAATGGTCTCCAGAGCTAGGATTTGAAGGTCGTTAGATGAACGGCTTTGCTTAGTGGCATTAGGGTCTACTAATTTCAAGCGTATGTCTGGGGTTGTTGGGCGACACCAAGGGGGAAGGGGATGAAAGCGTTGAATGTTTTGTCGGTTGGTGGAGAGGCCAGCTTCATCAGATAGTCTAGTGGCATGATGCATAAAAGACTGCATCTGGATACGTCTTCTGCATCTCCAACCATCCACTAGTTTTCTAGCTGGGAGGTATTTATCCAGCCTTTTATACCGCTCATAGCAGGTCAGTACTGACCTTTCCCTCCTAAGGGTTAGTGGACCTATATTAGCCATTATTTCAGCCGCATTTACTGGACTTGTCCTAAAGGTTCCACAGACAAATCTTAGTGCTTGGGACTGTATTTTATCAAGTTGTTCAAGAGCAGTCCTAGAGCCATAAATTTGCACAGGTAGGCTGTAGTCTATCTGTGATCGGACTGCTCCTAAATACAGGGATCGGAGCATGTCTGCTCGGGCTCCCCACTTCGTGGATGCCAGCTTCCGCACAATGCAAAGTTTCCCTGAGGCCTTTCTTACAACATCCTGGATGTGCTCACACATTTTTAGTTTGCGATCTAAAGTTACACCAAGGTACTTGGGTAGCTTTTCCATGCTGAGAGCCACTCCGTTGAGGGAGAGCTGGAAAGGTTGCCCGAAAATGCCGGTCCCGAGCGTGAACAGAGAATAGACCGTCTTGGAGGTGTTTATTTCTAGCCTCCATTTTTGTGTGTATGAGCAGAGCGTATGGAGATCTTCTTGTAACACTTTTTGTATAGAGGTTGCACTCCTTCCGGATTTCCAAAGGACAATATCATCAGCATATAGCAGCATTTGCCATTTTAGCTGAGCCGGTAGGTCATTTATGAAGGCCGTGAAAAGGGCGCATGACAGGACGGAGCCCTGGGGGAGGCCGTGCTCGAGGGTCATTTCCCCTGAGACTTCTCCGTACATCCTTGTTCTTATTGTACGCTCTTGTAGGAAGTCTCTAATCCAGTAATATATCCGTCCCCGCACCCCCACGGCTCTTATCTTATGAAGCAAACCAGGCCGCCATACTTTATCATATGCCTGTTTTAAGTCAATGAAGACTGCGTATGTGCTTTCGGTCCTTTGGAAGCCATCTGCTACGCTCTGCACAAAGATGTTGACTTGGTCTATAGCGGACATTCCAGCCCTGAAACCAGCCTGTTCTGGAGCTATAAGACGGGCACTCTCAAGGCACCAAACCAGACGCTCATTTACCATTTTTTCAGCCATCTTTACCACACAAGATGTGAGTGAGATGGACCTGTAGCCCTCAGCATCTTGTGGAAGCATCTTTTCCCTTTTTTGGTATAGGAATAATGGTGGCACGTTTCCAGGCCCTGACCATCTGCCCAGGTTCTATTTACGAATGCCAAGAGCACGGCCCTTCCTTTCCCCCCTACATGCTTAAGCATTTCGGGGGTGATACCATCCGGCCCGGGAGCCTTTGATTGGTGAATGAGGTCCATTCATATTTGTATAAAAATAGTCACACACACACACACACACACACAATTCGAAACTTACGTAAAAGATCAATGAAGTTAGTTAACGAAGCAGCAGAACTATTTGTTTTCTGTTGTGTTTAGATACCTACCTTGGCTCTCCCTACACTCACGTGACAGCCTGTGTTTATGACGTAATTTGTATAGAAGAGATAGACGAACCACGTGGCTAAATGTTGTTTGTTTACGATTGGTGAATGAGGTCCATAAGAAGTTTGAACGTAAGCCTGTTACATCTAGGTCTACCCACCTTGGCTAGCTGTACTTCAAAAGCTATTATTTCTTGGATGTCTCTCTCGGCCAGCACCGGGTCCGTGGCGTTGAGCATTTTGGTGACGTCAAGAGCATAGGCTTGATAGACTTGCAGCTTGTTGCTGTTCTCAGACAGGAAGTAGTCTGGAGACGGCATGCCAAGCTCGGCCTGGTCCAACTGGGAATAAACAAACATGAATAATGTTGAACAGGAGTCGAATGTAACAGCACTCATTATTGGTTAGCCTAGAAGGAAAAAACGTGAAATACGATAACACCAATGATTGGTGGATTGGTGGATAAGGTCGCGCGAACTGTTGTTCGGTCGTCTCGATGGCCCCTGATTCAAACCCTGCCCGATGCCCCCACCCCACCCCCGTCGTCCAGCGAGAGGTTTGGACTATGAAGTAAATTATTTTCAACTCAGAAGGAACATCCGAAACATGTCAAACAGAAAAATAAATAAATGACAAAAGTCTTCGATCCTGAAGACTCAGAATGAGTGCAGTGTTTGACATGACCACGCAAACCCAGTTGCGACATACATATTTTCCCACACTTGATGCAAACAAACCGTTGTCCAGCAGGGGTCTATTTACGTTTTCTATACGTTTTCTGTTCTCGTCTCTAACCATTGCTCTTCTTTGGGCCTCAAATGCAACACTACTAAACACCAAAAAAAAAATTCACAGAAAGCAGGGACGGGCTGGCTCTGAGGTATATGGGCCAATGCAATGGACTATTAAAGGGAAACTCTGATGGTTATGACAATTTTTGATATAATATGTGTTTTGATTTACAGATAATGAATATATTATTATTTTGTTTTTATTTGCAATAATAATTTAGTAATTGATATTTTTCTGACGTAATTTTCCTGCGTATCCAAAACGGTCAAACATTCATCGGGTTTCTATGTGACGTCACACTAGCCTACTAATTTAATCTATTGACTTATTGTATAACGGGAGACCATAGAGTTACGTTTACATTTTCGTCAAAGAAATATATCTTCGTCTCAACAGTTAGATCTAGGATCTTGTAAGCAAAGAAAACAATGCGTGTTAAAGGAGATTTACATGCTTGACTAACCACGGCAGTGTGTATCTTCTCGCCTGACCACTCAACACACAACAAACACTATCACTTGGTTGTCTTGTCATGACTGACTACACTAGCCTTACACTGACCAGTTTGTTCAAATCAGGCAGACCTGCGATCTATTTACTTCTTGGGACAGGGAGGGGCTTAGATGAAAATGTTACTTTTTTTCTCGAGTTGGTTGTCCTAATGCTTTTAAATCTTACTATCTATATATAACAGTACCATAGCGATTGACTAGGCCGTCACTAAGCCTAACAGCCTAACAGCTACTGTAAGAATGAAACGATACGATTGGTCAAATCTAGTTTGCCTTTCAGTATTGTTGATGGAAGTGACGTATGCCTAACCTAATAACAAAATCTAAATGAACCCCGTTTTTTTTGAGATGTCAAGAATTTACTGACTAATTTTATTAAATATAAATATTTCTAAGCATTTAAATAAAAAATGGTAAAATGTTTACTATTTCAACTTTTTACGCAGAATTTAAATATGTCTATAACTCAAATTTGAAAAACCATCGGAGTTTCCCTTTAAGCTGCTTTAAAATAGCAGCAATGTCCGAAATGTAATATAAACGATTTTTATAAAATTCTCTTACAAAGTGGCCCACGGAGTGTCGCAACTGCCATTATCTTTTATAAAAGATCTGTGATGTGTGATAGTAGCAGTGGCGTAACTAAGGGGGGGGGGGAGGGGGGGAGAAATTTAAAATCCCCCCGGGCCCCCACCTAGGGGGGGCCCCCAAATGGGTGTCCGAAATTTATTTGTAAATACATAAATTTATATATTTGATTGACAAATAGTGTCAACGGGTGTCTTTTTTTTCAACATTTATGGATTAAAAATTTATCACAAAGACTAAATCTAGATCTAGGTCTATCAGTACGTTGACTTTGTTGACATTTTAAAAATATTTTTTCCCACAGAGATCAAAGTTTTTTTTAAAGTTAGTTTTACATTTTAAACTTTGTTGCCACGAATAAAACTGCATGATATACAGCGAATTCCAGGTATCTTGTTACCTTTACTAATAATAGATCTAAATGGCGAGTATTTTATGGCTATACTAATTAACCTGGAATCAAAATTTACAGAATCGAGTATAACAGATTCAAAAGTTATTCTTAATAATGCTAGAATAGTCCATTATTCGGGTTTGGCGTCTATAATTTCAGAATTAAACTTCACACTCGAGTTATTACCCCTCTATTCATCTTTCCTCAATCCAATGGAAACTCTATTTTTATTTCCATCTAATCCTTTTGCTTTCGCACAAAACATAAACAACAAACAATAACGTAATATCATATAATATTAGCACATCCTTCCTTTTGAAGTTATTATCACGCCCTTCCTTTTAAAGTTCTTAAGAGTGATATCTACCATTTGCGGGGCCCTATGCAAAGCGGATCGCGCGGGGCCTAGTCTGGGTAGGGATGAGCATAATGTCAATATTATTTTTTTTAAATTTGAAAATAGGCCTACTTTCGTCTTTGCAATATATTTTTATCAAATGAAAGCTCGCAATGCCACTTTTTATTTATTGGCACCCCAAAATGTCAATTTCGTCTATTCTTCAGGAGATTTGAATAAATTCAAAAAAAGTTCAGGACTTTATCGTATATTTTGCCTTTTATGAGATTTCCTGGAGGCCCTGGAAAATCAGGAGGTCACGAAAACCCTGTTATTTTATATACGTTATAATGGTTTAATTTAATAATGTACACTTAGAATTAGCGCGTGTCCTATGAAAGCGCGGGGCCCACTGCGACCGCATAGGCTGCAGTGGCCTAAGGCCGGCCCTGTCTACTAGGAACTTTAACAATTCGTCCACTTCTGGTTGTCTTGACTGGCACAACAAGTTCTCTAGACGTTGGTCTATAACTGTCTGTTTCGTTTGTTCCAACAGTTTGCAGTTCATTGTCTCCATCGGTATCATAGTACCCAGAGATGTCTTCATCGAAACTCTTATTCAAAAAGCGTTGATTTCTTCTGTATGTTTTTCCGTTTGTCTTTATGATGTAAAATCTGGGTGCTGAATGTTTTTTATAACTGCTTTCTGCCATGTTTGACCTAGACGAACTCTCCGACAGAATTATCTTTAGGTAGTCTTGCTTTTGCATTGTATTTCACTTTGCTTTTCATCTGTCGTTCGTTGAGTAATGTCTCTGCATTTTCAGCTACCGATGGTTTCAATAGTTTGGGATCAGTTCGAATGATTCCCTGAGTCTTCTACTCGTCACCAGTTGTGATGGTGAATACGGCAGTCCACTTATCGGAGTATTTCTATACTCGAGCATAACGAGATATGGATCTTTCCCACTTTTGTATGCTCTGAATCCTTTTGCTTGCGCACAAAACATAAACGTAGTACCATATAATATTAGGACAGAATCTTCTTCATGCAGTGGAAAATTAAGAATTTTTTGCCTATCTGAAATTCTGGTCAAAGCTCTTGCTCACAATTAATATAGTTCGGAAGAAACTACAAAAGTCTGGACTGCATATACGGAAAGCTGCTAAAGAAATTAAAACCCTTTCATGCTTTCTGCAAAATGATGAGAAACTGACAAAAACCCAATCCATCAAAAAAGCAAAAGAAGGTAGTGAATACTATGGATTCCGTGTAATCCCTGTGGGAAGCGTGGTTGAGAGGCTAAGTGCGCTTGAACTTGGCTTGTCTTGGCTACCTAGAAGGGGACTCGAGGTTCCACACCCGACTCGGGCAGAGTTGCGTTTACTGAGCGCCTAAAGGCAGAACGGAAAATTCCTAGATTGGACCAAAGCGCTCTGAGCATGCTATAAGCATGAAAGTAACGCTATATAAAAGCTATAATAATAATAATCAAAACAACCAGAAGAAAGAAAAGACTTGATGGGAAGTTGAGTTCTAATGTAGGACTGTCAATAGAACTGCAATTCAAACGTGTTGCGACAGAAGTGCTGGACAGATTTCATATGGAGATGAAGGGCAGATTTCAAAGGCTGGAAAGAAAATGGATACCTTTGGGTTTCTTCTAGAACAAAGACACCTGTTAGATGAAGACCCGCTTATGACAAACTGTGCTACTTTTCCTGTTTGTATGATGAAATAAATGGAAAATCGCTTTTTCAATGATGTCATTGATGCACGAGCACTTTTCATCAACAAACCAGTAATACAATCACCAATAGACATATTGAGGAAACAGGCTTCATATGGTAATTACGTGTGCTCAAACTTTGCAACCTCCTCCGAATACTGCTAGCTCAGGCCACTTCCATTCCTTCATGTGAGAGATCATTCTCAAAGCTCAAGTTCATCAAAAGCTATCTCAGGAGCACAATGACACAAGAAAGGCTTATCATGGCTTTAATGTCAGTGAAGTCACAAATACTAGAAAGTATCGATGTAGTTGATGTTATAGATGTCTTTGCTGCACAGAATGCACGACGTGAAGCGATATCAATTGAGATTTGTCACTTGTGCATTATTTAACTAATAAACAAAGCTTTTATTCATTAAAAGAGTCTTGATTACTTTTTGTTAAGTTTACTGATATACTGAACCAATTTGATTTGGGGCTTATATATTTTTGCGTACATTAGTCCATGTCATATGTCGAATGTCAAAATGCAAGGGGCCCCCAAAGAGGTCAATCCCCCCGGGCCCCCAAATCCCTAGTTACGCCCCTGGTGATAGTAGCCACATGTGGTTTCCGTAATGATAGTCCATATCATAATAGTTTAGTTAGTTGAGGATTGTCTGCCTCATCATTTGCATATTTACTAAGAGTATGAAAACTCTGAACTCAAACCTCTGATGCTGCTGCTTTACCTAAACATGGGAAAGGCTTTGGGAGTTTACCCTGTGGGAAAATCAGGAGCAGGCCACTCATAGGCAGCTTGCAGCATGCACAGGAGCAGAGCCTGCGACGCCGCTGATTCCAAACTGTTTCGGCATTAGCCGTTCCTTTAGATACATCAGAAACAAGGCATGCGTTATGACTACGCTGCTGTATGCCAGTGAATCGTTGACCACCTACGCAAAGCGACTTCCGTTTCCTATAGGGCCCCACAATGGTTAAGTCCGGCCCTGCTATTTTGTGACGGGTGAGTACTACTTTTTGTGCGTAGGGTAACTCTAGTTCAACTTGCAGAAATAAAAGAGTGATCTTTCCCTTACTTCTTGACCAAACTCTTGAGCCATGAAGAGAATTATATATATAGATTAGACTAGTCAGTGGGTGTTAGGACTTCGATGGGTAGCTTCGTATTACGGGCAGGGACTCGACTGTGGCCTATTCAGTATTAAACTTCATTCAAGTCTATAACGGTCTGCACTTAGTCCTTTAACCTTGTTAATGCGTAGGCATTGTTCTATTGCAGTTTAAACACATATAATACACCTGTACACAGTACAAGAAATCCAGAGTAATCTGTTGAAGTCAGACAGCCATCAACAACTACAAGGGCACGGCCTATCACAATGCTATAATTTTTTATCATCTTTTTTTCTCATTTTATTATAATCTTACTATTAACTTATATTTTTAATTATCGCCTTATTGTCATCTTATTATCATCTTATAATGGACATAAATTCGTTTACCTGGATTATGTTCACCTCTGAGTTCTTGTCGTCAGGGGCGACTGCTTGCTCAATGATGATCTTGGTGTGTTGATGAAAAAGTTTGACCAGGAGAGACAGGACATCGTAGTTCTGATTGCGAGGCTCCTTGCGTAGAACTGGCCAGCCACCAAGGTCATTAATGAAAGCCTTCATCGGTTCAAGGCCGATTATATCTGTTTGAGCTAAAACATACACATTTATGGGTAAGTGCAGCGGTAAGATATTTTTTTGTCTGTGTGGTTAGTGACCAGGTCAAATGCTAGAAAACTATAAACTTTGAAGATTTTCATGGGTCCACTATACACAGTAATCTTCTTTTCCCGTTTTCACAATTGCTCTTTTCAGCTTGCAATTTCTTCATCGGGTCAAAACGAAAACCGCCAAAAAAAAACAAACCAGGATGGACACGGAACTCAAAAACGGCTCTAACGCCTTTCCCTATAAATGTGTCTGTTTATATATTTTTGCCAAAGAATTACTAGCTAATCGGCCACACATTACAAACTAGGGTTTGACCGTCATAATTATTGAAAGTCTAGTAAAATTTAAATATAAATTTGATTTTGAAGTCTAGACAATCCATATCTGGAACACACATAAGTTAGCGGGCATTCCGCATGTATTCATTAAAGAGCTAAATAAATACATACATTTTGCTAAAAATTTTGTAAATCTGGATCTATATGACTATCATTAGCATTTTATTTACTCTAAGTATATTTATACACTCGTTTTACCAGGAATCTTTTCGGATAGGGAGAACGGCAATCGGGGCTGGGTAAAAAAATTCCATTTTTTAAAATGTATCATTCATTAGTTATTGAGCAAACTAATCGCTCTTACTAAATACTGGTTTTGGGGTCCTCACATCATTCATCTTTATATTGTTCCTTCGTAAAGTTGCCTCAGTTAAGGTATGTAACAATATAAAATGCAATGAAAAAAATCGAATATTTTCACAATTTAGGCAAAGGCGGAGGATGCGTTCTTAAAAAGGAGTAGACTTACGTGTCTTTCTTATGTCTAATTTATGGTAATTCTAAATGTCCATAATGGAATCAATTGTGTATGTCTACATTAGACACGACATTTGGTTGCCTTGTCGTGTGGTCAAACACTCTTGACTGTCAGTGGCGTAACTAAGGGGGGGGGGATGGGGGAGGATTTTAAAATCCCCCCGGGCCCCCCCTCCCAAATGGGTGTTCGAAATTTATTGTAAATACATAAATTAATATATTTGATTGACAAATAGTGTCAACGGGTGTCTTTTTTTTTTTCAACATTTATGGATTAAATTTATCACAAAGACTAAACCTAGATCTAGGTCTATCAGTACGTTGACTTTGTTGACATTTTAAAAATATTTTTTCCCACAGAGATCAAAGTTTTTTTTAAAGTTAGTTTTACATTTTAAACGTTGTTGCCACGTATAAAACTGCATGATATACAGCGAATTCCAGGTATTTTGTTACCTTTACTAATAATAGATCTAAATGTCGAGTATTTTATGGCTACACTAATTAACCTGGAATCAAAATTTACAGAATCGAGTATAACAGATCCAAAAGTTATTCTTAATAATGCTAGAATAGTCCATTATTCGGGTTTGGCGTCTATAATTTCAGAATTAAACTTCACACTCGAGTTATTACCCCTCTATTCATCTTTCCTCAATCCAATGGAAACTCTCTTTTTATTTCCATCTAATCCTTTTGCTTTCGCACAAAACATAAACCACAAACAATGGCGTAATATCATTTAATATTAGCACATCATTCCTTTTGAAGTTATTATCACACCCTTCCTTTTAAAGTTCTTAAAAGTGATATCTACTAGCAGGGCCGCCCTAAACGAAACGGATCGCGCGGGGCCTAGTCTGGGTAGGGATGAGCATAATGTCAAAATTATTTTTTTTGAATTAGAAAATAGGCCTACTTTCGTCTTTGCAATAAATTTATATCAAATGAAAGCTCGCAATGCCCCTTTTTATTTATAGGCACCCCAAAATTTCAATTTCGTCTATTCTTCAGGAGATTTGAATAAATTAAAAAAAGTTCAGAACTTTATCGTATATTTTGCCTTTAATGAGATTTCCTGGAGACCCTGGAAAATCAGGAGGTCACGAAAACCCTGTTATTTTATATACGTTATAATGGTTTAATTTAATGTTTGACCTAGACGAACTCTCCGACAGTATAATCTTTAGGTAGTCTTGCTTTTGCATTGTATTTCACTTTGCTTTTCATTTGTCGTTCGTTGAGTAATGTCTCTGCATTTTCAGCTACCGATGGTTTCAATAGTTTGGGATCAGTTGGAATGATTCCCTGAGTCTTCTACTCGTCAGCAGTTGTGATGGTGAATACGGCAGTCCACTTATCGGAGTATTTCTATACTCGAGCATAACGAGATATGGATCTTTCCCACTTTTGTGTACTCTGAATCCTTTTGCTTTCGCACAAAACATAAACAACCAACAATGACGTAATGCCATATAATATTAGCACAGAATCTTCTTCATGCAGTGGAAAATTACGAATTTTTTGCCTATCTTGAATTCTGGTCAAAGCTCTTGCGCCCAATTAATATAGTTCAGAAGAAACTACAAAAGTCTGGACTGCATATACGGGAAGCTGCTAAAGAAATTAGTACCCTTTCATGCTTTCTGCAAAATGATGAGAAACTGACAAAAACCCAATCCATCGAAAAAGCAAAAGAAGGTAGTGAATACTATGGAATCACTGTAATCAAAACAACCAGAGAAAGAAAAGACTTGATGGGAAGTTGAGTTATAATGTAGGACTGTCAATAGAACTGCAATTCAAACGTGTTGCGACAGAAGTGCTGGACAGATTTCATATGGAGATGAAGAGCAGATTATAAAGGTTGGAAAGAAAATGGATACCTTTGGGTTTCTTCTAAAACCAAGACACCTGTTAGATGAAGACCCGCTTATGACAAACTGTGCTAATTTTCCTGTTTGTATGATGAAATAAATGGCAAATCGCTTTTTCAATGATGTCATTGATGCACGAGCACTTTTCATCAACAAACCAGTAATACAATCACCAATAGACATATTGAGGAATCAGGCTTCATATGGTAATTACGTGTGCTCAAACTTTGCAACCTCCTCCGAATACTGCTAACCCAGGCCACTTCCATTACGTCATGTGAGAGATCATTCTCAAAGCTCAAGTTCATCAAAAGCTATATCAGGAGCACAATGACACAAGAAAGGCTTATCATGGCTTTAATGTCAGTGAAGTTACAAATACTAGAAAGTATCGATGTAGTTAATGTTATAGATGTCTTTGCTGCACAGAATGCACGACGTGAAGCGATATCAATTTAGATTTGTCACTTGTGCATTATTTAACTAATAAATAAAGGTATTATTCATTAAAAGAGTCTTGATTACTTTTTGTTAAGTTTATTGATATACTGAACCAATTAGATTTGGGGCGTATATATTTTTGCGTACATTATCCCATGTCATATGTCGAATGTCAAAATGTAAGGGGCCCCCAAAGAGGTCAATCCCCCCGGGCCCCCAAATCCCTAGTTACGCCCCTGTTGACTGTTATCAATAGTAAAGTAAAGTTCCTCTTTCAGACCTTGCGATCTACAGAGCAGATGATGTAAAGGCCATCTGTATCTGTGACCCTCGGTCAACAAGGCCAGCACAACGACCAACCGCCTATATTTTTCCCTATCTAATGCCAGGTACCCAATTAGAGATGAATGGACTCAAAGGCGCCCAAAAATCCCGTACTTAAAAATCCCAGTCTTCATCAGGATTCGAGTCCGGGACCCCCGGTTCGGAAGCCAAGAGCTTTACCGCTCAGCCACCGCGCCTTCAATCTAATCAATAAAATTATGAAATTGTTGACCCGGATTCGAACCCGTGCCCTCTGTCATCACGTCCTGCTGGTGGTTTGGGCATAGGTGCAACAATCCTCCATTTTGAAGGAACCCCCGAAACATGTAAAACAAAAACAAAAAAAACAAGCATTTCTTTAGAGCGAAAAAAAAAGGGATATTATCGTGTGTTTTTTTTTTTCATATTACCCATAATATGCATTCCGCTTCGGTCTATGTTTACTCTAAGGTGTCAGTATTAGATCTACTCTACATAAAAAATCTGGCCAGGGTGTTCATCCAATCCTCTGTAAATGTCAAATTACACAACCAGCAACATAAACAAATTTAGGTGATGAAAAGCTGACATTTAACCCATGACCTTTGATCTAATCATGTCCGGAGTTACCAAACTTTGATAAGTTTCGTCATTATTAAAAAAAATGTCAAAATATTTAAATACATTAAAAAAAAATATGGCCAAATTTTGTGTAATTTTTTTTTTTACTTTGCTGTAGGTTAATATGTTAATTGCTTGGTGGCTGAGTGGTAAGGCGCTTGGCTTAAGAACTTAGGAGTCTAGGATTTGAATCTCGAAAAAGGCTGGATTTTGAACTTGTGTTTTTTCGTTTTGTTTTTTTGTTTTGCCTTAGAGTCCACCCAATTCTAATGGGTACCTGACATTAGTTGGCAAATGTAAAGGCGGTTGGTCTTTGTGCTTATCTAATTGTCTAAAGCAGTGTTTCCCAAACTTTTTCCTTAACGGAACACTTCTCCCATTTTGAGTATTTAGCGGAACACTTTTCTTATTTTTTTCGCGAGGTTAATTCACGTGGTGGCCTACTAGTTAATTACTCCAGTAGTTCGCGGAACACATATTCAGGCCTCGCGGAAGACGAGGGTTTCGCGGAACACAGTTTGGGAACCACTGGGTGTAAAGTTTCAACTTGATCCGAGAATGTGTGTGGGAGAAATAACGTGCTCAAAATTTGTCCCGGACAGACAGAGTTGATGTAAGCTTATTAAAAATGTGTACGTTTTGTAATAGTCTTTTCAATATTCTTTATAGTCAGTATATATGATATTATTCCCCGAAGACAGAAAGAAATAGGATGTAGTCATAAAATATAGATCATGCATCTCCCATTACTGTTTGGACGTTTGGCTTTAATGGGAACATTGTCTGGTCTGGTTTCTCTTTCATCCCAGCAATATAGAAGTCTAGAAATACAAAGTTTTATTATGGAGATCTCGAGGGCATTGTTAACATAGTTTAATACTACGGAATATAATACAGTGTAGTAGATTTTATACATTCAAGGCGGCGAGGAATGGAACGGGGTAAAAAATGTTCCTTTTTTTTTTTCTTTTAATCTAACATTCTTTAGTATAAAAGAGGTATCGCATTTTTGTTTTTTTTTTAATTATTTTGTTCATAAAACTAAAATGTTATTTAACCTTGGTTAGGCCAATAATAGAATATGCATCCTCTGTTTGGGACCCCTCAACTCAAGAAAACATTAAGAAACTAGAACAGACACAAAATAGAGCAGTGCGATTCATAACAAACGAATATTCACATTTGACTAGAGTAACACCTTTAGTAAAATCACTAAATTTAGAAAGCCTTCAGGACAGAAGGCTCAAAAGTAAAGTAGCAATAATACATAAAACACTGAACCATAATCTTCAAATACAAAAACAAAATTTAATAAAATACTCTGAAAGACACAAAGATAAAGGCACATTCCTCGTCCCATATGCTAGGACAAATTTGTACAAATACTCCTTCTTCCCTAGTGCTATTAGAGCATGGAATGGGTTGCCTGAGCTAGCCAGGAAAACCAGTGACTTGGCAGAATTTAAGTCATTGGTTAATATGCATGACTAAATGCATGACGCGTAGGACGTAATCATCTTCTTTTTTGAAGTAACGTCTGTATTATATAAGATAAGATGTTTTTCTTGTTATAACGCTTTAGTTAATTGTGTAGGGGTGGTTTGAATCTCAGTGAAGACTTAGACATTCAACTTGGGGATTTTTGGGGACGCCCCCAGGTCTAACCATCTCTATTCGGTTCCTGACTTTAGTTTGAAAAAGCAACAGTGGTTAGTCGTGGTGTTGGCCACATGACAAACCTCCTTAACCATCGACCATAGAAATAGATGAGCTTTATAGATCGTTATGTCTGAAAAGGGTATTATATATATATATATATATTTAAATATTTTTATCTAAATGTATATTAATTAAAAGAATCGAACCAAAAAAATTGTCTAAATTAAAGCTTCTTCATTTTTATATTGCTTTCTTAGTAGTAACCAGCAAGAAGTATATGTGACAATTATGTGACAGTAATATTAACATTAAGACTTGCTTCGTTTATCAAAGGATCAAAATGAGTGTGTCCTGTTAAAGTTTGAGAACCTTTCATCTAATGACTCTACATCAACCAGTGGTAGGAGTGGTGTCAAGATGTAGAAAGATTCTAATACTGAAATATGACTAGAGATTAGTCGGACAGTGGCCAGCCTGAGCCGGTGATTTAAACTAAATGGCTGTCACTAGCGCCACCTAATGGTGGATTTCACGCAATGAGTCTTAGGGGATCAGGCCAGTTACTTCCTGGTGAGAAGCTGAAGACCAAAGCGCCGTATAGTCAATACATATCTCAATATGTATAAATAAAAGTAAACATATAGTCTCTGTATTTTTGAACACTATAGTAGCTTTACAGATTCAGAGATTTTGATGTAATAATTTAAAAAGAAAAAGTTCTCCTTGCAATCTATCGGGCTGATGATGTAAAAGTCATCTGTTTTTGTGGCCCACGGTTAATGAGGATGTCATGTGACTAGCCCAACGACCAACCGCCTTTACTTTTCCTCAACAAATGTCAAGTATACATTAGAGTTGGGTGGACTCAGAGGTGCCCTAAAGATTCTGAAACTTAAAATCCCAGTCTTCACCAGGATTCGAACTCGGGACCCCCGGTTCGAAGGCCAAGCGCTTTACCACTCAGCCACCGCGACTCCCTGGAATAATTTTAATAATTAATCATTAATTGAAAATCAACCGAAAACATTCACGTGGTGGTCTGAAAAAAATCTCCAAACTAACAATGAAACGAAGTTGGTTTGTATATGTTTGTGTGTGTGTGTTGTTGTTGTTGTTGTTTTTGCCTTAAATATTTATTTCTCTACATCAACTTCTTTGAAATCCATACACTTCTCTCTGGGATGTTTCCGCCTCTCCAACTGGCCCAAACGGAGAGAGTGAGAGAGGAGAGAGAGAGAGAGGAGAGAATAGGACAGTTGTCTGGTCGTGTGGTTTGCGCTTCAGACTTACATCACGTTGGGTCAACGTTCGAACCCTTCGATCTGTCGTCCCTTGGCTTTCTGAAGGATTTTTGGGGACAGTTGTTGACGGCCGTTGACGTATAGCCCACAACTCCTGGTAGAAAACTGAACCGCTATAGGCGTATAATCTGAACGTATAAAACTTGAACTAACTTCTTTACTGAACAAAACTAAATATAGAACGTTTATTACGATATAAACAAATTCAACTTGAGATAAAATGAAATCAATGTAGTTGAATTTAGTGATAATATTTAATGTTATTCTAAACAAAATCTAGCTCACTACAATAACACTTTTCAGGCTCACGTTTTGGAGTCGTCTGCCCTAACTAAGCCCGCAGACGACATTGACACCCATCTTGCATCATTCACAACCAACCGCTGGCCACTACCCACCCTCACCACACACACACACACTCCATAACAGGGACGTAATAATTTTTATCTCTGAAGTGACGTCGAAAACTTTTAAGGTAGTCAGACATACTGAAGGAGAGGACAGGAGTGAATACAAGAGACTGTTTTAGATAGAGTAAAAGAGAGAGAGAATAAAGGAGTGAGTTAGAGTGAGGCGGAAGGAGAGAGAGAGAGAGAGCTTCTCTAACATCAAGCATATTTTAATTTATTTACAGTTGGTATTTTTAACATTCTCAAAATGCATCTAATTACTTTCGTTAATTTACATCCCTTTATTTTCAATATGCACACTTTATCTTTATTATCTATATGAGCACTATGTGTTGTTACCGATGACTGTTATGTATATTTTGTGGACTTTGTCTTATCAGTATTTTTACTAATGATTGGTTTTACTTTTTCTTAGTCTTCTCCCTTCTATAGAAAATAAATACATACGTCTCTTGTTTGCTAGGAATAAAACCCAAAACTGAGTTGAAATACACACGACACACATTATTGTAACACACTGCATTGCATTGAGTCTCACTTTTAATGAACAGATTCACTGAACAAAACCGACTTGAAACTAACTTTGACGTGAATCGCAAGACATTTTGTGGTGAATTGTCAACTTACTGTCATTCAAACAAGAATTATAGAAGGTCTTCGCCTTGATGGTCACTGGCAGATCTTCTTTTGGGTTGATAGGAAGCTCCAGCAAATCTAAAGAAACAAAGAAATATTATAACAGTATGGTATACAAGGTGCTCCAAATTGCTATAGAACAAAGAAATAATGTAACAGTATGGTATATAAGGTGCTCCAAAGTGCTATAGAACAAATAACTATTGTAACAGTATGGTATATAAGGTGCTCCAAAGTGCTATAGAACAAATAAATATTGTAACAGTATGGTATATAAGGTGCTCCAAAGTGCTATAGAACAAAGAAATGTTGTAACAGTATGGTATAAAAGGTGCTCCAAAGTGCTATAGAACAAAGAAATAATGTAACAGTATGGTATATAAGATGCTCCAAAGTGCTATAGAAGAAAGAAATAATCTTATAAAATATATTACAGACGTTCCTACAGAAAAGAAGATAATTACGTCCTACGCATTTCATGTGTCAATCTAGTCATGCTAGGTCGTTGGTTTTCCTGGCTGATTCAGGCAACCCATTCCATTCTCTAATGGCACTAGGGAACATGGAGCACTTGTACGAATTAGTTCTAACGTATGGAATAAGAAATGTGCCTCTATCTTTGTGTCTTTCTGAGTATGTCATTAGGTTTTGTTTCTCTATCTGTGAGTTATAAAAGGTTCTCCAAAGGTCTATAGAGGAAAGAAATAATATCAGAGGAAGACTCAATAAACAAAACAAAGAAACACTAAAGAGAGCGCTCCAATACGTTTATAGAAGCCAAAGGGATAATAGGACGAAATGATATATAGAAAACTTCAATATGTCTATAGGAACCATGAAATATCGGCCATATAACCATGCGTTTACAGATCTATCAATGGAACTCATTCCCCAATCGTAAACAAACAACATTCAGTCACGTGATCTTATTGATAAAACAACAACAAAAAAAACTGTCACGTGGCCACCATCATGAATTAAA
The DNA here is from genome assembly GCF_947242115.1 of Biomphalaria glabrata. Classification (NCBI taxonomy): domain Eukaryota; kingdom Metazoa; phylum Mollusca; class Gastropoda; family Planorbidae; genus Biomphalaria; species Biomphalaria glabrata. Next base: position 4,214,379 of record NC_074723.1, read on the forward strand.
CATTAGATCGTAAATTATGTAGAAGAGATAGAAGAACCACGTGGTTAAATGTTGTTTGTTTACGATTGGTGAATGAGGTCCATTTTTATAAAGCTGGAAAAACAAAACATATGCTATACACAGAAATAACTCTTCTGAAGGACGAATGGTTAGTCTTTATGAAGTAGGGGCCTAGATTTGAGTCTTTTTTATTTGATTTCCAATGGTGTCACCTTAAGACAAGATATTCACATTTGACTAGAGTAACACCTTTAGTAAAATCACTAAATTTAGAAAGCCTTCAGGACAGAAGGCTCAAAAGTAAAGTAGCAATCATACATAAAACACTGAACCATAATCTTCAAATACAAAAACAAAATTTAATTAAATACTCTGAAAGACACAAAGATAAAGGCACATTCCTCGTCCCATATGCTAGGACAAATTTGTACAAATACTCCTTCTTCCCTAGTGCTATTAGAGCATGGAATGGGTTGCCTGAGCTAGCCAGGAAAACCAGTGACTTGGCAGAATTTAAGTCATTGGTTAACACGCATGACTAAATGCATGACGCGTGGGACGTAATCATCTTCTTTTTTTGGAAGTAACGTCTGTATTATATAAGATAAGATAAGACAAGATGGACGCACTTACTTTTGAGTATGACCTGGATCTCGTCTCCAAGCATTGAGAACGTGGTGTAGCTGTGCTTGTCTTCCGGAACAACATTCATCTTGTTCCAGTTCCCGCAGGCAAAGTCAAAGAAGTCATCACACGGGTGGACGCTGGGGTCAATGGAGGTCAATAACCTGGAGGCTGGGAGAGAAATAATGAAGGAATTGGCCAGAAGTGTTCTTTTTGGTGTGTGCAGAGAGCTTCAGTCAAATGAGTATACGATACACAAGTGGGAGGAGAGGAGACAGAGATGGGGGGTGGGGGGTGGGAGCAGAGGAGAGTGAAAGATGGTAAAAAGAAAATACGGCACGAAGGAGTGTAGAGTGTACATTCAGGCCGGACATTATCTGAAGTGGGGGCGTGATGGTTGAGTGGTAGAGCGCTTGGCTTCGAACCGAGAGCTCTCAGGTTCGAATCTTGGTGAATATTGAGACTGAATTTCTGATTTTTAGGACACCCCCTGTGTCCACCCAACTCTAATGGATTTGGGAGAATGCAAAGACTGTTGGTTGTTAATATAAGTAAAGAGTTTCAAAAGAAAATCTCGTTAAAAGTACTTCTGGGTGTTATGTATTTGAATACGAGGCTGGACATTGGATAATACTGATTAGGTGATGTAGTGGTATCGGGAGTAGAGAACAATGTGGATATAGACTTACCCGCATTCACACAACCTTTAGATAAGCAGATGTCTTGCAACTTGATATTTGGTGGTATATGTCCAGTGTATGCACCCGAGGCCTTGCTATCCTCGATGTCTGCTGTGAACCAAACATGGATGTTAGCACATTAACACTTTTTAAGAACACAAAAAAATCAACAAATCGTAAAATGTAATGAAAACACTCTTTAATTATTTTTTTTTTAATGGAAGCAAGACGATGTACCAAATTTTTAATTAAAAGAAAACAACAAGAGGGTTTCATGAATCAACCAGGACAATCAACGTCTTTGTCAATGTAAGAGTGGGCCTAACAATTGGGATTATATGGCTTCTTTCGGTCTCAAAGCATCTATGAATAATCTTATCTTATCTTATATAATACAGACGTTACTTCCAAAAAGAAGATGATTACGTCCTACGCGTAATGAATCTAGTCATGCATGTTAACCAATGACCTAAATTCTGCTAAGTCATTGGTTTTCCTGGCCGGTTCAGGCAACCCATTCCATGCTCTAATAGCACTAGGGAAGAAGGAGCAAATTTGTCCTAGCATATGGAACGAGGAATGTGCCTTTACCTTTGTATCTTTCTGAGTATTTTATTAGATTTTGTTTTTGTATTTTAAGTTCAGTGTTTTATGTATAATTGCTACTTTACTTTTGAGTCTTCTTTCTTAAAGGGTTCTAAATTTAGTGCTTTTACTAAAGGTCTAGTCAAATGTGAATATTCGTTTGTTATGTTTTCATGGTTATAGGTCAAATTGAGTTTTCTTTATGCATTGTGAAAGTCTGATTTTTTGTAACAGTAACAAACAAATAACCTTTTTATTATTACAAACAATAACCTTTCTAATATGACAAACAAATAACCTTATCTTATCTTATATAATACAGACGTTACTTCAAAAAAGAAGATGATTACGTCCTACGCGTCATGCATTTAGTCATGCATATTAACCAATGACTTAAATTCTGCCAAGTCACTGGTTTTCCTGGCTAGCTCAGGCAACCCATTCCATGCTCTAATAGCACTAGGGAAGAAGGAGTATTTGTACAAATTTGTCCTAGCATATGGGACGAGGAATGTGCCTTTATCTTTGTGTCTTTCAGAGTATTTAATTAAATTTTGTTTTTGTATTTGAAGATTATGGTTCAGTGTTTTATGTATGATTGCTACTTTACTTTTGAGCCTTCTGTCCTGAAGGCTTTCTAAATTTAGTGATTTTACTAAAGGTGTTACTCTAGTCAAATGTGAATATTCGTTTGTTATGAATCTCTCTGCTCTATTTTGTGTCTGTTCCAGTTTCTTAATGTTTTCTTGAGTTGAGGGGTCCCAAACGGAGGATGCATATTCTATTATTGGCCTAACCAAGGTTAAGTAACATTTTAGTTTTATGTTCTTATTTGATTTATAGAAATTTCTTTTAATAAATCCTAATGCTTTGTTTGATTTTTTTGTAGTTTCATCAATATGTGGATTCCATGATAGTTTTTCATTTATTATAACACCTAGGTATTTTGCGTTTTTAGTCTGTGATACTGGTTTGCCATGAATAAGATAAGTGGAATTAATTTGTTTTAGTTTTTTTGTTACTCTTAACAACTGATATTTTTCTGGGTGGAAAGACATGCTCCAATTTGATTCCCATTTCTGTAATTCATCTAATTCTCTTTGTAAAATATATGTGTCTTGTGTTGTTTTTATTGTTCTATATATTATGCAATCGTCTGCAAATAATCTGACTTTTGTTCCTGAACTTGGTAAATCATTTATGTAATTTAAAAATAGTAGTGGACCCAAGACTGTACCTTGAGGTACACCTGAGTTTACTGTTATCGGTGTTGATTTAGAGCCATTTATTATTACAGTTTGTTCTTATTATTATTACAGTTTGTTCTCTCCCTATCAGAAAGTCTTTAATCCACTGATGCAGTGGACCATTAATTAATATTTTAATTTTTTAAGCAAACTATGGTGGTGAACTTTGTCAAAAGCCTTAGAAAAATCTAGTAAGATAGCATCTATTTGTTCACTATTATCTAAACCTTTTGAAAAATCATCAATTAGTCCTATTAGTTGTGTTTCACATGATCTATATTTCCTAAAGCCATGTTGGTATGGTGTGAGGACATTATGTTTGTCTAAGTGGTTTATGATGTTGCTACATATTATGTGTTCTAGGATTTTACATGTGATGCTGGTAAGTGATATTGGTCTGTAGTTCCCTGGGTCAGATTTTTCTCCTTTTTTAAATAGGGGGGTGACATTAGCTTCTTTCCAGTCCTTTGGTACTCTGCCCTGGTTAAGTGAAGCCTGAAAGAGTATTTTGAACACTGGGGCTAGCTCATTACTTAGTTCTTTGAGTAATCTAGCTGGAATACCATCAGGTCCAGAAGCTTTATTTGGTTTGGTGTTGGCTAATAGTTTTTGAATTCCATTTTCTTGTACTACTATATCTTCTATGTTGTCTACTTGGTTCAAATTCAGTAATATGTCTTTGTCTCCTGGGGCTGAGAATGCTGATGCAAAGTATTTGTTTAGAATGTTTGCTTTAGTTTCATTATCATTATGTATTATGTTATGTTCATCTTTTAATGGCGCTACGCCTGTTGTTTCCATTTTCTTAGACTTAATGTATGACCATAGGTTTTTGTTGTTATCTTTAGATATTACATTGTTTATGTATTCACTCTGCAGCTGTCTGCTTACTTTTTGGGTTAAGTGTTTAATTTTTATATACTTTTTGTAAACTCTTTCTGCATTAGTTTCTTTAAATTTTCTATAGAGGTTTTCCTTCTGTTTACAAAGCTTCTTTAGTCTATTATTAAACCAGCATTTATTTATTTTGTTTGATGTGTATTTAGTTGGTATATGATTTTCTATAATTCTTTTAAGATGGTTTTTAATGAAATTCCAGAGGTCATCGACTGGTTGGTTAATGTCTTTTTCTAATAAGAATGTTTGTTGAAAGTTTAGTGCAGCTTGGTGTAGTTGTGTTAGGTTACATTTATTCCAGAGTAAGATTTTTCTTTTGGGTTTTGTATTGGCTACTGCTTTTATCTGACTGTGTATTTTTATGATCTCATGGTCTGATAGACCAGGGATAATTTCATAATCAACTACTAATCCAGGTCTGTTGGTTAAGAAGAGATCTAATGTGTTGTTTAATCTAGTTGGCTTTTTAATGATTTGATCTAAACTTAGGTTGTGTAAAGTTTCTATGAAAAGCTCATTTATGTCCTTAAGGTTTTGGTGTTTATCTATGGTTAGTGTTTTCCAATTTATATCAGGTAGGTTGAAATCACCCATAATCCAAAAAACTGCATTTTTATTTGTCTCTTTAAGTGTAGTAATCTGATTACATAGTTCCTGCATGTATTCTAAACTAGAATTTGGAGGTCTGTAAATGCTGCCTATTATTAGGGATGTTGAGGTGGTATTAATTTTACAAAATGTTGATTCTACATTTTTTGAGTTAGGTAAGGTAATTTCTTCTGCTATAAGAGTGTTTTTTATTGCTAAAAGAACTCCTCCATGATTATCAGCCCTATCTTTTCTAAAAATTTCATAATTACTATTGAAAATTTCTGCATTATAAATTTCAGGATGCAGCCAAGTTTCTGTTCCTGCAATTATGTCTGGTTTCTCACATTCTAATAAAATTTCTAAGTCTGCTGTTTTGTTCCTAATGCTTTGAAAATTTATAACTAAGGTTTTAAGGTATTTTGGTATTACTTCTTTAGTAGGTTTGTTTAGTGAGGCTGTTGTATTAATTTTAGTAGATTTAGGTTTAACAGGAGTGGATCTGGCTAGTGGTTGGTGACTTTGGTTCGGGATGGTGTTTAGGATGTTGTATGGGCTAGAAGTGTCCGCATCAAAGGAATCAAACAGTCCTGATGTAAACTGAGGTAACCCACACGGTACACAGTGCCATGATGCGTCTTTGTTGCCTAAGGCATAATACACAGGTGTATTCATATGGAGACATGATGCATGGTACCATTCATCGCAGGTGTCACATTGAATGGCTTTCTGTTTCAGGGTGCATATTTTTTTGCAGATGTTGCATCTATCTTTAGATCTAGGCCTTGGATTTGACTCTACATCTCCTGCTATTAATATTAACAGTGATAGGTATTTATTTCTGCTGTGTCTGATTGAATATTATAAACAAATAAGCTTTCTAATATAACAAAGAAATTACCTTTCTAACATTATAAACGAATAACCTTTCTAATATTATACACAAATAACCTTTCTAATATTACAAATAATTAACCTAGTTTTGTGGCTTTAATATAAAAAAAAATTCACAATTCTACGGGGAATTTTTAACGAGAGCTGATACATACTCAGAAAGAAACCTCACAAAAATGTTAGTTTATTTGTTAATGGATTAATTTTATTTACTGTACGGGGACTTTGTACAGACTAAGAGTAACTCATAAAGACTGATGTGTTCACTGATGCGAGGTTTCAAACTTGTTTGTCTACGACTCTCTCGAGAATCAAGCTCTGTGGGCTATTGTGCAGGATCCGTTTTGCAAAAAAAAGCACTTCCTGTTTACATTGATACACGTCACGTGATCTTTCCCCCGGAAGTGACCAAAAAAAAAAGCAATAATAATATTATAGAACATTCATCTAGTTTAAAAATGAGCCTGTGGAATAGTACTTCTCTTAACTAGCTACGTGCCCAACCCCAAAACATTACGTTTGCAACTCATTGTTGGATTTACCAAGAGGCAACATAAACTATAGCTTAGGGCCCCCACTTGCTTGGTGGCCCCCCTAATAATTATTTTCAAGTAAAAACAACAACAAAGGAATACATTTCCTTATCTTGATAACACGGTGGTCCATATCTCATATGGATTAGGCTAGATCCGGTCCTGTCCATTAGCCAGAGGTTGTAAAGCTTGTATTGTTTATTTAAAAATAAAAGAAGAATATATAGTAACCCAACAAATAGGTCTACTCAACAGAATCAGGAAATGCCCTTCTCAAAGATGGCCGCAGACGACGGACTGAAAACTTAAATACACCCATGTAGGACAACGACTTTGTCTGAATTAGATATGGCAAAATATGCAGGTCGCAACTGCACGCTTTCCTCATCACTGGAATGGAAGACAATGCTTTAGGACGATGGATGAAATATATATATCATTATTATTATTATCGTTATAATTATTATTGTAATCTTCTTTATTATTATTTTGCTAATTACTCCAAAATAATAATTGTCGTTAAAAAAAATTCCTACCTTGACTTTGCGACTTTCTGGAAACCACAATTATAAGGGCGATAACTCCAATGGCTAGCAGAAGGCACATTATTAAGAGTAACAATTCCAGGCGTGTGCAGCTGCTAAACCAGGGGAACATCGACCTACGTCTGTTTGAGGAGCACTGACTTCTAAAAATAAAAAATATCAAGCGATTATTCCAATGGAAAGAACAAAGCAGGAGCCCATGAAGACAACAGCCTTCAGTGACGCAAGAGATGGATAGGCCACACATTTTGCAAGCCTGTATCCAACATAACATGACAAGTCTTCACTTGGAACCCTCAAGGAGTGGACGGCCAAGAGATACAGGCGAGGAGATTTGGATGCAGATGCTAAGACGTGAGGACAGTTGGAGAGTGTAGCCCCAAACCGAGACGCCTTGAGGAAGCTAGTAGGTGGCATATGCCCCAGAACCGACCGCAAGCGAAATTAAGAAAATGAGAAAAATGTACCTTTTAATCTATCTATCTATCTATCTATCTATTTATCTATCTATCTATCTATCTATCTATCTATCTATCTATCTATTATCTATCTATCTATCTATCTATCTATCTATCAATCTATCAATCAATCAATCAATCAATCAATCTATATATATATCTATATCAATCTATCTATCTATCTATCTATCTATCTATCTATCTATCTATATGTCTATCTATCTATCTATCTATCTATCTATCTATCTATCTATCTATCTATGAATGCTGGCAGCCCAAGTTACTACTGCATCGCATGCCGGCTCTGCGGAGGACTTTAGTGTTAGGTATTTTGTCTTGCCATTTAACATTTAGTATTTTTCTGAGGCAGATCATTTGGAAGTGATTGAGTGATTTCGCGTGTTTTCGGTATATTGTCCATGTTTCATAGAGAAACGCTGGATGAATAACAGCCCGATAGACCCCTAGCTACCATAAAGCGCACTTGTTTTTGGCGATTCACAAATAGATGTCATTATCGGTGTTTCCGTTTCGGGAAAGTTTGCTGCCTAGGTTGGTTTATTTCCGGTCCATTTCCTCTTGATGCTTGGATCCTGGTAGGTTTTACCTGGAGCTGGCATATATAAGACTTCAGTCATTTTTTTGTGTGTTTATAGGGAGGCCGAGGGCTTAACATGCTCTTGAAAAGTCACTGACGATGGTTGGCAGATCTGTTTGAGTAGACATCTAAGACTGATATGAAATTACTATTTAAGAAAATACTTTACTTTGTCACCATGTTCGTTAACCGTGGGCCACATCTTCACATCATCTGCCCTGTAGATCGCTATGTCTGAAAGGAGAACTTTTTTTGGCCTTATTTTCGTGCATATAACCCGCGGGCTATTCAACGTCACGAAAACAAATAGCATCAATGCTGTACAAAACCTTTAATATAACAGTTATCAATTGTGACGAATTTACGGGAAGCCATGACTTATATTGATGGCAGAAATGAGGGAAGGGTTTATACGATTTAATTTTGCTATAATTATAATTTTCATAATAGGTCAATAGGAAAATAAAATAAATCTAGCAGTTATTTCTGCTCAATTCAAAGATACATAGGCCTTTTCTAAGACAATTTCATCTCCTTTAAATACAAATTATTCTCTTCTTCTATCTTATTGAATAGGATCTTATCCTCAGCGCGTTGATATCAAAATTAGTCCTGGCTTTCACTGTTGAACCAAGAGATTATTTCCCCTGAGAGTTCTTAAGATGAGTTTCACCAATTCTTAAAGCTATCATTCTAAGTTCCGAATTCCCCTAGCTTAAGACTACCATCGAGTGTTGTGGACCACAGGACAAAGCTCTCTTTAAAATAATTGATCCGTAATTGTAGGACTAGCGTTTTTTTTTTTCTTTTTACATTCAGGCCTCTTGAGACAGTATTAAAACAAAAACATGAATTGAATATCATATGATTGGATAATGTATATCCTATATTTTATTTTGACATTCAAACTAGTTTTGACACTCGCTATCACAACCTTGTTTAAACAATGTCTCGTGGCCTCAAACAATGCTAAAATACAAGAAATATACTTTTTTAAATAACCCATTCCTACTTTATGTTCAGACAAGCCGGATATGTCCCGCGGCCTGCGGGCCCTAGTTTTGGTATTACTGATCTACTAGAGTGAATTTAGATCTGTCAAACATGAAGAATGTTCCCTTCACATTTTTTAAATATTTTGCAGATAAAAGTAGCCTATTGTGTGAAAATGGGTTTACCCGTTCGGACGACAAATTCATATCAATTATAAAAATACTGTGAAAACGGGTTTACCCGATTTGTAATAAGTTTCATTCTTTTTATAGATACAATTAGGTACTTTTTGTCTTTTTTTTTAAAGCCCTCCGGTTGTGGGAGGGACATTAAGCATACACCATGGTCTCAGTCATGATCTAAGAAAAATGTATTCCAAGTTTTATCAAGATTGGTCAAACGGGTTTGATTTTTATTCGGGGCTTACATAAACTAAATACTTTAAATTCTACTTTATTAACTATAACTATCCGTAGAAATGAGTTAGTGTATTAAAATGGGCAATCCACAAGTCGATGGTAGATTGTTTTGTCACTGTCAACCTATAATACAAAGATGTTGGGCCTAGATATGATACTGGTCTAGTAGACTGGTAATGAAATCTCAAATTGGCCCTACATATATATTCATGGATCTTTGTACTCGAAATGTAACTATAAAATAGTTCTTAAAAAAAAAAAAAAAAAAAAAAAAGGTACCGATCTCATTATAGTATGTAAAACTACTGCACATTCAAAAAGGCTGCTGTTTTTTTGAGTAAACATTCCTTATGAATTATTTTAATGATACCATTCATTTATAGATATAACAAACTTATTTTCGTCATTTATTTTGAATATTAATATAAACTGTATTTATGGAAATAGTTTTCATGCAAAGTAGTGCACAATTCTCCTTGAGCTTAACGAATTGCCAGACAACTGCTTGTAGACCATGCGTTCTATAGGACAAATGCAAATGTCGTCTGTTTAAGTGGCCCACGGTTAACAAAGGTTTCATGTGGCCAGCAAAACGACCAATCGCCTTTACATTTCCAAAAACAGTTTCAGGTGTCCATTAGAACTGGCTGAACTCAATTTTTTCCCCGTTTTTACCAGGATTCGAACCCGGGACCCTCGATTCAGTAGCCAAGCGCCTTGCTACTCAGCCATCGTGCCTCACTGACAACTGCTTACATAGGACAAATTTGTTCAATTTAAGGTCGCCTTTATGGATTCAAAGCACATTGACAAATAAGAGTGGTTAAAATCCAAACATATATTTATAAATAGCTCTCCTGGAGTATAATAACCTGAATGTAATTAATACTCTAAACTTAGGATTGCGATAATCTTGTATGTATGCAAGTGAAATTGTACATTAAATAGGGTACAGAAATGTACATTAATGTTTATTTGTTGGTTTTTTAGCTCATCAATTAAGAGAATAATGTCTGAGGACGCTGAGATATCCACCCTTGCAGTTGTCGGTTTTAACTTTACGCCTGTCAAGGAAGAGGCTGCCAGCCCACCCTGACACGTAAAACGCCCATAGGTTCTCAACTTTCGCAGAGAAACTGGTATGTAAGACAGATATTTTGTTTTAGAAAACAACTTGTTTTTGGGGAACCCTTGGAGAGATTCCCTTCTGTTTGTTATCACTTGTCGGGAGTTATCTTCTCCTTGTCACCATAAACTAGAAACATTTTTTTCTTAGGGAGGAGGAGGGGGGGGGGTTAGTTCTGTTGAAATGAAATTCTCATCTGGATCTGTGGATCTGGTTGAACTTTTTTTTTTCTAATTTGTTCATTTTTTGTCAGTCTCTTTCCCTTCGTTTTCATTGGTGGTCCCCCTTTTTCTTTCTCTCTATCTGTCTGTCTGTTTGTCTGTCTCTCCTTTTCGAAATCATTCTCAATACTCTCCTATTTGCTTTTAATTATTCATCAGAAAGTTCTGTTCTGTCATTCTCAACCTCTCCTCCCCTAGCTTCTTTGTGTGTGTGTGTGTGTGTGTGTGTGTGTGTGTTTATTTCCATATATTTTTTTTTTCAATTAATTTTATTTTTTAAATTCCTTTTTTATGTTGTTTCTATTCCTCTCTGTCTGTCTGTCTGTCTGTCTGTCTCTCTCTCTCTCTATCTATCTATCTATCTATTTATCTATCTATCTATCTATCTATCTATCTATCTATCTGTCTGTCTGTCTGTCTGTCTGTCTGTCTGAATGTCTGTTTATCTATCTATCTATCTATCTATCTATCTATCTATTTATCTATCTATCTATCTATCTATCTATCTATATTTTTTTCTCTTTCTCTCCCTCTCTCTTTGTTTCTATCTTTCTAATCTCTGCCTCATTCTCTCTCTCCCTCTTATCTCCCTCTTCATATCTCTCTCTCTCTGTTTGTTTTTATAGTACTCTCTCTCTCTTTTTCTCTTTGACTTTCTTTTTTTCTTCTTTTCCCACTCTTTGTACTATCTCTGTCTCACTTTCTCGATCTCTCACTTTATATCGTTTTTTGTCTCTCTCTCTTTCTTTCAGTATGCATTATTTATCTCTCTCTGTCTGTCGTTTTTTTTTTCATTTTTCTTTTCACTTCTCCAGTTCGACACAAACTCACAAATTAAACAAAGAGAAAGTTTGTTTTCATTGACCCTGGACAAGAGATTTAATCTCGACTGGACACTGGACACGTTCACTTGTTGTCCTGCCCTTTCAAGTCTCAAGTGTTTGGGTTGTCTTTCCTTCTAGCATGTTCTAGAACCGCGTCTCGATTGATCCGGACATTGTTTTATACTTAGCTTGTAAAAACATAGGCTTGGGTTTATTGTTTTCTGAGAGCTGATATTTTTATAAACATAACATAGTTGTTAAAAACACAGACCTTGGTTTATTGTTTTTTTAAAGCTGATATTTTTATAAACATGACATAGTTGTTAAAAATACAGACTTAGGGGTTTATTGTTAGTTGCTAATTAGTTAGTTGAATTAGTTAATTGACAATTGGTAATTAATTATTTTGTTTAATATTTCGAACAATGGAAAGAAATTGTACTTGACTGAGATGGTGGTATAAGCTGAATAAGTTTCTTTATATGACGCCGCTTATCTTTTAAGTAAGTTTGAAACAAACAACGGATAACTACAATCTTCCATTTGCATACACACCTCACTAGCAGAGTGGTTAAAATGTCGGCTTAAGGAGGCTTGAGTCATGAGTTCCAATTCAGGTGGTTCTCACTTTTTTTATAAATGCTTTTAAAAACCTTTTACAGCAAAATTCACCCAGATATCCCTTTCTTTCTACCCTACCCAATTTTTACAACTGGTCCAGATAAGTGATGAGATCATAGCTTAACGAAAAAGATAAAAGCAAGAAACAGATCTAAAAATATTGGTAAAAATATTTCCAATCACAAAGATTTATTGTTGTTGGTCTAGAGCAGTGGTTCCCAAACTTTTTTGTCTCGTAGACCCCTTGCCATGTTTTCTGGTTATCGGTAGACCCCTGCTTAACTTTCAAATTTTTGCAAATTCAACAATTTTAAAACTAATTTCTATCTGTACAAAAAGTAAAGTTCCCCTCTCAGACCTTGTGGTCTATAGGGCAGATGATGTAAAGGTCATCTGTTTCTGAGGACTACGATTATCGAGGGTGTCATGTGGCCAGCACAACGACCAACAGCCTTTACTTTCCCCAACTAATGTCAGGTACTCATTAGAGCTGGGTGGCCTCAGAGGCGCCCAAAAGTTCCCGAAATTAAAAATCCAAGTTTTCAACAGGATTCAAACTCGGGACCCCCGTTTCAGAAGCCAAACACTTTACCGCTCAGCCAAAACGCCTCCAAATTTCTATCTGTAGAGAGTTGAAAAGTGAAAAAGTAATTTAAAGCTACATATTAGAGATTTTAGAGATCTCTCTTTTTCATTGATAAAATTCAAAACCAATTAAAATAGCAATATGTATTGCTTGAATCTCCAAACACAATGGCCTTAAGTATCATTGTAAGAGTTTTCGCAAAGAGCAGTTTCTCGTGTATATCTTGATGTTTCACATGTTGCTCGAATATTGAGTCTGCGAATATGTTATCACTATCGGGAGAAAGAGTGAAGGCGAGTGACTGTCGCCTCAACCAGTAAGCTTCGAGCAGAAAGGGCTCATTGTCTTGGCTGGCTACCCACCTAGCAGAATTAAAACTGAATTCAAAACTCTCCAGTCTTGCAACTCAAACATGGGAAAGGTTTTGTGGGTTAACCTGAGGAAAAATAAGGAGCCGGCGACCGTAATGCAGTTTGCAGCACACACCACTACATCCTGTCAGAACCTGTGACGCTGCTGAGCCCAAACGTATATATGTCATTTGCAAAGAATTACATATGAAGCTTTTAATTTTATAACTCATGCCACCGAAGCAACCTTGAACTGTATTGTTGCTTAAAGAAATTCTTTTAATAATATCAGATGTGGGTTTGTGTAAAACAGGTTTTAAAACTATAACGGCTGGTAAAAATCAATGTTTTACCTATGGTGTTTTCCGCATTTGCCATAAATAAGTAAATTTCCCCTTTCAGACATTGTGATGATGTTATGGTCATCTGTTTCTTTGACCAACGGTTAACGATCAGGGTGTCATGTGGGCAGAACAACGACCAACCGCCTTTACTTTTACTAACATAATTCAGGTACCCATTAGAGATGGGTGGACTCAGGGGAGCCCTGAAAATCCTGAAATTCAAAATTCACAGAGATTCGAACCCAGGACCCAATTACGGAAGCCAAGCGCTTAACCACTACCACCACACCCTTATTTTGCTATAAGTGAACAGATATTGTAAGACTCATAAACCACCATCTTCTCTACATGATGTTGAATAGATATTTTGTGGGTCTCTTCTGAACTTTATCTTGGAATGTTCAAAAGTTTTTCAAATCTATATCTTTTTATCTGGGTGATATTGTCGCAGATGATCCTCAAGCGTAATTAGTTTCATATCGTCAAAAAAAAGGCAATCGGTAACCGCTTGGTTAACAAGGAAAGAATGAACAATTTTATATAATCAACGCTAGACAGTCTACATTTCTTTTTGTTAAACATTATTTACATGAAGACAAAATTAAGTTATTTTAATAAGTATTGAAATTAAATACAACAATTTTTCGTTTGAATAGCAGGATAAATATTTAAATGATTAAATTACAAATTATATATAGTGTGAAGAATTACATTAATGGGATGTAAAAATTAAAGTCACGATCTGCTTATATGAAATCTATTATTATAGACCCCCATGGACATCCCATGGACCCCCAATTTGTTTTTTCACTTTCGTAGACCCCTTGAAAGTCTTCGTAGACCCCTGGGGGTCTATATAGACCACTTTGGGAATCACTGGTCTAGAGTCTAGACTCTAGATCAATTACATATTACACTTCATGTAAGCTTTTTTTAAAAAGTATTTTTTAATGTTTTTTTCTTGTTCGAAAATGGTGCAGACATTTATTCTCTTTCTATTGCAGCTATTAAAACTGGCGCACAGGTTGCTGAGGACAAGAAAACAACGCTGGCAGAATAAAAACGGTTAAAAAAAATAAGCTATAGGGCTGGCGAGTCGCAGTGAGTAAATAATTGTGTTTAATACAATACCTATTCTCAAACAATGAAGCGCTTGACTTTGTCATTCACGTTTAGGACTTTCCAATGCGGCTGTGTTATCGTAATCATATGAACTGTTGTAGACTTTAATATATTTAAGCAAAAGAAAACGCTTTAGGGACACCTTCAAAGCTTCTCCGAAAACGTTCAGCATTGACCCAGCCACCTAGGAGACAAGCACATGACAGAGCATCATGGCGTCACGCTGTGAAAACTGGCGCACAGGTTGCTGAGGAAAAGAGAACAACGCTGGCAGAAGAAAAACGCCAGAAAAGAAAAGCAAGGCAAACGACACTAGCTCCAGCTGGAATAACCTGCCCAGTATGCGACCGAACATTCCGGCTCAAATAGGTCGCACCAGCCACATGAGAAGGCATAAAACCCCAGTGCAAAGCCCTCAGCCCCCTAGATGACAAAGTGGTCATCATCGAACCACGATGGACGAACTATATATATATATATATATATATATATATATATATATATATATATATATTGCAGCTGTATATCCCCAAGTCACTCCGACGTGATAATGAAGAAACGTACAACAAAATGATCGTCAAAGAATTTAATTTTCTAAGATGTTATGTTTTTTCTTGTGTTGAAGCCTTTAGCAAAATTAATGTCGCCTGTTTCTTGGTTGTAAAAATGTTGATATGTAAAGGAAATTGCTGCATACAGTATGGAGAGAGGACAGAGTTTGTATTCAAAGAATCGACAATGTTTTTCTATTTGCATAATAGATAGACCTATAAACACAAACATTTTCAACAATGGTACATTGTATTGTGAGGTGACAGTATAATGACATCTAATGGCAGTAAAAATGACAATAATTAACAGTACAATGACATCTATGCTTGCAATATTTCCAGTATAAACGATGGTCGACTGACTGCATAATGGCATCTACTGCCAATATAAGTATACATGACATTCTACTGGCAGTATACATGGCAGTCTACTGGCTGTATACATGACATTCTATTGGCAGTATACATGGCATTCTACTGGTAGTATACATGGCATTCTGCTGGCAGTATACATGGCATTCTACTGGCAGTATACATGGCATTCTGCTGGCAGTATACATGGCATTCTACTGGCAGTATACATGGCAGTCTACTGGCAGTATACATGACATTCTATTGGCAGTATAAATGGCATTCTACTAGTAGTATACATGGCATTCTGCTGGCAGTATACATGGCATTCTACTGGCAGTATACATGGCATTCTACTGGCAGTATATATGGCATTCTACTGGCAGTATACATGGCATTCTACTGGCAGTATACATGGCAGTCTACTGGCAGTATACATGGCATTCTACTGGCAGAATACATGGCAGTCTACTGGCAGAATACATGGCATTCTACTGGCAGTATACATGACATTCTATTGGCAGTATACAAGGCATTCTACTAGTAGTATACATGGCATTCTACTGGCAGTATACATGGCATTCTACTGGCAGTATACATGGCATTCTGCTGGCAGTATACATGGCATTCTACTGGCAGTATACATGGCATTCTACTGGCAGTATATATGGCATTCTACTGGCAGTATACATGGCATTCTACTGGCAGTATACATGGCAGTCTACTGGTAGTATACATGGCATTCTACTGCCAGAATACATGGCAGTCTACTGGCAGAATACATGGCATTCTACTGGCAGTATACATGACATTCTATTGGCAGTATACAAGGCATTCTACTAGTAGTATACATGGCATTCTACTGGCAGAATACATGGCATTCTACTGGCAGTATACATGACATTCTACTGGCAGTATACATGGCAGTCTACTCGCAGTATACATGACATTCTACTGGCAGTATACATGACATTCTACTGGCAGAATACATGGCAGTCTACTGGCAGTATACATGGCACTCTACTGGCAGTATAACGTTCACTATTAAAATACATGACATACCAGTGGCCGTATAAATAATAATCTACTGGCAGCATTAATAGCAATTGCCGTTGTATCGGCAGTATACATGGCATTCTACTAGTAGTATACATGGCATTCTACTGGCAGTATACATGGCATTCTGCTGGCAGTATACATGGCATTCTACTGGCAGTATACATGGCATTCTGCTGGCAGTATACATGGCATTCTACTGGCAGTATACATGGCATTCTACTGGCAGTATATATGGCATTCTACTGGCAGTATACATGGCATTCTACTGGCAGTATACATGGCAGTCTACTGGTAGTATACATGGCATTCTACTGCCAGAATACATGGCAGTCTACTGGCAGAATACATGGCATTCTACTGGCAGTATACATGACATTCTATTGGCAGTATACAAGGCATTCTACTAGTAGTATACATGGCATTCTACTGGCAGAATACATGGCATTCTACTGGCAGTATACATGACATTCTACTGGCAGTATACATGGCAGTCTACGCGCAGTATACATGACATTCTACTGGCAGAATACATGGCAGTCTACTGGCAGTATACATGGCACTCTACTGGCAGTATAACGTTCACTATTAAAATACATGACATACCAGTGGCCGTATAAATAATAATCTACTGGCAGCATTAATAGCAATTGCCGTTGTATCGGCAGTATGCATGGCATTCTACTAGTAGTATACATGGCATTCTACTGGCAGTATACATGGCATTCTGCTGGCAGTATACATGGCATTCTACTGGCAGTATACATGGCAGTCTACTGGCAGTATACATGACATTCTATTGGCAGTATAAATGGCATTCTACTAGTAGTATACATGGCATTCTGCTGGCAGTATACATGGCATTCTACTGGCAGTATACATGGCATTCTGCTGGCAGTATACATGACATTCTATTGGCAGTATACAAGGCATTCTACTAGTAATATACATGGCATTCTACTGGCAGAATACATGGCATTCTACTGGCAGTATACATGACATTCTACTGGCAGTATACATGGCAGTCTACTCGCAGTATACATGACATTCTACTGGCAGTATACATGACATTCTACTGGCAGAATACATGGCAGTCTACTAGCAGTATACATGGCACTCTACTGGCAGTATAACGTTCACTATTAAAATACATGACATACCAGTGGCCGTATAAATAATAATCTACTGGCAGCATTAATAGCAATTGCCGTTGTATCGGCAAAATAAAAGATAGTCGACAGGAAGTCTCAAAACAAGGTTCTACGAGGTACTACACCAGGCACAACAGCTTATTCTTTGAGGCCCTACTGAAAACTCCTCACTTACCCAGCAAATATAACCTGCGTCCCGCCTTCCTCTGCGCTAACGTACTTGGCGTTACTGGTTTTTCCATTCATTGCTACGTTGGGCATAGTTTATTTCCTTCACTGGAGAGTGTGGGCTGAAATCTTGCCTGAGAATAAGAAAAACAAGCAAGAATTGTTTTTAATGCTTTTGAAAAAAAAACGAATCTAAGTGGAAGAGCTCCGTCGTTAAAACTATATCTACCAATAATGTACAAGTTATTTCCCTTATTCGATATCGATATTGGTTAACTATTTGAGTATTTTTGTTTATTTATTCATGTTTTGTTAGGTACATATATATGGGTACAATAAATAATTGTTTAAAGTATCAATTTGATCGGAGAATGCGTGAGGGAGAAATAACGTTAACAATTATTTAAGGGGACTAAACCCAGCAAATTTAGCCATATATGTGAATACTGAAGTATTAGTTTTCCTTGTTGCTATTAAACAAAATAATGAATTACCAGTAATTAATCTCCTGATTGCCTGCTTTTACAATTGATTCATGCCGTGTCTATGTCAAAGTTTCAGCTTGATCCGAGAATGGGTGAGGGAGAAATAAAGTGTAGACACTTTTTACTAGACAGACAGACAGACACAGTGAGTTGATACAAGCTTTGTAAAAATGTATATCTGCTCATATTCGTGACGATGTAAAAGACTTGTGTATTTTTGTATTTGACTGTCTCTCACACTTCAGTGTGGGTCTGTCGCAATCACTCTTAGTTTAACTTATTTGAAATGCGACATTCTTATTAGGAAAAAATAGTAGACGCCTAATGCACGTACTGTGTAGAAACAGGAGAGTGAATTTCTGAATGCATGACCCATGTAGGAAGAGGTTACAACGCTTTCCCAGACATTAGAATTGGCTGGATGGGTGGGTGGGGTAAGGACATTTTCAGTGGGAATTTTTTTTGTGGGGTGGGAAGCGTTACAAATAAAAAAATATATATTTGCTATACATTTTTATAAATGTTTCTATGGTAACGGTGAACGTGTGGTTAAGTGATTAGCTCAACGCCCTGATATGCCTATAGACTTTCACCCAAATAGCTACATTAATTTGACTTGCATTAGAGCATTAAAAATAATATTAAATTGTATAGTACAGTGTAAGCCCCATTCCCCTCCCAATCGGAGACTCTAGACGGCTACCTAATTTGTCCATTCCTACAGACGGCCCTGTCGCTAAGTTTGACAAAGACTATGTACATTTATGGAAGCGGGAAAAGGGAGATAATATTAAAAATGAAAAAAAAAAGTATAGAGAAGGAGAATGCAGAATAGAATGAAACAATTTTTTTTTGTTAATTGCAATATTGATCTTCTTAATATAGGTAACATTGATTGCTGAACCAGAAAGCTATATTGATTATTTTTATAGATAGATTTCCAATCACTGTGATATATTCAATATTTTCTTATTGATGTTCTGTTACGTCTATCTTCATAATTGTAGCCTTCATCACTGTTACCTACCTATACAACATACATACATGACTGTGATTGTACAGTTTGACGGTTCAAACAAGGCGTAGGTGTTACATATAAACATTATCGATCGCTGTCAAAGATTTTGCTCAACAGTAAATTGATAATTGTCGTGGGTATTTCATTGTTTTAAATTAAGCTAGATGTATCCAGGACAGTCGCTTCTTGTTGTGCAATCCGCACAATGGCGGACACATTTGGGGGGCGACCAAATTACTATTTCAAACTTACTTTTACAGTGTACAAAAAAAAGAATAATGATTAAATCTAGGGAGCTTTTCTACCGTATTCAGTTCATATGCGTAACTTAGTAGTTAATGATTCCACACAAAAATATCATTCGAAATTTAAAACAAACTATTGAAGAGGTATATGTGATATCCTCTGTATTGAAGAGTTATATGTGATATCCTCTGTATTGAAGAGGTATATGTGATATCTTCTGTATTGAACAGGTATATGTGATATCTTCTGTATTGAAGAGGTATATGTCATATCCTCTGTATTGAAGAGGTATATGTGATATCCTCTGTATTGAACAGGTATATGTGATATCCTCTGTATTGAAGAGGTATATGTGATATCTTCTGTATTGAACAGGTATATATGATATTCTCTGTATTGAAGAGGTATATATGATATTCTCTGTATTGAACAGGTATATGTGATATTCTCTGTATTGAAGCGGTATATGTGATATTCTCTGTATTGAAGCGGTATATGTGATATTCTCTGTATTGAAGAGGTATATATGATATTCTCTGTAATGAAGGAGGTATATGTGATGTCCTCTGAATTGAAGAGGTATATGTGATATCCTCTGTATTGAACAGGTATATATGATATTCTCTGTATTGAACAGGTATATATGATATTCTCTGTATTGAAGAGGTATATGTGATATTCTCTGTATTGAAGCGGTATATGTGATATTCTCTGTATTGAACAGGTATATATGATATTCTCTGTATTGAACAGGTATATGTGATATCCTCTGTATTGAACAGGTATATATGATATTCTCTGTATTGAAGAGGTATATGTGATATTCTCTGTATTGAAGAGGTATATGTGATATTCTCTGTATTGAAGAGGTATATGTGATATTCTCTGTATTGAAGAGATATATGTGATATCCTCTGTATTGAAGAGGTATATGTGATATTCTCTGTATTGAAGAGGTATATGTGGTATCCTCTGTATTGAAGCGGTATATGTGATATTCTCTGTATTGAAGAGGTATATCTGATATTCTCTGTATTGAAGAGGTATATGTGATATCCTCTGAATTGAAGAGGTACATGTGATATCCTCTGTATTGAAGAGGTACATGTGATATCCTTTTTATCAAGTTATACTTAGAGCATTTTGACAACAAAATTATCCAAATGCACGATTGGAAAGTGACATAGAGGTAGAAATTCCACCTATAACACACAAATTGCGTTATTAAAAATACGTTGGCGGAGGAAGATTTAAATACTAGAGCTGCGAGGATGTTTCTTTATAAACGCAGGCGTTGACATACCTCGCGGCCCTGGATGTATCACAGGCTATTGTCATAGATGTATCATTGACTACTGTAATAGGTGTATTATCGGCTAATGTAATAGGTATATCATTTGGCACTGTCATAGATGTATCACTGGCTACTGTCATAAATGTATTATTGACTACAGTAAAAGATGCATCATTGGCTACTGTTATAGAGGTATGATTTGCCACCGTCATAGATGTCTCATTGGCTACTGTCATAGATGTATCATTAGCCACTGTCATAAATGTATCATTAGCCACTGTCATAAATGTATCATTGACTACAGTAATATTATATGCGAGCCTTAGTTTGTGTATTACTAATCTAGAAGTTGGATTAATATCTATGTCAAACGAAGATAATGCTCTTTTCAAGTTTTTCTCTTTCGCGACGAAAATGAAAGTAGTTTTGCGGAAATGGGTTTACATCCATCTCAAATATAAAATACCATGGAAACGGGTTTACCCGATTTGTTAAAAGCTTCTTTCATAGAGATAAATTTAGCTCTGTAAATGAAAGAAGCACGAATGGGATATAATGAATAATTAAAACGGGTTTACCCGATTTGTTAAATGAATACGATTATAAAGTAAGTCAGGACTTCTACATTCGCAGATATAAGGAACGAATTTGTGTAGAAATGCTTTAGAAAGACAAATTTGAAGGTTAATTTTATTAAATAACGAAACCAATAGACTAAATTTTGTATTTTCATGTGTCAAAGTTAAAAACTGTCTGTGCAAATTGTAGTTCTTAAAATTAGATCAAGATCTAGATCCTTTTGATATTGCCTCATGTAAACATGGCCTAGATCCATGAAAATGTAATATTTTCATAGAGTTAGGCAATTTTTTTTTTTTGAGGGTCTTAATTTTGTTTTAGGGCTACTATACTTACGTTACGGTTCCAGTTAGGAACATTTATGCTAAGTTTTATCAAGATTGGTCAAACGGTTGTGATTTCTATGTGGGACACCCATACATACACCTTACTTTCTGCTCTATAGTATAGATATAACGTTGACTACTGCCATATTTGACTTTTTTCTTGTTCCAGAACTCTCTGACTCTTAAACTCTTTCTTACTCTCTGACTCTTGAAATAACGTCTGTATTATATAAGATAAGAAGATAAGATACTCTGTAACTCTCTAGCTGTATCCCTTTCTTTGACACTAATCATGTCAAACTACGATTGGGTTGTCACGTGAATACGTGTGGGATGTAATTATCTTCTGTTAAAAAGGACGTCTGTAATTTATAACATAAAATAAGATAAGCTGCGGTCGTGCAATTTCCCAAACATGCAAACAGAGCAAAATAAAACAAGATTAAATGACACTGTCCACGAGAAGCCATTAATCTTATTTAGAACATGTCTAAAAGAAACAGGCTATTTTTAGTACAATCACGTATCTATCACTCAAACGTTTTTCCTAAAGAAATATTATCATAAGAAATTTAAAACTTTGCTACAGTATCACATATCAATTCAATGTCAAGCTCATTGATACCCACTGATTATCGGTCATTATATTGATTGACCTAGAACTACCAAGAACTGAACACACTAAATGCTGCATCGGTTTGGCAAAATCTAGGCAAATCATTTACAAAGGGATGTAATTAAATATAAGAGAAATAGATATTTTACCAGCAAAGTGCAAAGTCCGGCATTGTATGGGATACCCAGGCATTGTGTAGGATACCTAGGCAATGATTAAAACTGGTCCAGACAAAGTGTAAATGCTGGTTACTATTTCATAAATAATATGATTTCTCGGAATAATATTTCTGTTCTCAAGTTATCACAAAGCTTATATTAACTCATTCTGACTATCTGGTAAAAAGTTTGTTTAGGTTATTTGTAATAGGAAATGAGAAAGCTGACACACTCGGTAACAGTGGGAGAACAAACTCACAAAAAAACATTGAACTATCCAGAAGAAATGAAGAAACTAATAGTAAATAAGATTAATGAGAAATTGACAAGCTCTCATCCGAATCACATGAAAGATTATGCATATTATAAGCTATCCCGACAAGATCAACATCTAATCTTTCGACTCAGGACTGGACATACCAGAATGAGACAACACATGTACCGGAAGCTCAAAATTGGAACCAGTGAAATCTGCCAATGTGGAGTCTCATCAGAGAATGCTGACCATGTCCTCCAACACTGCTCTCTTTACCAAGAGACCCGTATAGTGGCCCCAAAACATCCCACTAGAAAGAAAACTATATGGAGAAACTACACGTGGACTTTGAATTTAGAATCTACCAAAAAAGTAAATGAATCTTTACTTCTTTTTTTTTTTTGAGTGCAACATGATAATAAGTCATGTTTAGCCAAAATAGTTTATTTGTAAAGAAAATGAACAACAAATAATCGGCACTTTAATACAAATATGACGGCATTTTTTTAATGAATCGTTGATAAAGGTAGTTCAATGCTGCTCACATTTTAAGTAGAGAAATGAAGCCATCCTCCGACGTTTAAAAAAAAAAGATAACTTTCAATAATTAATGTAAGTACTAGTTCCACAGGTTGCTAAAAAAAAAATTTCAGGCCAATTTCATTTTTTTTTGTACCTTTTCCGTCATGTGGCCCGCGACACGAGTGCCGGAAATTAAAATGGCCCGCACGTCGAAATAGGTTGGGCATCACTGGTGTACATGATCAGGATATACAATTTCTCGATAAACCTTGACTGCTAGAGAGTGTCATATGGTCTGTACGTGGATCTGTTAACAAGTTTGTCTAACGTAACATGTCTAACATGTAAGTTAAAGTGTAATCGGAATAAACTAATGACATAAAAGAAAAATGAATCGACTGTGACACCTGATTATTATAAATAAAATATTTGGCATATGTTATTACAAATAACGCCAATGTCTGCATGGCTGGTTTAAACCTAATTATTCAGTTACATTACAAAGGAAATGCGTTTAAATATGTATCTATTTGTCGTTCGAATTTTTAAAACGCAAAGGCGAGCAAGTGGCGCCTAAACCAGTAAGCTTCGGGCAGGAGGGACTCCTTAGCCTTGGTTGGCTGCCCATCTAGCAGAAGGAAAACTCTGAATCCAAACCTCCAATGCCTTGCTGCTATATCCAAACATGGGAAAGGCTTCGGGAGACAACTCTGAGGAAAAATCAGGAGCTGTGTTACACTGTGTTAGAGCCTGGCAGAGCCTTCGGCGTTACTGATCCCAAACTGTATCAGATATTCCGTTCCTTTGGTCACATCAGCTGCGTGGAGAGGGGGAAACTGCTGTGTGGGCGACATCGTTCCGACCATAGACAATGCCCAGGCTTTCATCTCGATATGTTCGAGATGAACCATAATCGTTTCACGAATGAAGGAGGTTAATGAACGTTTGAAGCTGAACATTCCGGTTTGAAGGAACGATACAACATAACTCTATGACCGATGGCCATTTAAACGTGTAAAACCTCGACTGGAGAGTAACGAAATTCAGCACTGGAAATATTATTGATGGTGCAGCCGCGGGCCTCACTCAGAGTTTGTCAATACATCAATTCGACATTTCCCATTTTTTATTGTCTTTGTTTTTAGAAATTAGTCGTTGTAAAAGTTGTCAGGACATCACTTTTTTTTTTACTTCTGTGTATAATGAACAATGAACTGCCTCAACAATTGTGATCAAAACAACTCTTGTCTTCGATGAAGTAGAATTTGTATAAACATTAGTTCAGCAGGATTATGTTTGACATTTTTTTTTGTAGTCCTCAAGGCTATGTATATATATAAGGCTTGTTTTCGAGAGCGAATATTAATGAGGAGTCCATTATTTCTCGTGGCTACGCAACCTCAACTGTGACCTACATATTTTGCCACATTGTACACATAACCATTGTACGCCGATGGTCGATTCAGATTGTCTTTTCGCTTTCTACGTCGTCAGCAGCAGATTTTCTTTCGGCCTCAAATGTGTATCCCGCAGACTTTGTAAGTGTTCTCCAGCTGTCTCGTTCTGAAACCGCCTGCGGAGAAATGCTCTCTTCTATGTAAGTTAAAGAAGATTTATACAGTTAGAGAGCGGAATGGGTTGCCTGAATCAGCCAGGAAAACCAACGACTTCGGATAGTTGAAGTCATCGATTAACATGCATGACTTGATTGACACACGAAATGTGTAGGGCATTATTATCTTCTGTGATATATAAGATTAGTTCGTTGTTAGTTTCCTCTTTCAGACCTTGCGATCTACAAGGCAGATGATGTTTAGGCCATCTTTTTCTTTGGCCAACTGTTAACGAGCAGGGTATTATGTGGCCAGCACAACGACCAACCGCCTTTACTTTCCCCAACTAAAGTCAGGTATCCATTATAGTTGTGTGGACTCTGGGGCGCCTTAACAAAATCCCGTAATTCAAAATCTCAGTCTTCACCGAGATTCAAACCCAGGACCTCAGGTTCAACCACCGATTAAAAGATAACTTAATCATGACAGAGATCGATTTTTCTGATTTAAAATCTCGAGAAATTCGTGTACTTTCTGTGTGCAAAAGTTTTTTCTTGTATTTCTAAGCTCAACCAAAATTATGAGTTGTGTACCTTTATTGTTCGTCATCTGGGTAATAATCTATTTGGATATGTAAAGTTATGTTTTATGGACTTTTCCATACATAAAAGCAAAAGATGCCATAAACTTGACCAGGGCTTCCCAAACTGTTTTCCGCGGAACCCTAATGTTCCGCGACGCCTGAAAAGGTGTTCCACAAACTAGTGGAATAATTAACTTGAGCAAAGTGTTCCGCTAAATACTCGGAAAGTGCGAAGTGTTCTGATAGGGAAAAAGTTTGGGAAAAGTGTTCCTCTAAATATTCGGAATCTGTGAAATGTTCCGCTAAATACTCCGGAAAGTGCGAAGTGTTCTGATAGGGAAAAAGTTTGGGAAAAGTGTTCCTCTAAATATTCGGAATCTGTGAAATGTTCCGCTAAATACTCCGGAAAGTGCGAAGTGTTCTGATAGGGAAAAAGTTTGGGAAAAGTGTTCCTCTAAATATTCGGAATCTGTGAAATGTTCCGCTAAATACTCCGGAAAGTGAGAAGTGTTCTGATAGGGAAAAAGTTTGGGAATCACTGAACTAGACATATAAAATCACTATTTCTCTTCACGCAATGAAGAAATATAAAGTTTTTAACAGTATCATAAATGTGAATGAATACAGGGAAAAAACACAACTCTCAGTGACAAAACGCCTCATAAAAAAAATACTGTGCTAAGACGCGGCCTCTCAGAAGACAGTTTTATAATCTTTAATCTGTTCTTTCATCGATTGTCTGCCTTGTGTCATTTCTCTCTCCCGATAGCTGACATCTGCTCTTTGTGTAAGGAAAGAGATATGTCTTGGTCTAGAGGCAAAGCTTGTAATTTCTGCTCTTGGACACTTTAGATATTTAAGTCTGTGTCATCGTTGGGTTGTTTCTATTTAGTCTAATTTGTATTTTTTGATGAAGCTAGGGTTAGGGTTAGGATTTTAGGTTTGGGATCAAGAACAAGTTTTTTTTTGTTACAAAGCTTACATTGTACACGTTTTGTTTTTGTCCACTTCCCATTCTCAGATCAAGTTGAAACGTGACATAATTAGCCATTGTCGATGAAAAGAAATGAATCAATTCAAAATAAACAAAAAGTTATTCATTTAGTTGGGGTGAGCGGTGGCTGAGTGGTTAAGCGCTCGGCTTCCGAACCTAGGGTTCTGGGTTCGAATCTCGGTGAAGACTGGGATTTTGAATTCGAGATTTCTAGGGCGCCCACCCAACTCTAATGGGTACCTGGCTTTAGTCGGGGAAAGTAAAGGCGGTTGGTCGTTGTGCTGGCCACATAAACACCCTGCTTGTTAACCATTGGCCATAGAAACAGATGACCTTAACATCATCTGCCCTATAGATCGCAAGATCTGAAAGGGATACTTTACTTTACTTATTCATTTAGTAGTAATTAATTCGTTGTTTTTTTTTTATAGAAAATGTACTAAGCTATGGGGGATAAGCCTTGGGTTGAGGATTAGGTCGTTCGCTAAGAATTGTAAACTAATAATAGAATATAAAATCTATGTTTATACGTACTTGAATAGCTCAGATGCAAACTCACAGCCTGGCCTATCAACACCGAGGTTTAAAATGGAATTCAGACTAGAGCAACTTATTTTTAATTGCTGCATCGGATGTCAGAGTTATTCCTGAATCGCCCGCAGTATACCGCAATTGGACAATGTCCGACTCTGTACTGGACTAAACAATGGCCTTACTTTTATAAAACACCTCCAAGTAGGGCTCTGACGCCCTCCCCCTCCCCCCCCCCTTTTTTTAAAAAATTGTAAGTATGCCACAGTGTGTTGGTCGACGGATTACCGGTTTATGTTTATGTTTTTTTCTGGAGGTCAAACCAAGTTGAAACAATGACCAACTCCGCTGCAGCTTGAGCCCCTCTTAATGAGGTCCGAATATAATTATTTTTTCCCCCTAACGAAGAATGAACTAATAAAAACATTAATTAACCAATTAATTAATAACTAGTGATAATTAATTAATTTGGTTGGGTAAAGAAAAAGGAAAATAAATCTTACAGTTGTGATTATATATATATATATAGACCTTCAATAGTGTATTCCTTTTTGTTATCATACAGGTTACTATAGTTTACAATGAATAGTAGGTGAAGATGAGGTGGTTAATGGTAAATGCTCGTAGGGATATTAGGTTTAAATATAAGTCTATTCTCATCAATGTCATTAATGTTTCAG
Source organism: Biomphalaria glabrata (assembly GCF_947242115.1). Lineage (NCBI taxonomy): Eukaryota > Metazoa > Mollusca > Gastropoda > Planorbidae > Biomphalaria > Biomphalaria glabrata. The sequence goes on from NC_074723.1 coordinate 4,241,752, forward strand.
TTATTTAAACCTTACATTTGACAATGACCTAACGATCCAACTACATAATATTTGTACGTGTTTGTTCGTTTATTTTAAAATATTATATATTAATCTCAATGTTTTAAACAATAATCTAGTTCTTTATGTTTGAAATTATGATAGTAACATTTATTAATTATGTCCCTTTATATTCTTTTAATTACAGGAACAAACATGATAACATTCATACCTAAAATGAAAAAGCAAATAAATTCTCCTGATACTCCTAGCTTTCTGAACGGCCCAGTACAATCAATCTACATAACCTAGATCTACATTTTTTTAAATCATCGTTGTAAGCTAACTTTTTCAGGTATATACTTTCACTAGATCTAAATATCAAGACTCGAATTCTAGACCTTTAAATATAAGCTATGTGTGTGAAATGATAAAATTAAACGATGGAGCATTTAAAAATATACAAGAAAAAGGGGTGAAACAAAAACGAATCATATTTTAAGTAAAAAAAGAATCAGGTGTTCTCAAAGTGTTAAGTCAGAGGACGTCTTCTTCTTGTTCTAAGAGAAAAGTAAAGTTCCTTTTTCAGAACTTGCGATCTATGGGCAGATGATGTAAAGGTCATCTGTTTCTGTGTCCCACGATTAACGAGGGTGTCATGTAGACTGTACAGCGACCAATCGCCTTTACTTTTCCCAACTCATGTCAGGTACCCATTAGAACTGGATGGATCCCAAAATTCAAAATCCCGGAATTCGAACTCGGACTCCCACAGTTGGGAAGCCAAGCGCTTTACCGCACCTCCTCTTCCTACTCTGCTGAGTGGTTTCTTTTCCAAATTAGGCTTATAGATATTCTCTTATGGGAGTATCAGCTAGTGCTATAGGCCTCTCGAAAAAGTATGCAGCTTTGGATGAGGTGGTCTGGGTTCTATGGTCATTTTTTTTTGTTAGTTGATATAGTGTTTACCAATTTCAGTGGTCACCGGTTAACCATGGTGTTGTCTGGTTGATGTTGTGAGGCTGATATTGTGAGGTTGATGTTGTGAGGCTGATGTTGTGAGGCTGATGTTGTGTTGTTGGTGTGCGGTTGATGTTGTGAGGCTGATGTTGTATGGTTGATGTTGTGAGGCTGATGTTCTGCGGTTGATGTTGTGCGGCTGATGTTGTGCGGTTGATGTTGTGAGGCTGATGTTGTGCGGTTGATGTTGTGTGGTTGATGTGTGGTTGATGTTGTGAGGTTGATGTTGTGTGGTTGATGTTGTGAGGCTGATGTTGTGTGGTTGATGTTGTGAGTTTGATGTTGTGCGGTTGATGTTGTGTGGTTGGTGTGCGGTTGATGTTGTGAGGCTGATGTTTTGATGTTGATGTTGTGCGGTTGATGTTGTGTGGTGGATGTTCTGTAGTTGGTGTGTGGTTTTCACATTTGGGATACATTTTATCAAACAAACATTATAACTGGTTGAACAAATGTATCTCAGTCTCCTTCGATATGATAACCAAGTTCTTGATCACTGGTCATCTAGTGTTTTTACACCAGTTCGTTCTATTGATGTTACTTTTGTACACATCAGTGGCACAAATAAACCAATCGGACCTTGTCCAAACCATTTCCGGTGAATAATGTCCAGTTCTTTTATTTTGGTCACTCTCTTTGAACAGGCTTACGCTTCACATTAATCATAATCTCATTTCTGCCTGTCATCCCTTCTGGGACATAGGCCAAAGCTTCCTCCAGGCGTCTCGGTTCTGGGCGAGTCTCTACAACTGTCGCCCATCTGCTTGGCATCTGCTTCCAAATCTGGACGTCATGTCTTTCTGTGCCGTTCCCTCTTCCTCTATCCATGAAAGTTCCAAGAGCTTGTGCTGCACATGCAGGCTTGCGAATAGTGTGACCTATCCATGTCCAGCGTCTCTGGTGGGGGGGGGATATCTACTTTAATGGGCTGCTGCCATGTTCTTTGTCACAGTTCCTCATTAGTGATCTGGTCTGGCCAGAGGACTATAAGAATCTTTCATGAAGCAAACATTGATTGGAAGCGTGGTCGAGAGGCTAAGTACGCTTGAATTTGTCTTGGCTACCTATGAAAGGGGCGCTCGGTTCGACACCCGACTTGAGCAAAGTTGTGTTTACTGAGCGCCTACTAAAGGCTGCACGGAAAAAAACTACTCCCAGATACCCCTCGCCTCACTAGGTCCTCAAATGAGATTGGACACTAGCGCTATGAGCATGCTATAAGCATGAAAGTGGCGCTATATAAAAGCTATAATTTAATAGGTTCAAAATAGTTCATAGCTTTTTTCAGATATTCCTTCAGTCCGAACGACAGTCCAGAACGCAAACCGCACGACCAGGCAGCCAAAATATTATCACTGTATGAAAGAAGAATGACAGATTGAGAACCACTGACAGATGACGCAACCTGGAACACAGTATCAATCTGTGTCTATCTTAGCATTTTATCAACAAACAAACCAAAAAAAAACAAAAAACATTTTTTTCTCTTCTATTCCGCATCTTTGCTATTGATTTGTTCTTCTGTTGTACAGAGCTGTGTTGATAGCGAACCACTCAAGCATAGAAAAGCTTTAAGCGACCAACTGAAGTGTGCAACCTTAACATCTGCTCAATAATTCAGAGAGGAGCGAGGCGAGTTTCCTTCACAAACAAACATTCAATCTGTTAGCTTCAAGGCTACTTACGTCTCAACGGGCAACGTATACTGTTGATGTATTGGATACATCGTACTAGATTGTAAGTGTATAGCAATACAAAGCAATACAAAGCACCATACAGCAATAACTCAAGTCAAGTCTATGGACCTCATTCACCAATCGTAAACAAACAAGATTTAGCCACGTGATAATATTGATAAAACAATGAAAAAAAAACGTATCACGTGACAGCCTTTATGGATTACGTATTTTTGTATAGAAGAGATATACAACTACGTGGCTAAATGTTGTTTGTTTACGATTGGTGAATGAGGTCCATTGGGAATGTGGTACTAAGCACTTTACACCAAAACTCAATGTATTGTAGTACGAAGGGCAGTACTCCAATATTTCTAGTCTAGTCTATTGGGTATTGGATACAAAGAACTACATAGCAATAGAAATAATTTAGTCTAAGACAACGCAATACAGCAATAACTCGACTAATAGTAAGGCTTGTCTTAAAGTCCGAAGATTAATGAGGAATGCAGGAATTTCCCGTGGCTACGGAGCCCCAGCTGTGACCTACATATTTTGCCACACCCAGGGCAAGTAGAACCCTAGTCTAGTCTATTGAGAAATATGATGCAAAACAGTTGACAGCCAATAGATACAGTTAATCTATTGCAAATTGCAATGCAAAGGCCCCTACAATAATAATTCTACTCTAGTCCATTAGGAATAAGACGCAAAGTAATAGTCTAGTCAATTGTGATACAAAGTATCATACAGTAAAACATGAAATTAGTAGGCCTATGTTTATTAGGATGAGCATGTCTTATTCTTTATTTTAAAAAAATAACAGCAAAGAAATAACACTTAAGTTCATTTGTAGAGAAAGAAGGAAGCAATTGATAGATTGATAAATCTTTCAGAATAACTAAATAAAAGATGAGATCCCCTGGGACGTAGGCCACAATTGCAAAGAAACAAAAATATGTTACTAAGAGCTATGAATAATGGTAAGCCTCCATCTTCTATCCATCTGAAGGGATTAAATTTTTAAATTGGGTTGAATGTTAAGAAATGAGAGCTGTGCACATCTTTCAACTTTCTAACAGGGAGAGAACTGTGGAAAGATAACAAATGGCCAGTGGCGCAGCTAGGGTGGGGGACGAAAGGGGGAGAATTTGAAAATCCCCCGGGCCTCCACTTGAGGGGGGACCCCAAATGAGTGTTTTTTTTTTACATTAGATATTAAATAGTACGCAAAATGCAGGGGCCCCCAAAGAGGTCAAGCCCACCTGGGCCCCCAAATGATGGATAATTCCTAGATACGCCCCTGCAAATGGCGTAATAATGGCAAACTCAAAGTTAACAGCTTATACTCAGACAAGATCTGCGTAAAGTCTCAAAATATTGTTGCTATAATAATGAGTAAACTTTTGTTGTTTTTTTAATCAGTGTTTCCAGAAATAGGTATTTTCTCCTAGATCTGAGTTAACTTAAGTCTTACACTATCATTTGTTGAAGTTTAGTTAATAGAAAGTAGTTATCACAAAAAAACGAAGAACTTTTACAGGGGACAAAATATGTTTGTAGCTGTGGCTTTTACGAAGTCACATTACACAAAGTAGAACAAATCAACATTTCGCTGTGATTATAGGCATATATATATATATATAGAGACTGGAAAAAGGAAATAACTTTATGTAACTTGTTAACATGTATATCTATTGTTGTCGGATTTCCGAATTCTGAAAAGTTGCAAGATCTTCAGCCTTAGAGATTAAACAAAACTACACTGGTCATAAATGCTGTATAATAAAGTACAACAAAATTGCAAGTCACAAATTTTCGTTTCATAAAACTCTGTTTCGAGGATCTATTAAGAACAAAAATTGTCACCATAGAATGCGTGGCTGCCATTTTTTGTTACAATTCTTTTTTCTCAGAAAGACAACTTTTATCTGTTCACTTAGTCGAAGTGATATATTGTATAATACAGTGATTGCACAACGAGAGATGGCGCTATTTTCCTGATGTTACGAGCTAATTAGCAAAAGCATTCTTACACTCTGACATAATCCACACTATCGGACACAATACCCGTACTCGGACACAATACATAGATCTACACTCGGACACAAATCACGCTATCGGACACAATAACTCTTCGAAACAATACACACTCGGAACCAGTACACACACTCGTACACAAATACACACACTCCGACATGTACATTTATAATTATTCACACACTTGCATATAGAAATTATAGTACGCATGTGCACTCCCTAAGCAAAACACATGCACATGTGCACCAAAACACTCAGAAACACAGGCACACACCTTCACAAAAGACACGCACAAACATAAACACAGATAACACATACACGCGTACTCACATATATACAAACGAATTATATACTTTTGTCAGTAACAACAAATCAAGTGTTCTCAAAGTGTTAGGTCAGAGGACGTCTTCTTCTTGTTCTAAAAGAAAAGTTTCCCCCTTTTCAGACCTTACGATCTATGTAAAGGTCATCTCTTTATGTTGCCAACGGTTAGCGAGTGTATCATGTAGCCAGCACAACGACCAACCGCCTTTACACACACACTACACCAAACGATGCTAGTTATTCGACTTAACTATTAAACATAACGTTGTATACCAACATTCTGTATTAGAATTAAATGATTACGTACCTGCTCGATAGGCTAGCACTTCTACCGCTACTATTCTCAGCCTCCCCCCTGATCTTAATCCCCATTCTCACAACGTGTGATTCGCGTCCTTACCTGTCACTTCAAATGTCAACACAATAGTTACACCAGGAGGACAACATCTGGAGCAGGAGTTAAACAGATTAGCCCCTAGGAGTCACGATCACAGATTGACTCCAGCAGTTACGATCACAGATTGACTCCAGGAGTCACGATCACAGATTGACTCCAGGAGTCACGATCACAGATTGACTCCAGCAGTTACGATCACAGATTGACTCCAGGAGTCACGATCACAGATTGACTCCAGGAGCCACGATAACAGATTGACTCCAGGAGTTACGATAACAGATTGACTCCAGGAGTTACGATCACAGATTGACTCCAGGAGTTACGATCACAGATTGACTCCAGGAGTTACGATCACAGATTGACTCCACGAGTCACGATCACAGATTGACTCCACGAGTCACGATTACAGATTGACTCAAGGAGTCACGATTACAGATTGACTCCACGAGTCACGATTACAGATTGATTCCACGAGTCACGATTACAGATTGACTCCAGGAGTCAAGATTACAGATTGACTCCATGAGTCACGATCACAGATTGACTCCAGGAGTCACGATCACAGATTGACTCCACGAGTTACGATCACAGATTGACTCCAGGAGTCACGCTCGCAGATTTGACTCCAGGAGTCACGATCACAGATTGACTCCACGAGTCACGATCACAGATTGACTCCACGAGTCACGATCACAGATTGACTGCAGACTCCTTTTGGACTCCACTGTATCGGATATTCCGTTCATATGGTCACATCAGCTGCGTGCAGAGGGGCGGGGGAACTACTGTGAGGGCGACATCGTTTCAACCATACCCAATGCACAGGGTTTGATCTCGCTTATTACGAAATGAACCATAGTTTTTATTCGATTGAAGAAGGCCAACAAGGACTTCATGCACACATTTGCATTTTAACTTAAAACAGGGTTACCGCAGCCTCCTGATTTTCCACGAGCTCATGGAAATCTTCTGAAAACAAAAAAATTCCTGAAAAATAGACAAACTTGTCCATAGTGGGGTGTCATTCAATTACTTGAGGTCAACAATTCACGAAGATACATTGGACAATTTGGTAATTTTTGGCTACTGAGCGTGATCTATGTAGGATATAGGATTTTGATGATATACTGTATGACTTCGCTACACGCAAGGCCTCGTTAAGTTAATAGGATCGAGATTTCGTACTTAGTAAAGAATGAATAAAATGCAAAGACGAATTTATTTGATTGTAATACAAAATCTTAATTTTCATATATTTTCCTTATCCCTACCCAGACTTGGCCCCGTGCAATCCTTTTCGCATAGGCCCCGCAATTGATAGGGCCGGCACTGTAGCCTATTATCAGTGGCGTCATTGGAAGCGGGGGGGTGCAGGACGCACAGAGGAACTTCGACCCTAGTCACTGGTTTTATAATATGGTGAAATTAAAATTTGCTACATTTAGAAACCATTATCAACTTGTTATAACGAACATTAATTAACGACTTCTCGACATGACTCAATACTTATAAAATGGTGGAAGTTAAAATTTTCTACATCTAGAAATAATTTTGAATATAATACTCTAATTTAATACACTGAATGACTACACAACACACCTCTCTTACATTTCGCGAACACATTTCTTACGGACGAGTTACAAGCATAAGTAAACATAAGAACGACAACCAAAACAGTGAATCATTTTCACAACAGGATTGTTTACCTGGGTTGAGACCTACTAACTAGCAGGACGTCACATCACATGCCTTAGCATCAGGGGGGGGGGGGGGGGGGGGGGGACTGGATGTCAAAATCAGCCCTGGCATTTCTTAACAATCCAGCCCATATATTGTATATTAATGTATATCATAATGATATAAGATAATATAGGATAGATCAACTGCCTTCACGTATCCCTCAACCAATGTCAGGTACCCATTAGAACAAGGTGGATCCCGAAATTAAAAACCACAGTATCACTTAAATTAGTATTACACCGTACAAAAAATTTTTAACGCCAAGCTCAAAAGTGACTTTATTATAAAACCTCGATTTAGTGAGTGTCGTAATGACATCCTTGTAATTCTTTAGGTGCCCTACCGGCCCATTTTGGTACCGGCCCACCGGGCATTTGCCCGAATGCCCATATAGCCAGTCCGCCCCTGCTTAGCATCCCAAAATTTATTTTGAAAATTATTTGTTGTAGCAATGTTAAAAGTTTTTTTTAGTCTTATTCCAATATTCCCTCTCTGCTACAAGTTAGTCATTGCAAAGAAATAGTATGGTGACCCAATTAACGATATCTGGTCAAAGTGTGTTTACAATATAGGAACCAAAATCGTCTCATCAATCCAGTCTCAACAAACCAGTCTCACCAAATCAGTCTCATTAAACCAGTCTCACCTAACCAGTCTCACCAAATCAGTCTCATCAAACAAGTCTCACCTAACCAGTCTCATCAAACCAGTCTCACCTAATCAGTCTCACCTAATCAGTTTCACCAAACCAGTCTCATCTAACCAGTCTCATCAAACCAGTCTTACCTAACCAGTCTCATCAAACCAGTCTCACCTAACCAGTCTCATCAAACCAGCCTCACCTAACCAGTTTCACCAAACCAGTCTCACCTAACCAGTCTCATCAAAACCATTCTTACCTAACCAGTCTCATTAAACCAGTCTCACCTAACCAGTCTCACCATATCATTATCAACCACTCACTGACTGTTCCAATTACGTTATCGTATAATTCTCCTCACTTCCAAGTCAATGTGGACCCACTCATTGTTTCTCTTATCTTGCAGCTCTATTCCATCGCTACACTTGTAACCAACGAACACTGATCTCTGTCGTCTGACGGATTTATATTCGCTGATAATGCAAAGTCTTTAAAGCTATTTTCGGAATGAACTATTTTTTTGTACGGCGGACGTTTACCAATTACTGCGCCTACTTGAATCATTGTCCAACATGTTTCCAATCAATAGAGTATTGATTCCAATATCCTGAATTGAGTTCAACTCGAGACTATATCATGCAAGTTTTAAATACATTTAAATAACTCCATAGAGATCATGAATATACGTTTATCAATTAAAATAATCCGGGTAATAACAAATTAAATAAATATATCTTGATCTTTGCTTATTGTGTTGTTGGTTTTTTTTTCGATTCCTCTATTCATTTCGCCCATTCATGGAAACAAACGAATCCTGGAAACAAATGGAAGAAAAAGGACGCCTATTATAAGTTATCTCGACATGACCAACGCATATTTTTTCGACTCACAACCAGACACAACAGAATGAGACAACATATGTTCCGGAAAGTAAAAGTCGGGACTAGCGTTAACTGCCCCTGTGGAACATCACCAGAGAATGCTGACCATACCCTTCAAGGCTGCATGCTATATTAAGAGGCCCGAACAAGACACTGGTCCCAAAACCCTCCTATAGAAGAAAAAGTATTCGAAGAAGTGTCTGATCTGAAAACCACTGCACGGTTCATCTCGGATATAGGATTACAGATCTGAACCCTCCGACATGTAAAATGAGAACGAAGAAGAAGAAATAAAGAATCGTCGTTAATCTGGTCACGAAATGTCAAATATTCTGATTTTATAGAAACAATCTGTACAATTTATCCTTCCGTCGTTTTTCTTCTTTACACCAATCATAGCAACGAATTCCTTGTTAATTGTATTAGTAGCTGGATGACCTTGTTTTCCGACTTTTCTTCATACGTTTCTTGATATTCCAATGTCAGACTTTATTTCCACCACTTATTAAGTTACTAATTTGTATTTCCTTTCTATAGACTAAGTTAAAGATAGTTGACAACAAAAGACACACAATTTCTTGCTATTAAGTGACTAAATCATCCCCTATAGGAAGCATCAAAACCATTCTTTTAACAACTGGCACGGACTTTTCCTTTTGTGAAATTGGCACACGACAAAAAGAAATCTTCTAAAAGATTTAAGTCTATTTCATTAAAATGATTCATTGTAACATGTAACATTACATTATCATCTTCAGAAATCTCAATGGTCACTTTTTTCCTTGCCAATTCTACAAACTGTACATTAATTACATGTGAGATTTCGACCATATTTAATACCTGAAGAATGTCGTCATTTGTTCAACATAGTTGGCATTCTGAAATTTCGAGGCTAGCTACTTTTTCAACTATTTCTATTCATTCAAGAGGTTAGGTACATTTGGCGCACCGCCTTCCAAGTCTAGATCTATAGGGCTATCAATAGAATGCTAGAAAGTCTAGCTGATTTATACATTCTTTAACCGGGATTATTTTTTCTCTATGGCGGGGGGGGGGGAGGTATGGGGGGAGGGGGAGTAAAAATTCAACAATCATTACTTAGTAAGAGCCAATTAATCACTTTCTGAGTTGTATGAAGGATTTTTTTATATTTTTCTTGTTTAAAGCTCTTCTGAAAATTATTGCTCCGCAAATTGTCACACGGGTTGGGGTTGAAAGTGACAGTTGTGACTTTAAGCCACGAGTGCTCCTTCTTCCCTAGTGCTATTAGAGCGTGGAATGGGTTGCCCGAGCCAGCCAGGAAAACCACTGACTTGGAAGAATTTAATTCATTGGTTAACATGTATGACTAGATGCATGACGCGTAGGACATAATCATCTTTTTTTTTGAAGTAAGATAAGATAAGATCATGATAAAGCCTATTGAGAACTTTATTAAAATAATTATTTCCTTAATTTATCATTATTATTTTGTCAAATCTATTAAATGGATACTCTTAACAATGCGGTAAACCAGGTGGCTAGAGGCTTCAGACAGGACACGGAGACAAGACATCTAATGCCCGATACAAGGCAAGCCTTTCAATGCAAAAAAGCCAACATTGTCAGTGACATTTTTGTGGAGAAAACTTGCCGCCCAATCTTCCGAACGGCGGAACAGTAAAAAAAAATCCGTCTTCACCAGGATTCGAACCCAGGACCCCTAGCTCAGAAGCAAAGCACTTTACCAGGATAAATAAAGAAAAAAAGTTATTTTGTTGTGTGTATTTGTTGCATGAGTGTTTAAATTGTATTATACATTTGTTAAGAAGTAATTAATTAATTAATTCCAAATGTTTGTAATAAATCCACGATCGCATTTAGACTTGGCAAAGGCCCTAAGCTATTTGAGATATTGGGCCCCTTGAAATCAACATAAGGCCCAATGGACCTCATTCACCAATCGTAAACAAACAATATTTTGCCACGTGGTTCTCTATCTCTTCTATACCAATTACGATCTAATTTTAATACACAGTGGCTGTCACGTGACAGTTTTTTTCGTTGTTTTATCAATATGATCAAATGACTAAATGTTGTTTGTTTACGATTAGTGAATGAGGTCCATTATTTCTTCGTTCATTCTTCAAAATGAATGAACATATCTCTAGAACAATTCTTGAGGCCCCCCCCCCACCCTCTCTACCCCAAGCAAGTGGAGACCCTAAGCTATATCTTATGTTGCCAAAAGGTATATCCACCACCAAATCCATAAAAAAAAAGTAAAAACTCTTGATTTTTAACCCCACCTTCCCCCTATTTTGCTAGATGTCAGGAAGTTGATTTTAGTAGGTCAATGAAAAGTACTTAGGAGTGTACTAACTTAAAAGGTCAAAGGTTAAATTCTGGTGAAAATCGAGTTATGTTCTCAGGCTTAAAGGTTGCCCGCGGCCTTAACGTTGGATGACGACATGTTTGTAAAACTCGAGATGGATGTCGTCATAATTCTTGTTACTTTAAATCAAATATTATTTTTCTAACACACACACATACATATATAGAAAACATGTCTGTTAAGCACTTAGTAATATTTGAGCATGTCAAGGATATTTGAAACGCATAAGGAAATGTATTACTCTTCAAAAATAGATAACATTTGGATGGCTGCCTGGCCGTGTGATATGTGTACAGAATGGATGGCTGCCTGCCTGTGTGGTATGCGCTCTGGACTTTTGCGTGGATGGTGCCGTGTTTAAACCCTGCCCTCTTTCATCCCACATCGTCTTGTGTGAGGTTTGGACTAGGATGCAAAGTAGTAAAGTTCCGCTTTCAAACCAGGTGGTTTATAGGGCAGATGATGTAAAGGTCATCTGTTTCTGTGCCCTACGGTTAACGAGGGTGTTATGTGGCCAGCACAACGACCATCCGCCTTTACTTCATAAAGAAGATGATTACGTCTTACGCGTTATGCATTCAGTCATGCATATTAAACAATGACTTAAATTCTGCCAAGTCACTGGTTTTCCTGTCTGACTCAGGCAACCCATTCCATGCACTAATAGCGCTAGGGAAGAAGAATTGGTAGGAACGTTCCTCCGCTGTCCCCCCCCCCCCCCCTCGGATTATTTACTAACCTGGTTACAATGCATTTCTTAAGTCTTGTATGTTTTTTTGTTAAAAATCTACTTTAATGTCCAAAAAAAAAAACAAAAAAAAAAAAAAAACACCGGCCCCGAAATGTTATTCAAGCGGTTGACAATGTTTGCTGAAGCGGGTGAGTTTCCGGAAGCGTTGCCATGGCGACACGAGAAGAAAAGGACGTGACAGAGCAGTGGCTCCTGGGATTGTCTCGAAGTGAAGTCCCATCGAAATATGTTTCTTTGACAAAATCCTTTCAAAAACAGATTCCATTTAAATTGTTTGTAACAAAGAAGAGAACTGGTGTCAGCGTGTCGCTACTTAAACTGAATATCAAAATATATTGCTTTTGTCAATTTATTCGAAAGATTGTTTTTTTTTTTAAATAAAGGCACATTTCTTGTTCCATACGCTAGGACAAATTAGTACAAGTAGTCCTTCTTTCCGAATGCTATTAGAGCATGGAATGGACTTGGCAGAGTTTAAGTCATTGATTAACACGCATGAATAGATGACCTAGAGACACGCGTAGGACGTATTCATCTTCATTCTTCCTCTTCTGTATTTTAAAAGATAAGACAAGACAAGAAAACAGTTTTAAAAATACTTAAAAAAAACAAAGTGTATGTTCTGTTGTCACGGATAAATAAATAAAATACTGTAGACATTAATTACTAATAACAATACAAGTAGACATAGAATACCTATCTTTTTTTTTTACTACGTCACGTCCTACTTTCTCACAAAACATGCACAATAAACAATGACGCAATATTAACATATTAGCAAGGTGTAGTTATATCAATTAGTTTGGATCAGTCTTGTAATTCAGAGTTTCCCAAACTGTTTCCTTAACGGACTACTTCAGACATTCTGAGTATTTAGCGGAATATTTTGCTATTTTTTTTTTAGAGAGATTAATTATTCCAGTAGTTCGTGGAAAACTAATTCAGGCCTAGCACTAGGGTTCTGCGGAATCTAGATCAGGGGTTCTCAACTTGTGGGTCGCGACCCCCTTGGGGATCGATTGACGATTTGCCAGGGGTCGCCAAAGACCAGTGAAAAAAAGAATTGTTTTTGTCTATTCTTCTATTGCTGTGTGTGTATGCGGGGGGGGGGGGGGGTCGCGGCAGAGTGGGGGATTGTAAAAAGGGGTCGCCGAGCATAAAAGGTTGAGAACCGCTGATCTAGATCAACAACAATAAACCTGTTCGATTGATAATAAAGAAAGAAAGAGATATATGGGTATGGTTCACCGCAATTGGTTTATAAAAGTATTTTAAAAAAAAAGGGGGAACGACCTGAATTCGAACTCGTGGCTCACGGCTACTCGAGCGGACGTGCTAACCACTCTGCTAGTGAGGTACTTGTGATTATAGAACAGAGCGGTGACCTATAAAGGGGACTTATTCGGCATATTGTTTTTTGTAAAGTAGTTACGCTGAGGTTGTCAATTGTAGTCAAACTGAATTTCCATTTGATTGGATCAATAAAATTATCTTATCTTATACCACCCCTTCAGTCAAGTACAATTTCTTTCCTTTAATTACCAATAGTTAATTGACGAGTAGAAAAACTTTGTACCAGACAGACAGGGTGAATGAGTTGATAAAAGCTTTGTGCAAATAAATATGAAAACTCAAATTACTCATCACCATGGTAATAAGAAAAACAGTCTTAGTCTTTTATAGCTTAATGTAACGACCAGCTGAGGCGCCAACTTGCTTTAACTGACATAGGGGAGAGCACCTGGCAGCAGGCGGATTTCGAACGAGACAGCTGGAGATCACTTTTAAAGGCCACGAGATACACATTAAAGACTAAAAGAAAATCCTCTGCCGTGGACATACGTAGATGTTGAAAAGACAAGATGAGAACAACGGTCAACGGTTATGTCAGCGTTGGATATTGCAAAATATGTAGGTAGCAGTTGGGACTGCGAAGCCACTTGAAGTACTGGACTGAGAGACATGTCTTGCTGCTAAAAAGAAGCAGCTTTCCTTCTTTTGATTTGCGCCACGCCACAACGAACGTGAGGTCAAGGTCAGGTTATTCGCGGCTAAGAAATGTCTGAAATGTTTATCAAGCGAAGCTGAGGCGTCGGCCATATTTGTTGACAGGTCTACCGGAATCATTAACAAAAGTCTAGGAATTATGGGAATCGTGCTGTTTTAAGACTTTTTAAAATGAAGAGGACTTGTTTACTTTTGAGTGCAGAGCTAATTCCCAAAATTCTTAGCCACTATTTTATTTTTTACTTGAGCACAGATAGCTTAATAAAAAAAAAGCGAATAAAAATCACGTCGTTGGCAGGTTACACATTCATATGGCGGCAATGTTATACATTTCTTTACTGTTCAGAATGTTAGATCCATAGACATAAATAAATATAGACTGGCCGATTAACCTTGGTTAGGCCAATAATAGAATATGCATCCTCCGTTTTGGACCCCTCAACTCAAGAAAATATTAAGAAACTGGAACAGGCACAAAATAGAGCAGTGAGATTCATAACAAATGAATATTCACATTTGACTAGAGTAACACCTTTAGTAAAATCACTAAATTTAGAAAGCCTTCAGGACAGAAGACTCAAAAGTAAAGTAGCAATTATACATAAAACACTGAACCATAATCTTCAAATACAAAAACAAAATTTAATAAAATACTCTGAAAGACACAAAGATAAAGGCACAATCCTCGTCCCATATGCTTGGACAAATTTGTACTAATACTCCTTCTTCCCTAGTGCTATTAGAGCATGGAATGGGTTGCCTGAGCTAGCCAGGAAAACCAGTGACTTGGCAGAATTTAAGTCATTGGTTAATATGCATGACTAAATGCATGACGCGTAGGACGTAATCATCTTCTTTTTTAAAGTAACGTCTGTATTATATAAGATTAGATAAGAAGAGTTTTATGAAATGAAAATTTGTGACTTGCAATTTTGTGTACAGCATTTATGAGCAGTATAAAAGTTAAGTATTCATATCTATTTCAGCCACACACCTATATATATTATAAGGAGGCAGTGTAGTTTTGTTTAATCTCTAAGAATGAAGATCGTGCAATTTTTTATAATTCGGAAATCCGAATACAATAGATATACATGTTTTCAAGTTACATGAGGTTACTTTCTTCGGCCAGTCTATATTTATTTATGTCTATGGTTAGATCAAGTTTTATTTCAAATTAATGTCCTAGTCTATTCGATCCCAAACACTGTAGAAGCCCAGTTTTTTGTTTATCCAGATGGCACTTAGAATGCACAGGAAATTCTTATAACGGGCTGCTCTGGTCAACACAAAACCGATGCCAACTTTTTGATCGAAGTATCCGTGTAAGCAGAGCTCATCATAAAATAAAAAAACGTTTCAACGTAACTGTTGTTTTATTTCTAGGTTAGTGACTGTGTGGTTTTATTTCTAGGTTAGTGACTATGTTGTTTCCAAAGTAACTCTGCATTTTACCCAAAGGTGGATCGTGCCTCAAAGAGAGGCAATTGAGGCAACCCCGTCTATATTTAGACTACTTTGTCGATATACTAAATGAAAATGGTGGTACTAAACAGTGGTTGCCTTGGAAACAACACAATCGCGCGTGTAAGGAAGGGGAAAAGAAGGGAGGTAAATCTGCCATAATTAAGATCCAACTATGTCTATGGTGCTAGAGAATAAATTAATGGCCAGGACAAAATACATTTAAACAAATGAAGAATTCTTGTGCACAACACAACAGTAAAGTGAATGCTGTGAGAAAGTTTGTAGTTTAAACATGCAAGACCAAAAGTCATCTGCCGAGAACAGACGTAGACGTCTAAAAGAGAATCTATATCGACCATCGGCGGACAACGGTTTTCTTTACTGGATTTGACAAAATATGTAGGTCGCAGCTGGGGCTGCATAGCCACGTGAAATACTGCACTCCTCGTTAATCTTCGTACTCGAAGACAAGCTTTAGTATTTTTTTTAAAGTACAGAAGGAATCGCCATTTAATCAACATATGAATAGAAATATAATTCAAAATGATGTAGATATTCTTCTATCAAGAAGATGTTTAAGTAGAGTCAGACTTCATAGCACCTGCATTACGACAAGGTGGGGGGGGGGGGAAGACAGAGGGCAAGATTCGAACTTGAGACGGTCATGACGACAATTAGATCCACATACCACAGCGATAGTAGAAGTAGGTCTTTAGAGATTTCTCTATTAGGATCCACATACCACAGAGATAGTAGAAGTAATCTTTAGAGATTTCTCTATTAGGATCCACATACCACAGAGATAGTAGAAGTAATCTTTAGAGATTTCTCTATTAGGATCCACATACCACAGAGATAGTAGAAGTAATCTTTAGAGATTTCTCTATTAGGATCCACATACCACAGAGATAGTAGAAGTAATCTTTAGAGATTTCTCTATTAGGATCCACATACCACAGAGATAGTAGAAGTAATCTTTAGAGATTTCTCTATTAGGATCCACATACCACAGAGATAGTAGAAGTAATCTTTAGAGATTTCTCTATTAGGATCCACATACCACAGAGATAGTAGAAGTAATCTTTAGAGATTTCTCTATTAGGATCCACATACCACAGCGATAGTAGAAGTGGTCTTTAGAGATTTCTCTATTGTTAGGATTAAGAGAACACTTGACTTATTAAATATTCGGATGCTTTACATGTTTCGGATGTTCATTCATTGTTGAAGATATCTACTTCCTAGTCCAAACCTCCCGCACGACCCCGAGGGGTGGCAGCGGGCAGGGTATGAACCCGGAACCACCGAAGAAACCGAATGACAGTCAAGCGCGCAAACCGCACGACCAGGCAGCCATTCCGTATTAGTATTAGTAGTCTAAAGAAATTCACACTTGAGCCTAAAGACAGTAGATAGATCTAGTATTAGGACTGCAAGGTTATATAGGCCTATTGAATTGTTATAGTGATAAATAACAATCATAAATTTCATTTCTAAAGCGCTGTTAACAAACAAATTGGGATAGTTGGACTCAGGCGACCTCCTTAAATCTGTAAATGAATCCTATTAGAGATTCAACAAGCTTCTTCTCGAGTATATCAACTCCTACATTATTGTACTCAGTGGCGTAGCTATAGTGGGGGGATAAGGGAGGGGGGGGAGGAAAATGTGAAAATTTCCCCTGGGCCTCCACATGTGGGGGGGGGGGGGTCCCAATTGAGTGTTCACCAATTTTTTTTTTACATTAAATATAAAATATTATTCTATTATATCATGCCATGATGTCGAATGTCAAAATGCAGGAGCCGCTAAAGAGGTCAAGCCCCCCCCCCCCGGGCACCCAAAGGATGGCAAATCCCTAGCTACGCCACTGATTGTACTCTATTATAATTGACCTTGCGAGTAATATTAAGTGCACAACTTATCAACCAACAAGTCAACATTATTAACAACGACAAATGGAACAACTGCATACAGTACAATAACAGCACGAGAAATAACTCTAAATCAATAATAGTAATGTCCTTTTGTTCCATTTTGAGTCTCGATACAAATAGATTTATTTGATTTCATTTATATTAAAAAAAAGTGTTAACTGCAGAGATAAATGCATTCATTGTGGCTATCCCATAATGCAAGACAGTAGCAAAAGTAAACTTCTCTCCCCTTCACTCGCCCCCGATGACCAGGACAGATAAGGACGACACCGTGAGTTCTGCTGGAGTGTTTTATATTTTATTATGTACAGAGATGTGTGGAGGTCCTGGCCTGATAGATAACAAAAAAAATTGCGGCGGACGAAAGGGGGGGGGGGGGTGGAGGGGGCTATCGATCCCAGAGTGTGCACATTACTCTGTGGCATGACAGTGCAGCAATGACATAAATCAAGGCTTTGAAATCATAGCCTCGCTCTGAGACGATGTGGCTACAGGAGGTTTAAATACAGCGATCGCTGAACGAACACTGTAAGTAATCAGAGAGTTTGGCGTCACCCTTAAACTCCAATAGAGCAGACAAGAACAGTGCGCAGATAATGAGTGCAGTCTAGGAGGATTCAAAATTTTGAATAGATCGATAGATAAAGATAGAGAGAGAGATACATAGACAGATACATAGATAGATATAATCTACTTGGAGAAAGCAAATACTGGAAAGGACTGTAACTCCTACGAAATACAAACACATAACTCTGAACTTAATTCCCCTGTGTATAAACTCTAACATGTAGACACATTGATATAAGGCCAACTTCAATGTAGTTGAATATCTCTCATAAAGGTTCCACAACTTGATAACACGTGATGTAACCCTACCGTAAACCTGCAAAGCTTGTTTTCAGCTGAAGAAAAGAAAAGAAATCCAAGAATATTGATAAGATTAAGTCCCTGGATTATGATCAAAGAGCCAATATTAAAGTCGCTATAGTGACAGATGTCTGCTCTGTCTGGTTTGCTTTCTGAGTCTGTCTTTCAGCAGTGGCTCATAAGAAACTTGGCGCCCGATTTTAATCAGATACGCCTACTACTTAGTACTAAGAGTAATATACTGTCTTAAATCATGGAATATAAAGAAATCACGGCAGTGGCGTCACTGGGAGGAGGGGTGACTGCCGTGCTGTCCGCACCGGGTGACACCGACTTTAGTGACGCCACTGAGTCACGGTAAAAGTGTATTAACTTTACTTTCATATGTACCTTTAGTCTGAAGACATTTCAAGCTCTAAATAAATGTAATATGCTGACCCGATCGCTCAATTCCTCTGTTTTCAAACAGTGCTTCTCAAACTGTGAGGCGCGACGTAGTCCTAACAAAAAAAAAAGGGTTGGGGGGGGGGGGGTAAAGCTTCATTTAAGAGAGACGCGATGCCGATCAATCAAGGGACAAAAATGTATTTTCATTGTAATTCTCAATTCATGTTTGAATATTGACCAAGTAAAATGATATCATTACAAATGATTCACAAATTTAAATATTTTTTAGTAAGAGACGGTTTAGTGAGGGCTGTCTGCATTAGAAACATTATATATTATTGTTTTTATGCATAAAGAATCACGCGCAGAGAGAATCAAACGCAGAGAGAAACATGAACATAATGAAACATGCATGGAGTCTTCCTAGAGACAGAAAAACACAAACACATTGAAACACATACGTAAAGAAAGGCATACGCAGAGACACTCATACACGGAGAAAGACATACACAGAGAAAGACATACGTAAAGAAAGACATACACAGAGAAACACATACACAGAGAAAGACATACACAGAGAAAGACATACACAGAGAAAGTCATACACAGAGAAAGACATACACAGAGAAAGACATACACAGAGAAAGACATACACAGAGAAAGACATACACAGAGAAAGACATACACAGAGAAAGACATACACAGAGAAAGACATACACAGAGAAACACATACGTAAAGAAAGACATACACAGAGAAAAACATACACAGAGAAACACATACGTAAAGAAAGACATACACAGAGAAAGACATACACAGAGAAAGACATACACAGAGAAAGTCATACACAGAGAAAGACATACACAGAGAAAGACATACACAGAGAAAGACATACACAGAGAAAGACATACACAAAGAAAGACATACACAGAGAAAGACATACACAGAGAAAGACATACACAGAGAAAGACATACACAGAGAAAGACATACACAGAGAAAGACATACACAGAGAAAGACATACACAGAGAAACACATACGTAAAGAAAGACATACACAGAGAAAGACATACACAGAGAAACACATACGTAAAGAAAGACATACACAGAGAAAGACATACACAGAGAAAGACATACACAGAGAAAGTCATACACAGAGAAAGACATACACAGAGAAAGTCATACACAGAGAAAGACATACACAGAGAAAGACATACACAGAGAAAGACATACAAATAGAAACACATACACAGAGAAACACATACAAAGAGAGAGACATACACAGAGAAACACATACGTAAAGAAAGACATACATACAAAAACACACGCATTGGGAAACAAATACAGGACAAAATAAATACGGCGGATGGTTCTCTACAAGGGTATATGTTGGGTTCCAATGAGATAGTTTTGTGGGGAAAGTTCTATGTAACACATTGATGAAGGAAATATTTATCAATGTATGCGAAAAGTAAACACGATGAAATAGAGCAGAGACTGTAACAACAGAGCTCTCTTCCTAGCGTGTCCTACTTGAGTGTATCAATAATTAACAATGTAATTAAGTTCAACGACGGAAAAATGTTTTCCCATTTGTACTGTAGTTTCTTTCACATTTTTAGCGGCCCCCCAAAAGGGGAAAAGACGCTATTAGTTTTGTGTGGAATGTCTGTCCGTCCGTCCGTCCGTCCCGTTTAGATCTCGTAAACTAGAAAAGATAGTGAAAATCCGACATCATAATATTTTAGTCCACTCAAATTTCGGATGCAATGGCTACTTTTTTCTTTTATATTTTTTAAATCACTTATGCAAACATTTTTTTCATAAAAATACACCACTTTTACAACTATTCACTATTAATAGTAACAAACACGGGAAGCTCTTTAGTAGGGAAGTGTATCATTTGCCATATTTTTAACACATTTATACAAATGGTTTTAGATTTTTTGTCAAAAAAATATTTTTTTTTACATTTTTATTGCTAAATTAAATAAGTTCTGTCCTCCTGACTACTACATATACACACGAAAAAATATTTACTTTTTTTTTTTAAGAGAAAAAATCTATTTAGTATGCATATAAGTTGGACATAATTTAAAACAATAACTAATAAGAAGTTTTTCATATTATCGCGTAAACTGCAGTACTGCCTCGGATCCACAGAACACCAAACTAAAGAAATTTTTTTTTTTTTAAGGAAATGTTTTTTCTTGAGAATTTGAATAAGAGATTGACCCTTTACAAAACAATTAGATCAATTAAATATTCATTCTAAGACATTAGTTAGGCCAGGTTCACATCTAACTTCACATTGACTTTCACCTATCCTTTGGTCTGCTGGACCGCTGGGGCACCACACAAGATCTGTCAACCTTCTTTCTCCGTTCTTCTATGTCATTTTTCTTTGAAGTGGACCACTTCGGGAGCCGATTTTGAGTTTGTGTTTCCACATAAACTGTCTTTGTAACCTTGTTTTGTTTCGCTTTTTGGGTAGACAGAAGATGTTCGCTTGATAGATAAAAGATGTTCAGTTTACTTGATAGACAGAAGATGTTCACTTGATACATAAAAGATGTTCAGTTTACTTGATAGACAGAAGATGTTCACTTGATACATAAAAGATGTTCAGTTTACTTGATAGACAGAAGATATTCACTTGATACATAAAAGATGTTCAGTTTACTTGAAAATAGAAGATGTTCACTTGATAGATAAAAGATGTTCAGTTTACTTGATAGATAAAAGATGTTCAGTTTACTTGATAGATAAAAGATGTTCACTTGATACATAAAAGATGTTCAGTTTACTTGATAGACAGAAGATGTTCACTTGATACATAAAAGATGTTCAGTTTACTTGATAGACAGAAGATGTTCACTTGATACATAAAAGATGTTCAGTTTACTTGATAGACAGAAGATGTTCACTTGATACATAAAAGATGTTCAGTTTACTTGAAAATAGAAGATGTTCACTTGATAGATAAAAGATGTTCAGTTTACTTGATAGATAAAAGATGATCAGTTTACTTGATAGACAGAAGATGTTCACTTGAAAGATAAAAGATGTTCAGTTTACTTGATAGACAGAAGATGTTACTTGATAGATAAAAGATGTTCAGTTTACTTGATAGACAGAAGATGTTCACTTGATAGATAAAAGATGTTCAATTTACTTGATAGACAGAAGATGTTCATTTGATAGATAAAAGATGTTCAGTTTACTTAATAGACAGAAGATGTTCACTTGATAGATAAAAGATGTTCAGTTTTACTTGATAGACAGAAGATGTTCATTTGATAGATAAAAGATGTTCAGTTTACTTGATAGAC
The DNA here is from genome assembly GCF_947242115.1 of Biomphalaria glabrata. Taxonomy (NCBI): domain Eukaryota; kingdom Metazoa; phylum Mollusca; class Gastropoda; family Planorbidae; genus Biomphalaria; species Biomphalaria glabrata. Next base: position 4,263,564 of record NC_074723.1, read on the forward strand.
AGAAGATGTTCACTTGATAGATGAAAGATGTTCAGTTTACTTGATAGACAGAAGATATTCACTTGATAGATAAAAGATGTTCAGTTTTACTTGATAGACAGAAGATATTCACTTGATAGATAAAAGATGTTCCGTTTACTTGATAGACAGAAGATATTCACTTGATAGATAAAAGATGTTCAGTTTACTTGATAGACAGAAGATGTTCAGTTTACTGATATCTGTAATCAATGTTGAAACGTGACATGCGACTTGCCAACTTTAGACGCATAATATTTTGTTGGGCTGCAACTCACGGACATCTAATGTTTAAATCGTGACAATGCATAGTGCAGCCAAGTAAGGCGACATTCATCACTTATTTTTTTGTTTTTAAAGTTATCCATAGTTACAAAGTTATCTAACGCAGCGGTTCTCAACCTTTTATGCTGGGCGACCACTTTTTACAATCCCCCACTCTGCCGCGACCCCCCCCCCCCACACACACACACACACATACAGCGAAAGAAGAATAGACAATAACCATCCATATTTTCGATGGTCTTAGGCGACCCCTGGCAAATCGTCAATCGATCCCCAAGGGGGTCGCGACCCATAGCTTGAGAACCCCTGATCTAACGCTTAGTATCAATGAAAATAAACCAACAAGCACCTTATAAAAAAAGATTTAAAAAAAACAACAACAAAGCTTTCCTGAAGGTAACAACTCCACATTTACAGTTATATATGTCACTTTTTTTAAAAATAACAAACAAAATAGTTAATTACCAATAATTAATCTACTAATTTGTTATTTTTTAATTGACTCATGTCTTTTTTTTTTAGTTATAATAAATAATTGTTGAACGTTTCATTTTGTTTTGAGAATTATCGTGGGAGAAATAACGTGTACAATTATTTAAGGGGGAAAAACCCCCACATTTTTAGCCTTATCTGTTAATACCTTAGGATTAATTTCCATTGTTGGTATCAAACGAAGTAACCAATTACCAGTAGGCCTAATTAGTTCATTAATTGATTTTTTTTATAGATTCATGTTTTGATAGGTACAGTAAATGAGTGTGCAAAGTTTCAACTTAATCCGAGAATAGGTGCGGGATAAAAAACTTGTTTAAAATTTGCACTAGACAGACAGACAGATAAGAGTTTGTGTAAGCTTTGTAAAAAGATTAAGTCTATTATTCTTGTGGTCAGTTGACTTAAAACAAAGCCACTACTTACCTTGCAGACTTGAAATATATCGTTTGAAACGAAAAAAAAAAGTAGGTCAATTTACAGATCGTCAAATATCCAGACAATACAAGGAATTATGGGTTGAAAAAAAACTCAATAGCTGTTATGTCCCTTTCCTTTATAATTAAAACAAATCCGACAGAATTCAACCATCTAATTTATTCACAGAGTATGTCTTTGTAGGAATTATTAACACCGATAAAATATCGAAATTATAATAAGAAGAAAAAATCGAAGCTATAAAAGAAGATCAATTAATGCTAACATCAATGAATTTTTTTTTTAATATACTATTTTTAAAAGGATTCCCTTATCTTCCTAATTATCTATCACAGTCTAAACTTATATATATATATATATATATATATATATATATATATATATATATATATATATATATATATATATATATATATATAAACATGAAGTTATTCACCTTACTTTATAAATAAGGAACTCACAAAATATAGGTTAGCACTTGACTAATACTCAAGTATCAAACTGATATGCTGAATAAATCTCCACTAAACCCTACAGATATCGTATAAATCACTTTATTTTGATAAACCATAACATGACAGTGAAAGATAGATCTGGATCTAGAGTCTAGCAAACGAAAGAAGAGAGAGAGAGAGAGAGGGAGAAAGTGAGAGAGAGAAGGTGAGAGAGCTGCACGACACACGGAAAAGGAAACACTTTATGAATGTCGTCTGCTAGACACAAATTGCCGTTCCACTGCCTGGACTTAGTGTGAACAGTCTACCCACAGTCCTCGGGTGTCTAGTTCTGCTCCCGCCCCGCCACACTACCAAGGGCAGATCGACTATTTCCGTGTACCGCGTGACGCCATCAAACTGCGACACTCAACTCGCTTACCTCGACGACGCACGTTCGGCGGACACCGTGGAGTATTCCACTGAACGTGAGCACGTGACGCAGCAGTTGTGGGAGACGTAGCACTCATCTGCGCGTGCTTTGTAGTGATACAGAATGTTTTTAGTGATACAGAATGTTTTCAGTGATACAGAATGATAGAGCAACCTTTTTTAGAAACATTCATAAACGATGGCTGTCTGGTCGTGAGGTAAGCTCTCTGGATTATGGTCTCCAAGGTCCCAGGTTCAAACCCTTCCCGCCGTCGTCCTATGCCGTCTTGCGGGAGGTTTGTGCTAGGGTGTGATAATCTACACTCCTCAAGGAACATCTGAGACACATAAAACAAACAAATGACCCCCCAAAATGTTTTTAAAAATCTCCTGATAAAATGTTATGATTTTGTTTGGAATAATCGTGAGGATCCCTGACTGGTAGGGCAAAATAAGGAGCAGACGATAACTTATTCCAGATTTCCTGGACGTGAGACTAGATGAGAATCGTCCATTAAGATTTTAGAAGCAGTAAAGGAAAGAACTTGAAAACGGTTCTGTCTTTATTACGTTTTCTAACATTTCTAAAGTACAAAGTAGAGTTCCCCTTTCAGACCTTGTGGTTTATAGGGTCATCTGTTTCCTACGGTCAACAAGTGTGTCATGTGGCCAGCACAACGAGCAACCTCAATTACGTTTCCGCAACTAATGTCAGGTACCCATTAGAGCTGGGTGGACTCAGAGGCGCCCATTAGAGCTGGGTGGACTCAGAGGCGCCCATTAGAGCTGGGTGGACTCAGAGGCGCCCATTAGAGCTGGGTGGACTCAGAGGCGCCCATTAGAGCTGGGTGGACTCAGAGGCGACCATTAGAGTTGGGTGGACTCAGAGGCGCCCATTAGAGCTGGGTGGACTCAGAGGCGCCCATTAGAGTTGGGTGGACTCAGAGGCGCCCATTAGAGCTGGGTGGACTCAGAGGCGCCCATTAGAGCTGGTTGGACTCAGAGGCGCTCATTAGAGCTGGGAGAGCTCAGAGGCGCACAAAGATCACGAAATTTAAAAAAACCAGTCTACACCAGGATTCGAACTAGGGACCTTCGGTTCGGAAGTCAACCGCTTTACCGCTCAGCCACCTCACCTAACGTACATAGGTATTCCTTGTGTATACATTATCAGTTATCCAACTACGGCAGATCGTCAATAAAAAGTTACGCTCAAAATAAAATTAAAAAGTGGTTTACGTAACATTAGAAGTTATTGATTGTATTTGATCTACCTACCCCCCCCCTCTTGTCTTTGATAAGGTTACAAATATCTCCGTCGTCTGAGCATATCATATTGTAGATCTATACCGCTCTCTAGAGTGTATTTCTTGTTTTAGCTTGATTCACCGTTGAATTGTTTTGAGTAACTTAGCCTGTGGCTTTGAAATCATAAAATGTAGTAAAATTTGTTGAGAAATGAATGGAAAAAAACAAAAAAACTCTAGAGCCGTGTCTGGAGAGCTCTGTACAGTCCGCTTATCACAAATACAAGAACATTTTCAGTATTTCTTTATAAGCAGTAACAGTACTTCTTCAGTACTTCTTTGTGACTCATAAGCAGTAATAGTACATCTTCAGTACTTCTTTGTGACTCATAAGCAGTAATTGTACATCTTCAGTACTTCTTTGAGACTCATAAGCAGTAACAGTACTTCTTCAGTACTTCTTTGTGACTCATAAGCAGTAATTGTACATCTTCAGTACTTCTTTGAGACTCATAAGCAGTAATTGTACATCTTCAGTACTTCTTTGAGACTCATAAGCAGTAATAGTACATCTTCAGTACTTCTTTGTGACTCATAAGCAGTAATTGTACATCTTCAGTACTTCTTTGAGACTCATAAGCAGTAATTGTACATCTTCAGTACTTCTTTGAGACTCATAAGCAGTAATTGTACATCTTCAGTACTTCTTTGAGACTCATAAGCAGTAATTGTACATCTTCAGTACTTCTTTGAGACTCATAAGCAGTAATTGTACATCTTCAGTACTTCTTTGAGACTCATAAGCAGTAATAGTACATCTTCAGTACTTCTTTGAGACTCATAAGCAGTAATAGTACATCTTCAGTACTTCTTTGTGACTCATAAGCAGTAATAGTACATCTTCAGTACTTTTTTGTCACTCATAAGCAGTAATAGTACATCTTCAGTACTTTTTGGTGACTCATAAGCAGTAATAGTAGGCCTACATCTTCAGTACTTCTTTGTGACTCATAAGCAGTAATAGTACATCTTCAGTACTTCTTTGTGACTCATAAGCAGTAATAGTACATCTTCAGTACTTCTTTGAGACTCATAAGCAGTAATAGTACATCTTCAGTACTTCTTTGTGACTCATAAGCAGTAATAGTACATCTTCAGTACTTCTTTGAGACTCATAAGCAGTAATAGTACATCTTCAGTACTTCTTTGAGACTCATAAGTAGTAAAATAGTATTAAATTCCTCCCCCGCAAAGAACAATCTACAAGTTTCCAACTAAGAACAGGACACACACCACTATTAAATTACCACCTGAACAAAATAAACTCCACACAACTCCCCCTTTGCAGACACTGCGCCCACCCCTTTGAAACCGTAAACCATATCCTCTTTGAATGCCCCTCCCTAGTCCACCTTAGGCAGACCCTACTTCCACTACAGCCCAACATAACCAACACCCTGTACGGCAGTGCTGAACAACTGAAGAAAACAGCACACTATTTTTTCCTTGGCACAGTCTGCAAAAGAGCTCACAGCTCAGCAGCAATAAAGCTGGCTAGAAGAAGAAGAAGAAGCAGTAATAGTATATCTTCGGTACTTCTTTAACATTGGTTAGTGTTGCATAAAAATAGTGATTGCTACTAAAGAGCACCCTATTCTAAATAACAAAATTTGGATCTATGAATATTACCTATTAGGACAGGGGTTCTCAACCTGAGGGTCGCGACCCCCTTTAGGGTCGATTGACAATTTGCCAGGGGTCGCCTAAGACCATCGAAAATATGGATTGTTTTTGTCTATTCTTCTTTTGCTGTATGTGTGTGTCGGGGGGGGGGGGTCGCGGCAGAGTGGGGGATTGTAAAAAGGGGTCGCGGAGCATTAAAGGTTAAGAACCGCTGTATTAGGGGGTATAGCTAAACAGATTCATTCACTCTTATAGCTAGATATAGGTATTTAAGATCAACAGATCAGTGTTTGAGGTGTGCTGGCCCCTTCGTCCAGAGGAACATTGGTCCCTACTTATTTTTCATAGGGTATTAAGTATAACCTCTTGGTAAATGATTGCTCTAATGTAGGCAAAATAAGACGTAAGTCTCAAGTAAACATATATACAAATGTGTTTATTTACACACACAAAAAGTCAAATAAATGTGCACATTAAACTGGCCGTCAACTCACAGGCCTTCTCAACACAAAATAAAAAAAAAATTAGGCTACACATTCAAAAAGAGTATGGCACACCGCCCTTGTCATATAATGTAATATCTACACTATCGTGACATTCCGGAGATCACATATTAGTGTAGACAAAAATACGAACTTTTTTATAAGCAGTAATAGTACATCTTCAGTACTTTTTTGTGACTCATAAGTAGTAATAGTACATCTTCAGTACTTCTTTGTGACTCATAAGCAGTAATAGTACATCTTCAGTACTTCTTTGAGACTCATAAGTAGTAATAGTACATCTTCAGTACTTCTTTGTGACTCATAAGTAGAAATAGTACATCTTCAGTACTTCTTTGTGACTCATAAGCAGTAATAGTATATCTTCAGTACTTCTTTGTGACTCATAAGCAGTAATAGTATATCTTCAGTACTTTTTTGTGACATATAAGCAGTAATAGTATATCTTCAGTACTTTTTTGTGACATATAAGCAGTAATAGTATATCTTCAGTACTTTTTTTGTGACATATGAGCAGTAATAGTACATCTTCAGTACTTTTTTGTGACATATGAGCAGTAATAGTACATCTTCAGTACTTCTTTAACATTGGTTAGAGTTGTCTGAGAAATGTTTACAACTCATTTCACTAGATATCTCATGGATGTTAATTCTACAGAACGTGGCAGGTTGTTACACACAACAGTTTGTTTCTTCGTTCTGTGTATTATTTACGAGGTGTTCAATGAGATTGAGGTTAATTTTAGAAGCGTGTATAACAGAAAGAAAATTACAAAGAGAGATTGTGTCTTAACCACTCACGTAAACTGGTTTCGATATATGTAGCATTGTGTATGGGTGGTAGATGGTGGTGGTTTGTAGTGTTCTGTAGTTTATGATAGTCTTCTTGGATTGCTTACAAAAAAAAGTGGACTTACTTGCTGTCCTTTGAGAAGTGGCGACATTGAGTTTGTGTGAAAACACAAACTCTATTTGTGATCTTTTTTTTTTATATAGAATAAATAAAGTTTAATGAATGTGTCAGCTAAGTCTCCAATTTTGACAATGCTTCTATCAACTCACTTTTGTCTAGTAAAAAGTTTGGACGCTTTATTTCTACCACACCCAATCTCGGATCAAGCTAAAATTTTATACAATTATTTCTTTTACCTGACAACACAAGAATCAATTTAAAAAAAACAATTAGCTAATTAACTATTGGTAATTAGTTATTTTGTTTGGTATCAAACAAGGGAAAGAAATTGTAATTGACATATGTGGTGGTAAAAATTGAATGTGCCCTTTATACTTCGTGTAGAGAAGTGGGTAGTCGCTTAAAAGTAACAATAGATAGCTATGATACTTGTTATTTTCAAAAAAAACTTTCCTGGCACAGTGGTTAGTGTGTTGGCTTGAGGAGGTTGGAGCCCTCGAGTTCATCTATTTCTTTTCAAGAAAATGCATTTTAAAAAGCGATCACAGTAACATTCACACAGATACCCCCTCCCCTCCACCCGTTATATTTGTTAGTTTAGATCTAAATTTAGATACAAATTTAATCACATGACTCATCCAAATACAATTAAGACTAAGACTAAGACTGCTTTATTGATCCTTACGGAAATTTGTTGTGATTACAAGGAATCTTTTCTCATATAAAGACAACACAACAGAAAAATACACATAAATACAACAGACAACATAAAGAGTTCATTCAGCGACTACACACAGGTATCTTGGTGCATTTCATGTTCCCTGATCAATGAGTGGCGGTGATAGAGTCTGACCGAGTGAGGTACGAACGAGTTTTTGTACCGCTCCGTTCTTGTTTTGATTGACAGCAGTCGCTCACTTCGCGACGATTTTTTAAAACATATTTTTTTTATTTTGTTGTCAAGTACTACTGTTTTGTCTTTCTTGCATCTTAACAACTGGAGACAACTGCAACTGGTTCGGGGTGCAATGGATGACCAGTGTGCTCTAAATGTCCCACAGTGCTCCAAAACGTTCCACGGCGTTTGCTAGGTGGCGCCTGATGGCCCTGGTAGTCCAATTCGGTGAGTTGAGCGCCATGCAGCCGCAACTAGACTTCACATGCTGGTGGTGAACAGAGACCTCTGGCTAACTCTGTTAACAGTCTAAGCCAGCGGTTCTCAACCTTTTTAGCTCAGCGACCCCCTAATACGATTCCCCACTAGGCGGCGACCCCCAACCGTAAAATTTATTTTTTTCGTTCATAGGCCTAGGTAGACCTTAAATGTGATTTTGCTAATGTTATAAAGTCATAAACAAATTTTAAATGTATATATGTGACATCCATGATGCATTTACATAGCAAAAGCTTTATGTAATTTTATTTGTTGCAAAATAAATTTGTGCTTAAGAATTTAAAAAAAAAAAAAAAAGTATCTTTAATTTATACCATCTATGGTACAAATGTGCTTAAATACAACACTTAAGAAATCGTGCGACAAAAAAAAAAAAACTTCCAATGAAAAATAGACGAAAAACCGAAATTTCCGATGGTCTTAGGCGACCCCTTGCAAATGGTGATTCGACCCCCAAAGGGGTCGCGATCCACAGGTTGAGAACCCCTGGTCTAAGTCTAAGCCCTTGTGACATATGATAGAAAGCCAATGTACAATATGAACAGTTTAAGCTCCAAATGAATCAACAACAGAAAAAAAGTATTTTACTCGTTATGGTTTCTTTGTTGTGTTCGTGTTTCTTTTTAACTTTTTGCTATTTGAATACTTAAGCTTTGCGTTAGTTTATTACTTTCACTTCACGCCGTCATAAACAGGAAGTAAACAAAACTAGAATTGCTAAGAACAATGTCAGGATTCGTTGTCTATGTCAGGGGTCGGCAACCTTTTGAGTCTGAAGAGCCAAAAATTAAAATTTACAAATTTTCAAAGCTTTTAAAGAGCCGCACATTTTTTTTTCTTGCCATCTATAAATGGTACTCGCATAAATTTGTTTAAAATAAAAAAAAAAACAAATATATTTTTTCATTCATAAGAAAAGTAGTTATTTATTCACATAAAAATTGTGTTTGTCACATTATATATATATATGTATATTGCTTTATCGGGTAATAACTTACTATTTAAATATAAAATTAACAATCAAACATTTACTCACAACACCAACATGTACATCAATAACAAACAATTTAGCGAACGAAATAAATCAACGGGTGCGATGTCTTTGCATGGTTATTCAAATAGAAAACTTAAACTTTACTAAACAATGTAACTTGTACTTCAAATACAATATTAAAAAAAACACAATTACATACATTTGAAAGAACAAATTCAACGGGTGCGATGGCTTTGCATGGTTATTCAAATAGAAAACTTAAACTTTACTAAACAATGTAACTTGTACTTCAAATACAATATTAAAAAAAACACAATTACATACATTTGAAAGAACAAATTCAACGGGTGCGATGGCTTTGCATGGTTATTCAAATAGAAAACTTAAACTTTACTAAACAATGTAACTTGTACTTCAAATACAATATTAAAAAAAACACAATTACATACATTTGAAAGAACAAATTCAACGGGTGCGATGGCTTTGCATGGTTATTCAAATAGAAAACTTAAACTTTACTAAACAATGTAACTTGTACTTCAAATACAATATTAAAAAAAAACACAATTACATACATTTGAAAGAACAAATTCAACGGGTGCGATGGCTTTGCATGGTTATTCAAATAGAAAACTTAAACTTTACTAAACAATGTAACTTGTACTTCAAATACAATATTAAAAAAAACACAATTACATACATTTGAAAGAACAAATTCAATGGGTGCGATGGCTTTGCATGGTTATTCAAATAGAAAACTTAAACTTTACTAAACAATGTAACTTGTACTTCAAATACAATATTAAAAAAAAACACAATTACATACATTTGAAAGAACAAATTCAATGGGTGCGATGGCTTTGCATGGTTATTCAAATAGAAAACTTAAACTTTACTAAACAATGTAACTTGTACTTCAAATACAATATTAAAAAAAACACAATTACATACATTTGAAAGAACAAATTCAATGGGTGCGATGGCTTTGCATGGTTATTCAAATAGAAAACTTAAACTTTACTAAACAATGTAACTTTTATTTAAAATAGGAAAGCAATTACATACATTTGAGCGAACAAATTCAATGGGAAAATTGGCTTTGCATGGTTCTAGAGAGTTTGGATAAATTTGGCTCATAACTTGTTGTTTTTAGTTTCAAACAAGACTCTAAATTTTCATTTGTTAGTTGGCTTCTTACTTTGCTTTTAATTATATTCATGCAAGAGAACGCTTGCTCGCACGAATATGTAGATCCAAAGATAGTCAGCACTCCAAATGCCAGCTTCTTCACTTCACTGTAGCAATCTGGAAGACTATTCCATGTGTCGAATATAAGTGACTCAACTTTCGGCATTTCTTTTAAAGCTGTCCACTTTTTTTGTGCTACATACATGCATTTCTGGACCTCCAACTCTTCCAACTTGCTTTTCATTTCTGTAAATTTTCCACTCCACAAAGCTTTACCTTTCAAATCAATCAACTGCATTTCTAGAGATCCAGCATCAATTTCAAATGGCTCAATGTGGATCTCGTTACAATTTGTGTTGAGAGGATTAACTATGAATGCTAGAGTGGTTTTGTTTGTTTTGAATTGTTGAAATCTGTCAGCAAATTCATCTTTAATTTTTTTAATAACTGTGCTGAAATAATTTGTGTCAACAGTTGCATTGGTTTTATCGCGATATTGCTTTAGAAATGGAAAATGAAGTAATTTACTACTCTGAATGTCTTCTACAAAAACAGTCAATTTTCCTTCAAAACAAACTAATTCTTCCACCAAAACATAGGCTGGGTTTCCCTTTCCTTGCAGTTTTAGATTCAGCTCATTTAATTTCTCTGTAATATCAACCATAAAGTAAAATGTTTGCAACCATTTGTCGTTCTCTAATTCAGGGTGATTAATGCCTTTATCATTTAGGAAAGTATTTATTTCATTCAAGCACACAGCAAAACGTTTCAACACTTTACCTTTGGAAAGCCATCGCACTTTATTGTGAAGAAGAAGGTCGGAATACTGAGTCTCCATTTCGTTTAAGAATTCTTTAAACTGACGATGATAGAGTGCTTTTGACAAGATGCTGTTAACAATCTTGATTACCAAATTCATGACCTCAACAACTTCGGCTGGAAATGTTTGGGCACAAAGCGCTTCTTGGTGTATAATGCAGTGAAACGTAAGAATTTCATGGTTTATTTTGCTCCGAAGAATCGTAGTAGCTCCTTTATTTTTTCCTGTCATACTGCTGGCTCCATCAGTTGCAATTGAAACAATTTTATTTAAATCAATCTTATTGTCTTTAAGGCATGTTTGCACGGCATTTGCTATATCTTCCCCTCTAGTTTGTCCCGAGAGCGGTAATAATCCTAGAAGTTCTTCTTTTGGACCTTGGGAAGACATATACCTAACAAAAAGGGCAACTTGTGCGGTGTCTTTTATGTCGCAAGACTCATCTATGGCAAGTGATAAGGCAGAAGAAAGTTGAATATCTTCCACCTGCATATGTGTTACATTTGAAGACATTTTAGCTATTCTATCTTGTACTGTTTTAGCGGATAGTGGCAAATCTTTGATTCTTTTCAATATTTCTGGTTTGTTTTTGAAATCACGAAACAGTTCTTCAGATGCTTGTATGAAGCAATCTTTGACATACTCACCATCTGTGAATGGTTTGCCTTTTTTTGCAATTTCAAGTGATACCGCAAAGCTTGCCAGATTAACATTACTTGTAGATTGAGTCCAGTTACTTAACATGAAACTTGATTGCTGTCTATGTTTTTGGAGCTCGTCAACAGCTTTTTTTCGTTCTTCGCCTGCTGGATATTTACTAGCAAACTGAGTATGTTTTTTAGTGAAGTGTCTCTCTAAATTTGATTTCTTATTGTGTGCGAGTTTTTCATGGCAAATGAGGCAAATCGGAAGGCCATCTGAGTTGCAGATGAAAGCGAAAGACTCTGTCCAATCCAGATTAAATTCTCGATTCTCTTCTTCAGTAGTTCTTCTCTTTCTTTTTGTAGATGCCATGATTGCGGTAAATGAACAAAACAATTTTAATATCAATATATTTACCAAAGTCTCTTCTCTCCTTAAAACAGTTAATACTCTACAATCTTCCCCTTTTCTTCTTTATCGAACTATCTAATTCTAAGCTATTGTTGAAGCGTATGGAAATTCCACAACCTTGTCCTAATTTTAAACTAACTTGTAATAAATTTAATCTACGACCTTGCTACCAGTTATTGTTCTAAAAATAAACCAGACAAAATTGTTTTCAAATATATGACCTTGAAGATAACTCAGTTCTAACTCTTTTACTTGAAACAACAAACTCCACTTCACAGCCAAAGCACGTGGAGTAGACGCCAAATAGTCTTGTGTCGAAAGCCAAGTAAAACGTAATATAGAGAGCTTCCAACGGAAGGACGACAGTGACGACGCGTGTCACGGGGGAGGGGAGGGGTGGAAAGCGAGTACAAGTGGCTGAGAAATGTAATCGGTGCCAATTCATTGTTGATAGATAAAGAACGATTTTTTTTTCGATAAAAATAAAATTTGCGTAAGGAACTAAAGAGCCGCAGCTTCCAGTCTAAAGAGCCGCATGTGGCTCGCGAGCCGCAGGTTGCCGACCCCGGGTCTATGTCAAACTCAGTGCTTAACATTGACAGCGCATCTTCAACTTCTGTGTGGTCTATGTACAGTCCATGGGGTCCAAATGTAGAGCGAAATTACCTGCTCGTAAAGAATTCAGAATAAGGGCATGTCCAATTAAATAGAGAATGTTTGAATTAATATATTTTTTTACGAACGTGTCTACTGAAAGAAAATAAGATGATTAAAAAGATTAATAAGATTAGACCTTCTTGCTTATTTTCTTACGTCATTGATGACAAATTAAAAAGGTTTGTGTGTCTATTTTTTAAATAAACTCATAGGAGGCGCGGAGGCTGAGCGGTAAAGCGCTTGGTGGGATCACCTGTTTCTTTGGCCTACGGTTAGCAAGGGTGTCATGTGGCCAGCACAACGACCAACCGCTTTTACTTTTCCCCAACTATTGTCAGGTTCCCATAAGAGCTGGGTGGACTCAGAGGCGCCTAAGGATCCCGAAATAAAAATAAAGAAATAAAGCAATATTGAGATAAGTAGTAATGTGATGATAGTTATACAATGTAAAGCAATATTGAGATAAGTAGTAATGTGATGATAGTTATACAATGTAAAGCAATATTGAGATAAGTAGTAACGTGATGATAGTTATACAATGTAAAGCAATATTGAGATAAGTAGTAACGTGATGATAGTTATACAATGTAAAGCAATATTGAGATAAGTAGTAACATGATGATAGTTATACAATGTAAAGCAATATTGAGATAAGTAGTAATATGATGATAGTTATACAATGTAAAGCAATATTGAGATAAGTAGTAACGAACGCTGGGGAAATTAGGACGCTAACAAAAATATACTTACAACCAGTCCTCAATACTGGCCGCCAACAATAGAGCTTCATAGTCCTCTTTCCTAGGCGGGAATTCCCGCATTCAACTCCAATGTTTCTTAGTATTCAGTTCAGTGTCGAATAAATAAACAGGCGTGTTTGAACAGTTGGCTCACCGCCGTATGTAAAAATCATGAGCTGGAGCTAATAGAATAGAAGAGAATAGAAGAGAATAGAAGAGAAGAGAAGAGCTTCATTGTGCAGAGTTCACTGGAAAGACTCCATGTAATGAAGTATTACAAGAAATACATTTCGTATAAAGTTAGACCACCATTGACTCATATACACATATACTCATGGATGTTGGTCATAAAATAGGTCCCCTTTTAAACCTTGCGATTTATAGGGCAGATGATGTCAAGGATCATCTGTTTCTGTGGCCCGCGTTTAACTATAATACCATGTGGCCAGCATAACGACCAACCGCCTTTACTTTTCCCCAACTAATGCAGTAATTATACATAAAACACTGAACCATAATCTTTAAATACAAAAACAAAACCTAATAAAAAATACTCAGAAAGACACAAAGATAAAGGCATATTCCTCGTTCCATATGCTAGGACAAATTTGTACATATGCTCTTTCTTTCCTAGTGCTATTACAGCATGGAATGGGTGCCTGAGCTAGCCAGGAAAACCCGTGACTTGGCAGAATTTAAGTCATTTGCTAACATGCATGACTAGATGCACGACGCGTAGAACGTAATCATCTTCTTTTTGAAGTAACGCCTGTATTATATAAGATAATGTCAGGTACCCATTAGAGCTGGGTGGACTCAGAGGATCCCTAAAGATCCCGATATTAAAAATCCCAGTCTTCACCAAGAAGCGATCCCAGGACCCTCTCTTTTCGGAAGCCAAGCGCTTCTGTAACCTAAAAAAACAAAGAGAATTGAATAGATTCCGAAACGTCTAGAAACTGCTACCTCAATAGCCTGAGGCTATCTATTGGTGAGTTAGCGAATACTGTTTAGCAATAAGACAAAACAATCTTACCATCGTGTTTAATGCGTTCAGACTTAAGACTTGGTTTCTTGTATTATTCTATCGACACCAGTTCAATCAATTCTCTGTCCCGCTCTCCAGCGTTGGAGGCAGGGGGGGGGGGTGAAAGGGTGGAAGTGGCACAAGAATGGTGGCCTGGTCGTGACACTCCAGTACAATAGCAAACGATGTTTAGTTTTTCCCCCACAACTTTCTCCTGCAAGACGTGACCTACTGGTGGTTTATCTAGGTCCTTGACCCCCTCCTGCCCCAAGGCGACATGTAGCAGGTCTTCTCAGTTCGTCGTATCGTGAACCATTTCATAAAAAATTTTGTTTTTTTAGTTTCCTAGTACAAGAACAGCAATTAACAAATTATATCCAGGTCAGATTGTAACGTGGAACGAATATCGCCCATCCCCCATCTCCCATCATAAACTTGTGAGCGTGTTATTTACTCTTAGGATTTTTCTTTTCTAATCTTTTTTTTTCCCGCCAAGTCCAACAATTTTCCTTTTAGTATATCTAGAGTACAGGAAATTTTACACCAGAGCTTCTGGCGAGGCAGACAAGTTAAAATCTCAGACTGGTACACTTTGCAATGTCATGGAACAAAAAGCGAGAAGTTAAAAACTTTAATAAGAAAATATCATGGAACAAAAAGCAAGATATGAAAATCTCTAATAAGAAAATATCGTGGAACAAAAAGATTTTAAAAAGGTTTAAAAAATCAGACTTAAAAAAAAATGGAATAAAAAGCAAGAAGTTAAAAACTCAAACTAAAAGAAAATATCATGAAACAAAAAGCAAGAAATGAAAAAAGAGACTGAAAGGAAATGTCGTGAAACAATTGACAAGGTTCATATCAAAGGTTAGTCGCAGTCACCTTCACTTCATGTACACATTTTATGTTCAAATTTGATTCTACAGTAGGCCTACTCAATAAGAAGCTCAATAAGAAGCTCCTTCTTCCCTAGTGCTATAAGAGCATGTAATGGGTTGCCTGAGCCAGACGGAAAAACCAATGACTTGGCAGAATTTAGGTCCTTGGTTAACACGCATGACTAGATGCATGACGCGTAGAACGTAAACATTTTCTTTTTTTGAAGTAACGTCCGTATTTTATAAGATAAGATAATGACAGGTACCCATTAGAGCTGGGTGGACTCAGAGGAGCCCTAAAGATCCCGATTTTAAAAATCCCAGTCTTCACCAAGAAGCGATCCCAGGACCCCTCTTTTCGGAAGCCAAGCGCAAGGCTTGGCAGAATTTAAGTCACTGGTTAACATGCATGACTAAATGCATGACACGTAGGACGTAATCACCTTCTCTTTTGAAGTAACGACTGTATTTTTTATAAAATAAGATAAGAGCAGGGTAAGAGAAAGGCCGGAAGACCAAAAGCTATCATGCAGAAAATCGGTTGACCGAAAAGCACAGATGGACCCAGCAGAAGGGAATGGACCTCATTCACCAATCGTAAACAAACAACATTTAGTCACTTGATAATATTGATAAAACAACGGGGGGGGGGTGGAAGTCACGTGATAGCCATTTAGTATTAAAAATTAGATCCTAATTTGTATAGAAGAGATAGAGAATCACGTGGCTAAATGTTGTTTGTTTACGATTTGTGAATGAGTTCCATTGCCCAGAGTCCTATGGCGAAGTGCTGTTACGGCCCTATACTTCACCGGGAGTAAATAGGCCTACCTCAAGTAAGTCAAGTCAAATAAGAGCAAAAAAAAAAAAAGCATACTCTAAATGATTTTAAAAAATCTAAAATTTATAAACTTTACACCGGATACACCGAAAAATTTGCTTTATGGATTTTCCTTCATTTATAAAAAAAAATCTTCAACTAAAAAAAATTAAAATTAAACTTAAGACTAAATCACATTGACCATAAAAGAATGTTAGAATTGCAAAGTCTTTATTCAAATATCATTAAAAAATGTGTTTGTATTTTTTTCATATAGATCTGCTAAATTTCAAACAAGTTAAAAGAGTATAACTTGAGAACCGCTGCTATTGAGTGACATTTTTTTTTTTTTTGTTTCCAGATCGAGAGAATCGAACACGACCTTCGACGTAACGTTTAAAAACATCAACTCTAAAATTGACGGATCAATACTTCTAATCGGATCAAGCTTGCACTTACAAAAAAAAAAAAAAAAAAAAAAACGTTCAATTGTTTGTTCCTATTCTTTTACCTGTGAATATTTTTGTTTGTTTTTCCTTTGTTTTTGTTTTGTTTTTATCATTATCATTTATTTATTTAAAAAAAAAAAAAAGGTTTGCATCTTTCATTCTCCATGTTTCTGAGAGCAGTATTGTTTTGTATTGTTGTCCTCTCTAAAACGTATATTTTTTTTAAATAGTACTAAGGCTTGTCTTCAAGTCCAAAGATTAAAGAGGAATGCAGTATTTCCCGTAGATACGCAGCCCCAGCTGTGACCTACATATTTTGCCACATCTAGGGCAAACATGCTGGTGAAGACTGAGATTTTTAATTTCGGGATCTTCGGGCGCCTCCGAGTCCACTAAGCTCAAATGGGTACCTGACATTAGTTGGGGAAAAGTAAAGGCGGTTGGTCGTTGTGCTGGCCACATGACACCCTCGTTAACCGTAGGCCACAGAATCAGATGAACTTTACATCATCTGCCATATAGACCACAAGGTCTGAAAGGGGAACTTTTTTTTTTAGGGAAAACATAATCATTGTCCGTCGGTGGTCGGTTAAGATCTTCTTTTCGTCTTAGCTGACATAGAAGAGAGCACCTGTGGCTTCAGACACAAACACAACCGTGGGTTTCACATTTGAGACCAAAAGAAGATTTTTGTTTACAACGCTTATAAGAACTCACTTTTTCTGTTTGTCTGTCTGGATGGAATCTTTTACACGTCATTTCTTCTACTTCAGACCACCTTGTGAGCGCTTCTCTTATTTTATCTTTTACAATACAGACGTTACTTCAAAAAAGATGATAACGTCCTACGCGTCATGCAGCTAGTCATGCATGTTGACCAATGACTTAAATTCTGCCAAGTCACTGGTTTTCCTGGCTAGCTCAGGCAACCCATTCCATGCTCTAATAGCACTAGGAAGGAAGAAGCATTTTTACAAATTTGTCATAACATATAGAACGAGAAATGTGCCTTTATCTTGTTGTCTCTCTTTTCTTTAATTGACCATTAAAGAACTTGTTTAGGGATGCCATTATACAGATGTGGCCTGCTGAGACTGAATTAGTATCGTATGCATGCCTTGCAGGCGCGCTCTTCGAAGGACTTCAGTATCAGGTATTCATTTCTTGCCATTTAACTTTCAGTCTTTTTCTGAAATCGATCATGTGGAAGTGGCTCAATATTTTACATGATTTCTGTATACTGTCCACACAACTCCCCCTTTGCAGACACTGCGCCCACATTTATGAAACCGTAAACCATATCCTCTTTGAATGCCCCTTCCTAATCCATCTTAGGCAGACCCTACTTCCACTACAGCCCAACATAACCAACACCCTGTACGGCAGTGCTGAACTACTGAAGAAAACTGCACACTTTTTTTCCTTGGCACAGTCTGCAAAAGAGCTCACAGCTCAGCAGCAATCAAGCTGGCTAGAAGAAGTATACTATCCACGTTTCTGAGACATCAAGCAATGTAGGGAGTATGACAGTTCCATAGACCCCCTAGCTTTGTTTTTGTGGTGATACCGCTTCTATTCCAAACATTTTTAGACAGTCTATCTGTGACGAGATGTTAATTAGTTAATATTTGGCGCGTTTATTTGAGTCTAGGGGAAATTTTATTAATTTTATCCCGCTCACATATAAGATTTTGTACAGGCACACCGCAACTAACAGTAAGAACAGACCAATATTATAAGTTCATAAATAAAAATAATTTAATGAATGAAAGTTTACAAAGGAAAGTGATCAAATAAAATTATAATTAAGAAATGAAATGAAGGTGCTAATATCTAAAATAACTGCTCATCATGGATTGCTAATTATTGAGTGATTGGAGGAGAAGAATGTTCCTATGTCTGCTACTTATTTTCTTATCTGCTAGCCCGTGGGTCGTCTTCTGGCGGTCGTAGGACTGGCACTCAGAAGGATGAGTCATCCGGCTCTGTCTTAGGACGTCGGCTCGAGATGTTCTCTTTGCTTTAGGCAAACTGGCTCTAGGGTGAGGCCGCTGCCTGTTTAGCAATAGAGAGGGTTGGTACTGCAGACTAAGTTGTAGTGGGATGATCTCTCAGCTGTGATCTCTAGCTCGTAGAGAGCCGTGCTAACTCAACACCAGTTTATCTTCTGCTGCGAAGGTTGCTCTAATCTGTCGGCATTAGGCAATAGCTATTGGGCAGTGGACAGTTTGGGCCGGGTACTGGGCAGATGATACTGGGCGGTATGAGGCACTGTGGACACTGGGCAATATGTTAAGGCCAAGGACAGTAGGCAATGCCTTCCTGCTAACAGGTATGTAAGGGGGGGGGAGGTATCTGGTGTGGTCTGCTCCGGTTACAGCCTTGGGTGGAGATCTGGTGGTTATAGCAGTTGGGTGTAGCAATCGTGTGTAGCAATCGGGGGGTAGCAATCGGGGGTAGCAACCAGGCTGGGGATAAGACAGACAATTAGGAACCTCCTAAAGGCATTGAGCAGGGATTCCCATATGCCTTGCAATCAATCAGATGTAGGCATTGGTATCAATCCCAATAAGGCATTTAAGACAATTAGTTATAAGATGTTAAAGCATGCGCATATAACTCAATAACAAAAGGATATAAGTAAGATAACCACAATAAATGTGCTATTGTACAATGTAGGATGATACTAGTCAGGATTCATCCATTAAATTTGATTACGACGATAAGTAATCAGTTACAGTAAAATGGGGAATGAGCATATTATATACTAAAGGATAAGATGAAAATAAAATATTAGGGATATGGCTACAGTAATAAGGGTTTGATATAGTTAATCAAAATTACATTCATCCAAGGAACTATAAGTTCACAAGGGTGGGAGACATAATAACATGTATGAGGGATATAATAGAAATGTGAAATGATTAATTTCACATGGGCTCTGTAAGTTTAGAGCATTGTGATCTAAGTTCTTAGACAGTACTTAGATTCACGAAAGGTTATTGTTTACATCCATCACTAAAATACGGGAATGGAGAAACATAACAAAATCAAATATAATAACTAAGGTTTCAAATGTAGACAACCATAGCGGCATTAGTAATACTATATGAAGATATAGTATCGACATAAAATAGTACAATGTATATACATAATAAAGTCATAATATAATGACGGGGAACGTGGTTGTGTACTAATGTGTACTCACACATTCCTATAAGATAAAATGAGTGTAGAAAAATGTTTACACTTACCCGTTTGTCCCTAATGAATCCTCACAACTAAACTTCCTAACAGAGGAGACTGTATGAATCCTAGCGGGCCTAACTTGGAATGCTTTGGTCTCTCTCTATATATAGATGGGACTTTTCGTTTAACGGGTGGGGAAGAAAGCTAGCTGATTTTCTCACATGTATCGATGTACCGGAGATGTCAGGCGTCAGGTCAGATTTATGGTCAATATTCGTAGCCTACCGTGAGAGAAAAGTCTTAAGCGAATATGTATCTGTCCAGCCCGAGTGCAATGCTATTTTAGAGCGATGTGTATCCTGCGGGGGGGGGGGGGGGGGGGGTAGGTGTGATAAGTTATTAGGCCGCGGCGTGTAGCGTGGGTGCAGCGCTGTCCAGCGGTCAATAATTAAAAGTTAGCCCTCGAGAGGCTAGTTAATGATTTACGTCGAGATTCGTCCCGTGAGAAACGTGCGAGGGGGGATAAATCCTACAAGAAATTAGTTATGGGTGGACAAGAAAATAATTGTTTTATGTTAAAAATTAAAGTTTCTCACGGTTTGCTGGGAAAAACTCAAATGAACTTTTGCATGCAAGTTTCGTATCGTCACACTATCGTAGGATAAACTGACCTTGGTGATACGCAAGTCGATTGTAATATCGATGTTTCTGTTCCGCAGAATGTGCTGCCAAGCTAGGTGAATCTGTCCACTGCATTCATTTCATTTTCGTTCATAGGTAGAAACTGTTATAAAAATCAGGTTAAACTAGACCCAAAAATATGCTATTTTCTCCCTTGGGCTACATTGTAGCAATAATGCGAAACCTTGAGTTCAATTCTTTTGATTTGTACAGGACAGCTGTTCTGTGTGAGATGACATTGACATCTACTAGAGTTATATACATACCAATGACATCTGTTCTAGGTTCAAGTTTCATTGATCTCACTCTCCTCATTTTACTGTCACGTAATAATAAATGTCAAGGTTGTTTTGATAGTAAAAAAAAACATATACAACGTGCTTATGTTTCGAGAAACAGCAGTAAGTTAAAAAAAAGAACTAAAAATAGACAAGAGAGTAAAAGTAGTCAGAGATCTCAAAAGGGGGGGGGGCGCGGTGGCTGAGTTGTTAAGCGCTTGGTTTCCGCGTGAGGTCATGGGTTCGAATCTCTGTGAAGACTGGTATTTTGAATTACGGGATTTTTAGAGAGCCCCTGAAGTCCACACAACTCTAACGGGTACCTGATTTTAGTTGGGGAAAGTAAAGGTGATTGGTCGTTGTGCTGGCCACATGATACTCATTAACTGTTGGCCAAAGAAACAGATGACCTTTTACATCTTCTGCCCCAAAGAACGCATAGTTTGAAAGGGGAACTTTTTTTTTTAGAGATCTTATTAATTAAAGGTACTACATACATCTTTCTGTCTCATGGAGAAGTTAATTTTAGGGCATAAATAATGTCAATGTTTTCGATTCCGAAGATTAAGGATGAGTGCAGTGTCTCACATGACTACGCAAACCCAGTTGCGACCTGCATATCCTTTCCCACCCCGTACAGACAGAGCCGCCTTCCAAGTCTTTCCAAGTCTTAAAAAATGGCCATCTTCTGAGTCTCAAATGTGTCCCGCTGCCTCCCTGAGAGCTCTCCAACTGTCTTTCCCAGATGCCATTTGGACTCGGTTTCACAGCCTTGTTCAGCAGCCAGTCTAGGGAATTATAACTTTAAAATAAAACCTACAGCCAACTGCTATCTACAGAAGTCACAGACTACTGAGCAATGGTGGTTGGCTTCTGGCCTAAAGAGTGGTTTTGGTCTGCGCAATCCACATGGCACTAAAAAATACCTAGCGCCGGCTGGATTCCTTGCAGTGTGCTACGTAATAGTGAACCACCCCCGAGTAAAAATGCGGGTATAAATACAAGGAATTAAAAAAGTGAGGTCAGACATGTGGCTTCAAGTTAGGTCTACTTTTGTGAATGTATTACTGAAATTAATTTCTTTTGCATGCTAAAAGTGTGTGTATTTAATCTTTTTTTATAATTTCAACTAGAAGAGTTAATTTTTTTTTCGTGAAGAGAAATTCTAGTAGTTATTGACCTAAATCTAAACAAGGATTTTAGGAATATAATTTACGGCTTATCCAGAAAACAGCATGTGATACCATGGTCAGAACTAGTAAAAAGGTTAAACGTGTTATTTCTCACACGCCATTCTAGAATGAAGCTGAAACATAGCACAATTATTCATTGGAAAAGACAATACATGAATCATTTTACAAATTTAAAAAATTATTAATTTATTGGTAATTAATTATTTTGTTTGATATCGAAAAGGGAGACAACTTCTACATGGTTGACATATAATATAAATGTGTTTTTTTTTTTTAGTTAAGCTTTGTTGTTGTTTTTTAAAGTATTTTTTTTATACTTTGCGTGTTTTAAAATAACCTTGAAGAAAACATTATGCAATGATGTGTCTTGTGATCCGTTGCAGCAAAGTCTGCTCATGGTCACAGACACTTCAACTTTGTATGTAGTTTATAAAGTATTTCTACCCAATGTATCCGTGTGAAAGTCACGAGGTCGAGGGGTCATGCTGTCATGAGGTCATGGGGTCATTGTGGTTTGGCCAATAAACACTGAGGGGAGCTGTAGAGCAAACAACTTTATACAAAACAATAAAGTAAGTGAGAGATTAAGAGAAAGGTATAAACAGATTAAAAGATATTAAGAGAGGGCAAACAGAGAAAGAGAGATTAAGAGGAAAGGGTAAGCAGAGTAAGAGAGATTAAGCGAGATTAAGAGAAAGTGGTAAACACAGTAAGAGAGATTAAGAGAAAGCGGTCAACAGAGTAAGAGAGATTAAGAGAGATTAATTGAAAAGGGTAAACAGAGTAAGAGAGATTAAGAGGAAAGGGTAAGCAGAGTAATAGAGTGTGTGAGGCAGGCAAAAAGACAGAATGTGTGTTAGAGAGAAAGAGAGTGAGAGAGAGATAGAGCAGAAACTGGAGAGAACGTGTAAAGTGAGATGCTATTGCCTGTACAGTTGTAAAATTTCTTTATTGAGGTACTTAATGCAACACTAAAATATTTACTACCATTCTGTTACGTCATCTGCTAGACTTTAGGCACGTGGTGCTGTTTTGGCTGGAGGGAGGGGAGGTCCTGACACTAAAATATTTACTATCATTCTGTTACGTCATCTGCTAGACTTAAGGCACGTGGTGCTGTTTTGGCTGGAGGGAGGGGAGGTCCTGGTTAAGGATATTGCTAGATCTACGGGTCAAGTAACACTACAGATGATGCAACCTGCTTTATGACATTGACCTCTGACATTGTTGTAGTTAGAATGCATTATATTTCTTAAGACCATATAAACAGATCACAGAAACAAGTATATCTATACTCATGACAAGACATGAATGAATAAAACAATAAACTATTAGTTAATCAATTAGTGTTGATTACTTAATTTTGTTTCGTATCGAAAAAAGGGAGACTATTCATGCATTATTGAGATATATGCCCGTGATTTTGCGGTTATTCCTCTTAGATAATTCGCTTGTTTTATTCTAGCCTTCGGTCATGATAACTGTGTCTCCTGCTTGAGGTTGACGTGATACTTGCAGATATTCAGCGCAGTGGACTACGTAAGATACAATGGCTGACTTCTTTTTTTTTTTTTGTCCTATCTGGCAGACGTCAGTAAACAACGCGCGTGTGGCCAGAATAACATTGGACTGGTGGGTTGGGAGGGGGGGGGGAATGGTGGATTTCCAAAAACAGACATGAAGATTATAATTAATTAGCGAAACAAAGGCTGGCTAAATAAATACCTCAGCTCAAGGCCTTTGTGTATACACATACAACCACACTCAAACACACACAGAATCTGTATAGACATTGTACACGTCATGTTAGGGAAACAATTCATGTCAAAGAAAAACTGAAGAGCTTTATTTCAAGTTACATGGGACCACAAAGAACTTTGTTTCTGCTCTGTTGTCACAGATAAATAAATAAAATACTGTAGACATTTATTAATAACAACGATAATAATACCAGAGACTTTGTGTTTATAGAAGTAGGCATAGAAGACCATCTTCCTGAATGCATGACGCGTTGGACGTAATCATCTTCTTTTTTTTTTTGAAGTAACGTCTGTATTTTATAAGATAAGATAAGATATCTTTTATCTTTATCGCCTCACTTCCTGTTAATTACTTCCTGACTCGATCCGACTGTATGCTACAAACTAATCGATCTCTGATAAGTTCATCTCGAAGGTTGTCAAACTTGCCAAATTTTTCAACTCAGTATAATACTGTTCAAACGTTTCACTGTCCTTCTGATTTCTTGTGAAAAATTTTAACCTGTCATACACAGTGTTGGACTTTGGCAAAAAATGATTCTCAAACCTTTCAATTACTTTGTCTACAGTCTCATCTTCACATACTTGAAAAGTATTGTAGATGTCTCGAGCGGGTTCACCGATCAGGTGTAACAATAAAGCTTTCTTCACTGGCTCGGGCTTCGTATTTTTTTCAGTGGCGACCATAAACAGTTCAAAACTTTGTCTCCATTTTTTCCATCTTTCTGATAGATTACCGTCTAGTGACAACGGTTTAGGAGGATTGAATAATTCCATTATTCGTATAGATTCTAGATTCTATGTCTAGATCTAGATCTAACAACATGAACTAATGACACCACTTGATACAAATAAAATGTACTTTTAGCAATTTAGAAACCACTAGATCTACCTACCTGTTACCAGCACTTAAAAGCAATCAAGGACGTAATCTGACACCAGATCTAACACAAGATCTGAAACCAAATCTGACACCATGTTCTAATGTCTACAGTGATTTTATTTACTTATCTGTAACAACAGTACAGTTTCTCTTTAATAAAGTTCGGCCCTGGCAGTGCCAGAGATTGAATGTTTCTTAATTTCTTAAATAATAATCCATCCATCCATCCCAGTGGCGCTACAGCACATAAAGGGCTCTGGCCTGCTTTAACACATCCTTCCATTCAGATCTCTCCTGGGCCTTTCGTCTCCACGCCCTAACCCCAAGCTGTTGCAGATCTGCTTCCACATCATCAATCCATCGCATTCGGGGTCTGCCTTTGGGTCGCCTGCCTTTTGGTTTTTGCCTGTATACTATTTTCACTCCTCTGTTATCTGACATTCTTTCAAGGTGACCTGCCCAATGTAGTCTGTTCTTTTTTATTTCGTTCACTATTGGTGGGTCTTCATACAATTTATAAATCTCATGGTTAGTGCGTCTCCTCCACCCTGTTTCATCCTGTATAGCACAATAGATTTTCCCAAAAATTTTTCGTTCCCAAGTATTAAGTAAATTTTCAGATGTCTTAGTCAGTGTCCAGGTCTCACTTGCATACATTCTTAAATAATAATAGTAATGTGGAAAACAAAATGTGAAGAATTTTTTGTAATCAAATAATTATTAACCATCGATGGAAAGAGGAGATACTGGCGGGTCTGAAATTACTTTTTATAAAGTGTATATCTATTCCAAACTTATGTCTATCTGGGTGGATTCTTGGACACTTTTTTTTTTCTCCCATTTATGGAGTGTATGTATTTTATTGTCATAGTGAGAAGAAGTTAGCGATTGGTTGGTGGCTAGGCAGCTGTGAATGATGCAAAACATGGGGCATTGTCGTCAGCTGTCTTGGGTTCGCCAGGTAACTCCAGAATGCCAGAGTGAAAAGGCGTGGTTTTTTTTTTGTGAGTTATATTTTGTTTAAAAATACTATTTTATATTATTTCGAAGTCGACTACATTTATTTCATTTCATCTCAAGTTAAATGTGTACACACTGTAACCAAAGTTATAGTTTGTATTGATCACAAAGAAGTTATACAAGATGTTATACGTTTTACAAGTTAAACATAACAGCCATGGGCGTAGCCAGGGGGGGGGTTTGGGGTTCCAACCACCCCCCCCCGAAATGAAATCCCCCCCCTTGGGATCGGAATTTAGTGAATGATTTTTGCTTTGATTTTGTTTATTTTAGGTGAGATTTTAATACTAAACCATCAATTGCCCCAGCACAACCAATGGTGTTTTGAGTTAAAAAAACCCTTACCAGGGGGTTTTGAGTTTAAAACCCCCTACCAGGGGGGTTCGAGTTTAAAAAACCCTACTAGGGGTTTTGAGTTTTAAACCCCCTACTTGGAGTTTTTGCAGTTAACCCCCCCCCCCTCTTCTATAAAACAAAACAAAACAAAAATGCAAACGAAAATCTCCTAATTCCAAGAGCACAGTTAAGGGAGATTTTGATTTTAAAACCCCCTCCAAAATTTACAATAAACCCCCTCTTCAATATAAAAAAAAGTTAATTACGCACTCAAAATGTTATGAGCGTAGCTAAATGGGTTTTGACTTAGTTTTTAGTTTAAACCCCACTTCAGCGGGGTTTGAAGGTAAAAAAGACCTCTTTAATAATAAAAACAAAGCAAATTATACGCTCAAAATGTTTTGTGTGTAGTCAAAGGGGTTTTGAGATTAAACTCCCCTCCAGTGGAGTTTGAAGCTAAAAAGTACCTCTTCAATATAAATAAAAGCAAATTACTCACACTAAAATCTATAAACGCAGCCAAAGGGGTTTTGAGTTTAAACCCCCCGCCAGGGGAGTTTAAGGCTAAAAAATACATCTTCAGTGTAAGAAAAAAAGCAAATTACGCACTCAAAATGCTATGAGCGTTGCCAAAAGGGGTTTTGAGTTTAAACCCCCATTCAGAGGGGTTTAATGCTAAAAATACCTCTTCAATATAGAAAAAAAAAAGCAAATTACACACTAAAATTATTTGAGCGTAGCCAATCCAATCGGGAGTTTTGAGTTTAAACCCCTCTTCTACAGATGTCGTTTGTTTAAAGTTTAAAACCCCTCCAGATGGTTTTGAGTTTAAGATCCCCTTACAGAGCATTTTGAGGTGGAAAACCCCCCAACAGATGATTTTGACGTTAAAACTTCTCTTTTGGATAAAATCTAAAGCAAACTACAGTCACTTAATTCCAAGAGGGTATTCAAGAGTGATTACATATTTTTATCAGTGGCAGGGCTCCCTTAATAAACTGCAGTGAATAGTCATCTGCCGTAATTGAATAATACTAAATGTACAGTGGCTCAACAAAGATGGCTAAGACAGATTTTAGAAGTCCGTTATAGAGATCGGGTTTAAATCAAGGAAATCCTATGCCGAACTGGGAGTCGACCTTTTAGTAAGATTGTGAGAGAACGACGCATGAGGTTTGCGGGACATGTTCTCCGACAAAATGGATTACGCATAAGAAGAGTTGCAATGATATCCTAGTACAACTTGACGCCACTCATTCATTGAGGTCCTCATGGCAGGTGGGAAGAGGCTTTAGACATTACCAGTGACAGATTTTTATGGAACCAGCTTGACGTCAAATGCTCCGAACGGCGCGGTAGGGTCTAAGTCAGTAAGAATAGCACATTAGGTTTTTGAAATACAACTTTTTAATAGCAGGAAAATGCAATGTAGATACCTCAGAATATGCATTTTGTTGGCTTTCAATACCAGAAATAGTGCTTGGCGGCGGGGCTTCGCCCCGCGCTAGCGCTCCCCAGACCCCATTGCTAGTAATGGCAGGGAATCTACAATTTTATGGAAACAGCTTGACAGCAAATGCGCCAAACGGCGCGGGAGGGTCTAAGTCAGTAAGAATAGCACATTAGGTTTTTGAAATAAAACTTTTTAATAGCAGGAAAATGCACTGTAGATACCTCAGAATATGCATTTTTGTTGGTTTTCAATATCAGAAATAGTGCTTGGCGGCGGGGCTTCGCCCCGCGCTGGGGGAGCTCCTAGCGCTCCCCCAGACCCCCTTGCTGGTATTTGCGGGGAATCTACAATTTTTCCACTAACTCATGGAAGAACCTATTCTAGGGCACAATAAACGTCTTCCGAAAGAATGAAGAGTCAGAATGCAATAAAGATTATGTACACACACACACACACACACATAAATACATATAAAAAGAAAATTTCGCGGGGGGGGGGGAGAAAAAAAATCCCCCCCCAAAACCCCCCCGAAAAAAAATCCTGGCTACGCCCATGATATATATATATATATATTATATATATCGATAACAACAAGAAACGTTAACAATAACATTACACAATCAGTCAATCACTACAAGCGCGATCCAATAAATAAATACAGACTTATGACTAAATTAGATTTAGACTTGCCCCATCCCGCCCCGTTAGCTGGTCTCAACTCAAAGGTGTTCAGTTATTTAACCCTTGATCATTTAATCTAGCCTATTTACGGGCTCCCCCTTGCCTTTTCCAGTTATTTAATCCTTGATCATTTAGCTAAATAGATGGACCCCTCGTCCTTTTCAATCATCTGATCCTTTTATCCAAAAAATTTGAGTTATAAAATTAGTAGCTATTATATGTTTGCATATGTCATCGCAAATTTAGAAATAAAGCACGTTCTGACAGCTAAAATGAATAGCAATAAACAAACAAAAACACTATTTACATACATTCACAGATAAGACGTCATACTAGATACGGAAGGCCTTGTTTTCACTTTCCCCTTTTACAGCCTCCGTGTTAATGCTGTCCCACGAATTTCATACAGCCAGAGCCCATGTGGGAAAGGATTTCTCTATTGGTGCCATGATCTCGGTATTTTATTAGTAGATTTTCAGGCTAATTACTTTGTTTGAGAGCCCATGTGGGAAAGGATTTCTCTATTGGTGCCATGATCTCGGTATTTTATTAGTAGATTTTCAGGCTAATTACTTTGTTTGAGAGCCCATGTGGGAAAGGATTTCTCTATTGGTGCCATGATCTCGGTATTTTATTAGTAGATTTTCAGGCTAATTACTTTGTTTGAGAGCCCATGTGGGAAAGGATTTCTCTATTGGTGCCATGATCTCGGTATTTTATTCCTAGGTTTTCAGTCCAATTACTTTGTTTGAGAGCCCATGTGGGAAAGGATTTCTCTATTGGTGCCATGATCTCGGTATTTTATTCGTAGATTTTTAGGCTAATTACTTTGTTTGAGAGCCCATGTGGGAAAGGATTTCTCTATTGGTGTCATGATCTCGGTATTTTATTAGTAGATTTTCAGGCTAATTACTTTGTTTGAGAGCCCATGTGGGAAAGGATTTCTCTATTGGTGTCATGATCTCGGTATTTTATTAGTAGATTTTCAGGCTAATTACTTTGTTTGAGAGCCCATGTGGGAAAGGATTTCTCTATTGGTGTCATGATCTCGGTATTTTATTCCTAGGTTTTCAGTCCAATTACTTTGTTTGAGAGCCCATGTGGGAAAGTATTTCTCTATTGGTGTCATGATCTCGGTATTTTATTAGTAGATTTTCAGGCTAATTACTTTGTTTGAGAGCCCATGTGGGAAAGGATTTCTCTATTGGTGTCATGATCTCGGTATTTTATTAGTAGATTTTCAGGCTAATTACTTTGTTTGAGAGCCCATGTGGGAAAGGATTTCTCTATTGGTGTCATGATCTCGGTATTTTATTAGTAGATTTTCAGGCTAATTACTTTGTTTGAGAGCCCATGTGGGAAAGGATTTCTCTATTGGTGTCATGATCTCGGTATTTTATTAGTAGATTTTCAGGCTAATTACTTTGTTTGAGAGCCCATGTGGGAAAGGATTTCTCTATTGGTGTCATGATCTCGGTATTTTATTCCTAGGTTTTCAGTCCAATTACTTTGTTTGAGAGCCCATGTGGGAAAGGATTTCTCTATTGGTGTCATGATCTCGGTATTTTATTAGTAGATTTTCAGGCTAATTACTTTGTTTGAGAGCCCATGTGGGAAAGGATTTCTCTATTGGTGTCATGATCTCGGTATTTTATTAGTAGATTTTCAGGCTAATTACTTTGTTTGAGAGCCCATGTGGGAAAGGATTTCTCTATTGGTGTCATGATCTCGGTATTTTATTAGTAGATTTTCAGGCTAATTACTTTGTTTGAGAGCCCATGTGGGAAAGGATTTCTCTATTGGTGTCATGATCTCGGTATTTTATTCCTAGGTTTTCAGTCCAATTACTTTGTTTGAGAGCCCATGTGGGAAAGGATTTCTCTATTGGTGTCATGATCTCGGTATTTTATTAGTAGATTTTCAGGCTAATTACTTTGTTTGAGAGCCCATGTGGGAAAGGATTTCTCTATTGGTGTCATGATCTCGGTATTTTATTAGTAGATTTTCAGGCTAATTACTTTGTTTGAGAGCCCATGTGGGAAAGGATTTCTCTATTGGTGTCATGATCTCGGTATTTTATTAGTAGATTTTCAGGCTAATTACTTTGTTTGAGAGCCCATGTGGGAAAGGATTTCTCTATTGGTGTCATGATCTCGGTATTTTATTAGTAGATTTTCAGGCTAATTACTTTGTTTGAGAGCCCATGTGGGAAAGGATTTCTCTATTGGTGTCATGATCTCGGTATTTTATTCCTAGGTTTTCAGTCCAATTACTTTGTTTGAGAGCCCATGTGGGAAAGGATTTCTCTATTGGTGTCATGATCTCGGTATTTTATTAGTAGATTTTCAGGCTAATTACTTTGTTTGAGAGCCCATCTGGGAAAGGATTTCTCTATTGGTGTCATGATCTCGGTATTTTATTAGTAGATTTTCAGGCTAATTACTTTGTTTGAGAGCCCATGTGGGAAAGGATTTCTCTATTGGTGTCATGATCTCGGTATTTTATTCCTAGGTTTTCAGTCCAATTACTTTGTTTGAGAGCCCATGTGGGAAAGGATTTCTCTATTGGTGCCATGATCTCGGTATTTTATTCGTAGATTTTTAGGCTAATTACTTTGTTTGAGAGCCCATGTGGGAAAGGATTTCTCTATTGGTGTCATGATCTCGGTATTTTATTAGTAGATTTTCAGGCTAATTACTTTGTTTGAGAGCCCATGTGGGATTGATGTCATGATCTCGGTATTTTATTAGTAGATTTTCAGGCTAATTACTTTGTTTGAGAGCCCATGTGGGAAAGGATTTCTCTATTGGTGTCATGATCTCGGTATTTTATTAGTAGATTTTCAGGCCAATTACTTTGTTTGAGAGCCCATGTGGGAAAGGATTTCTCTATTGGTGTCATGATCTCGGTATTTTATTAGTAGATTTTCAGGCCAATTACTTTGTTTGAGAGCCCATGTGGGAAAGGATTTCTCTATTGGTGTCATGATCTCGGTATTTTATTCCTAGGTTTTCAGTCCAATTACTTTGTTTGCCCTGAAAGGCCGTAGTGTTCCTGAAAGACCTTCCTGCTTTCCCTATGCAACACCATGATAGTCTACACCATGATATGTTACACCATGATAGGCTACACCGTGATATGCAACACCATGATATGCAACACCATGATAGGCTACACCGTGATATGCTACACCATGATAGGCTACACCGTGATATGCAACACCGTGATATGCAACACCATGATATGCAACACCATGATATGCTACACCGTGATATGCTACACCATGATATGCAACACCATGATAGGCTACACCGTGATATGCAACACCATGATATGCAACACCATGATAGGCTACACCGTGATATGCTACACCATGATAGGCTACACCGTGATATGCAACACCGTGATATGCTACACCATGATATGCTACACCGTGATATGCTACACCGTGATATGCTACACCATGATATGCAACACCATGATATACAACACCATGATATGCTACACCATGATATGCTACACCGTGATAGGCTACACCATGATATGCTACACCATGATAGGCTACACCATGATATGCTACACCATGATATGCAACACCATGATATGCTACACCATAATATGCTACACCATGATATGCTACTCCATCCCTTGTGAGAACGCTGCCTAAATAGGTGAAAGGTTCTATCTGTTTAAGGTCTGTATGCCGAATGTTGACGTGGGCAATAGTTGACTTGTAGCCCATACGCATACCTTTAATACGCATACCTTAAGTACGCATACCTTTGGTTTTATAAATTTTATAATATTTTAGAACAATGTCAGTTTGGTTTGCCCAGGATTCATTGACTCTAAAACGTGTCATGAAACTTACGTGCTACGTAAGAAGACGATGTCCGGTCATTTCATCCTTGGTCACTTCATCATTGGTAACTTCATCATTGGTCACTTGATTCCCGGTCATTTCATCCTTGGTTACTTCATTCCCAGTCATTTCATCCTTGGTCACTTCATTTCCGGTCATTTCATCCTTGGTCACTTCATCCCCGGTCATTTCATCCTTGGTCACTTCATCCCCGGTCACTTTATCCCCGGTCATTTCATCCTTGGTCACTTCATTCCCGTTCATTTCATCCTTGGTCACTTGATCCCCGGTCACTTCATCCTTGGTCACTTTATCCCCGGTCATTTCATCCTTGGTCACTTCATTCCCGGTCATTTCATCCTTGGTCACTTGATCCCCGGTCATTTCATCCTTGGTCACTTCATCCCCTCATTTCATCCTTGGTCACTTCATCCCCGGTCATTTCATCCTTGGTCACTTCATCCCCGGTCATTTCATCCTTGGTCACTTCATCCCCGGTCATTTCAACTTTGGTTACTTCATCCCTGGTCATTTCATCCTTGGTCACTTCATCCCCGGTCATTTCATCCTTGGTTACTTCATCCCCGGTCATTTCATCCTTGGTTACTTCATCTCCGGTCATTTCAACTTTGGTTACTTCATCTCCGGTCATTTCATCCTTGGTCACTTCATCCCCGGTCATTTCATCCTTGGTTACTTCATCCCCGGTCATTTCAACTTTGGTTACTTCATCCCCGGTCATTTCATCCTTGGTTACTTCATCCCCGGTCATTTCATCCTTGGTTACTTCATTCCCGGTCATTTCATCCTTGGTCACTTCATCCCCGGTCATTTCATCCTTGGTTACTTCATCCCAGGTCATTTCATCCTTGGTCACTTCATCCCCGGTCATTTCATCCTTGGTTACTTCATCCCCGGTCATTTCATCCTTGGTCACTTCATCCCCGGTCATTTCATCCTTGGTTACTTCATCCCCGGTCATTTCATCCTTTGTCACTTCATCCCCGGTCATTTCATCCTTGGTCACTTCATCCCCGGTCATTTCAACTTTGGTTACTTCATCCCCGGTCATTTCATCCTTGGTCACTTCATCCCCGGTCATTTCATCCTTGGTTACTTCATCCCCGGTCATTTCATCCTTGGTCACTTCATCCCCGGTCATTTCATCCTTGGTCACTTCATCCCCGGTCATTTCATCCTTGGTTACTTCATCCCCGGTCATTTCATCCTTGGTCACTTCATCCCCGGTCATTTCATCCTTGGTTACTTCATCCCCGGTCATTTCATCCTTGGTTATATCATCCCCGGTCATTTTAACTTTGGTTACTTCATCCCCGGTCATTTCATCCTTGGTCACTTCATCCCCGGTCATTTCATCCTTGGTCACTTCATCCCCGGTCATTTCATCCTTGGTTACTTCATCCCCGGTCATTTCATCCTTGGTCACTTCATCCCCGGTCATTTCATCCTTGGTTACTTCATCCCCGATCATTTCATCCCCGGTCATTTCATCCTTGGTCATTTTATACCCGGTCATTTCATCCCCCATTAAATATTTTTTCATTATGAATAGTTCACTTGTGCTGTTAAGACTTTGACTTTAAGCCTTCATTTCATGTAATGTATAAATAGGATTATGTAGAATCCTTTTTTGACATGTTATTAATGCGTTTATAATGTCTCCCCTTTCTCTTTACATTCTTGATGAGAAATCTTATAATATATTGTAAATCTGGGTGTGTATATATTGTAAATCTGGGTGTGTGTTTAACTATAGAGCTTCTATTGAGTGTGAGGGTGTAATATTATAATTTTACCTGCGTATGACGTAACGATCAAAGGTCAACGTGTGGTGAAAGTAGTGGAAATCATTTAAGAGATGAGAACGATTAGAGTACTTATGATCATGCCGCTGAGAACTCCTGAAGATCATCTTTCACTTTATTTTATATTTCAATCGCTCTTTCTTGAAAATGGGCGCGTCATTTTTAGCCTTGAAATAAGGTTTTATTTTTTCTAATAAAGACCGATTCAGGATATCATGTCGCCTATATAAGTTTTATCGGTATATATTTCGTATTTCTATCGATATTTCGTGTCTACATGTAAATGTAAATATGTATTTTGTATATTGATATTCACTTTTGATATCAACACTTGGTATGTTTATGTAGACATAAATACTTGTTTATACTATGCTTCCGCCATGATGAGGTTTTAATAGCCTTTTTAATTGATTGAGTGTTTTTTTGGAAATAATCTTGCATGTATACATAGTATGTGACTCTCTCTATCTCTCTCTGCCATTAGGCGTCGATATCGTCTAAATTTTCCCACCCCATTTTATCTTACTAGTACTATTATGTATAATACATATCTTTTTTAAAAATGACCTCTATATTTATACATGTTACATATTTATAGTTTTTAATAGCATTTAATTTGATTCTTATCTATATTATCTATATTAGGCCTACACCTTTTGTCATGTAAATAACAATGAATATATTAAATATTGCTATTTCATGATTTTTACAATTGCTATTTGTTAGATGAAATGACCAGATGATGAAAAGAACGGGATAAAATCAACAAGAGATGAAATGAACAAGTGATGAAATGAACAAGAGATGAAATAATCGGGGATAAAATGACCGGGGATGAAATGACCGGGAACAAGTAAGACGTGTGTACAACGTAATGTACCATCTGTACTACATAATGATATAAGTTTACTAAATATTGAAACATTTTTATGACGTACACACGATGAGCTAATTAAGAGTGACCTTGACCTTTCAAAGTTCACTCTCTATATATACACAGACATATATGACTGTACTGTAATAATATAAAATGGTATTCTAAACAAAATCTCGCTGACTACAAAACCACGTCTTTTCACTCTAACTTTCTGGAGTCGTCTTCTCTTACCTAAGACTGCAGACGACAATGCCAACTTTCTTGCAGCGTTCACAACCCACCGCTAATATCTTTCCCCCCGTCACCATAGAAACACACACACACACTCCATAACAGTCATCCAATAGGGCTGAGAGCTTTGTACTGCGTTTTGTACCTCCTCGAATGGCGGTGAGACCTAGATCTATGTGAACCCCCAATGTTCGGCTGCCCACCGGGCAGGTTATTTGAGCTGGAGCTAGTGTCGTCGGCCTTGCTTTTTTTTTTTTTTCTCTGACGCTTTCACAGCTCGAAATAAATACAAGACTTGATCCTAGTACAGGGGTTCTCAACCTGTTGGTCGCTACCCCCATGGGGGGTCGATTGACAATTTGCCAGTGGTGTTTGTGTGTGGATGTGTGGGTCGCGGCAGAGTGGAGGATTGTAAAAAAGGGGTCGCCGTGCATAAAAGGTTAAGAACCGCTGTCCTAGTAGAGCTATTGCGTGCATTTCAACTACAAGGGGACTGCATTCTCGTGATGTTCAAAGAACGGTAATTTGTCACAAAAAAGTAATATGGCAGAATGGCGGCACAGTGACATTAAAAATTCATGTAAGATCTACATAATGCCATTAGGCTGGCGTCTCTTGGGATAGGGCTGACTACTTTTCACACCAGCAATGAGCTCTCTACTCTATTATTTTTCTAGTCACTTTTGTTGGTGGTAGAAGAGAAGTTCCTCTAGCATTCAAAGCTTAAAAGAGTTACACATAAAGCTAATCAATGAATAATAATAAAGTGTTCTTGTATAGATTAAAGACAGACATATAGTGGAAACCCACATGGCTGCCTGGTCGTGCGGTCAGCTAGCTGGTCCCAGACTGACACCCAGCCCGTTGCCATACCCTATCATACTGCGAGGATGTAGATTGAACTCATAAACAAGGGACCTTAACATCTTCGGCCCTATCGCTCGCAGGGTCTGATAGTGGAAATTTACTTTTTTTTTTTTTTACTTACATAGTAAACTGACGTAAAAACAGTAAACATTTTTACAAACTTTAATAACTTATTAATAAGCATTCACATTACAGTCTCCAATCACCTGTCACGCGCGATACACGCCACATTTCCTCATCAGCATATTTACTGTCTACTTCAGACACTGTCGGATCGTGGGGATGAGGATTACTTATTTAACATACCTGACTTGGTCCTTTCGACTCGCACCATATGGACCACCGGTGGACAATGGTTATGCTTTCCCCCAAATGTGGCGAACTATGTAGGTCACAGCTGGGGCTGCTTAGCCAAGAAACACTGCATTCCTCATTAGTCTTCGGACTCGAAGACAATCCTTATTTGTATTATCTGGAGCATATGGACCCAACAGTACTACTGCATCGGACTCCACGCCCCCTCTCCCAGTTGGGTGCATGTCCATCCTGCCATCTTTGCTTCTAATTAAGGGTAATATATCAAAAGATACGGTAAGAGTTGACTGTCTTAGGAGAAGTTCAAACAAATACTCGTAGCACTCCAAGCAAACGCTCTGTGGAGCAGGACTCGTTTACATACACTCAGACACACTAACATACACATACATACATACATGCATGCATACATACATACATACAGACATACATACATACATACATACAAACATACATACATACATACATACATACATAAATACATACATACATAGATACTACATACATAGATACATACATACATACATACATACATACATACATACATACATACATACATACATACATACATACATACATACATACATACATACATGCATTCATACATACGTTTCAGCATGTAGAGCAAGTTAAAGACTAAACTGTTTAAAAAAAATCTTGGTCTTACGACTGACAGTAAAAAAACGTAGAAAAGTTGTAAAAGTGGGGGGGGGGGTGTCGGTCTCAGACATTTATTTGTTTGGGCGGCGAGCACGTCAGAGATGACTGAAGCTTTGAAGAAGAGCAGATATTGACCAGACGTTGACCAGATGTTAACCAGACGTTGTGTAAGAACGTTAAGCTTCCTTTTTTTTTTTTTTGTGGGTCATAACGTGA
The DNA here is from genome assembly GCF_947242115.1 of Biomphalaria glabrata. NCBI lineage: Eukaryota > Metazoa > Mollusca > Gastropoda > Planorbidae > Biomphalaria > Biomphalaria glabrata. The sequence goes on from NC_074723.1 coordinate 4,300,137, forward strand.
TTTTGTTACTGTTTTCTCTGGACTTGTCTCTTCAAGTACTAATCCAGTCGTCTTCGTTATGAGATTGTCGAAAAAAACAATCGAAGATGCCCGAGTCAATTTTCAACATCTGGTCTCTTTCTTAATAAGTTCCTTGACATCTATCGTTTGGTCTTTCCGTACTAGAGTCTCTAGTCACACCTCCTGGTCTTTCTCTATACTTAAGTCCCAAGTCACATCACCTGGTCTTTCTCTATATTTAAGTCCCAAGTCACATCACCTGGTCTTTCTCTATATTTAAGTCCCAAGTCACATCACCTAGTCTTTCTCTATATTTAAGTCCCAAGTCACATCACCTGGTCTTTCTCTATATTTAAGTCCCAAGTCACATCACCTGGCCTTTCTCTATATTTAAGTCCCAAGTCACATCACCTGGTCTTTGTCTATACTTATGTCCATAGTCACATCACCTAGACTTTGTCTAAAGTCCCTAGTCACATCACCTAGTCTTTGTCTATACTTAAGTCCCTAGTCACATCACCTAGTCTTTGTCTATACTTAAGTCCCTAGTCACATCACCTAGTCTTTGTCTATACTTAAGTCTCTAGTCACATCACCTAGACTTTGTCTAAAGTCCCTAGTCACATCACCTAGTCTTTGTCGATACTTAAGCCTCTTGTCACATAACATGGTCTTTTTCTATACTTATGTCCCAAGTCACATCACCTGGTCTTTCTCCATACTTAAGTCTCTAGTCATATTATCAGGTCTTTCTCTATACTTAAGTTTCTAGTCACATAACATGGTCTTTCTCTATACTTAAGTCCTTAGTCACATCACTTGGTCTTTCTCTATAGTAAAGTTCATCGACATGTCTTATTATCTGGTGTTTCTCTATACTTAACTCCCTAATTAAGAAGCCATAATCTCTAATCTCTATACTAAACTCCGCATTCTCTAATCTCTATACTAAACTCCCTAGTCAAGTAGCCATCATTTCTAAACTCTATACTAAACTCCCCATTATCTAATCTTTTACCAACTCCCTAGTAATGTAGCCATCATCTCTAATCTTCATACTAAACTCCCCAGTCAAGTGTCCATCGTGTCGTCTCTCTATACTGAAGGTCCTGGCCAAATAGCCATCATGTCACCTCTGTCCATTGATCTCAGCTTAGTTGACAAAGTTAAACTGTACTTCTAGACAGAAGACGTCATTGTGTAAAGTAGCCATCTGTGTCGTGAGTCTAACTCATTAGTTCAAGCTGCTCTCTCTCTCGTGCAATGGTGAGATTAACAAAAGTCCGAGGACAGCTCGCGGTGCCAGATAGGATAAGACTAATTACAGTCAATGCCTTGAATGTTTTAATTCCCTGAGACCTAAGTCCAGAATTTCCTTTGATTCAAGGTGTCCTTGAACACGCTAAAATCGTTTTCACTACAACGAAACAATAAAAAAAAATACTTTTGAGTTTATTTCGATTAACACTTAAGTATAAGGAGATTTAATCCTAGAAATGAGTATATGTTCGACTTTCAAATAGTCTCTCTATTATAAAACAAGCTACTTCTTTAACAAGCAATACAAAATAGAATACGTTTTTAAAAACAAAGTTTTTCTAAGGGAAAGAACCGCTAATTACTGCCATGTATCTGAAAATTACAGGGTTTAATTCCCTTTTTGCTATGTAAAACAAAATTAATTATTACTAAATAATTAGCAAATTGGTAAAGTTTTGGATTGATTCGTGCATTTTTATCGACTATCAATAATTATGCAAAATTTGAACTTGGTCCGATAATGAGAAGTGGGAGAAAAAAACGTGTCCAAACAACATAATAAGGGGACAAAACCGACATCTCTCATTAAGTAGCATTTATTCCCCTTATTTCGAAATCAAACAAAATATTTAATCACCAACAGTTAATTAACTAATTGTTTTTTTTTTTAAATTGATTCATGTCTTGTCAGGTTCAATGGATAATTGTACAAAGTTTTAACTTGACCCGAGAATGGTTTACCAGACAGACAGACAGAAAGACAGACTGAGTTGATAGAAGTATTGTAAAAGCATAACTTATATTGAGTAATGGGAAAGCACCTTTCAATCGCTGCCACATCTCCCCCCCCCCCTTTTTTTTTCTATATAGACTTATTTAATAAATACTAATTGATTAACTCATTGGTTATATTTTTTTTATTTGATTCATGTGTTGTCATCGACAATGAATAATTGGGGAAAATTTCATCTTCTTCCGGGAATGGGTAGTGGGAGTGTTATGGACAGTCGTTAGGGTTGACTTGTAGCACCAAACTGCTGGCAGCCAAATAAAGATGTAGGCTGTTAATAAATATATATATATATATATATATATATATGTATGTATGTATGTATATGCATGCATATATGTGTGTGTGTGTGTTATTGCTATGCTTGACAGGTGGTGTAACTTCCGATAGCTGGGCCACTATTTTTCAGAATTTCAAGTTGGCGTCTGTCTATCCGCAACAAACACACCATCTCTCTCTGTCTCCAGTGGCGTAGCTATGGTAGTGGAATGGGGTAGGAGAATTTGAAAATCCCTCCGGGCCACCAAATGAGTGTTTGAATTTATTTTTTTTTACATTAAATATTACGCCATCATCTCATGCCATGATGTCGAATGGCAAATGCAGGGGTCCCTAAAGAGGCCAAGCCATTCCGGGCCCCCAAATGATGACAAATCCCCATCTACGCCACTGTCTGTCTGCCTGTCTCTCTCTCTCTTTGAATAATTAGATCTATATCTTATAAAACTTTTTTTTTTTTAAATTTCTATTTTCAAATGTCCATGTGGAGTTCTAGTGATAATAAGGAACTACAATATTTCATGTCATTTATTTGTGTTTTTGTTTTGGTATTTGAATTGTTAGTAGCAGAATAGTATGGTGCTCTGCATCATCATTTGTTTTTAATCTGATCTATCAAAGGGCATCGTCCATTTTTTTTCTTCAAAAAGTATGGTGTTCTAATATGATCATTGTGTAAATTATCATAAGCAAATCTTTTGACAAAAGTTTATATTTCTTAAAATGCTAAATGTATTATTATTTTTTAAAATGTCAACACTGGAATGTAATTACAAGATCTAGCAAAATTATGTCTGTCGGTTTTATATATTTATTATATTAGTAACTAAGCTAAGTTTAAAAATAAACAGTTTAAAAAGAGTTCCATTCTGTCGTGCGCTATATTACAAACTAACCAGAGAAATAAGAAGAAAAGAGATGAGGGAGGGGGTGTTGGCACGAGGAAGACGAGCTGGATTAGAGACGTGCATTATGTCAACATCTGGACAAGATTAGAGGACGATAATCACATTGCGTCATTGGCGTAGCGATAGGGCGAATTTATGTTATAGTAAAAAAGGGAAACAAACTATGGTGCGAATAATTAGGCCTAAGTGAAGGTCAATTTAATTTCTTCAGCAAGAGTTTTATAACAAAAGTGTATTTTATTTGCTCGTGAACTGTAAGCCTAAAAATTCGAAATTAGCTAATCAAAATAGTTGTGAAAAGTTGGTGGGTGGAAGTTTATATAACGATACAGTTTTTGACTAATTAGAAGCATTTAAACTGGGTATAGTCGGCACCTTCGACATAGGGGGTCACAGTATAGTGGGGCTTTCACCTTTTCCTTTTTACTACAAACACTTACACACACATTTCCTGTGGTCTTCCTAAAAAAAAAGGGTGGGGTGGGAGTGAGGAGGAACGCCTGGCCACTTTGATAGCCCCAGGCTATTGAAGCAAACTGACGCTAAAACTTGTCTCGCACCGTATCGGTTTGGTCTGGTCACATTCAATAGGTCCACGTCACAGACCTTGTGTCCATGTTTACCGTCCGTCTACTCATTGGTAGCAAAGGTGCAAAAATCTATTGAGCCGAGACTTGTATAGATGTTACATTGGTCAACGTAGGACGTAATGCTTCAGGAACAGTAAAGAATTGATAGTAGATGTGTATATAATGGTGATAAGGTTTTTTAAATTGATTAGAAGACAAAAAGAAAATGTAATTGTCTTATAGTTTAATTTAAATATCATTAACGCAAATACAAAATGAAATATTTAATATACAGGTAAAAAACAATCTTTCTTTAGAAAACGTTGCCTGAAGTGTTTCTACTCAGTAATGCGTATGCCTAATGCCTAAACAATGCCTAGTTCAAGTAGGGAACGGGGAAGTTATTTCGTACAGTGCCAATAGAATGGTCTCCATTTCCAGCTTTGCCGATGATACATAGTCACATGCGTCATAAGTCACGTGAGGGGAATTGTAAAGGGAAAATATCGTCTCTTGAGACGTAAAATGCCACAGATAGATATATATCTTATCTTATATAATACAGACGTTACTTCAAAAAAGAAGATGATTACGTCCTACGCGTCATGCATTTCGTCATGCATATTAACATAGATAGATAGATAAATAGATAGATAAATAGATAGATAGATAGATAGATAGATATATAGATAGATAGATAGATAGATAGATAGATAGATAGATAGATAGATAGATAGGTGTCTTATCTTATATAATACATACGTTACTTCAAAAAAAGAAGATGATTACGTCCTACGCGTCATGCATTTAGTCATGCATATTAACATAGATAGATAGTGCGCGTGTGTGTGTGTAATTCCTATTCATTATATTAAATTATATACTTGACTTGGATAAATGTGCTGTTACTGGGGTAGGCTATATGAAAACAAGCGTATCTATTCTTTCAATAAATGAATCGCTATGACATGTCGCATGGAAAAAGTTTTTTTTTTTTTTTTAATTCAATTTTACGTAGGCTTACATACTCAATGCATCTCAAATTAGATTAAAGGCTTACCCAACACTTCAGTGACACATAGACACGACCGGGGCGGCCATGTGAGACAGCTGGACATGTTGCGCAACTTCGTTACCATTGTTAGACCGTCAACCACCCAGATCTCCCCACCCCCCTAAAATCTTCACTTAAATTTGACCAATCACAATGATCTAGCTTACCTAAAAACAGATTTGTAGGATTGGGTTCCTGGCCTTGACCCTGTGTATAAATCAAGTCCACGCCGTAGTTTCATCTCGTTCTTCAATAGCAAAAGAACTCTTCTAGATCATTGCTTTTTATTTCTATGTTGGATTAACAAACACAAAATTGGTGAGTTTTTTCCAATTATTTTCTACATATTGTTTCAATGTTTTCCAGTTCAATCATAATGATATCTACCTCTTATGATTTATGAATAGTCCTTATTATATACGGGTTTAGACACTAAGAGAGTACCGGTACGCAAGTTAGATTATTGAATAATTCTAAATATAGACATTGCGCTTAGAAACAGTCACGTGATACACGTTAAAGTCACCTTGACCTTTGTAGCAATAGAATACACACTGCATATTAGGACCCTATGGCGGAAACGAATTTAGGAAATTTAGGCACCGGATAATTAGGCACAGGATATTTACGGATATTTAGGTACCCGGAAATTTAGGCACCCGGATAATTAGGCACCCGGAAATTTAGGCACTTTTTGACAAGGCAGAAAATTAGGCACCGGATAATTAGGCACTCTTTAATTAACGACCTTAATTTTGAAAGTAGTTTTAAAATGTTAACGTATATGTTATTCTTAGGCTATGGGCTGTGTTGGGGGAGTGTTGGTGATAAATATAATCGCAATCGCCCCCTGCTTGTGGAAAAGGGAGGGGTCGTAATCTTAAAATGGGATGGGCGGGGCGAGGGGGGTTAAATTGGAACATCAACAATCTTCTATAAGCAGAATAAGAATTAATAAGAGACCAATATTCCAAAAAAAAATGATATTTAAATTTTTAACTCATCTGTCTTCTCCATAAACTTTTTTTAAATTTTCAAAACAATTATATTTTATCGTAATTTCTAGCCGTTTTGCGATTTCCATTGCTATTTATATAAATATTATATTACATAAATTATGATAAATTTACATATATATTCAATAAAAGTTAATTACCACATTTGAAGGACGTAACACACCTATACACTCACACAATAGATCTTCCTAAAGGGGTTACCCATTAACAATATAAAAGAAGGAGTGTTGATAATAGATATTAATGGTATTATAAAATATGTATACTACTTTAGTTTATCAACATATTAATTCCTATAAGTAACGCGCGCAAATCCATCCTGCTCATTTCAATTCCCACTATAAGAAGACAATTTTCTCCAGACTTCCATTTTAGCAGTTATGTTCAATGCTGTACCCTGCCCTGTACTCCAGTGTGTAGCCTTGAGACTCATTGCGTCATTTTCACGACCTAGTTCAACATCTACCCGCCACAAATCCTCTCCTGTAGTGGGAGTGCGTAAAGGGGGAAGGGCTAAGGTCAGGAAGCAATGAGAAGAGAATCAACTCTACCTCCCCTTCCCTGAATACTGTGAGGTCTATATTTTATAATGACTATTAATCCGGAGTCATTTTTTCCACACATTCTCACGATTGTCATTTTTTTTTCTCGTTTTGTCAGTTTTTCTTTTATATCATGAAAATTCAGTTAGAGTCGTTATGGTTGCTATTTTTTTGATAACGTCACCAATAGCCCATAGCCTAAGGATAACATATACGTTAACATTTTAAAACTACTTTCAAAATTAAGGTCGCTAATTAAAGAGTGCCTAATTATCCGGTGCCTAATTTTCCGCCTTGTCAAAAAGTACCTAATTATCCGGTGCCTAAATTTCCGGGTGCCTAAATTTCCGGGTGCATAAATATCCGGTGCCTAATTATCCGGTGCCTAAATTTCCAGATACCGGCGGAAACAAATGATGCATAGCATGCTAAATGGTGTATCCGCTGTAAAGTAAATTTGTTTTTCCTAAGATGTGTTTTTTTTTTTGTGTTAAAGTTAATTAGGCTATACATGTGTATTTTGTGTACGCACCCTTAAGTACTGCCGTACAGAATCACATTTTCTTCTCATTTAGTTAGCAAACATAGTTCAATGTCCTTGACATTGTAATTAGTTTGTCGTGAAAGTTCCCAATTGACCTTACTCAATAGCCTCACTGCATGACTGATAGATTAGAAGCCTTCTCTAACTGGTATATGACATTTAAGACACTAACGCCAAATTTTAGATAATATATATATAATATTAATATACCGACCTATGAAAAAAATACCACAAATGTTCATATTGCTCATATTGTTATGAGATTTTCTTTAGATAAACAATGTAATGTGGTTCTTGGAGACGCTCAGTCGAGGACATTTGAATTCATTTGGCTGGTCTATTTCTGGAGAGAGTTCATTTCCAGCCTAACGGTTTATCTGTGGCCCAAGGTTTAAGAGAACCAGCACAACGACCAACCGCCTCTACTTTCCCCAACAAATGTCAGATAGGTGGACTCTGAGAGTGCAAAGAAAAACCTGTATTCACTAGGATTCGAACCCGGGACCTCGGTTCGGAAGCCAAGCACTAAATTTACCGCTGCGCCTCCTACAAAACGGCAGCGGTGGTGTTAGTATCCATTTTACAGATTGTCACGTAAAAAAAAAAAACATTGACAAATTTTAAAACCATTTCAAAAGCATAGAGAGAAAAAAAAATGTCAGATTATCTAAGAATATGACTAATATAGAGCACCATACTTTTTGTTTTCACTTTAAGCTGGTTGCGGCCTATAATTAGTTTTTATTATGATCGACGCCACTATTGCAAGGACTCTTGCAGTTGGGGGCTCGTGAGCTGATCCAGGTTCTTCTATTTCCCGCGCGCTTTCTCCCTGGATTGTGTAGAGCTGTTATGTCCATTTCCATACCACGTTCGTAAGTCGGTCAGCTAATCATCTGCGATCTGTCTGATATACTGTCACCTGCTCCACTTTTCAGCCAACGTAACCATTGTTACCATTTTGAACTAATAGGTTAGTCAGCAGAGGTTCTCAGCCTGTGGGTCGCGACCCCCTTGGGGGGGGGTCGATTGACGATTTGCCAGGGGGTCGCCATCAAAAATATGGATTTGTTATTGTCTATTCTTCTATTGCTGTATGTGTGTGTGTGGGAGGGGGGTCGCGGCAGAGTGGGGGATTGTAAAAAAAAGGGGTCGCCGAGCATTAAAGGTTGAGAACCACTGAGTTTGTGTTTCTCAACTATTTGCCAGTGGCGCCTCCCCCCTCCAAAGGAACATTTGTTCGCGCCCCCTTCCCTCTTTAGCTTGCCGGGGGGTCTAGGAGAACATTTAAACTCCAGCCTTGGGGGTCTGTGGGGGGTTTTAAGAGTGATACCAAAGAAAAAGAAAAGCATTTAAAACCTATTTATAACAAAAAAAAGATGAAACTATAGGTAGATAAATATTTGAATATAGGACAAAATCATTATTGAGATATTATTGGAGTGACAGCATGCTACCCTTTCTAATAAGCAAGGGGACCGTCAAGGGGGGGAGGAGCGCTGAAGTTTGCCTCATTGATGTACGAAGCGGAACACCGGAAGCCAAGCACTTCACCTATCAGCCACCGTGCCTCCAAACGGATTTGAATTAGAGATGGGAATCGAACCCAACTTTTATAGTTCGGGTTCGGTCAGATTTAAGCTCGATTTTGGTTCGATTCAATGACGAGTATATTTCGGGTTCAGTTCCGTTCGGTCAGATCTAAAGTTCGGGTTCAGTTCTATGTTATGACGTTAGGTAATAGAAAAAACTAGGTAGATATAATAATGTTTAATTCAATTATTAATTAGATAAAACAGCGATGCGAAACCTTATTTTGGTCGGTGGGCCGTTTTAATTCCCAACACATGTGTCACATAACAGAAAAGATTTTTAAAAAATTAAATAATAAAAAATTTTGTTTTATTAAAAGCCGAGGAGAAAATTTTAAAAAGCTTCTCTTTCAGACCGTACGATCTATAGGGCAGATGATGTAATGGTCATCTATTTCTGTGGTCCACGGTTAACGAGGGTGTCATGTAACCATTATAACGACAAACCGTCTTTACTTGGTAATGCTCTCTCTCTCTCTCTCTCTCTCTCTTAGTATTTAATTAAGATTTCTACTTGTCATGCGAAAAGGAGTAGCGGCTTTGACTGCATTCTTATTTTCATTACACATTTCTTCCATCACTGATACTAATACCCTCTAATGCATTCCTCTATGTCGACAAAAAAAGTATAACTTAAAATGTGAGCAACACTGTGCCATGCCCTTACCGACGACTAATTGTCTTGTCCCTTCTTGGTAAGTATTCTCGCCAATCCTCTAATCTCTAGGCGTTTCCTAGCCATCTTTTCCTGGTGGCTCAAACTAAGAATGTCACCATATTTCTTGATGTTTTTGATCTCATAATGCTGTTTAAAGGTACGTTCTCTAAAAACAGCTACAAATAATATAATAATAAAATACCCAGAAAGACACAAAGATAAAGGCACATTCCTCGTCCCATATGCTAGGACAAATTTGTACAAATACTCCTTCTTCCCTAGTGCTATTAGAGCATGGAATGGGTTGCCTGAGCTAGCCAGGAAAACCAGTGACTTGGCAGAATTGAAGTCATTGGTTAATATGCATGACTAAATGCATGACGCGTAGGACGTAATCATCTTCTTTTTTGAAGTAACGTCTGTATTATATAAGATAAGATAAGATAATAAAAAAAACATATCGGCTTATTTTCGTGCTCCATAAAAAGGCGAAGTCGTGTTTCCACTTTTCCTGGTAGTTTCTACATTCAGAGTCTACTTTTCGTCTCTTCGACTTTTCCCCTTTCATTAAAGCACAACTATTACATGCTACGGTACCATTCGAGGTGAATCGAAAGAAGACGACCCAAAATGACCCAGCTAAGTTTTCCAAAAAAAAAATAATGAAAACACCAAACTGTCAAGTTATATCACTCAATACGTTTATTTGTTTTTTCTTAGTAAGTTCCGGTTGGGTTCGGCCGTAAGTGAGATTCGAGTTCGGGTTCGGGTTCGTTTCCCATCTCTATTTTGACTTTACGTACAATGAAACAAAGTCCTCTCCTCCATGCGCAAGTAGTTCAACACACGCACACTGACAGAAACACACAGTAGCGGATATAGTCACACACACACATACACACGGGTTGATAGGTTAGTACATTAGGGGAGTCACTTGTGGTAGAAGTTTAAATTTGACATCATATTGTTGTTTAACTTCTTCCGTCTGTCCGTCTGTCTGTCTGTCTGTTTACTACAGGTTATTTATCCACTTACGATTCTTTGACCAAGTTAAAACAATTATTCATTGTCCCGAGCAAAACATGAGCGATAAAAAAATATCTTGTTTGATATAGAAAATATAACAGTAATGTGATATATCGCTGTAACTGTGCAGTCCTTTTCTGCCTTGGCTGACCGTCGTAACTCGTCACGGTTGACAGCTCGTCTAGCGCTGGCCTGGGGTTAACAACTGCGTCGGCTGACTACACACCTACCACTACCCCCATCTGTGTCACCACCAGATTATTAGAATATATTATATAATCGTTCTAAAGTTGTTTTTTTTTTTAATTTTGCTTGTTTTTTTTTCTTCTTTTCAGAAGGTTGTGCTATAAATAGCTGGTGTTGGATAACAACATGGCGGAAACTAGCGACAAAGTAGAGCTGGATGATTCCATCTTGTTAAGAACAAAAGCTTCTGGTTGTTCATCCGAGATTTTTAACCTTTTAACTTTGTGTGATTTCTCTGACAAAGCCCTTAACTGGGGCGTTCATCAAGCTTGTAATATAGGTCACGCCCACCTACTCCAGCTGCTCCTCCAAGATGGTACCCGACTGGAACTCAGAGACGACAACGGAAACACTCCTCTTATCCTCTGCTCCGCGAAAGGTTTCCCGGGCATTGTGGGCCAGCTCTTGAGCATGGGCGCTGACGTCAATGCTAAAAATAAGCACGGCGATACGGCGCTTATGCTGGCTACGTCAGTGGAGGTAATTCATTGTTTGCTGGAGGACAGGCTCTTGCACATAGATGATCAAAACCAGACTGGGAACACTGCTTTAATGTTAGCCATCGGTAAATCTCATTTCCAGAAGGTCAAATTGCTGATCAATGCTGGGGCTAACCCAAACAGGGAAGCCTCACAGAGTGGTTTGACTTCGCGCCATGGTCAACTTGTCAATAATTCAAACGAATCTGCTTTCGATATGGCCAAGAGAATGGGAGTTGGTAAACTGCTGGACTTGCTCTATCGTGCTAAATTGTTCAACTCAAATCCTTTGCACTTGGCAGCGGAAGAAAATGACTTTGAGACCTGCATCACATTGCTGCAGTACAACTTAATCGATAAAGATGAAACGTTGAATCTTCAGCCTGACATCCTCTGTTATATTCTTAGGCAGATACAGCAAAGGGAAGCTACTCTCACAACTGATGTGGAGCTTGTTAAAAAGCTATGCATGCTGGGCATGGATGTTAATATATGTCAGTGCTGCACAAAGTCACGCGTGGAGCTCGTGCTGAACACCGGAAGCTACGAACTGGCTGAAATTCTTTGTGCTCATGGGGCTCAGGTTACCCACGACGATCTTGTGTCTGCGGTTACAGGACAGCACGTCCAAATGATTCCGCTTCTGGTAAAATACGGGGCACCAATTAACAAATACGAACCCCCTGGGTGCTTGGCTTACAAAGGTTCGGCTCTTGATATAGCACTGGAGAATTCTTTCGTGGCTGCGGCCGGCATCCTTCTTTCTCTCGGGGCCAAGCTCGACGCCCAAGGCGCTGTCACTCAAGCCTTGCGGAAAAACAACGTGCAGTCTCTAAACTTTCTTATGACCGAATGTGCTGAAATGACCAAGTCTGTGATACGCCAACCACAAACGTTCACACAAGCTGTAAAGTCAGGAAACATTCAGAACATCCAGCTGCTGCTTGATGCGGGGCTGGACATCAACCGAGTCCACATCAATGGTACTCCAATAATGAGCGCGGCTCGTGTAGAGGTCGTAGACTTTTTATTAAGCAAAGGAGCCGACGTCAACTTTAAAACAACAACTACACCTTTGATTAATGCCTTGTCTTACAATTGTTACGACGAAATAAAGTCGATTTTTCACTATCGACTCAACGCCAAAGAGCTTGAAGAAAAAATAATCCTTCTCCTAGACTCATTTTTAAAGAATGGAGCATGTCTGCATGACTCTGATACATATGGAAATACAGCTTTAATGAAAGCCGTTACAATTAGCAATACAGAATCAGTGGTTCTCAAATATTTACTTGATAAAGGAGCAGAGGTGAATAGAAGAAACAACGATGGCTTTACAGCACTGCACGTTGCAGCGGAGTCTAACAATGTTTCGTGTGCAAAACTCTTGTTGGAATACGGCGCTGTTGTAAACCTGAAATGCCAAGCTGGGCTCACCCCGCTACACCAGGCTGTGGGAAATGTGAATCTTGTGAAACTGTTTCTAGAAAATCATGCGAACGTAAACGCCGAGGATGAGCGGGGGAACACCCCGCTGTTGCTTGCATCCAAGTACTTCGGAGACGTTGAGGACGTGGTCAAGCTTTTAATCACGCACGGCTCTAACGTCAACCACAGAAACAAGTGGGGCATGTACCCACTATGGCAGGCTACCAAACTCCACAACACAAAATGTCTGACATTGTTACTCGGCGCGAAAGCTGATTTAGGTCACGACAACAAACTATGCAAGTCCGCGCTTTCAGTATTGCTCAACAAATGGTTCCCCAATGAACAAACCCAGCGAACGGCTGCCTTACTGCTGGAGCATGCGGCTAGTGCTGAATTTGTCAGGGCTGATATAATCCATCGACTTATCGCCGCTGGCAATGATGGCATTTTGGCTCAGCAGCTAATTAAATCTGGCATTTGCCCAACAGATATAGTTCTCAAGAGAACCATCTTTGGCTGGCCTGAGACTTCTGTATCACCACTCGCCGTTTCCTTGATGCTAGACAGCCTGGACTTTGTTCGTTATTTTATCGAAAACTGGTACTTAACAAAATCAGACGTCAAGCTCCTGTCCAGAAATGAAGACGTCTTAAATTATTTGGAACAACATGAAGCTAGAGCTCTTCCGTACTTGAAGGAAGTTTCCCGCCAGCCAATGAGGTTGGAGCTTTTGTGTTTCATTACCGTCTCGTCTGTTCTAGGTTCCGACGAAAGCAGACGCCAAAAGATTCGTGAGTCCAAGCTCCCAGCCCTGCTGCAGGACCAGCTCTTGTTCACGAAACTAGAGCACAAAGTTCTTCAAGCATTGAATGTCGACAACGGCTTCATCTTTCTTCACCACCTGACAAAAAGCCTAGCCGATCAGGAGGAAGAGTCCGACTTTTACGACATGGATGAAGATTTTCCAGGGATGAATTCGTCGTCGGAGTCAACTCCCAATAGCCTGAATAACAGTGACATGGGAGATTTGGAATTGATTTAAGATTGAATAACATTGACCTGGGAGATTTGGAATTGATTTAAGGTTGAATAACAGTGACCTGGGAGATTTGGAATTGATTTAAGGTTGAATAACAGTGACCTGGGAGATTTGGAATTGATTTAAGGTTGAATAACAGTGACATGGGAGATTTGGAATTGATTTAAGGTTGAATAAAACTGACCTGGGAGCTTTGGAATTGATTCAAGATTGAATAAAAGTGACCTGGGAGCTTTGGAATTGATTTAATTTTGAATAACAGTGACCTGGGAGCTTTGGAATCGATTTAAGGCTGAATAACAGTGACCTGGGAGCTTTTGAATCGATTTAAGGCTGAATAACAGTGACCTGGGAGCTTTGGAATCGATTTAAGGCTGAATAAGAGTGACCTAGGAGCTTTGGAATGGATTTGACATGTAATATATCAACGAGTACGATGCAGACCTTATGGATTTGTCTTCAATAATGCTAACTGCCCTCTTATTCTTCTTTAGAGGCCTGTTTATGAAATAGACATTTACAATGATACGATGCCAACAGTAGCATTCCACACTAACATAATATAGAGTTGCTTGTACGCCTAAGTGCATTGATATCATTTTAATGTCTGTAATCTAACTATGTGTTCAATAAATTTTTAATACTGTATGAATTCAACATTTCTTTGTATTGTAGTCATAAAAGTTGTTTAATGATGATAGACCATGTTCAAACTTTAGGTTTTTAGCTGTACCATTTACGTCTGGTATTCAATATGAATTCATCTTGGTTAAAAACAAAATTACTAGCATAGAGATACTATCCAACTTTGGAATCGGTAGCGTTCAGTAATATAATGGTGGGCCCCCTTTTCCACCGTGCCCACTCGGCATTGTGATCCTATTTCGGATCCAGAGGCGTAGTGAGGGGGGTGGGGGCAAGGGGGAGGTGCCACACTCAGACAGACGCCAAAAAAAAAATATTCTAGATAGTTCAGTTAGGTAATACATTCTAAGGTTATTTGTTTTATATTATTATGAAATACTTTTTTATTTTTAAGCCTATATTTCTATGTGATGTTCATGGAATATGAAGGGGTGGGGGTGCCAATCAAGTTTCTTGCCCCGGGCGCACGTTGTGCTCGCTACGCCTCTGTTCGGATCTCATCATTGGTGATGCAGTCTTTGTATGTGAGGCTTTAAATTCTTGTCTAAAAGTAAAAGTAGAATGGTAAACCTCCACTCTATCTTATTCACCCCCGTCTCTTTAGTAAAACGTGTTCTATCTTGGAAACTTAGATACGAACAAAAAATCAGTGCACGTCTGGCATGCCAGCAACCTACAAGAAGCCACAGCTTGAGCCTGGAGTGCTATCAGCGTACCAGCAGCCACGGAGAGACAGAGTTTGGTGGTTGGGAAGAATATATCAAAACATGAAAAAAAACATACGAACTAGCTATATTTAGTTATATGCCGTACCCTCACAATTATCATAAGATGCATGTATGGTTTAGCTCAGTAATGCCCAAAATACGACCCGCGGGCCAGATACGGGCCTCGACGTGGTTCCATCCGGCCCGCCGAAATGTTGGCACGAAGAGTAGACACCCCCACCCCTCAAAAAAAGAAAACGGTTGACTTATGTATCTTTACCTAAATAAAAGATTGTTTAACTACGCCTACAGATTGGAGGAGAAAATGAGTCTTTAGTAAAGTTGCTATATTTTAATTAAATCGCTTCAGATATACAATTCCTTAATGTATGTACTAGATCAACGGGTTTCTAATCAATTAGTTACAAATTCAGGTAAATTTCATTTCATTTTTTTGTTGCACCTTTTCGTTCATGTGGCCCGTGACACGAGTCAGAAATTATAAAGGCCCGCAGATCGAATTAGGTTAGGTATCACTGGTTTAGATCACTCTCTTTCTGGAACTGCACTCAATTCTTTTGTGTTTGTATATAATATAGGTTTTGTGTATATATATATTATATATATATATATTCCTCCAGAATTATTAGATTATTATATCCTAACCAAAATCTCTTGGAGGGCGGTTGGCAATGATGGCAGACAGGTTTTGAACTCGTGACAACCGGACGACTGACCGAAGTGCTTACCACTCGACCAGGCAACCTCCATATGCTATGAAATACTTTGTTATTCCGAGACACGATCGAAAAACACAGTCGTGGAGCTGATAAGTGGGACTGTATCAAATCGTGCGTGCCATTGGTCAGGCTAGAGAACTCACTGTTAAATTCCTCACTCACTGTTAAATGCCTCTTAAATCAGGGGTTCTCAGCCTGTGGATCGCGACCCCCTTGGGGGGTCGATTGACCATTTGCGAGGGGTCGCTTAAGACCATCAAGACCATCGAAAATATGGATTGTTATTGTCTATTCTTCTGTTGCTGTATGTGTGTGTGTGTGGGGGGGGGGTCGCGTCAAAGTGGGGAATTGTAATAAGGGGTCGCCGAGCTTAAAAGGTTGAGAACCGCTGTCTTAAATGAAAAGTGGCCAGGTTTCTGGTGTTTATTTCGCTTGCTGTTGGATTCGTGGAAATAATCTGGGCCGGGGGGGGGGGAGGTATGGAAGCATCAGTCGGCACACACAATATCCCATAATGCAAAAAGAATTCGTTCAGTATGTCATACATCTTCGTGAGATTTCTCCCCCTTAAAGCATCCCTTATCTCCCCTTTCGTTCTCAATTTATTTTTTTTTTCTTCTTCACATTTAGTGTGTTTTGTTATCAATGGGAGACCACCACGCCACACAAACACTGGCTACATTTATCTGGAGCACAAGTCCGTCAGTCCGAGCGTGGTTATCTTTCCCTGGAGTTATCTAACCACGCCACATCAGTGTTTGTTTGTACAGATCTGAGCACAGCCTGGCCAAGACTGAAGGATAATAAACATAAACAAAGTAGTGTTGTTGTTTTTTTTTAAAGCAAAAAGTGTCACTTGATAACTTAAATATGTCGGTTTGTTTCACTGTACTTCAAAAACTGCTCGTTATAAAATAAAAATATTTTTACTAGGGGTATCAATGCATTACACCATAAGCAAAATAAGAATAACTAGTCGACCGGCGGCGTAGCATACGCCGCTATTTTGTAGGGCCGGCCTTAGGCCACTGCAACCTATGCGACCGCATTGGTCTCCGCTCTGCCCCGGTACGCTGTTCTGCCTCACAGTGGCACCCGGGTGGAAACGGCTACTTGAGGGGGTAGCTAGGCTAAATGAATGGCGAAACATAACTCCCGTGGGGATGCCCACGGGTAGACGAGAGTCCACCTCTTGCATGTGCGGGGTTGCAAAAGAGTCCCCATAAACCTGTCACACATCCATGCGCTGTTCCTCAAAGGGACCGTTACATAAATGGCGTGTCCCCCACGGTTAGCTTGGTATAACGAAGGAAAATGGCGGAGGCTCCCGGTGTCCTCGGCCTTCGGCCATGTGCAGCCAAGCATGCGTTGGGGGCCAAATGCATCGGAAATAGCAATGCTTTACATAGGCATTGACCCGGGTCTCTCTCAAACAGAACTGTGTTCCCACAGGTTGTTGTTTTTTTTACTGTTTGGCGTCCAAATAGGTTTTTTTTTCAAACTTTGAGCTCGAAGAGCCTTCGGCTCATCTCATAAGACGATCAAACGGTCCCCGCTCTGAGTAACTATTATGCGTTTCAATAATCATGATTTGGATGGGGGTGGTTTCAGATATTAGTCTTATCTTATTTTATAAAATACAGACGTGACTCCAAAGAAGAAGATGATTATATCTGAGATTGAACTCCGTTATTCTTTCAAGATCAGGCGTCAGTTTTTCTTTTTAGCGGAGTGTTGGATCTATAAATTAATTTCTTGGTTTAGTGGATTTAAAAAAATGTCATCAAGTGATCCTTATATAACCCCCCCCCCCCCCTACCCTCGTCTCTCTTTTATTCAATCATTTCTCTTTTCTTGCGGCCATCTCTATGTCTCTGTTCACTAAATAGTCTATTTCATTTTCAATCTAATTTGGGTCCAGCCTCGATATCATCAATGTCATAGTTTTTCTATTAATATAATTTCCTGTCCGTTGTCAAGGAAAGATTAACTCCTGTCCTAATAAAGGGATATGAGTTATCTGCCCTTAATCTTTCCCACGTTTCATTGTCAATGCTTGTCGATGTGAAACTTTTCCCACCAATTCAATTATGACAATGTTACGTGTCCGCGGAGATTTCCAGTCCACGAAGAGAGGGTATCAATGAAGACACTAAGAGATTAACCCAGATGTTTTGTGGTCGTCCTTCGCCAGGAGATAGCATGTGTTGGCCTCTTCTATATCAACGGCCACCAAGTTATTATAGCGTACGTGTCCGCCAGTGGTGGCCAAACTGATGTCTTCTAGGGGGCATGTAGAGTTCCAACACCCTTGTCACAGGAGGATTTAACGAAGTTGTCAAGTATAAAGGATTCGAACCTCTTCCCTATACGTTTTCAGGTTGCACTGTCGGTAGGAGTAATTGGCCATATAGCATAGCACGACAGGCCAGCACAGCATGGCAGGCCAGATAGCACACCATGATAGGCCAGATAGCACAACATGATAGGCCAGATAGCCTGAGATAGCACAACATGGCAGGCCAGATAGCACAACATGGCAGGCCAGCTAGCACAACGCGACAGGTCAGATAGCACAACATGGCAGGCCAGATAGCACAACAGGACAGGTCTGATAGCACACCATGATAGGCCAGCTAGCACAACACGACAGGCCAGATAGCACAACATGGCAGGCCAGATAGCACACCATGATAGGCCAGCTAGCACAACGGGACAGGTCAGATAGCACAACAGGACAGGTCAGATATCACAACAGGACAGGTCAGATAGCACTGTAACAATTTTACATTTTAATAATTACTACCCCTGTGTAGTAAACAAAGAAAATACAAAATGTTTTGTAATTTGTTTCAGCCAATCAACGTGGTAGACCACTTTTCATACCCGCAAAGCACTGTATCCATGTGTGTAGCTCCTTCAAAAGAAGTAGATAACCGTCTTGCTAAGGCAGTAACGCTTTTGGACGCATCTAGGAGACGGATGGAATAAATCGCTCTTCCCCAAAGATGTCTGCGCTCCATCATGGGTATGCGCTGGCAGTACTGCACTACGAATAACGATATACTTGAGAATGCCGGTATGGACAGCGTGGGGGGACTGCGCATGGCTCACTAGCTACGCTGGACAGGGTACCTATCCAGTATAGGGCAATACCGTATGCCAAAGGCAGAGTTTTCTGCGAGGTGGTCAGTGCAACAGAGGCGCCCCCATCCCAAAACGCTTTAAAGACTAGCTTTGGCACCAGCTTGCTTTAACTGACATACAAAAATGCACCTGGCAGCAGGCAGCCCCTGAGAGATACATATTTATTCCAAGGGCCACGTAATACACATTTGAGGCCAAAAGGAAATCTACTGCCAATGACAGACGTTGAGGGAGAGCTCAAGAGACCACTTGAAGACAATGGTTGTGTCTGCGTTGCATGTGGCAATGGCAAGGGAGATAGCAGTAAGGATTTTGAACCCACGTGCTATGCTGCACTCCTCCTTGTTCTTCGGACTCGAACACGAGCCTTACTGTTAGCACCAATCATTCAATGTAGCGTTGTAGACCATTCTCCCCTACTCGTATTTTTTTTTTAACTTAAACTTTTTTTTTATTTATTGAAACCTCAAAATGCAAAAAAAAAAATAAAAAAAAAAATTATAATAAAAATACAATGTTAACTGTAATTATGATATTTTAGTGGGGTTTTTTTAAAGTAATAAATATAAAGTATACTACATATTATCTATCTTCTCTTGTGTATGCAATATTGTTAATGAAAAAAAAAACATTGTTAAATGCTGTCCTTTCATTTTTTTTAGAAAAACAAAATGTAAAATAACAAAATGAAGTTATCAAAATTGTATAAAGCGTTTAATATCCTTATCCCAATTCACTTACCACTCTCAATGTACCAATATAACACATCTAGATGGCTTCAAGGTCGTGTAGAATGCGCTCTGGACTGTAGAGGTTTCAAAAATCCTAGGTTCGAACTCTGCCATCTCATCCTGGGGAGACTAGGACTAGGATGTAATTATCTTCAAATCTGCAGGGACTAACTCAGATGTACAAAACAACGTGAATGGATACATCCTTAATGTTGTCGACAACTTCATGTAAAATGTTTGTTTGTAAAATGTTTTACATGTTTCGGATGTTCCTTCAGAGTTTAAGATAGTTTACTTCCTAGTCCAAATCTCCCGCAGGACGACGGGGGATGGGAGCGGGCAGGATTTGAACCCTTGACCATCGATAGATCCGAACAACAGTCCAGCGCGCAAACCGCACGACCAGGCAGCCACCCACGACCTGGCAAGATCTGGGAAGAAATAGACCAATAGTCTCTCTAACTTTAAAAACCGTCTCCCCTGTCTATGAGATGATTGCTGCTTTAGTTCCTTCTTTTAATAGTATTAGTTACGAAACAAAACACGGTGTCATTCTATTTTATATCTCAAGGGGCCACACGATGTCTGCAAGATGCAGGTTGAACTTTAGAAATATATGAAATATGAAATATATATATTATCTCAACGATTTTGTCTCCATCGTAAGTAACAAATTATACAGGTCACAAGAGATCTGCGTAGTCACGTGAAATGCTACATTCTTCAATAATCTTCGAACTCATGCTTTTATAAATGACCGACTTTATCTTCGCTGTACTTTACATCAGATTGTCGATAACGAGGGCATCACAGTAAGCAACTTCCGGGTTTAGCCATCAACTTATCAGTTATCGCCCCAAGACTAGAATAATGGCTCACTTGTCCTACAAACTTTCATTTACAGCAGGGGGCGGGTATGCGACTGGCACAGAAATCTTATACAGTCCAACTTAGCCTTGTGTTCATCTAATCGTGCATGTTAATTACAGATTTAAACTCGTCTGTCGTTAGTTTTCTTGGCTGATTCATGTAATCCGTTCCATGCTCTTATGGTACTATGGATAAAAATGCACTAGTTCGAATTTGTCCTAGCACATAGAATAAGATATGTGCCTTTATCTATGTGTCTTTTTAAGAATTTTATTAAGTTGTATTTTTTTTTTTACATTTGTAAAAATGTAAAATGTTTTACATGTTTCGGATGTTCCTTCAGAGTTGAAGATAGTTTACTTCCTAGTCCAAACCTCCCGCAGGACGACGGGGGATGGGAGCGGGCAGGGTTTGAACCCTCGACCACCGATAAATCCGAACGACAGTCCAGCGCGCAAACCGCACGACCAGGCAGCCATTTATTTATAAGCTATGGTTCATTGTTTTAGGTATTATTGATACTTTAGTTTTTAGTTTTCTGATATGAAGTCTCTATACATTTAATGATTTTACTAATGATGTTACTCTAGTCAAATGTGAATATCCCTCTCACGGCTCTACTTTACGTCTGTTCTAGTTTCTTTTGTTTTCCTAAGTTGAAGGGGTCCCAAGAAGAAGACGCATATTCTAACTGTGATAATATGTTTTGCGTCATTATTTGTAGTGAATTTTGTAAAATGTACTGATATGATAGTTTTTTTCAATGTCTACTTTTAAGAACACGAAGTCTCTATTAATTAATTGTTAAGTTTAATAGTCTACACTACCGGGGTAATTTATTTATTTTCCGTGAAAACAAAACACTAACAATGGTCGAAAAGAGGTTAAAATAGAATTCTACTAATATTTATGTCTATTTTATGTCTATGGTTCTTGACTAATTTGTAAAAAGATTCTCCTAATAAGCACTAATGCTTTGACTTAATAATAATTTCGTTCAAAACAGGATTCCATGATAAGTGTTCCCTCATTATAGCAGTCAGGTAGCCTATTTTTGAGAGAAAACATCTGGAGTCCATTGACTCCCATCAGAGACAGATAGGCCTACTTCTTTCACTGCCTGCAGCACTTATTGACTTCAAAGTCGCAGACAGGCGTAGACGTCTCCGTCAGATGTGACAAAAATGTAGGTCAGTGCTGGCTTTTGGTAGTCACGTGAGATACTACACTTTTCCGGCATGCAGACGATGCCTTATTAAAAATGGATGTACAGTCAGAGCCACTTAATCGGACCACCAGTTAACCGGATCAGACGCTTATTCGGACCGAATCCGAAAGTAACGAAACAAATCATATTACACAGTTCTGTCCAGTTAATAGACCAGCCGGTTATTAGGACCTAAAAAATCGTGTCCATTTGTGGTCCGATTAACCAGATTGGACTTATTTGAAAGACAAAGGCTTACAGAGCCGAGAGGCTCTCAGCGATTTCACTTTACTAGAATGACATTTTAATAGCATTGTTAAAGCGTGTATGGACTAGTTGGAATCAAGAGAAACAACTCATCTTTCCTTGTTACTCTATTTATGTATTTAATGGACAGTAGTGCTGGGAACACCTAACACACTTACAGCAAAGGGAAGTAATAACACGTACACTATGACACACACACAGTTACGTCGAATGTATTTATTGTTTACCAATAACACCTCAAAATATTGTAGTGTCTAAGTCAAATTGTAGTTGTCTAAGTCAAACTATAGTGTCTAAGTCAAACTGTATTGTCTAAGTGTTATGAAGAGCATCTGCGTGTTGATGATGTAACCACGAGGAAAAGTGAGCGGATAATTTTGGTTGTGTAGCCCGGGAGTTTCTGATGAAAACGAGGTGGTCTGTCGTGATTCAAGTGAAATCAAGGACCGGGTAACAACACCAAGTCAAATTGTAGTGCCTTAGTCAAACTGCAGTGCCAAATAGTTAATATGGAAGAAGTTATAGAAGACAGATTGTAGAGGTCGGAATTCAAATGTTGGTTGTATTTTCGAAAGAAAAGTTACATTAAATGTAGTCACTTAGAGGCATATGTTAGAATTGTCTGTAAGTGCAATCATTACCTTGCCACCAAACGTGTAACACATACATTAATGCTTACGCTCTTACTAAGGGGCCGATGGGGATAGCGCGAGACGGTGGAGCATACAATCAGATACTAGGTCAAGAAAAGCATCAATACGTTTTTTTTTTAAAGTATTTCTTTCAGCCCATCAATCCATTTTTGTGTGTGGTCTTCCTTCTGTTCTGCATCACCTACTTTGAGATGGTTGATTGGCTAAGCATTCTTAAGTCGCCATTAATTTAAAAATACCTATTCCTCTGGTGGGAGATCTGTGAATACTGAAGACCACCGTTTTCATTTCACAAGTGGACATTGGTTGAATGTCAGAGTCTGATATTGTTAAGTGAATGGAATCTGACGTGTACACCAGAAACATGCACTTCATGCACAAAGCAAAGGGCGGTGTGCAAAGTTCAGTCCAACTTATAGTTAAAAACAAAAAAGATGAAATATCTAGATAGATGTAGGCCTAGCAACGAAACTAGAGTGCACTTCGAGTTCATTTATGAACAATGTAAGTAGATATATTTGTAAAATTTGTAGTTTGTGTTTTTATATTTTAAAGATCCGCATTAGGCATCGGAGATGGAAGATATTAAGATTTTTTTTTCCTTGCCATGAGTAGGTTGACAAGTGTAATGACACAAGATGCGTAGAAGTTGATGTGAATCGGGTTTTTCCTAAGTAATGTGACGAGTAAGAACAGAGTAGGATTATGAACAAGAAGAATAACGGACAAGACGCCTAAGAGGACGCTAGGCTAGCGACGACAGAGGACTGTGCCCTTTTTATTGTTTATTAAATTGTTGAAGTTATCAGCCTGCGTTATTAAGTATATTCTTGATTCATTCTGTTGTTGTGTCATATGGACTCGCATGCACCATTAACATATATATACTCATCAACAAAATAGACCATCAACAGATGTGGCGACCCACGACGGCCAGGGCGTCATTTTGATCTACAATCTAGTTAACTTCATGTTCTGGATATATCTATCTACAATTCTACACTTGGCGAAGTACACTGGAGAAGTACTGGATTAACATTCGTTTATTTCTACTAGATCTACCCTACGTCTGTGCTAATTATCTGGACTGCAGCTGGATTTTGGCATCTTTGTTCCAGTGGATCTAGACTTTCTATTAGAGAAAATTCGAAACCGTTACCAGCGTCTAGCTTTGTCAGCCAGGTTAGATATTTTTAGATTGAACCTGGATCTATATATAGATCTATATTGACTATATTGTGTCTGAATCCAGAACTATTTCGTCCGTGTAAGTGATCTAGGGCAGTCCGTCGTCAGTATATCTCTATCTAAATATATATACCTCAAGACTACTCAAGAGTGAAGATACCTCATTTTGTCAGGTTTATCTGTTTATTGTGAGTACGGAAAGTCATCTGAGTCTACATATCTAGTATCTACAAGCTGACCGTTGGATCGAGTCACCTTGTCAGGTTTGTTTTTCAAGCTATTAATTGACTGTTGCAGTGTTGCTGAGCTTACAATCTAATCTACACACGAGTGATGGTATACCCTACTACCACACTGCGTGACCATCTAATCAACTTGTAAAGTTGACTAATTTATATTCATCAAAAGAGAGAGTTGGACTTAGTCATTTTTTTTACCTCTCTTGAGACAGCACCACCAGCTTGTCTCAATATTGACTTATGTTCCTGACCTGAAGACAGAAGCCAGCACCAACAGATCATCAAGTGGAACCGGAACCTTGGAACCTGACCAGAGGACTTTATCTGAGAACCGTACCATACTGTGGCAGCAACAGGAGAGATTGGCCTAACTCAGTACTGCCTGTCGAATAGCCTTTGTGGGAGCACACCTTGCCTTGCCTAAGACTAAGACAGTGGGGAACTTGGGTGGAACTGACCGTTGTAGCTCCGTGGACTGAACAAAGGGGATCTAACTAAAGATAAGTTTATTTTTTCTCTCCATTATTATTAAATTAAGTCTATTAGGGACAGTAGATCTTTGTTAAGAGCAGGTTGCCTGATAAGGGCGTCATTATAGGACACATTAGAAAGTGGACCTGCTCCATTTAATAAAGTCTCGATGATTGTTTAGATTGTCTTGTTTTGTTCGTATCCACGTACATTTTATTTTTTTTTAGAAGTCAAGTGAAGTTATCTTTATTTGTCTCTTTCAGTGTATACTTCCTCTAAAAAGTCTCATCCCATTAGAATAGATTTATTTTTTTGTGTCTTATTACGTTTATTTTACATTATTCTTATTATATATTAGTAATTTTATCTTAAGTAGATAAGGTAAGCCACGTTTAATCTAGATTATAAATTCTAGATTGTTTCCAGGTAGTAACTAAATTGTTATACCTATGAGAGCCTTTGATCTATTTTATCCTGAAGACAACTGAGTCTAAGGAGTAATTATTTATATATAGATCTTTTGTCCCGATTAATCGGTTGACATTATTTTATAGATGTGTTTAAACACAGTCTAATTGGTCAGAATAAAATTTTTTGTCAGTATCACTGGATTGTGATTTACTGTTGGAGGTATAATATTGATTAATCTATTTGAAGTTGTATTGAATTTGTATTGAATCTAGACTAGTGACTAGAATAGTCCTGGGGGTATTTATTGGCAAGAAGTAAGTCCATTGAATTAAGTATTGAGGTATTGATAAAAGTATATGACATTTGTTTATGTGGCCTAAAGTAAGTCCACTGAATTAAGGTGATATAAAATTTGGAGTTGTATTCAAGTATTGTGGCTGTGAGTAAGTCCACTGAGGTAATATTTGTTGATATAACATTGAGCAAAGGTATTTAAATATATAAATATATATATATATATATTACAAGAAGTATTTGAAATTGAGTTTTTGCGAAAACTTAATTGGGATATTTAGGCCAATAGGGAGGTCATATCAAAACTATATCGAGACATTGTTTAAAATAAAATAAGCATAATGGCAACAGCTCCAAACTTTGATTATATGGAGACTTTTCGCCAGCAAATTATTGCTGAGGCTAAACAGCTAGAACTTAAAGGGAAGGACCTAACTAGCTATGTGCAGCAAATGGTGACAATAGAGAGAGATAGAATAGATAAAGAAAGAAGAGAAGAAACAGAGCGTAGAGAGAAAGAAAAGGATAGGGAAGCACAATTAATAAAAGAAGAAGCAGATAGGAAATTACAATATGATCTTGAGAAATTGAGAATTGAAGCTGAACAAAATAAACAAAAAGTTAATAGCACTAATACTAATGATAGATCTAATACTAATACTACCAATGCCCCAGACAATCACATTGAAACCAATAATTGTAATAATCACACAAGCAACACTAATATTTCAAGTGATAACAACCATTGGTTGAGGAAAAAACTACAACCCTTTCAGGAGGCTAGAGATTGTATTTCAGACTACCTAAAGAGATATGAAATTAAAATGGTTAATTGCAATATAAGGGAGGAAGAGTGGTCTCAAATTTTGTTAGACTTTGTACAAGGGCAAGCTCTTACAATTTGTCAAAACCATAATCATACTGTACAAAATAGCTACCAAATTTTAAAAAAGGAATTGCTGAATGCATATGGACACAATGCCAGCACATTCAGAAAAAAATATTTTGAAAACACACCTTCCAATCAGATAGAACCACAAACCACTATAAATTTGGAAAAAGACTATTTTAATAAATGGCTGGGATTTGAGAAGATTGACAGTACCTTTGAGGGATTAAAAAATTTTATATTACTTGATAATTTTGTAGCTAAGTGTGACCCGCAATTACAATCATTTATCAAAGAAAGGAATCCCAAAGTTTTGGATGATGTTACTGAGATAATAAGAACATATAAAAATGCCTATCCCAACAACCTTTTTTCATGTAAAGATAAAAAGAATATTGATCTAGTGGGATATACACAGGAAAACAATGAAAGAAGTAGAAATAGAAGTAGGGATAGCCAACATTTTAGATATAGCAATAGTAGAGATAGGTCAAACAACAGGGATGTTACATGTTATAGATGTGGGAAAAAAGGACATATGGCTATGAGATGCAGGGGAACACAAAACAGGTCAAACAGTAGGAATAATTATAATAGATCAAGTAGTACACATAATTACAATAGGACAGATAGTAGAAATAATTACAGAGCAGACAGTAGGAATAGGTACAGCAATTACAACAACAATTACAATAATAACACATACAATAGGAGTAAAAGCAGGGAATATAAAAATAGAGATTCTGACAGAGTGTTTTTTGTTAGGGAAAATAAAAACAATTTTGCTTTCTACCCAGCTTTTATTAACAATGTTCCAATAAAGGCAATCCGAGATAGTGGCTGTAACACACTCGTGGTTCGGGCTGATCTCATTGAGGCGCAATATTATAGGGGATATACAAGGAAAGTGGAGTTGGCAGATGGCAGTATAAAGGAATTTAAAGTATTTAAAGTGTTTATTGAGACACCTTTTTACACTGGCCATTGTGAGGGAGTAGCCATGCCTAACATGAGACATGATATGTTAATTGGAAACCTAACGGGTTTGAAGGAATGTTCAAGACAGGAAATTGAAGCATGGGAAAAGAAATATGAAAGGTTACAGCAGAATAGGAATACTGAAACAGAAAATTACATTAGTAATATGGTAATAACCAGATCTAAGAACAAGCCAAAACAAGAAACTCAGGAATTTATTGATGTGAATGATGAAATAGTTAATGGTGAAGAAGATAAAGAGAAAGAGGTTGAAATACAAGGTCAAAAACAAGATGAAACGCAAGCAGAAAAACAGAAAGATGGAACTGAAGAAATGAAAACAGAAGAATTGAAAGGAATAAACAAATTGGCTCAAGAACAGAAACAAGATAACATCATTGGGAAAACATATGACAGAATTAGTGATAGGAGAAATAATAACCCAATGGAGAAATATGTCATAGAAGAAGGAATACTATTTAGGAAAACAAAAATAAATGATAGAGAAATAAAACAATTAGTCTTACCACAAAAGTATTGGAAGGATGTCATGATTCTGTCACATGACAGTAATTTAAGTGGACATAGGGGTATAAAGAAATGTTTTAGAAATTTAGCAACTCAAGTATTTTGGCCTAAAATGAAAGGAACTATATCAAAATACATAAGATCATGTGATATGTGTCAAAGAAGGGGACTTAAGGGTAAATTAGGTAAAGCTCCATTACAGTCAATGGATGAACCAAATAAACCATTTCAAAAAATAGCAATAGACATCATAGGACCTTTAACTAAAACAGAACATAATAATAAGTACATATTGACAATAGTAGACATGTTCAGTAGATATCCTGAAGCAGTGGTATTATCCAATATAGACACAGAAAATATTATTAATGCTTTAGATCAAAAGTTCATAGTCAGACATGGGATACCAAAAACATTACTATCAGACAATGCTTCTATGTTTACATCTGAGTTATTTAAAAGATGGACATTAAAATATGGTATAGAACACATTAAATCATCGCCATTCCACCCGGAAGCCAACGGGCTTTGTGAACGCCTAAACAGTGTTATAAAAAGATCCTTAGCTAAAATTGTAGAAAATAATCAGAAAAACTGGGATCACTATATTAATTTTGTTCTATTTTCTATTAGAAATAATATTCATGAGGCAACTCAATTTTCACCATATGAGTTAGTACATGGAAGGAAACCTAGAGATGAAATACAAATTTTTAAAGAAAGTTTGATCTTAAATAAAATAGAAAAGGAAAATGACAATGAAACAGCATTAGATTTAAAACAAATATGGGCGGAAGCTTTTGAGAATAACATGAAATATAAAGAAACAGTACATGAGAACTTAAATGAAAAAAGAAAATTAAGAACATTGGAGGTAGGAGACAAGGTATTACTTTTGGTAATTGACTTAAAAAACAAATTAGGAAAACAGTGGAAGGGTCCATTTGTTGTTACAAATAAAACAAGTGAAGTAAACTATAAGATTAATATGAATGGAAAAATAAAAACATATCATATAAATAATTTGAAGTTGTACAATGAGAGAAATGAAAATCAATTTCAAAATTTGGATACAGAAGTAAACAATGAAAATCAAACTCAAAAGTTAGATACAGAAACTGTGGAAAATGAAAATCAGGTAGATGAATGTTTAATTGTTTTAATCAATGAGGAAACTAATGAAAATGATATTAAAAATATTCCTATACTAGAAACTAAAGATAACCAAACATGGGAAAAACTGAATCTAGAAAATTTATCTCCAGAAAAAACAAAAGACATAATAAATGTAATCAGTGATTTTAAAGAAATTTTTTCCAGTTTGCCAGGAAAAACAAATATCATAAAGCATGACATAAAGTTAAATAGTGACAAACCTATTTTCATGAAGCCTTATAGGATTCCATTACACTTACAGGGAAAAGTTAAAGATGAAATAGACAGCTTATTAAAACTAGGAATAATAGAACCATCCAATTCAGCTTATGCTTCACCAATAGTTATAGCAAAGAAAAAGAATGGGGATATAAGGTTATGCATAGATTATAGACAGTTAAATAAGATAACTGAATTTGATCCTTACCCTATGCCTAACATTGATGACATATTACACAAATTGTCCAATGCTAAAGTATTTACAAAATTGGATCTGACAAAAGGATATTGGCAAATTCCTTTAACCAATAGAGCTAAACCTTATACTGCATTTATCACTCCTTATGGAATATTCCAATGGAACTTTATGAGCTTTGGGCTTATAAATGCTCCAGCTACCTTTAATAGGATGATGATATCAGTTATAGGTCATAGAAAAAATGTAATCTGTTACTTAGATGATATATGCATTTTTCATGAGGATTGGAAAGAACATTTAAAAGGAATTAGGGAGATTTTTGAGTTAATTAAACAAAATGGTCTAACAGTTCAAGCAGAAAAGGTAGAGATAGGCTTAGAAGAAATCACATTTTTAGGACATAGAGTTAAAAATAATACTATCAGTCCCATTGAAGATAATGTAAAGAAGATATTAGAAATAGAAATACCAACAACACAAAAACAGATTAAATCAATACTAGGGATGATAAACTATTATAGAAAATACATACCAAATTTAGCAGAGATAGTTGATCCATTAAACCAGTTATTAAAGAAAGGACAGCCTAGAAAAGTGACTTGTAATAGAAAGTGTGTAGAAGCTATAGAGAAAGTTAAGCATATTTTTTCTACAAATTTGATATTGAGATTACCAGATGTTTCTAAAATATTCTATGTCACTACTGATGCTTCTGGTAGTGCTATAGGAGGTTGTTTGATGCAACAGTATGATAAATTACACCCAATAATTTATGTAAGTAGGAAATTATCTGATACTGAGAAGAGATACAGTGTCATAGAGAAGGAGGCTTTAGCTGTTGTTTGGGTTGTAACTAAGTTGGAAAGCTATTTACTGGGAAACAAATTCATATTGTTATCTGATCACAGGCCTCTAAAGTTTATGCAAGAAAAAAGTATTAAAAATGGTAGATTATACAGGTGGTTTCTAATTTTACAAGAATATAATTTTCAATTGGAGGCTATTAGGGGAGAAATTAATATTGTAGCTGACATGTTGTCAAGAGTTACCGTGAGATAAACTGTTGTAAATAATGATTATTCATTTTGATTTGTTTATGCATGTATATATATGTATATGTTTTAGTCAATGGGTATGAATAAGTTGTTTATATATGGACTATATATTTTATTTCCTTTAAAGGAAGATAACTCAGTAAAATATAACTTGGGAATTTTATTAAATCAAGGGAGATAACTATAAAATTTCAATAATTGAAGTCAAAGGTGTAAATTAAAGTAAGTATGATCATCTACAGTCATTATTTTTTTATATAATCATTATCATCCATTAGTAAAAGGCTAGGTCAGTTTGGAAATGGTAAGTGGAGAGAAAATATACTTATTGGTACCCAACAAAAAAGTTAAGTAGAATAATTTGGAAAGCTGTTTTGACACAAATATTACATTTTGTCTGACAGGAAAAGTTTGGTGTGATGTGAGGCGACCAGCCTTGAACATATAGCCAATGACAGTATTTACTCTGAAAAACTCTGATTTATGCCTATGGAGTCAGCAAAGGTATCTTCGTATGTGGACTATATACATGTGTATTTACTCTGAAAAACTGTTTTATGTCTGTGGAATCGACAAAGGCATCGTCGTATGGGGACTGTATACATGTCTTGATGGACTTAGTACTATTGGTTGGTGAAACTATTACACTGTACTATACTATTTCATCGTCAATGACATGAGTGATGATTAGAACACTATATACCGGATATTTTCTTACCAATAACTGTATTGGAACTGTATTGTTTTCTTGGTGTCAACATTCAACTACAGTGTGAACTTTGTGACATAGGAACATGGACAATTTTACCAGGGAACTGATGAAGATGGGAAACATTATGATGTCCATCAAGATCAAGATATATGTTTGTTTTGTCTTTCCCCAAAATTTTGGCCATATATATTGTACAGACATGACAGTAGGGATAGTGTTTTAGACTGAAAAAAAAAATTGACAAAATTTTTTTTTTTGATAAAGGGGGGAGGAAATATGTAATGACACAAGATGCGTAGAAGTTGATGTGAATCGGGTTTTTCCTAAGTAATGTGACGAGTAAGAACAGAGTAGGATTATGAACAAGAAGAATAACGGACAAGACGCCTAAGAGGACGCTAGGCTAGCGACGACAGAGGACTGTGCCCTTTTTATTGTTTATTAAATTGTTGAAGTTATCAGCCTGCGTTATTAAGTATATTCTTGATTCATTCTGTTGTTGTGTCATATGGACTCGCATGCACCATTAACATATATATACTCATCAACAAAATAGACCATCAACACAAGATAGACTAACCCATGAGGAAGTGCTACGAAGAGCAGGGTGCTCTGTTATCAGCAGCAGACGCCTTAGCTGGCCTGGTCACGTTCATAAAATGCCACAAGCTCGACTTCCAAAAGATATTCTATTTGGTGATCTAACAGAAGGCAGGAGAGCCGCTGGTCGTCCACTTCTAAGGTATATTGATATATGTAAACGCGACATGAAGCTCTTCAAAATCGACACTAACAGCTGGGGAAAAAGTGGCACTGGATAGATCCACATGGAGAGAGAGAGCATAAAGGAAGGGTCCCTGATTGCAGATGGCATACACAACAGTAGTAGAAAGAAAGGTTTAAAGTGCAGCGGCCCCTGGTGATTACAGATGTCTAGCCTGTGACCGCAGCTGTGTATCAAGGATTGGCCTCTTCAGTCACACAAGAAGTTGCAAAGGGGAACAGATCTCTCGAGACGTAAAATGCCACACAGACAGTTTCATGTTTTTACTATATACAAATAAAGGACGTTTTGATTTGATAAGTGGTCTTGGATGCATTTTGGCCGAGTGGCACAACGCTTGACTTAAGAACCGACAGGTCTTTAGTTCGAATTCCATTGAAGACTATATACCGATTGTAAAAAGTAAACCCCTCTTCAAACATTGCAATCTATTTGGCAGATTTGTAAATCACCTGTTTCTCTGGCCAACGGTTAACGAACAGAGTGTCACGTGAGATTCGAGGAATATTTATATCATACAGTATCCATAGGAAATGAAGTAGAGGTCAACAGGTTTTTTTTTTTATTAAAGAAAGATTAACTGTGATATTATGGTTTTTTTTTATGGTATTCTAGTTTTTTTAGGGTCTAAGTAAGTCTAAGTAAGTCACAGTAATGGTCAGAAATAGAATCCATGGCTTAGTCATCACACCTACATCAATGATCAAGCCAGAGTTGAACATGCATGTGACTTGAGTCTGAATAGGAGAAAAGGAAAACATAAAGACATTTCTTACATTCTCTAGACTGAAAAAGTTTTTTGGAAGAGACATTTTATTACAAATTTAAGTGAATACAACTTCAGTGACATCAAACATTTCTAAACTTTTGAATGCATCAGCTCATGAGATTCAACTGAAATTTGTTTACAATGGAAGTCTAGAGGAAAAAAAACTGGGGTTTTTCTTTGTGCTCTACATGATCAGTGGTTCTAAATCTTCTATCTACGTGACCAGTGGTTTTCTACCTTCTATCTGACCAGTGGTTCTCAATCTTCTGTGTACCTGACAAGTGGTTCTCAACCTTCTACCTGACCAGTTGTATTCTACCTTCTATCTAACCAGTGGTTCTAAGCATTTGACAAGTGGTTCTCAACCTTCTACCTGACCAGTGGTATTCTACCTTCTATCTAATCAGTGGTTCTAAGCATTCGACCAGTGGTTCTCAACCTTCTACCTGACCAGTTGTATTCTACCTTCTATCTAACCAGTGATTCTAAGCATCTGACCAGTGGTTCTCAACCTTCTACCTGACCAGTTGTATTCTACCTTCTATCCAACCAGTGGTTCTAAGAATTTGACCAGTGGCTCTCAACCTTCTACCAGACCAGTGGTTGTCAGTCTTCTACCTGACCAGTTGTATTCTACCTTCTATCTAACCAGTGGTTCTAAGCATCTGACCAGTGGCTCTCAATCTTCTACCAGACCAGTGGTTGTCAGTCTTCTACCTGACCAGTTGTATTCTACCTTCTATCTAACCAGTGGTTCTAAACATTTGACCAGTGGCTCTCAATCTTCTACCAGACCAGTGGTTGTTAGTCTTCTACCTGACCAGTTGTATTCTACCTTCTATCTAACCAGTGATTCTAAGAATCTGACCAGTGGTTCTCAACCTTCTACCTGACCAGTTGTATTCTACCTTCTATCTAACCAGTGGTTCTAAGCATCTGACCAGTGGTTGTCAGTCTTCTACCAGACCAGTGGCTCTCAACCTTCTATTGAAACGCTCTATGTCCCACTCTGTTGGTGCACTTCCACTTGTAGTGCTACCAGCCACAACAGCAAATGAACTGCATGTTGACATGACTTGGCTACTTAGTTCTTCAACAAGGTCAGAGGTCACCACGTGTCAGCCATACATGACAACCATAGAAAGTTTCTAAACAAAAACACAGAAATAACAAAAAGTTGATGTGGTATACAAGCATCATCCAAAAAAGATGACCCCCCCCCCCCCCCCCGAAAACTTATTTAAAATGATTCGGCAGTAGAGTTGGGTTTTCAGTTCATCTTTTTGAGTCAACAAGCTTTGTAAAAATCTGTCCTTTCCTTTGATGACAGAGCTTACATGAATGTCATGTACTGTGGCATTATATTCGCAATGTTGTTCACCACTACTAAGTTGAGAAATGATGCACTAAATAAGATTCCTTTGTTAAAGAGGGGTGGAGTAGAACAAAATGATAAACGTATTAAAATAATATGCATTTAAAATCTTGCTTTGCTCCAGCCATTGCTTCCATTCAAGTGACTGTTCCAACAAAGAAGGACTATGCTCATGAACAACCTCTAACCAGGTAACAGCTAACATTAGTGATACATAGACACACCTTTTATTGGAACATACCAAATGAAAATTTATAATGATAATATTAACATTATGTATTTCAAGCATAATTTTATGCGAGAGTAGATTGATTGGTGTAAAACCAAAACAAAAAATTCCCCTCTGGTAGTTATTGGTGTCGAGTGGAATTACAAATAATAATAAAAAATAATTATGAGTCTTATTCATCTATTGATGAATGCAGTCAATAATCACACTTACCTACAAAAAGATTTCAATATATTGGTATATATATAATCAGTGTAAATCATTCATAATACAGTCACACAGGATTTACAAAAAAAATCACATTACTGGATATGGCCATTGGTATAATGATACATGTAGATAATACAAAATTTAAATGATTTTTAAATGATGCTAAAGTCCAGTCTATATAAAAGTGTAAATATTTGTAAAAAAAAAAAAAAATTATGTTAAACAATAAATCAATTTAGATCTGTAGAAATAAGTGATTCCACTTTTGTATTTTCCAATGATGCTAAGCTCCAGTCTATATAAAAGAGTAAATATTTATAAACAAAAATTATGTAAAACAATAAATTAATCAAAATGAATGAATTTTGTATAAGAACCACACATTTTCTTTCCCTAATCCAAAGGGATAGAGCAGAGGGCTCCATGGGGTACCAATTATAACTATTTCACAAATTCATTGATTTGTGTTGAATAGCTCAATATAAAAGTGAACCAAGCTCTAGAATAGTCAAATCCCAAAACTTCCAACAACAAATTCTATCTGAATGTCAGTTCAGCTTATGACACTGCCATTTGAAAAGTTTCAAGAGTTAAGCCCCATTAGCTGAGGCGCAATATGATGTAAACAAATCTCTGGGTACAAACTGGCAACAACATTTGGCTTACACTCAATGAGGTCATCTGGAACACAAAATGGGTAACACTCACTCAGAAGTCGTTTTGAGAGACAGATGCACACATGGTAAGACCATCATATTTTATGAATATTAAACACACAGTACAATGAACACTTGATGCTACCTAGCCCAATATGTGCCATAGCCTTTAATTGCCAGAAAGGTTAAGAACTAACAAGAGCTTAAATCAATAGTTTAGAAGGAATATTACCTGGCCAGTTCAATGACCAGTTGAAATAACTTGAATCTCAAGTCTAGATTAGACTTGAAGAGCAAAGTATTTTATCACAGCAGGTATACATTTCTTGTGACTCAATATACAAAATTATGAGTTTAGTATCTGTGTGGCAGACAATTATACTAAATAAACTGTATATAATATTTGTTGCACTACAAATTGATAATTTTACATTTTGCTTGCTGACCACTCAAGATTATCAACATGCAAATTTGGGCCATCTAGTAAATGCTAATACAATCTCTATACAACGTGGCTCAGATGTTCCATTAATGCAAACATTGGTCAAAAACTATTGACAAGAAATGAATTAAGGACTAAAACAAAATGTTATTTTCTTTTCCTCTTACAAACAAGTGGGTCATTGGGTGAGAGTGGGTCATCTGATGAAAGGGGGTTATTTGGTAAAAGTGGCTCATCTGATGAAAGTGGGACTTAAGATAAAATCATTCCATAAAATATCATAATGAAAAAGTTTATTTACAGACCTATCGTCATAAAAAAAAGAATGTCTCAACAAAAAATTGATCAGTTTTGAATGATCAGATCTAAGAATGGGTTGGATTTCACAAAATGAAGGATTTTGATTTACTAATCATAAAATATAGGCGCTCTCTTAAACAAAAACATACTATCATAATTTGCTGACAAAAGACATGCATGTTTTATAAAGAACATAGAATATGTTCAAGAAAAGAACAAAAGGGTAAACTTATTACAGGTCCAACAAATATGAACTAAATATTTTCCAAGGGACATGGAGAGGAGAATGCCAGGACATCAAAAAGAGCATGCTGGGACATTGAAAGAAGCATGCTGGGACATAGAAAACAAATTGAGCACTTTCAAATTTGAGGTACAACTGAAGTTTTACAGATTTTTTATTTTTATAATTTAGTATAAAATGATTTTTTTCTGAGCTTCATAAAATCTGAAATTTCCTTTTTAAATTCAATCTCAGATTTATTTTGTTTAATGTATAAAAAAAAGGTTGATGGTTTTCATAGGATTTAACTTTTTCTCTCCGTAATTATTTACCACATTCTGGTGGAATCAACGTTGGTATCGTCAGTTAGGAGAGAAAGAGTTAAAATTGTGCAACAACTCTCAAAGACTCAAAAAAAAAAAACATAGGCAAAGTTTCGCTAACATTTTTGGATATAAAGTAAACCAAGATCACATTATATAAAAGTTGTACAAAATATATAACGCAAACAAAAGTTTTAAAAGTAATACAAAATCATCAGGATTAGTGTGTAAAAAAAAAAAAAAAACCCACATGATATTCTTTGTCTCTGGAAAACAAGTCAATATATGAATTTTTGTTTTTTTGTCAAATCTTCGACTTAGCCGAGTACATAAAGAAAATTTTGGCTTCATAGTGTCTTTTATATGGCAACAAAGTTGTGTTCTTATGTACACAAGGGAGTTGATTTTAAAAACAACACAATACTGCAAACTAATAAATATAAGACAGTCAAATAATATAACAAGATTGTACAAGTTAAAACGTAAATTAGATATAATGTAAAATTAACCTATCAGTAAGTTAAGTGAAATTTTCCAGATCTTTTTAAAAATACCAAACACAGTACAAACCGAAATCTGATTTAGTACTACAAATTCATTTGGCTGAAATAGCAGGGCTACTATCTCTTGATATTTATGCTGATATAAAGTCAATGAAGCGGATCAGATTATTCTAATTCAAATTAAAAAAAACAAAAAAAACAAACAATTTCTGTAAATCAACTGAAGAAAAGGGGACAGAACATCTTTAAATTAAAAAACTAATTTGAATATTTTCAAAATTAGAGAAGGCTTGAAGAGTAAAAGGTTATCTTTTTATAAAAATCAAAACTAACATTACATGAAATTATTTAAAAACAAACTAATATTCTAAAAAGGTTCTAAAATTAACATTTGATCCTAAGCAAAACAAGGTCTCAATGTTGTAAAACATTTAGTTGGCTCTCTTTTTAGTTCACCATATAGTGGTAGTGTGTACTTGTGTGGACCATGTTCTTATAGACCATTGATCTAACGAGATTACAATATGATAGGACACGTGAGCAGATCACCATACTTCACACTTCTTTTTGGGATTCATCTTGGACTTGTCACTACATTTCCAGATTCTAGAAAAATCTGGAGAATTGGACAGAGGGCCAATAACTCTGAAAAGTAAAAATATTATTCACAAATTAAAAATAATTGGGAAAATTTTTTTTAACAAATTAACATTGAATTAAAATGCTCTCTTAAGCAACAAGAAGGAAGTTGGAATGATTAAAGAGTAGATGATAAGTTAGCCACTGTGATTATCTGCCCATGTAATCATTTTTAGATCTCTATAATCATAATAAGCTTATATTTTTGCTTCTTTCAAACTAAAAATACTGCAATATAACAGAGACTTTAAATAGAAGTTTAAAGAAATGAATAGCATTTCCATTACCATCAAAAATGAAACAAAAACTAACCAGAACTTAAAAAAAAACATTGCTACTTTATCCCAAAACAAAGGTTCTTGAAATACCAAAAAAGCGAGAGAGAGAGAGGATTATCTTTCCCTATTTTAGAAAGACAATGGACCTCGTTCACCAAACATAAACAAACAACATCGAGCCACGTGATTCTCTCTCTCTTCTATACAAACTACGATCTAATTTTAATCAACAATGGGGGACGTTAAAGTTTTTAAACTGTTTTTATCAATATGATCACGTGACCATTTGTTTTGGTGAATGAGGTCCATTGTTTGCTTGTGATGGAAATATTATTCTCTCGATACACTGAAAAAAGAGTATGTACAGGTTTGGAAAACAAAAAAGCAAATCTGTAGTATTTTACAAATGGTTAATTTAAAAATGAAAGCTATCATTGTGTTTAAGAATAACCCCCTGCTGCTGGTTTTGATGAGATTTATTTGTAACGTGACTGATAAAATATTTTTTTTTAGTTTTTTTTTTTTCTAACCAAAAAAAAAAAAAATCAAAAGTGAAAATAAGAAAAACTAGGTCAGTGATAGTATGTAACATTTTTTAAAAATAAAATAGTTAAGGCCGAATTTCTCAAACTGTGGGGCACCATGTCAGGAGAAAGGGTGACTCAGTGTCCTGACTGGAGAGGGAGGGCATTAAGATGGTTAATTTGTTTTTCACATTTGAATAGTAACCAAAATGACATTTTTAAGAAAGTCTAACAGATTACCTTATTTTAAGTAGAGACCTTTCATCTTCTAATTAGGATCTTTGAAAATGTATAGCGGTTTCAATATAAAAACAAGTGGACAGCTAATAATCTTTAAATAGATATTAACATTACTTTTCTAAGGACTTGGCGCTGTACACAGCCATCAGGATGTCCATACTCTCTTATCAGTGAGGTCTTTGAAAGATGGCCATGATTACCTAACTATGTCATCACATAAGATGTCTTTTATAGCTGAATAATGAGGTATTTGCATTTGGCTTTTTTTTTTTTAACCATGGTTAAAAAATGGCAAACTTAAACTATATGGCCACATCACAAGGTTGTTCATTCAGGCCTCGGGGTCACCAAAATAATGTTCTGGCTAGTATCTTGGGTGTTATGCAAATCAACTACTATTTCATCAACTACTCTACAGTAGCCAAATTGCATTTAACAATATAAACTTGATCTAGACTTTCTACTACACAAAGATATTCCTTCAGGGAACAGAACCAGGAAGAGGAAGAAGAGGCAGACAGAGAAAGTGATGGGAAAACAGTATGGAAGGAGTAAGATTCTATCCGAGGCGAGAGACAGAGAGGAATAGAGAAAGACAGTTGACAAATCTTATGTGGTGCCCCAACAGTTCAACAGACTAAGGGAAAGGTGAAGGTGAATGAGGTTTTCATTATGATAGTGTCAAAATACCTATCTAAATCTAGCTTATTATAGCTCAGTAATACGGTCTTTAACATTGTCAGCTATGGTAGTATCAAAGCCCTTACCTAAATTTAGCTGGTGAATGTGCATCAGTTAACACTTGTAAGTGATCCGATTCTGGCTTACTGTTCCAGCACCAGACCTATATCATCACAATGAAAGACCAATTAGTTTTATGGAGACTTACGCTACAATCAGATCAATTAAGATTAAAATATTTACACATCAGCAAAGATTCAGCTGAAACTTATCCGTGAACTTGTGAAACCAGTTTCAATATTATATTCTTGTTAGGTCTCTCTCAGTCACATCAAAGTATTTCAAAACTCCAGTCACTCTTTGTTTTGGTTTAATTGGGTTGCTCACTTTGTTAGTCCGACAGTGAACGTATATTTTATAGTGACGACATAGACTTTGGGTTAGAGATTAGGATAGACTTTTAATTAATCAGTTATCACTAGATTCTCAAGGGGATAACATCATTCTATAGTGACAGACTAGACTGTGGCCCATTCTGTAATAAACGTTTGTTTGAAGTTCACCTTGAGTCAACTTGGTCATTGAATCTGTGTTCGTGTTAGTACCTTATCTATATTTGTGACGGTGTGCATGAAGAACTCGCGGATTGAAAATACATCAAACAAGGTACGCACGCACTTAGTCTACATAATCATCTTTAGAAATACTTCAGCTACATCTGACTACACATGCATCCGTTACAGTACCCAGTTTCAATATCATATTCTTGTTAAGTCTCTCTCAGTCACATCAAAGTATTTCAAAACTCCAGTCACTCTTTGATTTTGTTTTGTTTTAAATGTTTCGGATGTTCCTTCAGATTTGAAGATTATTACATCCTAGCCCAAACCTCCTGGAAGATAGCGGGATAAGGCTAGGAGCAGAATTCAAACCTCAGACCATCAAACAACAGTCCAGAGTGCATACCATATGATCACGCAGCTATCATTGTAGTATATATATTTCATTCAAAGACAGAGAAGTGATAGTCATTCTAGTTATGGAGTCATATTATAATTATGACTAAACACTGAACAGGGTACAGTGACTCTATGTATAGCTAAGCAATGGCAGTTGTTTTGTACAAGGCTCATGGCTAGAGTATATTTCAGGTAGAGGCAAATAGTCGTACTGAAATTTGAAGCTCACATGAGCAAATGGTCTGCTTATTGCTTTTTAAAAATTTTTTAGAACAAAACTTCTACTGCTGCGCCAAAATAAAACTTCATTATTTGATCAATCACATTCATTTTCCATTCATTTTTAGGAAGTCAATGTAAAGGTTAGGGTTAGGGTCATTTATACTGCTAGAATGAATTTATTAGAAAAAAAAAAAAAGGTGAGTCAATCTTTCAAGTGAACATTATAAAACACCAACCTGAGCGAAAGACAAGAAAAACAACTTCTCGTGAGAGAGACCAAGTGCAGGCAGGAGTTGCTCTTTACCATTCAGCTCCACCCATTTTTGATAAGCCTGGAGAAGAAGGGGGGAGAATTGTTTCGTTAAAATTTTTTTTTTAAAGTCCCAAGTTTATAAAATCATTGCAGAGACAAATCACAAGAGGAAGGGGGCGAATTCGTAATTGTCTAAACTTAAACAGACAAATTCATTATGATGGGGAAGGGGGGGGGGGAAGGAACAGAGAAGAAAAAGGTAAAACATAAAATAAGAACAAAGTAATTGATAAAGTTAGTTCACTAGTGATAAGGGTGTAAAAACTGTCAGAATAAAAGATGGTAAAGTAATAGTCAATAATTTTGATACTTTCACAGAAAATGGTGAATTAGTGAAATCTCTAAGATATCAAGTTCACTAAGAATAACATTGAGATGGATACTGAGATTTTACACTATTCAGAATTTAAAATGGAAAAAAAAAGGCCATAAACAAGACACATCTAGGATGTGACACTTCATTTTCAAAATCAGTCATAAAAAAGATAATGTTACTTTGGAAAAGATCTTCTTAAAATTTCAGATAAATAGTAATAATGGAGTTTTTGTAAAGTCTATAGCAACAATCAGAGACAAATCAATGAACAAATTAGTGGAAAAAAAAAAGAAAAACTTAAGATCTCTCATGCCTTTCCAGCTCTATTTAATGTTAGAACTAAATGTACAAAATCCTTAAATTAACCTAGACTGCAAGTATCACAACTCTATCAATTCTTTATAATAAAAAGTGTTTAAAAGTAATGAATTATGAAAGCTCTAAACCTAGGTATGGAAGAGAATTTCTTTTTTACTTACTGAAATCCCAGTCCTTTAAAACACAAGGGATATAGTGTTTTTTTTTTAAATCAGTTCCTCCTTTATTGTGATCTATAATATCTCATTCTCCTGCCTTCTATTAGATCCCCATACAGGATATCCTGTGGAAGTCGATCTACTGGCATTCTATGAATGTGGCCAAGCCAGCCAAGGCGTCTGCTGATGTCCTGGCACCCTGCTCTTTGTTGCACTTCCTCATTGGTTATCTTATCTTGCGACCTTATTTTAAAGATCCGCCTTAGGCATCGGAGGTGGAAGACATTCAGCTTTTTTTCCTGCCATGAGTAGGTTGACCATGTTTCACTTCCGTACAGCAAGGTGCTCAACACACAGGTCCGGTAGACTAGGGCTTTCGTACTGCTAGTCAGCAATATGTTGTCCCAGACTCTTTTCTGCAACCGTGACATGGCAGGAAGGCAGGAGGGCCGCTGGTCGCCCACTTTTACATTATACGGATGTATGCAAATGCGACATGAAGCTCTTCGAAATCGACACTAGCAGCTGGGAAGAGGTGGCACTGGATAGATCCACGTGGAGAGAGAGCATAAAGGAAGGGTCACATATTGCAGATGTCATACACAACAGAAGCAGAAAGAAGGGTGAAAATGCAACAGCGCCTGGTGATCATATATGCCCAACGTGCGATCGCAGCTGTGTATCAAGGATTGGCCTCTTTAGTCACACAAGAAGTTGCAAAGGGAAAAGTTCGTCTCTTGAGACGTAAAAAATGCCACAGAATATCTCAATTCTATTAATTTTTTATCTTCTTTATTGCATAGAGTCTCTCCAGTAAGCTTTACACAATCTAGTTTTTCTATTAGCACTCCAGTAATTGATTTCTACTTAAGGTGGTGCAT
Organism: Biomphalaria glabrata; assembly: GCF_947242115.1. Classification (NCBI taxonomy): domain Eukaryota; kingdom Metazoa; phylum Mollusca; class Gastropoda; family Planorbidae; genus Biomphalaria; species Biomphalaria glabrata. Next base: position 4,342,218 of record NC_074723.1, read on the forward strand.
AAAATGTTCTATTTATTGTTAGGTCTGCTATGTTCTCAAAGAGCTTTGAGTTTATGTTTTTTATAAATCATAATTGTGCTTTTATTTTTGATTTTATTGTATTAATTGTTTTATGCAAACATACTAAATAGTTCGTTCATCGTGGTTCAATGATGACCACTTTTGTCATTCAGGGGGCTGAGACCACAATTACTTACATAAAATGCAGACTTCAGCCCTCCATTGTCTGCAATGTTCTCTCCAAGAGTTTGCTTCCCCCTTTCCTGTAAAACAGATAGTGAAAAATGAAATTTCTTGTGACTGTGACTCAGATTCTGATTACAAGTTAATCCCATTTATATACCATAATTTGATATACCTTGGGAGATGAGTGGGCAGAAAAATATAGAGGTGCAGATCTTAGAAAGTGGAGATGGATTGGTCACACCCTTAGAAAAGATACCAGCAACAGAGCTAGGCAGGCTTTATTGTGGAACCCCCAGGGAACAAGACATAGAGGAAGACTAAAAAGAACATGGCAACGCAGTATACTAGATGAAGCCGAGAGGACTGAATAGAGCTGGGAAGCCATAAAAAAACTAGCAAGAGACCATGGAGAGTGGCGTGTTTTTGTCGAGGCCCTATGTTCCATGAGGAACCCAAAGGAATGATGACGATATAGCATTATCTAATGACTGATTCAACATTGTCATAGTCAAGAGGTCAAGAGATTCAAAACCAATGCTACAAGAGACAGAACAAGGAGATGGGACTGTGGCAATCTTTTGTTTATGAGTGCTTGATGTAAAGATGTCTTGATGTTTCAATGAGTTTGTGTTGATTATAATTTATAGTACATTTCTATTTAAAACAATTACTGAACACCCAAGTCCTCCACCATAAGGTTATACCTGCCCAGGAAGGATGGGGGTCGTGGATTGCAGAACATCTTCAAATTGTGTAAGATGCAAGTTTTAAAAATACGATCAAAACTGCTCGCCTCCAGCAACAAATTAGTTTCCTTCCTACGGAAATACGACTCCGATGCAACCCCTCTGAACCTACACAATGCTGATGTCAATATCGGTTTGGACGACGTAGGGCATGAGATTCGCCAATGGGAAGAAAAAACACTCCACGGAAAATTTCCGGCTTCATTACATGGGGACAACATTGACAAGGCTGCTTCCTTAACATGGCTCAAAGCAGGTCATCTCTACCCTGAAACGGAAGGCTTTGTTACAGCAATACAGGACAGAGTAATCAGGACAAAAAATTACGAGAAGCATATCCTGAAACTCAATGTTGTCGACAAATGCCGAAAATGTGGAAATGTGGGCGAGTCGATTGAACACATTATGGCAGGATGTTCAGCCCTATCAGAATCAGCCTACCTAGGTCGCCATAACCAAGTTGCAAAGTTAATACACCAACACTTGGCTTTGACGTACAAATTGATCGGTAAGGACACTCCCCCTTATTATAAATACTCTCCGCAAGAGGTTCTCGAGTCTACTGAACATCTGCTGTACTGGGATAGGCCTATTCTGACCGACAAAACGGTAGATTTCAATCGCCCGGATCTGCTGTTCATCGATAAAAAAGAAAAAAACGCTACCATTATCGATATCGCCGTACCACTGTCTCATAATTTAAGAAAAACTGAGATAGAAAAACAAAGAAAATATGGGAACCTAGGCTTGGAGATTAAGCGTCTATGGAAATTGTCCAAAATAACAATATACCCCATTGTTATATCAACCGAGGGGATAATAACAACTGACCTCACAGACACCTTCAAGGCCCTTAACATTCCTAGGAACATCTTCGTTGCCTGTCAGAGGGCGGTACTGCTGCAGACCTGCCACATCACCAGAAAATTCCTCAGTGGAAACTGTTAAAGGGACTACGATGAATTTTGTTTCTCTTTAGCGAAACTCGACCCTGGCAGCGCCAGAGAATGACTACTCGTTCATTTCTAACATAATAATCTTTATTATCCGTATGGAAATTTGTCTTATAATTTGTGCATTACACCAAACAAAAAACATTATAACTATAAGTGTACATTCACACCAGACTCACTCATAGTTTACATGTGACAAAGTTTATACCAGATTGTTCTTATTTAATTTTGCCGGAGATTCAAATAGAACTGTTAATGAAGATCCTTCAACAATAAATACCAAGCTTTAATTCTGGAACTAGGGGTCACTTAATTAAATACACACTGTACAATACAATTCAACAATTTTTCTACAACTGACTTTGTCCGTCCTTTGCAAAACTTTTTATTCCTTAACCTCTCTCTGCTTTTGTAAACAAGCCACGCCTTTCACCCAGATAAATATTCGCTGCTCCTTTTATGGTCATTGAATTTCAACTTTTTCAAGAAAGCTTGCTTGCTGCAAGAACTCGTTGCTATGGAGATGGTTGTAGAGAACTAAAAATAAAGCTTCATCATGCTACGTGACAAGGACAAATGAAAATTTTGAATGATAAATGACAAGGATTGGATTCAACACATTAAGAACCATAGAAAAAAAGAGATAGATAACAAGAAGGGACAAATTAGTGAGAATAACATTACACAATGCCGCCACTTCAGAGAGGACAATTAATCAATAGACCTACATCTCACAGAATATCCCATCATGCATGATTGGGGACAACGATTTGAGAGAGAACTGGTACATGTTCCAGTTCAGGTTCATCTTTTTACAAGAACTACAAAAACACTGATGGATTCCTTTCACAAGCTCATCAAAGGAAATAGTCTCAGCATGTAGCAGGTAGCTCATTCTTTTGATCTATAAAACTTGAAGAGTTATTACAATTACTGCAATAAGTTGGACATGGTAAAGGCCCTTACAAGTTTGTTTCTGTTGAATGCAAAAATATTTTTAACCTCGCTATTTCTTTAATGTTTGTGGTAACTGTTCCTTCTCAAGCTTCCAACCAAGTTAGTAACTCACTTACTTTCTCTCCATTTAACTGGTAGCTGCTGTATTGATCCACCATACACTGAGTCTTGTTCTTAAATCTCAGCACTGCTTCTGCATCCCACCAAGGTTTCAGGTTTCCATTTTTATCAAACTGACGACCTAAAAGAACAGTTGAACCTTGAGTTAAGTCTTCATTTATTTGCATGGTACATTTTTATGTTAAATTAACATATTTTTTTCTCTCTGGGAACATAAAAGAGTAATTAATTTATAGATGGAGTTTTTCTACGACCTTTCAGCAAATCTTATGAAGAAGTAAAAAGTAAAAAGGTTTCCTTTTCAGGCCTGACAGTGTATGGAGTAGATGGTATTTAAGGCTAATTGGCTAATTGGGGTATCTTTGTCCAGCACAATGACAAACCACCTTCCATTTCCCTGTCTAAAATGCTAACTCCCCACTAGAGATGAAATCTCAGTCTTTGCTAAAAAAAAAAGCTTGTGATCCTTTGCATAAAGTTAAGTCGACAGACGAGCATCCATTAAGAAGTAAGGAAGTAATTTAATTTATTTTCTTGCTTTTAATGTTTATTATATTGTGAATTGTTAAAAAAGCATTAATGAAATATTTAAATGGCTTTTCATAAAAAATCTTTGTACAGTAATATTTGAAGACAGTAGAGCTAACTATCGGGGTTGCTAGTCATTGTTCACAGTTGGTCGATCATTAGATTTATCACAGTTGTTAAGTCATTGGTCTTGTTTCAAATAGTCATTGTTACAAGTATTCTGTTTAAGTTCAAGGCTTTAAGATAGCAATCAAAACATAACTTTTAAAGTGAACCCTTTAAGATAGCAATCAAAACATAACTTTTAAAGTGAACCCTTTAAGATAGCAATCAAAACATAACTTTTAAAGTGAACCCTTTAAGACTGCAATCAAAACATAACTTTTTAAGTGAACCCTTTAAGATTGCAATCAAAACATAACTTTTTAAAGTGAACCCTTTAAGACTGCAATCAAAACATAACTTTTAAAGTGAACCCTTTAAGACTGCAATCAAAACATAACTTTTAAAGTGAACCCTTTAAGACTGCAACCAAAGCATAACTTTTAAAGTGAACCATTTGTTATGTTTTTGGGTTGAGTGAGAGGATGGGAGGGAACTAAAAAAAGAGGCAACTCCTCACCTTGGTCATCAAAACCATGTGTCAATTCGTGTCCCATGACCACACCCATAGCACCATAGTTAAGTGACCTGGTCAATAAAGAAATACACATAAGAAAATTAATTCTCTGTAACAATGAATTTAGTTTTAGGTGAATATAAATATTTATAAATATTTATTATATTGTATATAATATAAAAAAGTAACCCTTTCAGACCTTGTGATCTACAGAGAAGATCATCTGTTTCTAGGGCCAATGGTAAACAATGGCGTCAAGTGGCCAGCACAACGTCCAATCGCCTTACTTTCCCCAACTTATGTCAGGTACCCATTTAGAGTTATGTGGACTCAGGGGTGACCTAAGATTCCCAGAATTGAAAATCCCAGTCTTCACTGATATTCCAACCCAGGATACTAAGAGCTTTACTATTCAGCCACCATGCCCCCCCCCCCCTTTTTTTTTTTCAGCAATTATAAAATAAAATTTCACTTTTTCTTTTTTTTAAACAGATGTTCCAGAAGGTAAATGTTGCCAATTAATGGATAAAAATTTAACTTTAATAATGTATTAATTTTTTTTTTTACACAAAAAACACGCAAAATAAAAAACTCATATAATGATTAAAGAAAGCATTATTTTAAAAACCATGCTGTATCACACCATTATATACAGATTAAAATGATGACTAGATGAAATAACTTACTGTGGAAAACTTCTGTCAAAAAACGGAGCTTGAAGTATTCCGGCAGGAAAGACTATGGTATTTTTATTGGTAGTGTAATAAGCATTCACTGTAGGAGGACTCATGCCCCATCTGAAATAAAATTTAATACAACATTGTTTATTTCATCTGTTAGAGTCATCCCCAAAACACTAAGTTTAGTAGAGCAAAAACAAAAATACTTGATCCCCAAAACACTAATTTTAGTAGAACAAAAACAAAAATACTTGATCCCCAAAGCACTAAGTTTAGTAGAACAAAAACAAAAATACTTGATCCCCAAAACACTAAGTTTAGTAGAACAAAAACAAAAATACTTGATCCCCAAAACACTAAGTTTAGTAGAACAAAAGTAAAAATACTTGATCCCCAAAGCACTAAGTTTAGTAGAACAAAAGTAAAAATACTTGATCCCCAAAGCACTAAGTTTAGTAGAACAAAAACAAAAATACTTGATCCCCAAAACACCAAGTTTAGTAGAGCAAAAACAAAAATACTTGATCCCCAAAACACCAAGTTTAGTAGAACAAAAACAAAAATACTTGATCCCCAAAGCACTAAGTTTAGTAGAACAAAAACAAAAATACTTGATCCCCAAAACACTAAGTTTAGTAGAACAAAAACAAAAATACTTGATCCCCAAAACACTAAGTTTAGTAGAACAAAAACAAAAATACTTGATCCCCAAAACACTAAGTTTAGTAGAACAAAAACAAAAATACTTGATCCCCAAAACACTAAGTTTAGTAGAACAAAAACAAAAATACTTGATCCCCAAAACACTAAGTTTAGTAGAACAAAAACAAAAATACTTGATCCCCAAAGCACTAAGTTTAGTAGAACAAAAGTAAAAATACTTGATCCCCAAAACACCAAGTTTAGTAGAACAAAACAAAAATACTTGATCCCCAAAACACCAAGTTTAGTAGAACAAAAGTAAAAATACTTGATCCCCAAAACACCAAGTTTAGTAGAGCAAAAACAAAAATACTTGATCCCCAAAACACCAAGTTTAGTAGAACAAAAGTAAAAATACTTGATCCCCAAAACACCAAGTTTAGTAGAACAAAACAAAAATACTTGATCCCCAAAACACCAAGTTTAGTAGAGCAAAAACAAAAATACTTGATCCCCAAAACACCAAGTTTAGTAGAGCAAAAACAAAAATACTAACTCATTGATAGGTTTTTTCCTTAATTTTTCTAAATTTTGCTTGATGCTATAGTTGTTGGCAGCCAAGTTGTTGCCGAAATAATCAGATTCATTAATGATTAACTGAGGAGTAAAGAAATAGAGCAAATTAACTTTGCATAAATAGATACAAAAATATTTAGTGGAAAAACAATAATTAGCTAGTCAACATGAGAAGAAAACATTCTTTTAACATTTGGTGTCAGCAGTGTGATATCTGTTCATGCACAATGCCCTACTACAAGTGAGATGCGTGGTCGAGAGGCTAAGTACGCTTGAACTTGGCTTGGCTAGCTATGAAGGGGGCTCAAGGTTTGACACCCGACTCAAGCAGAGTTGTGTTTACTGAGCGCCTAAAGGTAGCAGGGAAAACTTCTCCCAGATACCTCCTTCCCCCACCGGCCCACAAATGAGATTGGACCATAGCGATCTGAGCATGCTATAAGCATGAAAGTAGCACTATAGAAAAGCTATAATTAATTATTATAACTGGATGAAGTTATACATTTCCTCAAATCTCCTTAAAATTCTAGTGTCGACCATGACTTCAGCCGAAAACTTAAATTTGCAACCAAATTTTTACATAAGGGGGAAGAAGGGAATAATATAAACAAGGTGACAAAGAGAGTTTGTGTGGAGACACAAACTCTAAATCGGCCCCCGAAGTATAAAAAAAGCAATCCTAGCCAAGATGAACATGAAAGCTTAAAATCAGATTAAACAGCAAGAACTATTGCCTGTATACAAATAATAAAGTTGGTGCACAATTATCTGACTAAGAGCAACTAGCATGATGAATGAAAAAGAAAAAAAAATCGATGAACTTACACTTTCATATTTTTTATCCAGCTTCACTTCATCCATGATATAATCTGGATATCCAATCATGTCAATGACAGCGTTGGCCTGCAACAAACAAAAATATTCCTGTTTAGTTTTTTCTTTGACACCGTGCTATCCTAGCTTTGAATATTAATGCTTTTAGTAATGTGTTAATCCAGCTAAAATGATTTGTTTAGACTTGCGCTTTTGTATTCCTACAATGAGCTTGCTAAAACTTGCTGTTTTAGCCTTAAATTAAGTCTCTTGACTTGTGCTATTAGATCTTTATATTACAATCAGGTGCTTAAAAAAACACTTAAAGACATTGGTTACCCAACAAATAGCAAATGGCAAAATAGCGCCAACAAAATAGTGTGGACTTATTTTTGATAAGCAATATGTACCAGATTTCAGTAAGTGAAAGACCTGGACAGAGATTTTATGTGGAGCCCCTAACCTCTTCAAGCTTAATATTAATAGATCTAACAATATGTTCTATTTGTGGTGAAAGACATAGAGTACTTGAAAATTGAATCACATTTTCCTTACTTTCTTACGCATATTTTGTAAAAAATTATATATATTTTAAAATATGGGAAACCAGTTTGAGAGTGAGGTACTGTTTTGCACTGTTGCAAATCACATGTGTTACACATGGGTGTTATAATATAGTCAGAAATCTAGGTTATCTGGTGGCTGCTCCAATGTCTACAGGCTGAACAGTCAGTCATCACTCTAATGTCTACAAGCTGACCAGTCAGTCATCACTCCAATGTCTACAAGCTAACCAGTCAGTCATCACTCCAATGTCTACAAGCTAACCAGTCAGTCATCACTCCAATGTCTACAAGTTGACCAGTCATCACTCCAATGCCTACAAGCTGACCAGTCATTTCCTCAGATAATAAGAGTACAATAAAAACCAAGATTCTGGTTAATTGCAAGCAAGACAAAGTACCTCCAACTTAACAGGCGATTTGCCAAAAAATGAAAACAAACCACTGATGGAGTTTCTACATGACATTGCATATATGTTGACTCAAAATTAGTCAATTTTGTAGATCTGACAAGAATGGAAGTATTATTCTATGTGTCATTATGATTATGAGTTTTTTTTTTAGTACATTTTTGTATATGATAAATATTTATCTGTATGACTATGCATTCTGTTCTTTTATGTTTGCCTATTTATAATTTAAAAAATCTGAATTGTTTAATGAAAAAAGAAAATTTAAAAAAAAATTAAATTAAGGTAATAATATTTTGTCATGGGGGCTATTTTGCTGTTCGCTAAACTTGGGACATGAAATATTTTATTGGACAGCTAAAAATTAATGTTTACAAAAAAAACTTTGTCAATCAAAAACCATAAGTGTAGATACATCAATTAAATATTTTAAACATTCCAATTACTAAAAACAAAACTAAAGTGTAATTTGTTTTACTTTTTTTTTAAAGCTGTTCTAAAATAAAATATTTTATACTATGACTAAGCTAGACTCACAATTTTGACAAAATTTTTTTTTTTGGTCTACATCTGGCAATCATCCAATAATCCATCACTCAAAGTGAATCAGATCCTGTCTTTGTTAATACAAAAATAAATGTTACCTTGTCAATAGCAGCCTGCATCGTGACAGGATCCATCCAATCAAGTTTTGGTAGATTGGCAATGAAAGCCTTTCTGACATCTTCAATCATCTTCTTGGCCTGCCAAATAAATACACAGCACTTAAAATATACATTAAATCAATACTTTAACTATAATTTGACAACAAGTGTATTATCTGCACACTGCAATGGAAAACATTTTATATTCAAAGCTGTACATTTTTTTTTTCTGAAGCTTATAATTTCCACTAAAAAAAAAATCAAGACATAATTGAAAAAAAATCAGATGATATTTTTTTGTTGTGTTTTACAAGTTTCTGTCAGCCTTAAAGAAAGGAAGATTATTACATTTTGTCCCAGCCCCCAGGCAGCTAGCAGAATTCAAACTTGAAACCATCGTGATAACCGTCTGAAGCCTATGTGGCTGCCTGGATCCGAAGTATGCTTGCTGGACTATTGTCCAGTCCTCTTGATGGTCACAGATTTATATTCTGCATGCTACTATTGTCCTCTGGGAGGTTTGGGCTACGATATAGATTATCTTCAACTCTAAACATCTGAGACATATGAAACATTTTTAGTTTGTTGAAATTAATTATGTAACTGCATTTCCTCAGTGAATTATTGTTTTTACCTTCATTAAAAGCTTCTAATGTATAATGTATGTACATCAACATAATGAAAGCCTATACAGCTGAAGTTTAACTCAGGTCTCCTATTAGTTAAAACACTAAAAATCTTAAATCAACAAGAAAACAAGCACAAATAGCAGGACTGACTGGAATCTCCTTAATAATAAGTAGAAGCTGAAGATTTCATTATTTGTTAGTCATCCTGCTATTCAGAAATTTTATTAAAAAAATTAAAATACATAAAAACCAATGTTATATATAAATTATCTTATCTTATCTTATATAATACAGACGTTACTTCAAAAAAGAAGATGATTACGTCCTACGCGTCATGCATTTAGTCATGCATATTAACCAATGACTTAAATTCTGCCAAGTCACTGGTTTTCCTGGCTAGCTCAGGCAACCCATTCCATGCTCTAATAGCACTAGGGAAGAAGGAGTATTTGTACAAATTTGTCCTAGCATATGGGACAAGGAATGTGCCTTTATCTTTGTGTCTTTCAGAGTATTTTATTAAATTTTGTTTTTGTATTTGAAGATTATGGTTCAGTGTTTTATGTATGATTGCTACTTTACTTTTGAGCCTTCTGTCCTGAAGGCTTTCTAAATTTAGTGATTTTACTAAAGGTGTTACTCTAGTCAAATGTGAATATTCGTTTGTTATGAATCTCACTGCTCTATTTTGTGTCTGTTCCAGTTTCTTAATGTTTTCTTGAGTTGAGGGGTCCCAAACGGAGGATGCATATTCTATTATTGGCCTAACCTTAACATTTTAGTTTTTTGTTCTTATTTGATTTATAGAAATTTCTTTTAATAAATCCTAATGCTTTGTTTGATTTTTTTGTAGTTTCATCAATATGTGGATTCCATGATAGTTTTTCATTTATTATTACACCTAGGTATTTTGCGTTTTTAGTCTGTGTTACTGGTTTGCCATGAATAAGATAAGTGGAATTAATTTGTTTTATTTTTTTTGTTACTCTTAACAACTGACATTTTTCTGGGTGGAAAGACATGCTCCAATTTGATTCCCATTTCTGTAATTCATCTAATTCTCTTTGTAAAATATCTGTGTCTTGTGTTGTTTTTATTGTTCTATATATTATGCGATCGTCTGCAAATAATCTGACTTTTGTTCCTGAACTAATGCAATTTGGTAAATCATTTATGTAAATTAAAAATAGTAGTGGACCCAAGACTGTTCCTTGAGGTACACCTGCGTTTACTGTTATCGGTGTTGATTTAGAGCCATTTATTATTACAGTTTGTTCTCTCCCTATCAGAAAATCTTTAATCCACTGATGCAGTGGACCATTAATGCCGAAATATTTTAATTTTTTAAGCAAACTATGGTGGTGAACTTTGTCAAAAGCCTTAGAAAAATCTAGTAAGATAGCATCTATTTGTTCACTATTATCTAAACCTTTTGAAAAATCATCAATTAGTCCTATTAGTTGTGTTTCACATGATCTATATTTCCTAAAGCCATGTTGGTATGGTGTGAGGACATTATGTTTGTCTAAGTGGTTTATGATGTTGCTACATATTATGTGTTCTAGGATTTTACATGTGATGCTGGTAAGTGATACTGGTCTGTAGTTTCCTGGGTCAGATTTTTCTCCTTTTTTAAATAGGGGGGTGACATTAGCTTCTTTCCAGTCCTTTGGTACTCTGCCCTGGTTAAGTGAAGCCTGAAAGAGTATTTTGAACACTGGGGCTAGCTCATTGCTTAGTTCTTTGAGTAATCTAGCTGGAATACCATCAGGTCCAGAAGCTTTATTTGGTTTGGTGTTGGCTAATAGTTTTTGAATTCCATTTTCTTGTACTACTATATCTTCTATGTTGTTTACTTGGTTCAAATTCAGTAATATGTCTTTGTCTCCTGGGGCTGAGAATGCTGATGCAAAGTATTTGTTTAGGATGTTTGCTTTAGTTTCATTATCATTATGTATTATGTTATGTTCATCTTTTAATGGCGCTGTGCCTGTTGTTTCCATTTTCTTAGACTTAATGTATGACCATAGGTTTTTGTTGTTATCTTTAGATATTACATTGTTTATGTATTCACTCTGCAGCTGTCTGCTTACTTTTTGGGTTAAGTGTTTAATTTTTATATACTTTTTGTAAACTCTTTCTGCATTAGTTTCTTTAAATTTTTTATATAGGTTTACCTTCTGTTTACAAAGCTTCTTTAGTCTATTATTAAACCAGCATTTATTTATTTTGTTTGATGTGTATTTAGTTGGTATATGATTTTCTATAATGCTTTTAAGATGGTTTTTAATGAAATTCCAGAGGTCATCGACTGGTTGGTTAATGTCTTTTTCTAATAAGAATGTTTGTTGAAAGTTTAGTGCAGCTTGGTGTAGTTGTGTCAGGTTACATTTATTCCAGAGTAAGATTTTTCTTTTGGGTTTTGTATTGGCTACTGCTTTTATCTGACTGTGTATTTTTATGATCTCATGGTCTGATAGACCAGGGATAATTTCATAATCAACTACTAATCCAGGTCTGTTGGTTAAGAAGAGATCTAACGTGTTGTTTAATCTAGTTGGCTTTTTAATGATTTGATCTAAACTTAGGTTGTGTAAAGTTTCTATGAAAAGCTCAGTGAGGCACAGTGGCTAAGTGGTAAAGCATTTGGCTTCTGAAAAGAAGGTCCCAGGTTTGAATCCTGGTTAAGACTAGGATTTTTAATATTTGGGATTATTAGGGCTCCTCTGAGTTCACCCAGCTCTAATGAGTACCTGACATTAGTTGGGGAAACGTATAGGTGGTTGGTCATTGTGATGGCCACACGACACCCTCATTAACCTTGGGCCATAGAAACAAATGATCTTTACATCATCCGCCCTATAGATTAAAAGGTCTGAAAGAGGAACTTTTTATACAAATGTGATGAATGCACTTAAGTCCATTTAAAAGTTTGCAAAATGAACTAAAAAATGGTATCTTATCTTGTAAAGAAGAAAATAATCCTATGTTGACATTAAGATTGGTTTAATTGTAAAGGAGATATCTTTATTTATGTTTAGTAAACTTTCAATACTAAAGGCTAGCTAAACTGATTTTTAAATGTTTTTTATATGCAGGTATTAAATAAGTAAAGGCGGTTGGTCACTGTGCAGGCCAAATGACACCGTCATTAACCGTAGGCCACAAAATCAGATGACTATTACATCATCTGCCCTATAGACCACAAGGTCTGAAAGGGGGAACTATTAAACACAGAACAGTATGTTTTAATCATCCCATTGTTCTTAGAGGCTAGTCCCAATCATCCAGAGTTGTATTTTCTATACCATCACACCTGTTGGCCATCTTCACAACAAGTGCTATCAACAATCTACTCTGTGATCAGTTCAATTTTTAATGTAACTTTAATTAGAATGCTAAGTCTTCATCTCAATGGGGCAGACAATGAATAGAACAATGGCCAAGCACAATATGTGTGTGCACACTGTGAATATAACAATAGAACAACAGCTAAACAGGAAATGTGTAAGGCATCAATAAAGGTGTATTTGCCACAAAAGAATTACTCCAGAATATAAAAAAACAACATTTATTGCATGCTGTAGGTAAAGGTAAAGACTAATGTGCAAATATTTTGAGCTGTTACCCTGAGAATTATTATATACTGGTGATACCCTAAATGGTGGTTAAAGATCTAGCACAAGGCTACTACAAGTTCTGCATAGTAAAAAAAAAATATTAATAAAGAAAGATAGCACAGTACTGTACTTTATGTTACACCAATTCAACTGAAGGATGTAGTTTTAGGAAGAAATTCAGAAGTTTGGCAGCAGGACTTTAATGTTTTATAATAAGTTTGTAAAACTTTAATTTTAATTCTAAAAGAAATCTTGGTGTCACATAGAAGAGGTTTATTTGTTGAATACATTTTGAATGTTCCTTTAGAAATAAACATAAAGTCCTAGCCCAGACAGCAGAGGATGGCAGCTGGCAGGGCTCAAACCCAGGACCATTGCGACACAGCCCAGAACACATACCATATGATCATGAAGTTGATTACGTTACTCAATATGAAAGGTTAGATTTCTAGATTAAAATATCAACAGTCCCAGTGATTAAAAGGGACTGTCACAGCCTCGTTTGAGACTCACTGAGACAGGAAGTGATTTTGTAATCACTTGATCATCTCGTGTTCTTTTCACGGGAAAGTTCTCGGTCTGAAACTGACCACGAAGTGAAAACCTCAGTTGTTACTTGGTGCTGGTAGAGTAAGGACGCATACGTAGTTTTCAGCCGCCAAGTGTATTTTGTGAAGAAAAATGAGCTTATTCTGAACATGGAGCTGTAACTATATTTTATGATGATAATAATTGAGTGTACGTTGTGCTTTTGGGGCTGGATTAGCCAAATTATATTTATTCAATAAACTTATCCTCTGCTACCCAGTACCTTTATTCAATGTATTTAGTCCGTTGTGTAAGTAATAAGCACTAAGAAATATTCGGGTTAGCAGAAGTACAGAAACACCAAGAGAGAGGTGGGCATGTACAATATAACTACACACTCCTAGACCTCAGTCTTGTTACAGGGACTGAACAAATGAATTTCTTAAACTAGCAGCACTACAACAGCAGAACATAGTGAGACTTGAATGATTTAGGTAGTAAACATCAGAAAGCATATTTTGGCAGAGATTAAAGTTATTATTTACATTTTTTGGTAGAGGGATACACCAGAAAAGGTTTAACAGTAATAGAAGTCCATATGAAATCGAATAATACAATCAACATATACGTTGGAAGAAAAGTATTTGTATGCTATGTTTACATAAACTATTTAATAATGTTATGTTCAAAATATGATGTTAAATATACAAAGTAAAAGAAAATTGAACTGGTTAGTGAACAATCAAAACTGAAAGATAAAAAAACAAATCATGCAAACACTCCACCCTTCCATTTGACAGCAAGCAGAAGACCTACACCTACAGACCAAAGGACACCAATGAAATAGTTTTGTGTCCATACCGTTACCTTAGCTTTACTTTCACCAGAAAATGTTTCTTTTACAAACAGGGCCCCGAGGGCATAGCCCAGGACAGAGTCGGTGTCAGTGATGCACGTGTGCCAGATGTCATCGTTGCCAGTTAAGCCTGATGGAAAAGACAAAAAAAACCATCTGATACAACTTTCAGTTATAATGGAAAAAATGCATAACATTTCATACAATATTAAACTATCATAATTATAAAAAAAACAACATTTACATTTTTGTTTAACTGAATGATGTATACAATAACATGTGTTTAGTATGAACAGTCATTGGTGGTTGAGTAGGGCTCATGGCTGCTGAGACTGGAGTCCCCTTAATTCTTTTCGTGGCGGATGTTACTAACTTTATTTAGGGATATGTATGTGTTCACATGGTGGTTACATAGATTAGTGACACTAAATTTCTTGATTGTTTTGTTTTATGTTTCAAAAGTATCATCAAAAGTGAATATTTAAGTCCTACAGGGTGGCAGCAATGGTAGTGGACCAGGTTAGAACTTGGGACCATTGTGATGAAAGTCTGTAGCATACTAATACAATTTAATTGATTCTTATGACACTGTTACTTATTTCACCCTATGCCCTTTGGTATTGTAAAGTAAAGTTCCCCTTTCAGACCTAAGACTAAGAATAAGACTGCTTTATTGATCCTTAAGGAAATTTATTGTGATTACAAAGACTCTTTTCTCATATAAAGACGAGTGGCGGTGATATAGTCTGACAGAGTGAGGTACGAAGGAGTTTTTTTATCGCTCTGTTCTTGTTTTGATTGACAGCAGTCACCCACTTCACGACGACCTGAGGTAGTTCTGATGGAGCAGGTGGCCGTTGTCTCCCAAGATTTTTTTGACCTTGTGGTCTATAGGGCAGATGATGTAAAGATCATCTGTTTCTGTGGCCTACAGTTAACGAGGCTGTTATGTGGCCAGCACAATAACCAACCAAATATACAGTTTATATATAGTTCGGCCATTGTGGTTTGATGATGACCATTTTGTCATCCAGGGAGCTGAGGGCTTTGCACTGGGGTCTTGTGCCTCCTCATGTGGCTGGTGAGACCTTTATGAGCCCGGAATGTTCAGCTGCACACTGGGCAGGTTATTCCAGCTGAAGATAGAGTCATTGGCCTTGCTTTTGTTCTCTAGCACTTCTCGTTTAAGGATGCGGCTGTCTTCCATTCTGCAGACGTGGCCTGCCCATCACAGCTGGGACTGCATCAGGATTGTGTGGATGCTTCGCAGACCCACTCTTTGAAGGACTTCAGTATCTGGTATTTTTTCTTGCTATTTGACATTCAGTATTTTACTTAGACATGTCATGTGGAAGTGGTTCAGTTTTTTTGCATGTTTTCTATACACTGTCCACGTTTCTGAGGCATAGAGCAATGTAGGGAGGATGACAGCTCGATAGACCCCTAGCTTTGTGTTTGTGGTGATACCTCATCTGTTCCAGACATTTTTAGACAGTCTGCCAAGAACAAAGTGTTGATGGATGGGAAAAACTAAAAATCTTTTACAACTTTGAATGTCACCCGACTTAACATTTTGGACTGTCTAAACGACTAATACGAAAAAAGTGATGGCAACATCAATTTATTTCACGATTTAGAAGAACTGTGATAATCATAATGATGAAATATATATAAGATGACAGTTTTAGAACAACTAGAGTAGAGGAAGCGCGGTGGCTGAGTGATAAAGCTTACGCTTTTTACTATAATAAAAATTTTTCTACAAAACTACTAATACCTTAAGCATAGCAAAAATATGAAAAAAAAAAAAAAAAGAAAGATTCATCATGTCGAAATTATAAAATATGAAATGAATCAGAACTATACCTTTCAGACAAAAACACATGTTCACCAAAAACAAAACAACTTTACTTGCTCGCAGCTGCTTCCAATTATACAGTGTTAAAGTCTTAATGAAACCAATTAATTATCAAGCATTTATCATTCTGCCAGCTTTTTGCTTTTAGAAAATTTTATTCAAAATATAACATCTTTAAAAAAAACAAACTTAATAAGCCTTAATGATTTCAAATTGATACTTTTTTTTTAATTTTATTAGTACCTGACATCGATTCTGTAAACTCCTTTTTAGCATCCCTGAAAGGTTTTGACAACAGACCAACAAAATCATTGACAATATGCCACAGCATATAGTTGAACAGAATCCTGAAAATAGATTTAATCAATAGGAAAATCTCTTATAAATCTGGGTTTATTCACAGCTATGCAATTATGTTTCTTTTTTCACTCTTGGAACATCAAAGACTGACTTTTTTTTTTTTTTTTTTTTTTTTTTTTTTTTTTTTGCAATTTCCTTTGAAGACAGTCTGAATGAATAAATGCTAAGGATTTTGTCAGACATCAAGTGAATTATTTTTAATGATTAACAGAGTAACCTATAACATTATGGCCTATTGAATTTTCATTAGAAATTATCTTCTGTCGGCTATAGTTTTCTTAACTTATTTTCTAAATTTATCATTTTCTAAATTTACTGTTTACTAAATTTATTGGTTACCACTTTGTTTTGGTTCTGTTTCATTTCATTCAAGGCATCACTGTGTGTAGTATTGTTGTTTTGGCTGCTTATATAGTAAAGTAAAGTTCCCTTTCCAGATCAAGCAATCTATAAGGCAGATGATATAAAGTCATCTTTTTCTGTGGCCCACAGTTAATGAGGGTGTCATGTGGCCAGCACAATGACCAACCACATTTACTTTTCCCAAACTAATGCTAAAGATCCCAAAATTCAAAATCCCAGTCTTCACTGAGATTTGAAACCAGGACCACCAGTTCAGATGCCAAGTGCTTTAACACTCAGCCATTGCGCCTCCTCTGTATGTTTATATTGGTTTATAATGTATTCATAATGCCCTGTACTAATTAAAAAAAAATATTCATCCATAATTCAATTCCTGTTTTGTTTAATGCTTATTGCAACTAACTGAAATGGCACAAAAAACTTATTTCTAAATATCAAATCAAAGAGACCTACTTTTTGCCAGACTCTGTAGACTGGTAAGTGGCCAGGATGTCATTTAGCTTGGCCAAAAACTCAGGAGCATAAACAACTATTTGCTCGGTTGGTAACACAGTCAGATTGACAATGGACAAAACATGGTTAATAATATGTACCCAGTTGATCTGAAACAAGAATAATGTTCGTAGAAATAGAAATTGATTTAAATTTTAAAACTTTCTTTCAAGTTAACAAAAAGTATATAGTCTGCCATCAAACTGAACTTCCATAAGTGTATATATGGCCTCCTTTAGTCACAAAGCATCTGTATCATCTCAAAGATGAATGAGGTATAAGTTTCCCCCATCTTTCTCTATGAAGCCAGATTGTTCAAAGGTAAAACCTTTGCCAATACAGTTTCGAACCATTGAGGATCTTCCAGAGTGTTGCACAGTGCACTGCAAGCTGACTAAGGATCATCGACTCCTGATTTTTACTTATTACAGTATGATTTAACTAATTCTATGGCCAAAGTCATTGTATCCCAAACTGTGTTCCACAGAACCCAAGTGTTCTGTGAGGCCTGAATAGGTGTTCCACAACTACTAGAATAATTGTATAGTAGGCCACCACGTAAATTAATTTCTCTAAATAAAATAAGCAAAGTGTTCCACTAAATACTCGGATTGTATGAAGTATTCTGTTACAGAAAAAGTTTGGGATCCACAGGCCTGAGTTAAGGAGGGTGTTCTGTGGTAAAATGAATGAACAGCTGCCCAAAAAGAATTAATGAATGATACCTTGTGCCCAATGGTGCCAATAAAAATGAACAGGATTCAATAAGTATTTAATAAGCATATTCATGTGTTCAATAAGTATATTCATGTAAATAAGTACATTCATGTATTCAATATGTATATTCATGTATTTAATAAGTATATTCATGTATTTAATAAGTATGTATTCAATAAATATATTCATGTATTCAATAAGTAAATTCATGTATTTAATAAGTATATTCTTACATTCAAAACGTATATTAAAGTATTCAATAAATGTTTATACTTATGCCAATTTGATCTTTAGGCCGAAAATGTTTTCAATTATTAAAATAAGACTCAGCTTCTATTTTTCATGTTACTGAAATAGAAATCAACTTTTAATGTTTTTTCAGTGTGTGACTGAGAAGCAAAATCTGCTTGGCTGCCAATCAAGGGGCTCGAGTTGGAGTCCTGACTCGACCTGAGTTGTGTTCGCTGAGTGCCTAAAGGCAGCATGGAAACCTTCTCCCAGACACCAAATTCCCCCAGTGGTCCAAAATAGAGATTGGACTGTAGCACTCTTCAGCATGCTATAAGCATGAAAGTTGCATTATGCCAAAGCAGTTTAAAAAAAAAAAAAAAAAGAAAAAGATACACTGAAATAACTAAATCTGGCTAACCGAGTTATGAATGCTTGCTAAGACACTAGGACTAACCTGATTAAAGGACTTTGTCAAGTTGGCGATATCATAACGATGATAGATTTTATTCTCATCACGTCTTTCCTCGTTGGGTGTTGTAATCTAAACATTGGTATGAAAGAAGAAAAAAAAAATATTGACAATGTTCCAACACAACAGTTCACCAACAAGGAAATATACAATAGACAGAAATACAACAATTTAAGCCTTAACACCATTAAACCCTCCAGTTAGTTAAGATAAATTGCTTCTTGTCTCTCTCAGGATATGATGGAATGTGGGGCTTTTAATCCCCAGGTCATTAAATCCCTTGTCATTTAATCCCCAATTAAATATTTTACAAAGCATTTTGGAATGGTGCTGCTAATGCTCAAACTAAAAAATATGTGTATACTGGCCAGATATTACCCATGGCCTGCAGGCCTCAGTTTAGGTATTACTGGATTGGATGTAGATCTAAGTCAAACATGGTGAATGTTTCCTTATCATTTTTTTATATTTTGCCACAAAAATGAAAATAGAGTGTGAAAATAGGTTCAGCCGATATATTCATATCTAACATAAAATACTGTGAAAACGATTTGCTTGATTTGTTAAAAAGTTTCTTCCTTCAATAGAGATATATTTAGGAATTTTTAAAAAAATTTTTAATGCCTTTTTTTAGGGTGGAACATTAAACATACACTACGGTCTCCGCCATGATCTAAGGAATATTTATACAAAGTGTTATCAAGATTGATCAAACGGCTTTGATTTCTATACGGGACATACATACATACGCCTTACTTTCTGCTTTATATGTTAGATATATAAAAAGACACAGATGAATATGTGTGTGTTTATATAGGGCCAGTGGGAATGGAGGCAAGATTGACTGGAATTGTGAAAGTTTACAAGGGGACAGTTGACAGTATAAGTCAAGATGTTGTAAAAGTTTGACAGTTGACAGTACAAGTCAAGATGTTGTAAAAGTTTGACAGTTGACAGTATAAGTCAAGATGTTGTAAAAGTTTGACAGTTGACAGTACAAGTCAAGATGTTGTAAAAGTTTGACAGTTGACAGTACAAGTCAAGATGTTATAAAAGTTTGACAGTTGACAGTACAAGTCAAGATGTTGTAAAAGTTTGACAGTTGACAGTACAAGTCAAGATGTTGTAAAAGTTTGACAGTTGACAGTACAAGTCAAGATGTTGTAAAAGTTTGACAGTTGACAGTATAAGTCAAGATGTTGTAAAAGTTTGACAGTTGACAGTACAAGTCAAGATGTTGTAAAAGTTTGACAGTTGACAGTATAAGTCAAGATGTTGTAAAAGTTTGTCTAGGTCCACACACCAAAGTTCTTTGAGTGTTTCCATATAAACAGTGAGAGAAATAATTTGATTTTGTTTTCATACAAATACACAAAACAGGAGCTGTTACATATATTCCCTATCCTTTTAAAATTTAACACATAGAAAAGATCCACAAAGAAAAAAATATAGCAATCTAATAGAGAACTATCAAACATTAGGTTGAAAAAATCTAAAATGGAGGGGGTAAACTCTTTCTCTCAGTAATTATTTACCACATTCTGGTGGAATCAACCCTGGTATCATCAGTTAGGAGAAAAAGAGTCAAGGGGTTTGAAAGTTTTTAATATGGGGATGGGTGATGTAGCTTTGAGGAGAAATCTAAAATATTTGTAAACAAATAGCCATATTCTAGAAATATTATGAAACCGGACATGTATTTAGTTTATTTGGTTCTGTTTGATCTGTGCATCCTGTGTATACAGCATCAAATCTTAAGTCCCTTCTCGCAAAATAAGAGGGCAAGTGGGTTAGGATATATCCTATATCCTTTGGAGTAAATTATCCTGAAAGGCCAAGGTGTCGTGGAAGTTGAGGCAGAATAAAAGAAGCAAGCAAGTTGGGTATATATATATTTTAGAGGAGGTTAGGGTTTTTTCTGCTTTGGAATTTTACAAAACAGGTTTTTTTTTGCAAATAAAAACTCCTACAGCATAAGTGGAATAACCTTTGATGCATTTGTTCTCATCAACTAATGGATATTATGAGTGTCAAACAAAATGGACATTATTAAAGTCATTGAACTTACATTTGCAATTTCTGTCTCCAGTAAGATAACATCAATCATACTCTCTCGAGTGAAGGTTTCATTTGGTGCCCCCAAAAGTTGAAACACTTCGACCATGTATTTCAGATATGCTGATAGAACCTGAGCTCAACAGAACAAACAACATCTGATAATTGTCGGACTTCATTTTAATATAACGAAAATACATTAGCCAATGATACATTTTAACTTTAATACTAAAAGATCAATCAAACAGCTATAGCATGGTGGCTGAGTGGTAAAGTGCTTAGCTTCCAAAACCAAGGAGTCCCATGTTTTAATCCTGATGAAACTGGGATTTTTAATTTCGGGATTATTTAGGGCACCCTGGAATAATTGTATAGTAGGCCACCACGTGAATTAATTTCTCTAAAAAAAAAAAAGCAAAGTGTTCCACTAATAAATACTCAGAATAAATGAAGTGTTAGGCTAGAGAAAACGTTTGGGATCCACTGGCCTGAGTTAATGAGGGTATTCTGTGGTCAAACGAATGAACAGCTGCCCAAAAAGGATTAATGAATGATACCTTGTGCTCAACTCTAATGAGTACCAGAAATTTAGTTGGGGAAAAGTGAAGGCAGCTGGTCATTGAGCTCTCGGCGTTCCTGTACCACCTCATCGTGGTTGCAGAGTGAACACACCACCCCGCTCTTTAGAGGGGTGGCCAAGGGTACTGGTTGCTTGCCACTGATGAATGAGCAGCCAGCAAGTGTAAAAGTGCAAACAAAGGGGTTATGTTCAGCCCTCCCCCCCCCTCCCCCATGGGGACCCAGGGCAATGGTGAGTAAGAGACCCACGGGTTCTCCGAAAAGCGGATAGCACTGGACACCAACTCAAAGGTTGGTCGGATTCTCCTGGTACTCAGCTGATTCGCGGGTCTCTCTAATGGGCAAAATTGGGATGACAGGCACGGCCTTGGCCCACTGAGTCGGGCGGCTCTATTGCACGTATGAGTTAGGCTCTATCTAGCCCGTCCTCCGAGGTTGTAGTAAAGGAACGCGTCATACCCAGTGACAATTCTGATACTGGGGACGTCAAAAAATCTTCGTCAAACCACTCCCCATTATGGGAAACTCTTGCCAACAGTGGAAGTGATGAGCAGAGTGCACTTCCCACTCTCGAGTTCCGGACCCTATTGCAGGCCCTTATGCACACACTCCCGCCGGAGCAATAATTAAGGCCGCCAACGGCCTTAGCCCTCTCAGGTCATTAAGCTGGTTACATGACACCCTTGTTAATTAACCATGGGTAACAGAAACAGATGACCTTTAGAAAAGTCTGACAAGGGGAACTTTTACTTTTTTCTTGAAACAGCTCTTGCTTTTTACAGCAAACACTTTAACCAGGGAGACCTAAAGCCAAAAAGAACTATCATCACCATTACTATTATTAGAGGTCATTGCAATGCTACAAACTCTGGCCTGACAGTCTGCCAATCAAGTAAATTACTGAGGCCACCTTGCACAACATGTTCCTAACAGTTAAAAAGTTTTGGGCTTTTAATTTTCTTACTATTAAAATGTGTACTTTTTTAAATTAAGTTTTTTTTCTTTTGAAATGAGACATTGATAATATTTTTTTTATATATATTATTATATAATATAAATATATTAATATGCACTAAACAAATGCATTTTAAATTCTTTATTTATAAGTTACTTTTAATAAGAAATGTGCAGATTTTTTTTTCTGGTAGAATAAGAAATAAATATATGCATCATCTGTTTAAAACATTAACTTCTTCTTGTAGATGGGTTTAAAAATCTTTAAAGTGATGGAAAAAAAAAATTTTATATGCCTCAACCAAAGATTTTTTTTATAGACACATTTATATAGATGTCTCAACCTAGGATTTTTTATAGACACTAATCACAAGACCAGAATTCAAATTATGCTTCAGGTAATTGAAAAAAAAAAGATTTTAGTTTTTATAAGCAAATAAATTTCACTCCTAGACTAGTTCATAGCAGAAAAAATGTTCAAATTTAACAGATGTTCCCAGAAATGACAGGTACCCAAGAGGGAAGGTTGGACCTGGATGATAAACTAGACATTAAAAATGTTTGTGGGACCAGGATGATAAAACAGACATTAAAAATGTTTGTAGTACCAGGATGATAAAACAGACATTAAAAATCTCCTTACAATTTCACAACCAGTTCAACGTGTGATATAATTAGTCTACCAAGCAAGAATTATTGATCTGCTGAATTTGAACACAGGCTACATTGTTATGAAATCAATAATAACTGACCTTATTGTCAGTAATGGATTTGTTCAGGTAATAATCTCTATCAGGTAGCTGCAGTCCTCCTTGGTCAATCTGAAAGTCAGAAAATGCAAGATATATGAAATATGTTTATATATACATAACAGAAACACATGAACATTATTCAGATATCCCAATGACTTGAAATACAAAGAAGAATAAACATCTTACTAGAAGGAACTTGCCACTAATAGGCCTATAGCTTAGTACGAACACAAAACATACTTCACTGGCACAAAGACATTACTTATTAGACTAATTAAAAAAGCATTGTATATCACCCTCTTGAAGAACTTTTTCAAGAAAGATGCATTTCCAAATCACTCACGATTCTTAAAGACAACCTGCACCCATTAAACCACTGTTACATAAGATCTGAACGAAGTGGTCGTCTCCTTTCCATTAGGACAAAAACAGAAAGATTTAAAAACTCCTTTATCCCACTATCGGTCAGAGTGTTACAAGATCATCAAGAAGTACATAGAAGTCCAATTCATAAAGCGCTGGTTCTGAATGTGTATGTGTTTCGTGAGTGAATGTTGTTCGAATTTTTCATCCATATTGTTTTTGTAAAGTAGTTATGATGAGATGGTCAATTGTAGTCAAACTGAATTTCCATTTCATTGGATCAATAAAATTATCTTATCTTATATGTTTTTGTTTTGTTTTATTGATGATGTTCTAAATGAAAGCTTGGTTTTGTATGAAAGAATTAGACATGAAAGTTAGCAGCCTATTATTTCACAGTAAAGTTCTCTCTCCAGATCTTGGGATCTATGGGGCAGATGATGTAAAGGTCATCTGTTTCTGTGGGCCAACGGGGAATGAGGGTGTCATGCAGCCAGCACAATGACCAACCCCCTTTATTTTTCCTTGACTAATGTCAGGTACCCATCAGAGCTGGAAGGACTTAGTGGCACCCAAAGATCCTGAAATTAAAAATCCCAGTCTTCACCACTGGAGGTGAATAATTATTAATATTTATGCAGAAAGCTTCGTGTCATATGAGGGAAAGTAAGATAAAGGAAGAGGAAAGTCAATCAATAAAAGAACTTTTTTTTTACTTTTCCCCAAAGATGTGAGATACTCATTACAACTGGTGGAGCTCAGAGAGGTCTTTCTGCTTTTCCATTATGTACAGCATATATATCTTCTGTTTTGAAGGAGCATCTATAATGTACAAGGTAAGATTTCCAATATTCATCATGATTCAGTTTGCCAGATTTAGATATATATATATCATACATGTTTAGACATCAAGAGGCTGTATGTAAAGCACATGGCTGCATACACAAAAAGTGGCCAGATGGTTGTTAAGAATACTGCCAAAAGGTGACTACAGTAGCCAAAGACTCATAGTTCTATGTTCATAAAAGTTGCCTTTAGGTTGAAATGAGCAGGTAGTGTTTAATAATGTCATGGTGTTGAAAGGGAGGGAAACTTTCACTTGTGTAAGGGGGGGGGGATATCTTTCATTTTTCCTCCCCCACCCCACGCCGCCCCACAGTCTGACAATTTGTTGATGCGCCTGCACTTGTCACTACCTGACACATCCATATCTAAATACCTTTTAGAAAAGTGACAGTATTTTCTTTGCTGGTAAACAAGTCTGGGGATTCCATATTGATGTGTCTATGACTGAAACTCTCTTAGGAGAGCAGATGTTATTTTATGGGAGCTGTTATCATGGCCCCCTCAATTTCTCTCTATAAAACAAAGTCATTAATCTCAAGTTCTATCTCACTTTATACTTTATAGTCGGTCTCATCCAATAAAGGCTCTGTTACTCCAAGCCATGAAAATCAGGCCAGGAGCTGTAATTGAAAGCTTGGTCTATTTATAGCCATCACTGTTTTTTCTCTTTCACATCCACCTTTCATTTTTGTTTCTTTAACCAGCTAAGAAAAGCTTTTTAACCAATATAAGCTTTCTTGGTAACAGTGGTCTTGAATTAAAAAAAAACTACGTTTCTGTATATGTTCCATTCACTAGTACATTAAAACACTTAGCTGGCAATGACATACAATAAGAAGAGAGCTCAAATAAATAGATGAAAAGCAGCTAACCAATACAGGCAGTGCCAGATTTAAGTATGTAGAGGCCCATTTTTTTATATTTTTTTTTATGAAGAACCAGCCCTCTTTAGAAATATTAAATGATGCTAACTTAATATTTGGGTTACAATACATAAGAGAACTGTGTAATCTCCTTTTTTTCTTTATATATATATATGTATGTATATATATTATATGGCTCCGTTGGCTACTTCTGTCTCGGAAGACAATGAATGCACCCAGATGAGTCAATGGATTGGTTTCGTCTTGAGACGGGGGCAGAATCTGGAATGACAGATCAAGCCAATTCTAGAGAGGCAGTATACGCATGTATTTAAATTTTTGAGTTTGTGGACCTCCCCCATCTTGAGGGTGAGGTTCAGCGCAGGGTCTTCACTGCCCTAAATCCAGCCCTGAACAAAGGTAAACTACATTTTTGTTTCTTGCTAATACAAACTTTAAGCAAATGGTCCAGTTAATACTGACAAAGTGATCTCGGATCCTAGAGACTACTGATTCTAAGTGGACTGTGTCCAGCCAATAAAGACTCATTGGCTAGCACTGGCACAGGCCTTAATTGGGATGGTCACTTCAATTAGCCTCAAGATTGAACTTCTTGGTGGTCTGTTCTCTCCTGGGAGGAGAATGTTACAAAAGAATGTAACAGCCAACTGTTGTATAACAACTTCTGGGGCTAGCACATCAAAGGGAGGGGATGGAGAGGATGGGGGGGGAGGGTAATAGAAATTGCCCCGGGGGGGGGGGGGCAGTAACATACTTATTTCACTCTATTAACCATTCTTCTTTTAAAATCCATTTTACATTATTTTCAGTGTCCTGAACAGCTAGAAAAAAAATGTTCTAAGAAAATCTACCTCATTTTGAAAAGAATTAACAATAAGCAGTATCTCCTTAACTCCTGCAATCCTCCCCCCCCCACTCCCGTCCTGCTCGGTTCGCCTATGGCATTAACTCTTTCTCTCCTAACTGACGATACCAGCGTTGATTCCACCAGAATGTGGGAAATAATTACGGAGGGAAAGAGTTAAGTTATAGACCACATCGAGGCTACAAGGAACATATTTTTATATTTTACCTACTCGTGAACGAAAAGGAAAGAAGTTATGTGTGTGTGTGTGCGTGTGTGTGTGTGTGTGTGTGTGGATGGAGGAGTGGACGATGGCAACCAGAGTGATAAAACTTGAGCAGCATAATGGGCTGCGGTGTCTGTTTCCAATGATTGCAGTGTACAGTGGACGCCTGGGCAGGCGAGACGGTAGAGCCATCCGATCGGCACAACAAGATACATCCATTCTTCTCCAAAGCCTAACACTGATTCACAGACAAACTGCTGTGGGAATTGGAAACACTTAAGGTAATCGCGTTACGCAGGAAATTGGTCTTTCTCTCACGTTCCGGGCTCAGAGGTCAGAAGAAGCAGTAAACAAGGTATGGTAGTATTTGGCTCATGCTGTGCGTTTTGGAGTTTTATTTTTTTTTTTTTTTTGGAGGTGAGAATAAAGAACAGAAACCACATCGACCTTCATGGAGCATGAGAAGTGCAACACAAAACAAGCAAAAAGGTTTTGAAAATCCTTTAAAAAACAAGCACAAAGCTTTTCTAATGGGAAGATCTCCGAACTATACAACTCAATAATGTAGCTGTAACTTCCTTTATAGTATACCATATCAAATAAAATAATCTATTACCAATAATTAATTGACTTATTTGTTATTTTTTTTTAAATGATTCACGTTGTTTGTTTGTAAAATGTTTTACATGTTTGGGATGTTCCTTCAGAGTTGAAGATAATTACTTCCTAGTTCCTAGTTCAAACCTCCCGATAAATCTGAAAGACAGTCCAGCGCGCAAACCGCACGACCAGGCAGCCATCCATTTGTTGTTTGTTGTTGTTGTTTTTTTGGTGGTGGTGGGAGGATGCCTGTAGTTGTTAAATATTTGCTGATGTTGTATGGGGATAGCCTGGTGTTTGTGCGGGGTGCCTAGAAATGTGTGGGACTCGATGGTGTTGTGTGCGACTCGATGGTGTTGTGTGCGGGGTCCCTAGAAATGTGGGGGACTCGATGGTGTTGTGTGCGGGGTGCCTAGAAATGTGCGGGGTGCCTAGAAATGTGCGGGACTCGATGGTGTTGTGTGCGGGATGCCTAGTAATGTGCGGGACTCGATGGTGTTGTGTGCGGGGCGCCTAGAAATGTGCGGGACTCGATGGTGTTGTGTGCGGCGTGCCTAGAAATGTGTGGAACTCGATGGTGTTGTGTGCGAGGTACCTAGTAATGTGTAGGACTCGATGGTGTTGTGTGCAGGGTGCCTAGAAATGTGTGGGACTCGATGGTGTTGTGTGCGGGGTGCCTAGAAATATGTGGGACTCGATGGTGTTGTGTGCGGGGTGCCCAGAAATGTGTGGGATTCGATGGTGTTGTGTGTGGGGTGCCTAGAAATGTGTGGCACTCGATAGTGTTGTGTGCGGGGTGCCTAGAAATGTGCGGGACTCGATGGTGTCGTGTGCAGGGTGCCCAGAAATGTGTGGGACTCGATGGTGTTGTGTGCGGGGTGCCCAGAAATGTGTGGGACTCGATGGTGTTGTGTGGTATTCGCTGATATCGTGTGACGGTCGCCCGAAATTGTGTGGAATTCTCTGGTGTTGAGTGGGACTGCGAGAAAATGACCTCACAGAAACTCTATAAATAGTTTATTCAAACAGCGATTTATTTTTCCCCCAGCCTTCTCTTGACTTAACAAGTTAACTGAGATTAATTATGATAGCCCCCCTCCGTTTTGGCAAATAAAACGGTTAAATGTTTTTAAGTACATGTACAAAGAAAGATGTGGACTTAAAACAAAAACCAAAATACACGATAGCGATACGAAACCTATCGATACACTGTAGTTCCCGATGGTTACAGGAAACCTACACCAAGGCTGACTAAGTTTGACCACAAAATATACTATTCAATGAGGTGAACTAGGTCACAAAAAGTCAGGGTAGTAGCCTGCACACTGCATGGCCCACTTAGCAGAGTTTCTTACCTGACAGCCTTTAAATTACAGAGAAGAGATAGAGAGAGAGAGAGAGAGAGAAGGAAACAGATACATAAAAAACAAAATTTATGTTCGAGCATTAATGCTTAGATTTCCAGCGCATGTCCCAGGTCGAAAATTAACGTGATTAGCAGAACGATAGTATAGCATCACTAATAAAGAAGGTATAACAGCATTAATAAAGAAGGTATAACAGCATTAATAGCGAAGGTATAATATGATTAATACTGACGGCGTAGCAACATTAATAACGTACGTATAGTATTACTGTATGTAGTATTGTTGTTTGGGCTGCTAATAAAGTAAAGTTCCCCTTTCAGACCTTACGATCTGTAAGGCAGATGATGTAAAGGTCATCTGTTTCTGTGGCCCACGGTTAAAGAGGGTGTCATGTGGCCAGCACAACCACCAACCGTCTTTACTTTCCCCCCAAATAATGTAAGGTTAAAAAATCACGAAATTATAAAAAAAAAACAGTCACCAGGATTCGAACTCGGGACTCCCGATTCGGAAGGCCACCGCTTCACCTCTCAGCCACCGCGCTTCCAATCAATGAAAATAGGGTCTTCAAATTACTTTAGTGCTTTCAAACACTTGTCTAAACATTATAGTACCAATGTGGTCTAAGCCGCGGAGACTTAGATTATGATAGTTGTTATTGAGAATGATAACGCTTCCTTCGGTACATCTTTGACTTCAAACTGTAACTGACTTGGGAGTCCTGGAACCAACAAGAGAGACAACCGATGTCATCCCCAGCTAAGACTTCGTCATCATTTCATTCAGAACCGAGCCAAACAATCAAGTCAATTTAGTCTGAGTCTTGATGGATGTAGTCACGTGATGATAGCCCCCCCCCTGCCCCCCCCCCCCCCCCCCCCAATGCCACTGTCAGTAAGCCGACTGACAAAAACGTCAATAACCCCACTTCAGAGAGCCAGATATAGCAGCAAGGCGTCTTTGCTCTCAGGCAGTAATGAGAAGAAATAACGTTAGAAATGCACACACACTTCGTAAGAGATAATCGCTTATAAGACACACTTGGTATATTTGATTCGGTCTCTTAGAAGTATTCAGTGTTGATATCCTGTTGGCATTTTACGTCTCGAGAGACGATCTTTTCCCTTTGCTACTTCTTGTGTGACTAAAGAGGCCAATCCTTGATACACAGCTGCGATCGCATGTTGGGCATATATGATCACCAGGCGCCGTTGCATTATCACCCTTCTTTCTGCGTCTGTAGTGTATGACACATGCAATCCAAGACCCTTCCTTTATGTTCTCTCTCCATGTGGATCTATCCAATGCTACTTTTTTCCCAGCTGCTAGTGTCGATTTTGAAGAGCTTCATGTCGCGTTTGCATACATCCGTACAACGTAAAAGTGTTGATATAGAATCTGTTTAACCAATGAAATTAGACAATGCTTAATTAGGCCTTCTACTGGTGGATTGTTAAATATAGTGTCAATAGTATACATAATATAATTGGTTGGTTATTCTATTCATAAGAAAGAGAAATGGAATCCTAAATGTTCCAACGCCATGTCTAAATTTGAGCCACGCTTATTTTTCCAGTTGTCAAATTAGTCCGCAACTAAAACTATTAACAAGTCAGCGGAAGGCATAAGCTCTTGAAGTATAAGTCATTGATGTGTCAGCAGCCATATTATTATAGATTTATATGGCGATACTTTCATGCTTATAGCATGCTCAGAGCGCTTTTGGTCCAATCTCATTTGTGGACCAGTGGGGGGAGGGGGTATCTAGGTGTTGGTTTTCCTTGCTGCCTTTAGGCGCTCAGAAAACACAACTCTGCCCGAGTCGGGTGTCGAGCCTCAAGCCCCCTTCTAGGTAGCCAAGCCAAGCCAAGTTCAAGCGCACTTAGCTTCTCGACCACGCTTAAGAAGAGGACATACTGACAATGGTCGAATACACTGTGAGATACACATTAAATATCGCTGCATGCACGCTGCCTGGTAAGTACAATGTAGACCTATCACTTACCCGAGTAGGGATCTATAGGCCTGTCATAAGAGTTTCATTAACTCGGAGTAGATGTATACATGCGCTTAACCAGGATTTGTTTTTTTCGGGAGGGGTGGGGAATTAGGGCGGGGTAAAAATACCCCATTTTAACTTTATCATTCATATCATTCAATAGTTATCAAGAGCAAAATAATCGCTCTTACAAAGAGTCAGCTTCGTTCAAAGGAGAAGTTGTCTGTTAAAAAACGCTTTTAGCTACTTGCTATCAACGTCCGACTGTATTGATGTATCTGTATTGGCGGAGGGATAGAGTTAATTTTGTGTGTGACCAACTGACACACGTAACACAAGTAGGTCACGTGCTGCAGGGCAGTCAACTGTGTCAATATATAAGGGACAGTACTAGTATCATACAGTATGACCATTATACGCAAAAAATCACCCGCGATTGGTCATGTGTGTCAGCTCAGCGCGGAGACCGGGACTGTTTAGTCTACCATGAAGTCAGTCCGGGGTGGAGTGAGTCCTCGAGAGAAGCAGTACATGTCCAGGATGAGATAAAGAGACACTAGAGTTTAGTATGGTGGTGTGCAGTGTAGTCAGTTTATTGTGCTGCCAACTGTGTCGTATTGGCTGTTATTTATTTATTTACTTATTAGAGTACTACATTATTTTGGAACTGCAAGTTCTTGCGTTAGATGTGTTGAGCAGTGGTTATAGAAGGTCTGATAAGGGGAGAGAACCGTAGCAGTATGTTTATGACAATTTGTCAGGCGAGAACCAAGGGTGAAACTAATTTCCACCAACACTGTTACTAATAATGACCAACGTGTTTCACCTAATAGAATTAGAATGATCAAGTAGTCAACAACCTTATTATTATAATATAAAAAAATGAAAATGACCCATTCCGGAATCTTTCTAGAAAGTACTATTTTTTCCCCCTTGCCCCCACAAATCGTTGGGTTATCATACATGGAGCCAGCAGACATAAAGATCGATCTCCACAGCTGACACGCAACGACTTATTAAAGTCCTCTCTCTAGTAAAGTGCGACCCTTCTCTTCAGTGTTTTTTTTTTCTTCAATGGCTAACGAGGCTAATCGGTTTAAAGTTACCAGTTGGACTAAACCCCCCCCCCCGCCCCACATCATTTCTTGCCTGTTTTGTTTCTCTGGGATGTAAAGGAAGAGTACAGCTCCCTCCCCCACCCCGCAAGCAGAGTACTGTTGCATTTCAACAAGTTGGTTTGTGTCAAGTAAGAAGAAATGACGTTTGGGCGGTCCGAGTATGAAAATTAGGACGACCAAGTCAGAGTTGAATAACAAAAAGCAAAGTGTCAAATGCAAGACAAGGAAAACTGATACACATATACCTATGCAAATATTGTTTGAGCAACTTATTCAAATATCAAAACTGTTGTTAGTTTCAAGCTTTGAACAGCAAAAACAATTTCTAATCAACACATCATAACATCCAAACAGCGCAAAAAAAAAAATCTATCACCAGGACATCAAAATTTATCACCAGGACATCAAAATCTATCACAAGCTATCGATAGCATACCAAATCTATCAGAAGCACATCAGATATATCACTAGGACCCAAATCTATCAGCAGGGCACTAGATCTATTATCAGCACAAATTTCTTACCAAAAAAAAATTATTTGTTTTCAAGTTTATAGTCACTTTTTGTTTTTACCCCATAAAATAGAGTGTCATAAGTGTCCAGGAATACCAACATTTTAACAAAACTAGCAACTTTCTGTTTAAAATTTAAAACGGTATTTCCAGGGTTTGAAGTTACCTTTAGTCACAAACATTACCACTAGACCACCAACGTTTAAGTACACATCAAAATGAATATATAAAATATAAAACACACACCAAAGTTTTCAAGCTTACCTGCAGGATATTGACACTTGAATCTTTATCATCCTCCGCTACATACAAGTTCATGAACGCCGCAATGTTCAACAGGTGCATGTCCCCTAGGTGAGGGGTCATGTCCCAGTGCTGGGGCAGCTGCCAGTCCACGTTCCACTCGGAGATGTTGACCCCCCAGTTCAGTCTGTGGATGAGGTCCAGCAGAGGCTGCCCCCCTGCCTTGTCGATCAGCTTGTTCTCGTCCATGCAGGAGATGTAGTACTGCTTAGCCTTCAGCTCGGCACTGCTGTTGAACCAAGAGGCAGGCTTGTCTGGGGAGGAGAATTCGTGATGGGACCATTCTCATTCAACTGTTAGGATATGTTTAGTAGGATTCAAAACAACAAGAGCGTAATGGAGTGTTCCTATTGGCTGGGGAATTCTGATGTTACTTTAAAGAGGATTGATGCAGATGACTGGATAGAATGGGGGTGAACTACGGATGAAAGACAGATGAAGTCGTATAGACAGAAACACGCGTGTTTATAGCATGGCGAAAGCAGACGTTTGAAGAAAACTATGTTTTATTCAGAAACATTTTGGTAAAAGTCAAGTTATTCGCCTACATGG
Organism: Biomphalaria glabrata; assembly: GCF_947242115.1. NCBI lineage: Eukaryota > Metazoa > Mollusca > Gastropoda > Planorbidae > Biomphalaria > Biomphalaria glabrata. The sequence goes on from NC_074723.1 coordinate 4,374,732, forward strand.
GTTGTCGGAGTAGCTGGTTGGAGCTACAGGCCAAAGCCCAACCACATTAACAACAAGGAAATATGAAATTCAATGTTATCAACGATTATGAAGACAGTCAACCAAAACGTGGGTCTCAATGACAGGCGGGAGGGTCTCAAAACGTGGTTCTCAATGACAGGCGGGAGGGTCTCAAAACGTGGGTCTCAATGACAGGCGGGAGGGTCTCAAAACGTGGGTCTCAATGACAGACGGGAGGGTCTCAAAACGTGGGTCTCAATGACAGGCGGGAGGGTCTCAAAACGTGGGTCTCAATGACAGGCGAGAGGGTCTCAAAACGTGGGTCTCAATGACAGGCTGGAGGGTCTCAATGACAGGCGGGAGGGTCTCAAAACGTGGGTCTCAATGACAGGCAGGAGGGTTCAAAACGTGGGTCTCAATGACAGGCGGGAGGGTCTCAAAACGTGGGTCTCAATGACAGGCGGGAGGGTCTCAAAACGTGGGTCTCAATGACAGGCGGGAGGGTCTCAAAACGTGGGTCTCAATGGCAGGCGGGAGGGTTCAAAACGTGGGTCTCAATGACAGGCGGGAGGGTCTCAAAACGTGGGTCTCAATGACAGGCGGGAGGGTCTCAAAACGTGGGTCTCAATGACAGGCGGGAGGGTTCAAAACGTGGGTTTCAATGACAGGCGGGAGGGTCTCAAAACGTGGGTCTCAATGACAGGCGGGAGGGTCTCAAAACGTGGGTCTCAATGACAGGCGAGAGGGTCTCAAAACGTGGGTCTCAATGACAGGCGGGAGGGTTCAAAACGTGGGTCTCAATGACAGGCGGGAGGGTCTCAAAACGTGGGTCTCAATGACAGGCGAGAGGGTCTCAAAACGTGGGTCTCAATGACAGGCTGGAGGGTCTCAAAACGTGGGTCTCAATGACAGGCGAGAGGGTCTCAAAACGTGGGTCTCAATGACAGGCGGGAGGGTTCAAAACGTGGGTCTCAATGACAGGCGGGAGGGTCTCAAAACGTGGGTCTCAATGACAGGCGGGAGGGTCTCAAAACGTGGGTCTCAATGACAGGCGGGAGGGTCTCAAAACGTGGGTCTCAATGGCAGGCGGGAGGGTTCAAAACGTGGGTCTCAATGACAGGCGGGAGGGTCTCAAAACGTGGGTCTCAATGACAGGCGGGAGGGTCTCAAAACGTGGGTCTCAATGACAGGCGGGAGGGTTCAAAACGTGGGTTTCAATGACAGGCGGGAGGGTCTCAAAACGTGGGTCTCAATGACAGGCGGGAGGGTCTCAAAACGTGGGTCTCAATGACAGGCGAGAGGGTCTCAAAACGTGGGTCTCAATGACAGGCTGGAGGGTCTCAATGACAGGCGGGAGGGTCTCAAAACGTGGGTCTCAATGACAGGCGGGAGGGTCTCAAAACGTGGGTCTCAATGACAGGCGGGAGGGTTCAAAACGTGGGTCTCAATGACAGGCGGGAGGGTTCAAAACGTGGGTCTCAATGACAGGCGGGAGGGTTCAAAACGTGGGTCTCAATTACAGGTGGGAGGGTTCAAAACGTGGGACTCAATGACAGGCGGGAGTGTTCAAAATGTTACACACTAAATGAAAAATAAAAATCTTAGCACATTGATGTTTCATAAAGTAAATTGTAAGGAGTGATTAGACAAAGATTTTTATAAAAAAATTGCTATATGAATTCTCTTAAATTCTTCCATAATATGTCTATTGACATTAGAGAAACTAATCAACACATAGTAAAGCTAAAAAAAAATGTGGACCAATGATACAGCTCAGGAGAGGGAAATCCCTGTAACAGCCTCTAAATTCAAGAACTTTTTCTCAAACATTTAATCGAGCACAGATTTTGGAAACTATTTTTGGGAAGAGCTTTTCTTTGGGCCTCGGGTGTCTCACAACCTTTTAGGAGAGCTCTTCTGCTATTTTATAGACCCTTCTGCTGCCAGACGCTTTCCTCTATGCCAGTGATGGTAAAATGGCGCCTAAGTTAAAAAAAAACAGCACTTCAAAAGGGGGGGGCAGCTTTGTTTTACAAAAATGAGCCTCATGCGGGATACAACGCTGATACTATATACATTTGTACCTGGAGTCGTATTCATTTATAGCACAAATATATAAGGAACATGTTTATTGTGAAGTAAGAGGAACATGTTTATTGTGAAGTAAGAGGAACATGTTTATTGTGAAGTAAGAAGAACATGTTTATTGTGAAGTAAGAAGAACATGTTTATTGTGAAGTAAGAGGAACATGTTTATTGTGAAGTAAGAGGAATGTGTTTATTGTTAAGTAAGAAGTACATGTTTATTGTGAAGTAAGAGGAACATGTTTATTGTGAAGTAAGAAGAACATGTTTATTGTGAAGTAAGAAGAACATGTTTATTGTGAAGTCAGAGGAACATGTTTATTGTGAAGTAAGAAGAACATGTTTATTGTGAAGTAAGAGGAACATGTTTATTGGGAAATAAGAGGAACATGTTTATTGTGAAGTAAGAGGAACATGTTTATTGTGAAATAAGAGGAACATGTTTATTGTGAAGTAAGAAGAACATGTTTATTGTGAAGTAAGAAGAACATGTTTATTGTGAAGTCAGAGGAACATGTTTATTGTGAAGTAAGAAGAACATGTTTATTGTGAAGTAAGAGGAACATGTTTATTGTGAAATAAGAGGAACATGTTTATTGTGAAGTAAGAGGAACATGTTTATTGTGAAATAAGAGGAACATGTTTATTGTGAAGTAAGAAGAACATGTTTATTGTGAAGTAAGAGGAACATGTTTATTGTGAAGTAAGAGGAACATGTTTATTGTGAATTAAGAGGAACATGTTTATTGTGAATTATGAGGAACATGTTTATTGTAAAATAAGAGGAACATGTTTATTGTGAAGTAAGAGGAACATGTTTATTGTGAATTAAGAGGAACATGTTTATTGTGAAGTAAGAGGAGCATGTTTATTGTGAAGTAAGAGGAGCATGTTTATTGTCAAGTAAGAGGAACATGTTTATTGTGAAGTAAGAAGAACATGTTTATTGTGAAGTAAGAGGAGCATGTTTATTGTGAAGTAAGAGGAGCATGTTTATTGTGAAGTAAGAGGAACATGTTTATTGTGAAGTAAGAGGAACATGTTTATTGTGAAGTAAGAAGAACATGTTTATTGTGAAGTAAGAAGAACATGTTTATTGTGAAGTAAACGGGAACATGTTTATTGTGAAGTAAGAGGAACATATGTAATACAAGATTTAAAATAGAATGTACACGATAGCACTCAAAAGCAGGGGACATAATAGCTTTAGAATATTCAAAGCAGCAATCATACACTGTGATTCACAGGGGACATAACTCACCTATGGCGTTCTTCATGACCAGCATATTCTTCTGCCACATGAGTTCAAATGTTCCCCATCTTGAGTGACCAGGGGGTATCGGGTTGTTCTTCATCCACCCCCCACAGGCGAATTGGTAAAAGTCCTCGCAAGGATCTATCTGGGTGTCCATGGCTGTTAAGATGGTGCTGGCGATTTTTACACATTCCGGTGTCATGCAGTACTCTGGTGTGATCAAGACAAGTGAGTAGGAAAAGAAATACTTTCAGATCTTATATGTATATATGTTGTAAATCTGCGTTTTTTTTTTTCTGGTGTGCACCAGCGCACTCTTTAAAACTAGGCCGAGACATGAATGTGGACAGAATGGGTATGCTATTCTGCATCAACGTGGAACCCGGGTGGAAACGATTACTTGAGGAAGTAATTAGGCTAAATGAATAGCGAAACAAAACTCCGGAAGGAGTGTCCAAGGGAATGGGAGAGCTTTTCCATTGCACGTCCCTGTCGATAATCCATGCGCCGTTCCTCAAGGGACCGTTACACTAATGGCGAGTCCCTCACGGTTAGCTTGGTACAACATAGGAAAACGGCGGAGGTTCCCGGTGTACTCGGCTTTCGGGAGTCTGAGCTGTCCTTACTACTGCCTGAAAACTGGAGGATGGAACTGGGCAGGGTGTCGGATGGTCTGTAATTAGGTCGGTAGGAAAGGGCAAGTGGAACTTAAGAAGGCAAGACTCATTGTGTCGTGAAGACTGATGTCATTGTCTGTGTATATATATATATATATATATATTATTATAGCTTTTACATAGCGCTACTTTCATGCTTATAGCATGCTCAGAGCGCTTTTAGTCCAATCTCATTTGTGGACCAGTGGGGGGGAGGGGGTATCTAGGAGTTGGTTTTCCGTGCTGCCTTTAGGCGCTCAGCAAACACAACTCTGCCCGAGTAGGGTGTCAAACCTCGAGCCCCTTTCTAGGTAGCCAAGCCAAGCCAAGTTCAAGCGACCACGCTTGTATGTATATATGTGTGTGTGAGTGTGCGTGCGTGTGTGCGTGCGTGCGCGCGCGTGTGTGAATAAAATTCAAATTTTTATCATTATTCTATTTCTTAAATAGATTCACCAAAGGATTATTCATTTCGAATTGTGTTTTACAAAGATTTGCTAGAAGCAACATCAAACTAGGGATCATGAATATGTATGAGCGTAAATGAAGCCAAATAATTCCCTGCATATATTAATACCGGTATTTAAGAAGCTTTCAGAGATCGAACAAAGTAATCATAATTGTAAAGTCAAAGATGTGTGTCAAATCAAAGACCTCTGTAAGGTCGAAGACGTGTGTAATTTAACAACTGGCCAATTGGACTTTCTTCAAACCCTGTCATTATAAAAGCTGGTCGAGGATTGAAGCAATCGCTAAAAATCCCCAAATCCCAGTAAAAGCGTAGGCGTATTGTAATGCCCTCGTTTCTAGCGAATCGTGATTCAAGGGGCCACCACTGTAGAGAATTCAGAGAAAACGGCGTCGCTTATACTGTAGTAGTGTCCCCTAGCTCGAGACCAATTGTTATAGAAGGCCGGAACTCTGACCTGCAACGTCACAGCATGTTTTGGTCTAAACTGCCTCCAGGCCTTCTAGAAAGAATGGTCTTTGCCTGGCTCCGTGAGCTAAATGGGGAGTGGAAAAAACTGATAAGTTAAATGTAACAGTGTAATATTAGTGTCGCATATCTCGCACGAGTGTCCCCATCTCAGGGAGCTAAGGGGGGCCGTGTCTGGACAGTCAACTTTAAAAATACGCCTAGGAATGCAAAATAAACACAAGCAGATCTTGATTTTTTTTTTGAGTAACTGTTTTGTTTTTTAAACATCCTTGAAAAAAAAAACGAAAACCTGTTCAAGAAGGAGTTTAAAGCAAAAAAATAATTGTCATCTAATTTGCTGTCTGTTTGTGAGTTTGTGCAATTAATCTAGAAGATATGAAGGAATAAAACCTTTTGATGAATAATATGCAAATGTTATGAAAAAGCCGGACATTTTTACACTTTAGACCAATGCTTGCGGACAGAGGACAAGAACCCAAAAAGAAGAACATGGCGCCCTTTTGCCAGACGTCTGGTTACCCTATCCCAGTTTTCAATCAGAGAGAACTCATTTCTAAAGCAAATGTCAACTCTTTTGGTTCACGTTAACGGCAGAGTCAGTAAGCCTTGTTCATTTAGAAATAGTTTTTAACTTGATTTGCAATAATATCACATACATAATGTTACATACCGGTACATAATATTATACCCAATGTTACATACTGTATGATACATAATGTTTATACACAATGTTACCAGAATTTCAGCTTGAGGAAATAAAACACGAAAACTTACTTTCATTTTCCAGCTTGAGGTCCTGTATCTCCGAGTCTTTGAAAGCCAAGACGATGGCTAACACCACAATGACCAGTACCAGAAGAACTGAGACGAGCAGCAGACATTTCTCTTGCGTGGTCCTGTGTCTCCACGAAGACAGCCCAGCAGAGGGTCTGCAAAACGTCAAGCAAGCAGCGCATGAACACATTGTGAACCAGAGCGCGGCTGATTACCAAAAAAAAAACAGCTTACCACTTGATATTGGACTAAACTTAGATCTAGTGGGTAAAACTCAAACTAAAACCACTGGTAAAACCCGAACTGAACATCACGAATCAATGCTTAGTATCACTGACTCAGCGTTATAAGATATCAAAAGAGCGCATTCAAATGCAGTGCTACCCATACTACGGCCGGCGGGCCCTATCCGGCACGTGAAGCAGTGGTCTATTCTGCCCACTGTTCATGATGAAACCGAACAGGATCAATGACATTGCACTCGACGAATTGTTTGCCACGCTACGCCCGTCAGTGAAACGCGTGTCAGAAATGTAAATTTGGCCCCAGGTTGTAACAAAAAGTTGAGCACCGTTGTTCTAATAGATTCTGATCCACAGTGCGTTTACTGCTTCTCTAGTTTAAGACGCTGGTTACCAGATGTTGCAAACACCGATTCATAGCCCTCGCTGTGCGTAGCTTATCTCCGAATTCACAACTTCATTTAAAGATCTCCACACCTACTAAATGAATGATACAGTTGAGAGACACGTAGGCCTATTATGGCTGGGGTCTACATGTGATGTTGTTCAAGATTTAACTTACTTAACAAGTGTATTGTATTTCTAATCAATTATTTCAAGTTTCAATGAACTTAAGACTAAATAGCTCAACATCAGAGACACGTTGTATCTGGTTGAATGAGAAAGTTTTAGTTTTTTTTTTTTTTTTGTTTTGTTTTTTTGTATTTTCACTTTAAACAAGTTATTCTCTTTGTTTTAACTTGCAGCAAATGATTCTCTTTGTTTTAACTTGTATCAAATGATTCTCTTTGTTTTAACTTGCAGCAAATGATTCTCTTTGTTTTAACTTGCAGCAAATGATTCTCTTTGTTTTAACTTGTATCAAATGATTCTCTTTGTTTTAACTTGTATCAAATGATTCTATTTGTTTTGTAGCTAATGATTTTCTTTGTTTTGTTTCTCCATGATGCCCAAACTATGGCCTGCGGACCATATTCGGCCCTATGTCTGACATTAATGCCTAAAATGAAGCCACAAAGGTTTAGTCTAATACGATTTTTTTCTCTGCTGCTGCCCGTGACACTTAGTTCAGAAATGTCTATGGGCCACGGGTAGAATAGGGTTGGACATCACTGACCCTCTAGTTCAGCTAATGTACCCACCAGCTAACGAAACTTACTTGTTAGTGAGAACAGCGAAACTATGGCCAACGTGTACCCTCCAAACACATGTATAAACGTAAAGCCTAGTGCTGGGAAAATGAAGGCGCCCGCTTAGGCGCGTATATGTTGCATATATAATGGCAGTACCAATGAACCAAATTTATTGCTGGTCAGTAGAGTTGGCTAGTTCGAGGGTCCGTAGCCCGTAACATGGTCAAGACTTTCTATCAGGGCCGAACTTAGGCATAGGCAAACTAGGCAGCCTCCGATTGGTGGGGACCTCGCACAGGACTTAAATCACTGTGAAACTTGGATGGAATCTCAAATATAGCAGAGCACTAGGTTTAAATCTACTTTTGGTAGACTACTTATGTTACAAGAACCTTTTTTATGAATTGCGTAATTTCATTTTTTCGATGTTTATTTTTATTTTGCTATATCGTTTGGGGCCACCAAATTCACTTTGCCTCGGGCCTCCAATTATCTAAGGCCGGCCCTGTATCTATTATCTCGTCATATTGAATAAACCACCATCTCTCGTTAGCATTTCATTTTATTAGCGCCGAATGTAGAAGCACTGTGCAGGACTTTTATAGAGGCCCTCTACCTTCTTCAGAGTTTCAATTTAGTTAATTATATTAATAAATCTTACGGCATGTTATATTTGTTAAAAAATTAATAAATAGAGTAGATTTTTGTATTTTTCATCTCATGTTTCTAGTTTCTATTATTTCATAAATGTATATTGTTAAAAAATTTCATTTTTGTAAAATATTTTACATGTTTCGTATATTCCTTCAGAGTTGAAGATAGTTTACTTCCTAGTCCAAACCTCCCGCAGGTCGACGGGGGATGGGAGCGGGCAGGGTTTGAACCCGGGACCATCGATAAATCCAAACGACAGTCCAGCGCGCAAACCGTACGACCAGGCAGCCATCCCGACCAGGCAACGTGGAAGGTGAGGCTCTGGGCTGCCTCAGGGTCTAGCAATGTCGTAAATCCTGACCCGCACTACATATGTGCCATACATTATATATGTGCCATACTGCATGCACCTTTAAAACACGTGAACACTCTTTAGTAACCTACTTTGCATCGGACGTCTCCTTGAGGTGACTGTACTCGGATACTTTTGGTTTTTCTTTCATTGAAGAATATTAGACACGTGATAATCCTTTACGAAAATACTTGATCTCTCTATAGATTACGTTGTTAAAGACACGGGCGTAGCTTGTCAGTGACATATATACTAAACACAGAACTAAGTCTTACCCTCTAAAGACCACGTCTATAGGGGGCGGTGTCCCTCCATTGGAGGCGTAGTCGTCTTCTTCAAAGTTGGTTCTTTTATAGCCTTGGCCAGCCATCTACAGAAAGACAACATGTGAACAAAAGATTAGACGAGTTCAGTGGTTCTCAATCTGTTTTTATCAAGCTGAACCCCTATTAATTTTATTTTTGCTCCCCTATAAAGTTCTTATTTTTAAATATTCTATTTTGTTTTCTTTTTCTGTCGTTACTATTTCAACCGCATAACATGTATGAGGGGAACTGTTGTATTTATCTGTCGTTGCTATTTCAACTACATAACATGTATGAGGGAACTGTTGTATTTGTCTGTCGTTGCTATTTCAACTACATAACATGTATGAGGGAACTGTTGTATTTGTCTGTCGTTGCTATTTCAACTACATAACATGTATGAGGGAACTGTTGTATTTGTCTGTCGTTGCTATTTCAACTACATAACATGTATGAGGGAACTGTTGTATTTGTCTGTCGTTGCTATTTCAACCACATAACATGTATGAGGGAATAGTTGTAAGATGTTCATTTGAAAAACAGAAAAAAAAATTTATATCAGAAAAGAAAGACATACATATCTTTATTATTTTCTTTAACGGAAAACTGTATCAAACCTCAATAAACAAAGTAATATGCAATCATTGAATATTGGCTACACCTATTCAGCAACGAGAAGCACTTGACCCAAGTATTTGTATGGAACATTAATGCCATACATAATTCAATAGCGATTTGTTCAGTTAACTATCTTTGAACATTGACCATAAATTAAAAATAAAAACATTTTTTTTGAAGTACTGATTAAAAACTAAGATCCGTAAATATCGCGTGCCAACTGGTCAAGCTATAGAGTAGGTTATTATTACTAAACCTCAGGATTACGCATGTGATATCGACCTAGTCGGGGGGACGACGATCGCATTTTAAGAATCCCTGAACACCCCAATGCATTCACCATAAGCAACAATGTTAAGAGTATGCACAACACTGTTCTTTCCCACTGTTCATGTGTACACTAAAGATCTATGGCGTTTATTTGGCAGTAGATTATCGTACAACTGCTGAGGTCATCCCAGGCCTCTTCTCGAGCACATAGTTGATAGTCTTGAGAGCTGTTCACCACACACACACACAAACACAGTCAATGATCATGCAAATGGTGTCAGTAGATACAACATCCAAGAGACAATAAGGGACAATGACACAGGGTGGTGAATAGGGGAATAAAAAAAAAAAAAAAACGACTCACAATAACATGAACCCGTTCTTCTTTGGCATTTCGGTTTGTATAAATAATATATATATATATTAGATTAATGAGGAATGCAGTATTTCTTGTGGCTACGCGGCCCCAGCTGTGACCTACATATTTTGCCACAAGTAAAGGTCAATTTAAATGTTCTTTTATTATTATTTATATATATATATAAGCCCACACATATAACCCCTTTCGCACCACCACAAGAGTTATAACAATATATTATTCCCTAATATTGTAACCATGGTTTTACCTGAAACGAGATTAAACTTTAAAACTAATTCGACCTTCGACATCATGACATGAGATAATGGCGTAATATTTAATGTAAAAACACATTTCAGGCACTCATTTAAGAGCCCATCTCAAGTGGGGGCGTTCAAATTTGGACCCACCTTTCCCTCACCCTAGCTACGCCATTGCTAGTAGGTCACGTTCTGTTTTAAAATTGCATCGCATCTCATGTTCATTGTAAAGAAACAGTTTAAAGTAACTTTGAACATATATAACAAATGATTGCGATAAGGAGAGCTGCGGGGCCGATGTAAGGAAACTTGAATACAAACGTACATATATAACAAATGATTGAGATAAGGAGAGCTGCGCGGCCGATGTAAGGAAACCTGAATAAAAACGTACATATATAAAAAATGATTGAGATAAGGAGAGCTGCGGGGCCGATACAAGAAAACCTGAATAAAAACGTATCTAAATTAAAAGAGGAAGACAGGGAAAGAATTTCAAATCAATAGACCAACGCTGTCCGGGAAGCCATATTAAACTATCTCTGTGGCCAACTCATTTATATAAGGGAGTTAATGCTAAATGCTCAAAACGTGCATAGACATTTGATTTTATCGTAACCTTTTAAATGCATAGATCAGTGATGCTCAACCTTATTCGACCTGCGGGCCATTTTGACTTTCGAAACGCGTGTCGCGGGCCACATCAACAAAAAGGTACGAAAAATGAAACCGAAATTCACCTGAAACTATTTGAAACTATTGGATTTAGTACTTACATTAATTAATGGGATAGTTAAAGTCTATCATTTTTTACGCGTCTTAAAAGTTAAAATGGTTTGATTTCTCTACTTCAAATGTGAGCAACATTGCAGCTACCTTTACCACCAACTTATTTTCTTGTCTCTTTTCGGTAAATATTCTCCTCGGTCCTCCAATCTCTAGGCGTAGTTTAACCAACCTTTTAGACACGGCTTAAATCAAGAAGCCCTTCATATTTGTTTTATAATGTCGCTGTATATGTTTTTTTTTGTTTGAAACAGCCAGACTTTCTTTACAAAACAAATATGTTGGCTTATTATCATGTTCCACCAAAAAAAGATCCATTCCCTTTAAATGGTAGATTCTACATTCAGAGCTCCATTTCATAGACTCATAATGGCACACTCGTTAAAGGTCATGGTATCAATCCATCACAGAAAAAGTTAGGGCCCAAACGAAGGTAAAGATACATTTACAACTCCTTTTAAGGGGGGAGGATTTTCTACTTTTTGTGCCGACGTTTCGGCGGGCCGGATGGAACTACATCGCGGGCCGGATCTGGCCCGCGGGCCGTACTTTGGGCATCACTGGCATAGATCATTAACGCTTCCAATAGTCTGCATACACCAAAAAGCTAGCAACTTATGCATGCGGTACAGTTCAACACCAAATATCTTACCTTGAGTAGAATGTTTTTTTTTTTTTAAAGTTAATTATCGGTTCACTGTGAGGTGAAGTTGGAAAATGTAAGATTAAGAGTCGTGGGTCGTACTCCGCTGTCAGCACATGCTATTATTGAGCGGCCCCTGTATTTAAATTGTAGCTGATCTATAGTTGAGCCTAAATCTTGACGTAGTTTACTGCAGACAGGGTGGAAATATCCAAAGCAGTGCGAGGGGGGGGGGAGAAGGAGAGCGATAAAAAAGGAGCACTATATATATATATATATATATATATATATATATATATATATATATATATATATATATATATATATACTATAAATTAGAAAGTAAGGCTAAGAAATCAAAACCGTTTGACCTAAAACAAACCTAAGACCCTCAAAAAAAAGTTGCCCAAACTCAATGAAAGTAGGCATATTACTATTTTATGGATCTAGGCCATGTTTACATTAAACTAGATCGAATGAATCTAGATCTAATTTTTAAAATTACATTTTGCACAGATAGTTTTTTTTTACTTTGACACATCAAAATACTACATATAGTCAGTCTATTGATCTCATTATTCAATAAAATTAACCTTCAAATTTGTGTTTTAAAAGCATTTCTACATAAATTCGTTCCCTATTTCTGCGAATTTAGAAGTCCTGACGTACTTTATAATCCCATTCATTAAACAAATCGGGTAATCCCGTTTTAATTGTACTTTATATCCCATTCATCTCGCGCTTCTTTCATTTTAATAGCTAAATTTATCTCTTGAAGAAGATTTTTAACAAATCATGTAAACACGTGTCCATAGTATTTCACATTTGATATGGATGTAATCTCATTTTTGCAAAACTACTTTTTATTTTCGCGTCGAAAGAGAAAAACTTGATAGGAACATTAGCTAAGTTTGACAGATATAAAACCAATCCACCAGATATATTAGGAATACACAAACTAAGGCCCGCAGGCCGCGGGTAATGTTCGGCTAGTATATGTATGTATATGTATATATATATATATATTTATTTATTTGTAAAGAATGTCACTATCTACTCTCTCTTCAAACTGCACCGCACGACAGCACCAACTTAAAGAACTTGACAACTCAGGGCTCCAAAATAAGGTATATTTCAATACAATAATAATAATAATAATAATAATAATCTTTATTATCCGTAAGGAAATTTGTCTTACAATTTGTGCATTACACCAAACAAAAAACATTATAACTATAAGAAACCAAAGTGTACATTCACACCAGACTCACTCATAATTTACATGTGACAAAGTTTATACCAGATTGTTCTTATTTAATGATTTGATTGCCAGGGGAACAAAAGAGTGTTTGTGTCTGTTTGTCTTTGCTATCGGTGTCTTGTATCTCTTTTGTGATGGTAAAATCACAAAGTCCTGACACAAAGGGTGATTCTTTATTTCGAGGATCTTGTTAGCTTTTTTATAGATGTTTGTCTCAAACAACTGCCCAAATGGGGTTTGTTTTTTGCCAATGATTTTGCCAGCAGCATTTAGGATTCTATTAAGTTTATTTTTATTTTTAATGCTCAGATTGCCATACCAGGCAGTGATATTGAAACTTAAAATATTGCAGATGTGAGCGTGATAAAACATAGCCAAGGCCTTTTCGCTAACATTAAACGAGGACAGTTTTCTTAGTAGTCGTAATCTTTGCTGCCCTTTTTTGCTGATATAATCAGTATTTGCAGTAAAATTTAGTTTATTGTCTAGGATAGTACCAAGGTATTTAAAGGTTTGCACAATTTCAATAGTCTCTCCAGCTACAGAAACAATATCATTTCCCTTCTTGTCCCTACGAAAATCGATTATCATTTCTTTGGTTTTTTTTACATTTAATAATAAAAAATTATCTTTACAATTATAATATAATAGAATATAAACCAGAACGCAAGGCGTATATATGTATGTATGTATAGTAAAAAAAAAAAAGGTTCCCCTTTCAGACCCTAAGATCTATAGGGCAGATGATGTAAAGTTCAACTGTTTCTGTGGCCTACGGTTAACGAGGGTGTCATGTGTCCAGCACAACGATCAACCGCCTTTACTTTTCCTCAACTAGCGTCAGGCACCCATTAGAGCTGGGTGGACTCAGAGGCGCCCAAAGATCCCGAAATTAAAAATCCTAGTCATCACCAGGATCCGAACCGGGACCGCCGGATACTAACTGGAATATAGAATCCTCTTTTGACGAGTTCATTTTCATTTCCAGACGAGGCCCTCGCTTTAAACTGATTGAGAAGTATACTAACTGGAACAGTAACACATGTAAAGTAGCCTTTAAACAAACTTAAGACCCTCAAAAAAAAAGTTACTACTTAATTGACCTAGGTCATGTAACCAAGACCGAAAGATCACACATGCGCAGATGGAGCTTAACACTGGTTCGGTCAACATTGATGGGTTCAAAACTGATGGGTTTAACAGTGGTTCGGTCAACATTGATGGGTTCAAAACTGATGGGTTTAACAGTGGTTCGGTCAACATTGATGGGTTCAAAACTGATGGGTTTAACAGTGGTTCGGTCAACATTGATGGGTTCAAAACTGATGGGTTTAACAGTGGTTCGGTCAACATTGATGGGTTCCAAACGGATGGGCTTAACAGTGGTTCGGTCAACATTGATGGGTTCCAAACGGATGGGCTTAACAGTGGTTCGGTCAACATTGATGGGTTCAAAACTGATGGGTTTAACAGTGGTTCGGTCAACATTGATGGGTTCCAAACGGATGGGCTTAACAGTGGTTCGGTCAACATTGATGGGTTCCAAACGGATGGGCTTAACACTGACTGGGTCAACAATGATGGGTTCAAAACTGATGGGCTTAACACTGATTGGGTCAACAATGATGGGTTCAAAACTGATGGGCTTAACACTGATTGGGTCAACATTAAAAGGTTCAAAACTGATTGGGTCAACATGCCATGTTATTTAATTTTCCAACTATGTTACAACAACAAAAACTAATACTACGTCCTCTAGAAAGAATACTACGTCCTCTAGAAAGAATACTACGTCCTCTAGAAAGAATACTACGTCCTCTAGAAAGAATACTACGTCCTCTAGAAAGAATACTACGTCCTCTAGAAAGAATACTACGTCCTCTAGAAAGAATACTACGTCCTCTAGAAAGAATACTACGTCCTCTAGAAAGAATACTACGTCCTCTAGAAAGAATACTACGTCCTCTAGAAAGAATACAAAGGCTAATACTGATTTACCAACACCACACACACACACTCTCTCTCTCTCTTTAAGGTCAGTTAATTAAGTTAAATCGATGCAAAGTACAACCATTGTATCCACGACACAGTTTAGTGATCCAATATCAAGTAAGAATCTACCAATTTCGTATACTCACTCTCTCTCTCTCTCTCTGTCCTCTCTCTCTCTCTCCAGAGACGAGAGAAATCGAAGAGATAAAATAGAGCTGGAAAAAACTAGTACGCAAATGTTTCATTTTTTATTTATTTTTCAGTATGAGAGACCATAGACAAGAAATCAACCACTACCCACAATGCCTTTCAAGTCTTTTGAATCGTCCAACACTCCTAATAGTATGAACTGTTTTGGCTTTTTTCCCCGATCCTCCATGTTTGTACCGGAAGTACGACACCCAACGAAGTCTAAGTTTAGCATTGTACGCGAGTTGTTGTTTTTTAATAACAATAAGCAGTCCTGTGATATCTGCGCTGAGAGCCAAATTGAGGCAAGAAAAGTAGGACATGTATTTTCAAAAAGCACAGCGCATTTTTGGTGTCTCTGTGTCGGGAAATGCGTGAGTTATTTTAGTCGCACAGATTATTCTAAATATAAGCTCAGATAAAAAAGGGAGATGATCAAAGAAGCCAACATGTTTCTCGAAGCTGGAAATAATATTCAATAAAACAAAATAGCGGGAAGATTAGTGTAGGCGTTCAGTGTTATGTCCAGAGTGGTTTTCATGCTACGAAAAATGGCATATGTTGCAATGTTTTGATTAGTTTTTAGATTAAAATGGCATACATTGAAATAGATCAATTTTCCCAAAACTTCTGACCTATGTGTACCCCTTTTATAATTTTTGTAATATAGAGTAACCCCCCCCCCCCAGCTCCTCCCCACCACACTTTAATTTATTAACAGAACATAATAAATGGTTGTTGTTTTTTTTAAATCAGCATAGTGTGAAATAAGCAACTCATACTCCCTTCAAAGTCTTCCCGTACCCCTGGGGGTACGCTTACCCCACTTTGGGAAACACTGCAATATTAGTTTTAAATGAAAATGTCTTGATTAGTTCAACAGTGAAGTACAATGGCGTACAATGCAAAGTCAAGATGTCCTAGTTAGCCACATGGTAAAACAGGCAAGGAACACATTTAAACTACGAACTCATTCCATTTAGATAAAAGTCCACGATAGGAATTAGTCATGCATGTCATTTCAAAATAATACAAATAATATAATACAAGAAATAAAAAAACGGTTTCTCAAAAACAGGTTTACGTTTTATTAGGTAATTGAATTTTAAATGGAATGTTTAAATATACAATCTACTTTTGACGAAGTTCATTTTCATTTCAAAACGAGACCCCCCGCTATTATCTGATTGAAAAGGAGTGGCGTCTTCTCAGTCAGCAAGACTTTCTTTCAGGTCAAGGGGAGAGTCCGGGACTCAGTCTGGAGATATCCAAAGACACAGCACATAGTCTTGGAGTACTAAGAGAATAAGGAGGGGTGGTGGCTGAGCGGTAAAGTGCTTTGCTTTCGAACCGCAGGTCCCGGGTTCGAATCCTGGTGAAGACTGGGATTATTAATTTCTGGATCTTTGGGCGCCTCCGAGACCAATGGGTACCTGACATTAGCTGCGGAAAAATAAAGACAGTTGGTCGTTGTGCTGGCCACACGACAATCTCGTTAACCGTGAGCCACAGAAACAAATGACCGTAGATCCCAAAGTCTGAAAGGGGAAATTTACTTAGTTTTACTAAGAGAATAATGAAGAAAGCTAATCAAAAAGCAGATGTGGGAGACATTAGGGTTTGAATGTCACGGAGACTAGTACACACTTAAGAAATATTGAATAGTAAGCCAGTAACTACCTATTTTTTTTTTACAAAGCTTATATCAACTCATTCTGTCTGTCGGTCTGATAACAATTTTAAATACGTTATTTCTCCAACTTCCTTACCATTTCACACTTAGCACAATTATTTATTGTCGAAGACAGCACAAGAATCAATAACAGAAATTAATTAAATTGTTAATTAAATAATGGTATTTAATTATTTTTTGTTTGAAATCGCAAATGGAAATAACTCTTACAGTACTGAGATGAGCAACTGTAAATGTGGAGTTATTCCCTTAGTTGAGGTGGGTGTGTGTGTTTTTATGCTTGTTCGGTCATTCTACCCAGACTTTCAGTATCAGCACTTCGCTGTCAACTAGCACTAAAACAGTCACCCATGACACTTGATCAGCGCTCCGGTGTACAAATAAAAACAACAAATGTCACCCGGGGGTTGTCAGCTCACAATACCGATCCAGCATTGTCGTCAGCGGTCTTAGGCAGAACACACAACCCCAGAACGTCAGAGTGGAAACAAAAAACAACAACATGTTTTTGTAGTGAGTTCAATTTTTGCTCCAAATGCTATTTTCTAGTATTGCTCAAGCCTGCACCGTTTATTGGATTCCATCTTAAGTTTGAATGTGTCTCTATTTGTTATAAAATGTGTATCTAGTTTTTTTTCACAAAGAAGTTATTCAAGTTATTTCCAGTTTTATAAGTTAAGATCTAATACGCGGTTTTGTTGTCTACCAGCAGTTTAGTGCTGCAGGTCAATGACTGTCTACAACAATGGGAGGGGAGGGGGAGGGGGCGTTGTAAATATAAACTGCTCACTATGAAGTATTTTCTTACTCACTAAAAAATTAGGCTTAACATGAAGCTTGAAGCTTTTTAGCTGAAGGGATCCCTATTATTTTTATCTCTCTAAAATTAGCTTCTCCAACATAAAAAAAAAACAAGAACTCTATTTAATTCCACGTATTATTTTTAGCACTATAGAAATTTACTGTTGTTTCTCGAAATGTAAACATGTTGCTTATTGTTCATGGTTTATGCAATTAAAACAACCTTGACCTTGACGCTTAGTACGAGACGGTTTAAAACTTGAATGCCGCTATGGTCATTGTCTACACATTACGCATTATTTATTCTTAGAAATATCTTTATATGCTGCATTATAATAATAATAATAATTATAATAATAATAATAATAATCTTTATTGTCCGTATGGAAATTTGTCTTACAATTTGTGCATTACACCAAACAAAAAACATTATAACTATAAGAAACCAAAGTGTACATTCACCAGACTCACTCATAATTTACATGTGACAAAGTTTATATCAGATTGTTCCTATTGAATGATTTGGTTGCCAGGGGAACAAAAGAGTGTTTGTGTCTGTTTGTCTTTGCCATCGGTGTCTTGTATC
Organism: Biomphalaria glabrata; assembly: GCF_947242115.1. NCBI lineage: Eukaryota > Metazoa > Mollusca > Gastropoda > Planorbidae > Biomphalaria > Biomphalaria glabrata. The sequence goes on from NC_074723.1 coordinate 4,392,585, forward strand.
TTTTTTGTGATGGTAAAGTCACAAAATCCTGACACAAAAGGCAATTCTTTATTTCGAGGATCTTGTTAGCTTTTTTATTGATGTTTGTCTCCAACAACTGCCCAAATGGGGTTTGTTTTTTTTTTTGCTGATGATTTTACCAGCAGCATTTATAAACACAGTGACACACATCAATAGCCAATTATAAACAGTATACTAACAGGCTCCAAAGGCTGCACAGATGTAATAATTGTCTTTCATCTGGCGAGGTCAATAACACTGTCCACTCTACTAGTGACACAAAACCCTCGTTATAATGTTGACATCGGAAGCCCTACTGCGCTATCCGAAATAAATAAATTCATAGTTTACTTACGCAAATGTTTTCATTTAGAAAATCTATATCTCGGCATTTAGAATGACCTTGTTACTTCATATACCATGAAAGAGAAACAATGGATAGTCTAACAAGCAAAAAACCAAAGAAAAGACAAAGTGGCATCTAACGCAAACATGCAAAGCACATATATAGCACGTAACAGACTTGGCCCTGTGTCTCTCAACCGATTAGTCATTAATTTCGCAAATACTTTTGTGGTCTTCGTGAAGGGAAAAAAAAAAGATAAATATGTAACTGTCTAGTTAGGAGTCAGTATTTCGAAGTTTTAAGAAGAAAAAAAACATACAGAACTGTAACTTCACCAGTTTTAACTCTAAAGACAGTGTCTCCCAAACTTTTTGTCAAGCGGAACACCTCGTACATTCTGATTATTTAGCGGAACACTTTGCTTATATTTTACATAGTTGAATTCACGTGGTGGCCTGCTAGTTAATTATTCCAGCAGTTTGTGGAACACCTAGTCAGGCCTCGTGGGACACAGTTTGGGAAACACAGCTCTAAAATAACCAAGGTTTAGGTTTTTTTTTATTTTGTTCTTTTCCTTCATATTTTGTTAAATTCTGAAATGCAGCTCGTAGATATTTTACATTATATGTTGTTTTATTAGGTAGTATAAATGTGAATTTCTTTTCCGGAGCTACACAAGACCAGGGGTAAAAGTCTGTGCCTGCATGTAATCGACAGAAGAATAGCTCGCAAGTTTAGCGGTGAAGGTCTTGCTTGCCAGACAAGAAACAAAAAAATAATAAATAAATGCAACTTTTTTATTTACATTCTTTTTGTAAATTAATTTCTTTTAAGTTTGACAAATAGCCAGCGCTGCATATAAATAACCCGTGACACTCATAAATGGCCCATTGACATATAAATAGCCAGTGACACACTAGGAATATATAAATAACCAGGGTCACTAAAAAAAATGTGCATTGACACACATGGCAATTATAAATAACCAGTGACACATAATAAGCCAACATTAAATAAAAATAACCAGTGACACTCATAAATACCCAGCAATACATATAAATAGCCAGTGACATACATCAATAGCCAGTGACACATCAATAGCCAGTGACACACATCAATAGCCAGTGACACACATCAATAGCCAGTGACACACATCAATAGCCAGTGACACACATCATTAACCAATGACACACACATCAATAGCCAGTGACACACACATCAATAGCCAGTGACACACATCAATAGCCAGTGACACATCAATAGCCAGTGACACACATCAATAGCTAGAGACACACATCAATAGCCAGTGACACACATCAATAGCCAGTGACACATCAATAGCCAGTGACACACATCAATAGCTAGAGACACACATCAATAGCCAGTGACACACATCAATAACCAATGACACACATCAATAACCAGTGACACACATTAATAGCCAGTGACACACATCAATAGCCAGTGACACACATCAATAACCAGTGACACACATTAATAGCCAGTGACACACATCAATAGCCAGTGACACACATCAATAGCCAGTGACACACATCAATAGCCACTGACATACATCAATAGATAGTGACACACATCAATAGCCAGTGACACACTATGAAGTCTTGTACACTTAAGACGTGCTGTTTACATTTTGACTGTGTATTACTGAAACTTGGTGGTACGGCATCCCTAGGGTGCCTACGTCGAAATGGCCCGTAATATAGTAACAGATTTTAAACATTTCTCTTAGAGAAGAAGCATGTATAATGTGTTATGCCACGCTTAGGAATGAGCTATTTGTTTTGTAAATAGTGGAAGTTTTGACTTAGAGACAACGACGCGACTAGTAAAAAACTAGACTAGGTTTTGAGGGGAGATAGCGAGACATCAACCGATGTAAACAGAATACTTCTGGGCGGCTTTAGAGAGGCAGCTTTTTTATGAACGTAGAGATTTAGCTTGACGACATTGGACGGGTCCCTTTGTTATTATTATCATCCTACTAAGGGATTAACTGACAAAAGGCTTCGTTTCATGACGTCCTGTAGAATTGACGTCAGTGTGAAGATAATAATAAAAGAATTCTAACTAATGAAGACCGAGCCTTTACGCATTTAGATTAGTCTAGTTCCCCTTTCATACATGACGATCTATAGAGCAGATGATGTAATGGTCATCTGTTTCTGTGGACCACGGTTAACGAGGGTGTCATGTGGACAGCACAATTGCCAACTGCCTTTACTTTTCACCAACTATCCATTAGAGCTGGGTGGACTCAGAGGCATCGTAAAGATCCAGAAATTAAAAATCTCAAGTCTTCCCCAGGATTCGAACCCCCCCCCCCTCGGTTCGGGAACCAAACGCTTTAGCAATCAACCACCGCGCCTCCACATGTAGACTCTTACGACGAATGGCTGCCTATCATTATCATACGCAAACTGAAGGATCGTCTAGTAATGCCAGGGGCCGATGTTGACACCCTGTCCGTCCCTGGTTCAAAGTGCCAAGGTGAGTTGGTGAGAAGTAACAAGCTTTAGACAGAAGATTACTTTAAAAAATAGAGAAAGAACCGCTAATAACTGCCATTTATCTGAAAATGGCAGGATTTAGCTCCCTTTCTGCTATATAAAACACAATTAATTTATTAGTACTATATATAGCCCCTCCTTCGTGATCGAAGATGAGCACATTTCTCATTTCCTATGGTCTCGAAGATTATTGTAAAGTGCAATCCTCGCTTTAAAAAGCCGGCCGCATACGTGGTATCGGTGGGTTTGGTCAGTAGCAGATAGACCTGCTTCATTACTCAGCTTTTTGTTATTAGTATTGATTAACTAACTGATTAATGTTTTGATTAATTCGTGCAATGTCATCATCAATAATTATGCAAAATCTCAATTTCGAGATCCGAGAATGGGAAGTGGGAGAAACAAGGTGTCAATAATTAATCACCAATAATCAATTAACTAATTGGTCATTTTTCGACTGATTCTTGTCTTGTCAGGTTCAATGAATAATTGTGCAAAGTTTCAACTTGATCCGAGAATGGGAAATGGGAGAAAAAACATGTTCAAACTTTTTACCAGAACAGACAGACAGAGTTGATAAAAGCTTTTGTAAAAAGCTCACAATTGAGCGCGCACTAAAATGCAACATCACCAGTGCCTCCATTGCAGATGTGGAAATTAAACAGAGCGACAGTGGCCTTAATGTGAGACGTCCAACGTTTTATTCATGTTTATGAAATGTCACATTTCTGACAAGTCACCAGCGCCTAGCGAACGCAAAACCCTCGTGACCTTAACAGCTAAGAGTGACAGTTTGCTGGCTAAAAAACAAAAGAGATAGGTCACACTCACCGCAGGCTCCGGGGCACTGATCACAGAAAGGTCGCTCCTGTTCTCCTTCGCCTTGGTCATCTTGAGTTGTGTCACGCAAGCGGTCCAGACTGGGTTATGGTCCCGTTACAGAGTTGGGCGACGTGTTGGGTACGCACTGAGACGTTTCGGTAAGTAACGCAGTGTCATATACACCACAGTCATTCACACCCACACACACATTCACACACACAAACTATACAAACACACAGAGAAGGTAGAAGACAGAGAGAGAGAGAGAGAGAGAGAGAAAGATAATAATATGGACTGTTAGGAAATGGAAAAAAACAACGTGTTTGTACAGAGTAACGAACGCGTTAGAGTACAGTACGCAAGTCACAGCAAGCGAATTGACCAATTCAAATATCTGCCAACTGATTGGGTAAATGGTTGGCTCATTGACTAGTCTAGGTCGATTGACGTCGACTCACTTAGATACGGGCTGATGTATTGTATGACTTATTGCACGAAATTCTTAGTCAAGTTTTCGATCTGCTCTCTTGGCCGTTTTGGAGCAGACATCAGGAAGAAGCCGCGTTGATATCAATTAACATCTGGACACACAGGATCATTCTGAATGTCATTAGAAAACACTTGGGGAATTCACAATAAAAAAGTAAACAATGTCAAGGACATCAAATTGAACTTAGCCCGCTGAATAAAATTTTAAACAAGCAAAAATTTTTTTTAAACTTGAAAAAAAAAAAAACTAATCTAAAGGGGAATAACTCCGTCCTTTAAACTATATCTTCAAATATTGTACACATTCTTTAATTTATTCTATATCAAACAAAATAATTGATTGCTAATAATTAATTGACTAATTCAGTATTTTGTTTATTGATTCATGTTTGGTTAAGCACAATAAACAATTGTTTAAAGTATCAACTTGATCGGAGAATGCGTGAGGGAGAAATAGCAGTAACAATTATTTAAGGGGACTAAACACAACACATTTAACCATATATGTGAATACTGAAGCCGCTTTTAAACAAAATAATGAATAACCAATAAATAATTGTCTAATTGGTTACTTTTGTGATTGATTCATATCTTGTCTATTTCTATAAATAATTGTGCGAAGTTTCAGCTTGATCCGAGAATGGGTGTGTACACACTTTTTACCAGACAGAGTGAGTTGATATAAGCTTTGTAAAGATGATCTACAAACGGAAAAGTTTAGAGAATGTGATTCTGCGGAGCCAAAAAGTGAAAGAAAGATTACAATATAACTTGTTAAAAATATTTTTTAAAAAAACGCCTAGCTTATCAACGCTTCCTGTACTTCTCTGCACACAGGATACCCCAAATAGGCTAGCTTATTCCGGTCTTTCAGTCACTTAAAAATCTCCAATAGTTATTAGGCTCCTAAAATTTCTACAAGAAGAAATCGTTCAGAACAATTAATTTTATGTTTACCCATGATTCCTTGTAACTAGTTACGTCATTCTCAAGCTATCCACGCACAACGCTTTTGTTCATTACTCCATTTCGATATCTAAAACTAGGTCCCCAAAAAAAAAATTAATTAGTGTAATTACCGCTAACTGATTAAAAAAAATGAATGCAGACACGTAATCTGGCGGTAATTAGATATGTTGCATTGTGTATTGAGATAGTTCTTAATTGGTGAAATTGTGAAACACTATAGATGTTAATTATTTAGAGTAAAGTTGTTAATTATTTAGAGTAAAGTAGCAGCACCCGAGCTAGCCTCAAACTGCTATAGGACTGCCAGAAATTATCCCTTCAACCAAAAGAAATTATTATTTGTGCATAAATATTTTTTTTATATAATTATGTAAATATCCGCTGTATAGGCCTATAGATATGTAGGTCTAATTATTTTTTTTCCCTTTTGGTTTGTTCGTTTAATTGTTAATGTTATTGCTTTGTCTACAGTTGAAAACAAATAATATCAATTATAATATAATAATATAATAATATAATATAATAATATAAAAATATAATATAATAATATAATTACATAATATAATAATATAATTATATAATATAATAATATAATTATATAATATGATAATATAATTATATAATATAATAATAATCATTAATATATAATATTAATATGACAAAAAAGAATTATAGCTTATTAAAGAAAATAAATAAATAAAATATAAGACCTTGAAAGGAAACTCGGGTAGTGTGACGTCACTTACAATGAAAGAAGCGCTAAAGATGAGGTAAAGAGCCTAACAGTGACAATGGGTGTCTTAAGCTTTAATACAAACAAGGATGGCTGCCTGGTCGTGTGGTTTGCGCGCTGTACTGTCGTTCAGAATTATCGATGGTCCCGGGTTCAAACCCTGCCCGCTCCCATTCCCCCCGTCGTCCTGCGGGAGGTTTGGACTAGGAAGTAATTATTTTCAACTCTGAAGGAACATCCGAAACATGTAAAACAAACAAAACAATTAATGTAAAGGTTAAGGAGTTCAAGTATAATTTAAGACTAATAAAATATGTGCTTTATAATAGGCTTTGTTCCGACATTTTTACCGTGTTCCGCAATTGCGACTTCTTAAAAAAATACTGTTCCGTAATTGTGACTGACCATATCACAGTCGAGTTGAATGTGAAATTTAAATACGTGTTGCAAAACTAAACAATGCATCTATTTTTATCGGAAAATGGATGGGTAATGTCTAGATACTTTTTAGTTTTTCCATAGAAACTGTTTTCTAGGAAAATCGTTAGAGCCTTTTTCGAGATCCGTGTCCATCCAACCACCCAGAAGTTTCCAGGAAGGTAAGAGTTAAATAAAGGTATCGTAACAAGGAAGTAGATCTCAAGTGATGTCACCATAGAGAACAAAAGTACAAAGCTTACTAGGCAGACCTTGACCCGATTTTAAAAAATGTACAGATAAGAAAAAAAAAACAGGAGAAGAAAGTATTTTTAAATTACAGGAAAAAAAAATCCCAACTTAGATTTATCGCAGATTGAAAAGTTTCTTTACTAAATATACCTTACACAGGACGGAAGGAGCCGAGCACCTTACGAAAACTCACGAAGCGACACATCAGCCAAGAAGTGAAGCCTGTGGTATCAACCAGTGGAGATGAGATCTAGGCTTGGAATGACCCTTAGTCTGTAACTTGATCCCTCTAGTCGAGACGTAGTAATGACGATAACCCGTCACTGGACAACGCGTTAGGAAACAAAATCGAGTTCCTGAAATCTCTGACAAAAAATCCTAACCAAGTGGAAGAGAGTTAATTTTATGAAGAGACAATTTAGTCTCGAGAATAGTGACCTATTTTACATCGCTTATTACAACGTTTATATTAAATCCCTTTTGCATTCTTAAATTATGACGAAACACATCGACCCGTTCTAGTCATTCAATTGTGATCAAATGCTGCATTCAAGATCGATGACAAAACGTTAAAAAGAATAAACCTATTCGGTAATCAATTAGTCGTAATTAATTAATTTTGTTGTTATAGAGAAAATGTACTGAGCTAAGGGGAGATGAGCCTTGAGTAGAGAATTAGGTGAGTGGAATTAAAGGATAGCTGGAGAAGAAAAATAGAATATTTAAATGTCAATTAGGCTAGTCTTCCGAGTCCGAAGATGAATGAGGAGTGCAGTATTAAATGTTAATGTCAAGATTAGGCTATATATATATATATATTGGTTAGTTAATTAACGCTGGTGCTGCCTAGCCACGGGAAATACTGCATATATATATATATATATAATTAAGATTTTTCACAAATGCTTTTTCCCTGTAGAAAAAAAAACACTATTTGTTGTGAAAGGATTTTGGTGTGTGTGTGTATGTCGTGGAGCATGAGTGTCATCCTTAAGTTACGCCCCTGTTCTTTACCTGTCCAGCGGTTGAATGGGTCAGCTAAGCGGGGTAACGAGAGGTCAGGGATGCAGAAGCTCAGTTGAGCGGCTAGGCCTTTTTGTAAAGGTTGTGAGGTAGAAACTAGAGAGGAAAAAGTGCTGCAGTTTAATATAAAATAAAGCTATTCGAGTTTTGTTACTGTGATTAAATGTTTTGTAGTTCATCACAATTAGAAAGTCATCAAAACTATTTAATGCATTCTCAAACCAACAGAATGTCAATGACTTTGCCAACTAAATGAAAGCTACAAACGGTAGAGCTTAGAACATTTGATTCTGCAGTGCACAAAACGTCTCATTTTACTTCTTTAAAAAAAAGCTAGTTTATCAACACTTCCTTTCTTCTGTACCACCGGATACACCAAATGGCTTGCTATTTATAGCCTAGCCTCCATGTATGAGAATACGCCATAGAATAGTGTTGGAAATAAAGACTGTCTTTCTGAAAGGCAGCCTTGGACTGAGTTTACTTCAGCGACGCCAACATTGGATTGTTTCCTTATTTACCGGGATTGAACTAAGTGTTTACATTTCACACATTAGTTCCTGGTACAAGTTTCATGTTTGGCAAGTTGTTAGTTACCGAGTTACCGATAACTCAGAATCACAACTACCTCAAATCAAGTATTATCAAGTCATGTCGTATAAACAGTACCCGTATACACAACAACAACAACAACACATCCCAAAACAACGTGCACTTTAAGATAACCAACGTACTTCTGTCAGAAATAATAAAATAAGGCTTGTCTTCGAGTCCGAAGATTAATGTGGAATGCAGTATTTCCCGTGGATACGTAGCCCCAGCTGCCACCTACATATTTTGTCACATCCAGAGCAAGCAAAACCTCGATGGCGGATTTTCTTTTGGTCTCAAATGTGTATCCCGCGGCGTTTTTAAGTGACCTCCAGCTGTCTCGTTCTGAAGCCGCTTGCAACCAGGTGCTCTCTTCTATGTCAGCTAAGGCAAGTTGGCGCCTAAGCTGCTCTTTAAAGTGTTACTGTGGGGCACCTCTGTTACGTTGTTCACCTTTTAGCTCACCAAAAAAGACTGCTTTTGACATACGTTCGTGCACCTAACGGGATACGTACCCTGCCCAGCGCAACTGTCGGACCAAAAGAAGTCCCTCTATATTGTCCATACTAGCGTTCGCAAGAACATCGCTGTTTGTAGTGCGGTCTTGCCACCGTATGTCCATGATGGAGCGCAAGCATCTTTGGTGAAAGCGTTCAGGTAGTCTTAGTTGCTTCGTGTATATTACCCGTGTCTCAGATCCATATAGAGGGGTTGAGAGAACCACTGCTTAGTAGATATTGATTTTTTGTGGGCAGGCGGAGCGATTTATTCCGCTAAACTCTCGCCTGGAGGCGTCCAAAGACACTACTGGCCCTGGCCAGACAGTTATCAGCTACCCTTGAAAGCGATGCGTCATTTGATGCTATGCTTCCTAGATATGTGAGAAACAATAAAGTATAATAGAGTTTTAGTTTTCAGTCATTTTCCAAAAACAAAAAGACGATCATCGTAAGCATTCCTTTTTATTGCTGTTAACTGCTCTAATGACATAAGCTAGTAATACGTATAAACGTTCGCTAAGATTAAACAATGGCGATGAATGACACAGTTTACAGAATATATAATACAGCGAAGCTTGTTTTTAAGCGTGAGAGAAAGACTGGGTATCTTGAATGGTATAGATTTTACATTGACAAATCTTTTAAATTCAGTAAATTGGGATGTTTCGGAGATTTGTCACAATTGTTGTACCCCTAATCCAAACAATTAGCAATTAACATTTCAAATCTTTTATAAGTCATTTGAGTGCTTGTATGTGTCGGAGGCGCATAATGGAGCGGGCGCTTCCAAATCAAATCAAAAGTCTATGTCGGAGAAATTACGATGCGCAGTTAAACGAGAACCAAATGGGGATTCCAGAGCGCGAAAAGACAGACAGAAAAGGAAATAGAGAACGGGCCGTTCAGATAAACTTATTCACGGGCTAAAAAAATTGTTAGGTTGATCGTTCAAATTTGGCCCGTTTATTACAATTACAAAAAAAAAAAGTTGGTATTCAGGTCATAATTATCAAAATAAAACCTGCTAACAAATCAACGGGCGTAGTCGGTGAGTACTACTAGTCTTACATAAGCGAAAGGTAAAGCTTTTGTTTCCTGGTAAAATGGTCTCGTTAAAATAATAGGTATAGTAAATTTAGATGTTTTTAAGTAATCTGATATTAATCATATAGAATTCTCTATGCACTAATTTTGCTCTGAGACATTTTCGCAAATCCTTCGTGTACCTGTAGCCTATTATCGCTCAGTGAGGTTCTTGTAATGCCGAAAGTTAGTCTGTGTAACACTGTGCGTATTGCCTCATTAACAGGCTGTCAAAATAAGTTCTTCACCAACAGTGTACAAGTGTGTACGGTTTTCCGGACTTCGAAATCAATCAAGATGTGTAATAAATAATAATGGTACCGGTATCTATTGTTTGTCTTTTTTTCGCCATGTCTGAAAATCAACTGGTGAATAAAAATGGAGTTTATATTGTTAAAGAGAAAGATTTCAAGCGTGTATTTCAACGTCCGTGTCGAGTTCACGCATGCGCCAAAACGGGATGGTGATTGGAAGGGATTAAGACATGAGATATATTCAAACTAGTCTTTACCTTTTCAATTACAAACTCTTCTCCGCGTCCCTTACTCTTGTCACCCACTTTCAGGACCCCACCTGACACTCTTTTCTAAAAAAAGAAACTGCAAAGACATCCCTCTGTATGACAATGACCTGGTTTAAAACGTAGACTTGTTCCCGGTCAGGTTAGTGGACTTTTAAAGAATACAACTTCGTCCATTGGCAAAGACCAACAATTACGGTAAGTAAACTCCAACACGATTTGATTCCACGATGGCCATCAGCATGGTTAAAAACTAACAAAAGAAAAAAAATTAGGCCTGGAAGGTAAATCTGTCTTAAAACATTTGAAACAACGAAATCTTGCCCTACTTAATACCTCAACTTTTAGTACTGACTTTGTTAACGGTAAGTACACAGAAAGTGTAGGTACGACTGACGAATAATAATTGGGGCCGGCGGGAGGTATCACATTTATCTTTTCGTTTAGGAATTTGGTTGAGCATTGATGAACGGCGTAAGGTGCGATAGCTTCTTTTTGTGTTCTCCCCTGTGTTTGTCCAGAGATAACGAAGGTACCGACACGTCATATCTCTTCAAAGTCTGATGTTGATTAGGTCAACAGGGGGTTGAATTTCCGCTGATATTTGATATATGTATGCAGAGAATAGGAGTTCATAGTCTTTCTTTATTTCGACATCTCCCGATGAATGCCCGCTGGAAGTTATTCAATGACGCAACGATTGTTAGGAAGGAATTCCAACTGAATAGATGTATTGACAATCGCGCGGTTAAAAAAAAATAAGCTATAGGGCTGGCGAGTCGCAGTGAGTAAATAATTGTGTTTAATACAACACCTATTCTCAAAAAATGAAGCGCTTGACTTTGTCATTCACGTTTCCCTATGCGGCTGTGTTATCGTAAACATATGAACTGTTGTAGACTTTAATATATTTAAGCAAAAGAAAACGCTTTAGGGACACCTTCAAAGCTTCTCCGAAAACGTTCAGCATTGACCCAGCCACCTAGGAGACAGAAGCACATGACAGAGCATCATGGCGTCGCGCTGTGAAAACTGGCGCACAAAATTGCTGAGGAAAAGAGAACAGCGCTGGCAGAAGAAAAACGCCAGAGAAGAAAAGCAAGGCCAATGACACTGGCTCCAGCTGGAATAACCTGCCCAGTGTGCAGCCGAACATTCCGGGCTCGGATATGGGGCCTAGGTCTCACCAGCCGCATGAGGAGGCACAAAACCCCAGTGCAAAGCCCTCAGCCCCCTGGATGACAAAAGCGGTCATCATCGAACCACGATGGACGAACTATAAAGCAAAAGACTCACTGACAAGCTCTCACAGAGGTAAAAAGGCCTTAAACTGGAACCCACAGGGCACAAGACGCAGAGTGAGATCAAAAAGAAAAAATGGCGAAACAGTGAAGCCGAGAGGGCAGGAAAGATCTAGGAAGTCATTAACTCTTTCTCCCCGTTATTATTATTCTCGTTTCAGTTGTATTATTCGTTTGGTTCATTTGTATTACACTCTCCTGTTAGGATTAAACTTTCAATAACTTTTTTTGTTTGTTATCAGTTCAATGTTATATTTGGTATTGAATTATAGGAGAATGCACGCTCTTTTTTTACACAAAACAAATTAAAGTTTAGAAATCCAAAAATCAATTTAGTTTAATGGGGGGTCAAATCAACGTTGACACCGTCAATTAGGAGAGATAGAGTTTAAACAAACTAGCAAGAGACCGTGGGGAGTGACGTGTTTTTACTGATACCCTATGCTCTATGAGGAACACAAAGTACTGATGGCGATGTAACGGTTCCCTATGCTCTATGAGGAACACAAAGTAATGATGACGATGTAACGGTTCCCTATGCTCTATGAGGAACACAACGTACTGATGACGATGTAACGGTTCCCTATGCTCTATGAGGAACACAACGTACTGATGACGATGTAACGGTTCCCTATGCTCTATGAGGAACACAACGTACTGATGACGATGAAAATGTTCCCTATGCTCTATGAGGAACATAAAGTACTGATGACGATGAAAATGTTCCCTATGCTCTATGAGGAACACAAAGTACTGATGACGATGTAACGGTTCCCTATGCTCTATGAGGAACACAACGTACTGATGACGATGAAAATGTTCCCTATGCTCTATGAGGAACACAAAGTACTGATGACGAAGAAAATGTTCCCTATGCTCTATGAGGAACAGAAAGTACTGACGACGATGCAAAGGTTCCCTATGGCTGTGTCAAGGCGTATCGTCTGAGGCTCTAGCGTCTTTACTTTTTATTTTAAGTCCAACTTAACCTTTTGAAGGTCATGTACCTTGCCGGAGAGTTTTTCGTGACCTTTTCAAGCTATTCACCTGCCTACAGTCAAACACATACGCCAATCAAACTATCAAACCACATATCTGTCTGTCTTTTAGCATGTTTGTACTATAAGACAATAGCTCCTGTATACAACTTATAAGAGCAATTTCTTTGCTCTTAATAACTAATGATTATTAGATTTGTTTAAAAAAAAAAAAGGATAATTTTTATTTTGAACAACACACCACCCCTATTTTTCGGGAGAAAAAATGCTGGTTAAGCGAATGTATAATCTACTACTATGCCAATGAAAAGCTTTTAGATCTAGACTCTAGACCAGGGGTTCTCAACGCGTGGGTCGCGACCCCCTTGGGGGTCGATTGACGATTTGCCAGGGGTCGCCTAAGACCATTGAAAATATAGATTGTTATTGTCTATTCTTCTATTGCTGTGTGTGTGGGGGCAGGGGGTCGCAGCAGAGTGGGGGATTGTAAAAAGAGGTCGCCGAGCTTAAAAGGTTGAGAACCGCTGATCTAGACGGTGCACAAAAAGTGCCTAAGCATTAATTTATTAAACTCTTGAATGAAATAAGCATACATATGCGGAAATATCCGAAGTTATATATAGTCTGTTCGAAATAAATCTATTCCACTCCTCTAGCCAAATTTAGATTTATTTGTTTAGACTTTAGACTTTGAAAAATTAAAACCGTCAAACGAGAGTTTTCCATATGAGCCAGTAACCCATTTTAAGATCAAGATGAAACATTATACAATTATTTATTGTACCTGAAAAAAAACAACCTGAATCAATCAGTTTAAAAAATGAACCAATTAGTCAACTAATTATTGATGACCAATTGTTTGCTTTAGAAAAAGGTAAATAAATTCTAAATTCTTGAGTGATATAATTGTATTTGCAGAGTTCTGTCCCCTACATAAGCTTTTTTTTATTATTTAATTTGTTTTTCTTCTGAAGTTTCAATCCTTACACAAGCTATGAGCCAACAATGTCAATAGAAGTCCAAGCTTAATATATAGAAATACATACGAGTCAAAGATCTACAATCTACTCTTCTGGAATAGTTGTAACAGTTTTTCAGTTAGTTCAAAAAGCCCATTTGTATAATAATAATGTTTGTGATTAAGGCCCAAGTCTGAAAAGGGCAACAACATCTAAAAAACCGACCGACTTGCTTTCCAACATAGGAACAGATTTAGAAACATCAATAAGAAGCAGATGTATTTACATTTTTTTTAAACTAATTATATTCTTATCTTATAAAATACAGACGTTACTTAAAAAAAAAAGATGATGATTACGTCCTACGCGTGTCCCAGGGTCAATTTAGTCATGCATGTTAATAAAAGAATTAAAACTCTGTTAAGACGACTTTTGTCATTGCTACACAACACTACGCCCCTCCCCGGCCCTTTTTTTTTCAGCCCCCCTACACGACCAGATCTCGGCCGTCAGTTCGCACAATGAAGTGTTTGTTTACAAGCAGTTGACATCACCGAGAACCAATCATACGGCAACGCGGCGGTTACTACGTCGGGAATGTAAGCCTTTATGTTCATAGCTACGTCCAGTAATTAGTTCAGTTATGTAATGAATACCGGCGCTAGATAAGCCTTGGTGACAGTGCAGACCTAGCAACGCTGTGATAAGTTTAAGAGTGTAAGATTAGGTGGAGATAGGAGGAAGAGGTTGTGACCTTATCAAGTTAGGTGTCATCCAATTATGACGCCAACACACAACAATAATAGTCGTGTCAACATGGGCCGTATTCCAAGACGTAAGGCAGTGCCGATATAATTCAATTAGCCTCAAGTTATCGACAGAGAGTGAATGCACAAATACGATACCAATTTTTGTTCCTACAAATGTATGATAAAGATTATCGCTATAGACTTTTTTTTTTCTAACCGCTGCTAGAATATATTTCAATACTATTAGTCAAGCAAACTCAATCGAAATTGCACAACACATATATTATTTTATTATGCAAATATTTATTTGCATTTAGAGGGAAAAAATGAGTGCATTGTTGTTGAAAACTGAATAACACCTTGTCATTATTAAAGCAAAAAAAAAAATGCACATAATTGGCTGTGCCATGATAATTCAATGAACTATAATACAAATGAGCATAGGATCAAAAATAAAATCATATGAACTAATTACGTCTGTCTGTCTGTCTGTCTGATACACATTGTGTACAGGTTTTTCCACCACTTCCCATTCTCGGATTAAGTTGGAATTTTCCACAATTATTCATAGTCGACTACAATCCATAGATAAATAAAAAAAAAACTACAATACATAAATCAATTTTAAAAAGTAGTGCTTTTTAAAAACTAGTTTTACTAACAAAAAGGGAGTTAAACCTTGCAGTATTGCATGAGTCATATTATCATATCCTTTAACTTCAACATGTCTTCCCCCTCTCTAAGCAAGTTTTAGCATGTATAGAGACCATTTCACGAGCCCAAAGATATATCATAAGGAACTGACCTCCACTGCCCTTATCTTCTTCCCATAACTTTAGCTCCCCCCCCCCCCCACAACCTTTTTTGTGTTCGAGAGAACGTCGTAAATGGAGAAACCTTTAGGCTTGCACAGTGAGGCCCAATATTGTCAGGGATTAAAAAAAAAAAAGTCCACTGTTGAAACTCGTTGAAAGTATTCCCTCGTCTCGGTGAACAGCGGATGAATTTCGTGTCGTGTGCACAATGGATCGGAAGTCACTTTCTCCAACTTGAAGATAAATAAAAGACCCGGCACCGACGTCAACAAAAAAACGTACATAACTTTATTTCCAGCAAAATAGTTTGACACGTGGGGTCCCCGAGTTCGAATTCATCGTGTAGACTGGGTTTTTTTTTATTTCGGCGCCTCTGAGTCCACCCAGCTCTATTGGGCACCTCTATTGGGCACCTGACATTAGTTGTGGAAAAGTATAGACGGTTGGTCGTTGTGCTGGCAACAGAAAGATCACTTATATGAAATTGTCCCAGCATATGGAATAAGAAATGTGCCGTTATCTTTGTGTCTTTCTAAGTATTTTATTACCTAGTGTTTTTTACTAGGATTATATCAACTCTGTCTAGTAAAAGTTGTGCACACGTTATTTCTCCCACACCCATTCCCGGATCAAGCTGAAACTTTACCCAATTATTCCTTGACATAGACAAGACATGAATCAATAAAACAAAGTATCCAATTAGTCAATTAATTATGTTATGAGTCTCACTGCTCTTTTTTTGTGTGTCTGTTCCAGTTTCTTAATGTTTTCTTGATTTGAGGGGTCCCAAACAGAGGATGCATATTCTATTATTGGCCAAACCAAGGTTAAATTACATTTTAGTTTTATGTTCTTATTTGATTTATAGAAATTTCTTTAAATAAAACCTAATGCTTTGTTTGATTTTTTAATAGTTTCATCAATATGGGGATTCCATGACAGTATATGCGTTTTTAGTCTGTGTAACTGGTTTACCATGAATAAGATAAGTGGAATTAACTTGTTGTAGTTTTTTTGTTACTCTTAATAACTGACATTTTTCTAGCTGGAAAGACACGCTCCAATTTGATTCCCATTTCTGTAATTCATCTAATTCTCTTTGTAAAATTGCTGTATCTTGTGTTGTTTTTATTGTTCTATAGATTATGCAATCGTCTGCAACTAATCTGACTTTTGTTCCTGAACTAATGCAATTCGGCCAATCATTCTAAAAAAAAAAATAATAACAATACTGAACAACTAAAGGATTTTAAAAAGCATTTTTATAAAGAAATTACTTAGACCTGAAGTGTATTACTATATCTCATTTCCTATACGTAGCCCCCTCTTTCCCAAGACCTTCCTTTAGCTTGGAGACAGCCGCGGTGACAGTGAGCTCAATACTGTGCCACATCTCTGATTGACAGCGTGAACGATATTGACTGGTCCCCTGGATGACTCTCATTTCGAGCATCACGTTGGGGGGGGGGGGCGGTGGATAACAAGCGGGTCATCTCTGGATAAGAGCTCATCCTATTATCTTGGAAACCACTCTAGCTCTGCTCCCTAACTACAACACACACACACACACACACCTATCATTACACACACGGCACTTTTTTTTGTTGAAGTCGGTTACAATAATGACGGGGATAAGGGAAATAACCCCTTAGTCTCGAAATAGAATGTCAGTAAAGAAATCCTAGTTATCTTTTCACCAAGACCTCTATGAAACCTCGTGGAACCTAAAACTTTCTGGGTGGGAAAATCCTGGGTGGAACCTGGACACGGATCTCAAAAACGGCTCCAACAATTTTCCAAGCATTTCTACAGTTGCTGTACCGGTATATGTAAATGAAAAACTGCCATGGAATCCCCATATTGATGAAACTATCAAAAAATCTGTTGTATTTATGTGTATTTTTCTGTTGTGTTGTCTTTATATGAGAAAAGAGTCCTTGTAATCACAACAAATTTCCGTAAAAATCAATAAAGCAGTCTTAGTCTTAGTTGGAAACAAGAATTACTAGTTCGTTGGCCACGCTGATAAACTTTCAGTTAGACCGTTATAATTTTTTCAAAGTAAAAAAAAAAAAATTAAATTTGGCTAGAGGACGAGAACGTATTGTTACGTATTTCTGAATCTTCTGGCTAGAAGTATTAGTTGGCACACAAATAAAAACACAGCAAAGAACTTGACGACTAAACTTTCAGTTTCATATAACTTTAATGACTATTAACTCTAACATTACTGTAACATGTAGCGTAGAAGACTGTACAATATCTGTCAGTTTACAGTTAGCTATACTTCGTTGCACTGCATCTCTTCACTTCGTTGCAATTCATCTCTTCTCAACTTTCCTCGAGCCGTATTCTACAGAACAGACCAACGACACACTTCCCAGTGTCGCTCCAGGTCTCCCAAAGCTGAACCAAGTCGTACTCCAGTCTACCACATCAGAGCCGCACACGTCTTACATCGACTGTATCGACTGTAACGGCTCAAGTCCACTGTAGTTCGCTGTATAGACTTTTACGACAGTTGTCCACTCCAGTTAACTCTACCCTAGTTAACTTGCATCGAGTCGTACACATTTCTCTTCCACAGAGCCGCACACGTCTTACATAGTCTGTATCGACTGTAACGGCTCACTCACGACTCCATACGACTGACTTTCACATTAACTCTCTGGCTTATATAGAGTCCCTAATCGCTTGTCCAAAGTTGCACAAACACGGCTAGTATTCTCTGAAATAACACGTGAGGAAACGTCACATCCTGTCTTTGTTTATACATGAAGATTCCAGAAAACATCGGCTGCAGTGTCATCTTGCCGGGGTCACAAGTTGTGACCTCTATCTGTCACTATTCATTAGTAACTGTCCCCCTACTTAGATCTGTTCGTCCCCTGGAACAACACGTGAGGACACGTCACATCCTGTCTTTGTTTGTACATGTAGATTCCAGGGAACACTAGCTGCTGTGTCATCTCGCCGGGGTCATACGTTGACCTCTACCTATCACTGTTCATTTGTAACACTGCCCCCTTCTTAGATCTGTTCGTCCCGAACAGATTCCATTTCACCACGATACTGAAGAAACCGATCGACGATCAAGAAGGAAGCTTTGGTGGTTGCCCCCTTCTCAGAGATGTTCTTTCAATCTGGCAGTTGTCCATCTTCTTTCCATAGAAGAATGGGAGCCAAATCTTCATTTTTCAGCAGTTCCTCACAAATGTTTTCATCAATCTTGGTATGGAAACATCGACCTTCAGATGACGACATTGGGCACTCTTGTCGAGAAAATTCATCAGCATTCTAACGAGTTCGTGCTTCACTGGCTGAGTTTTACATTTTCAAGCATCTTTTTACAGATGGGTTAGGGCTTTTTCCAGAGCTTCTTCAGAGATGACCAGGTTCATTACAGTACAGCAATATTCACATGTTCTTCTTACAACAGCAACTGACTTTGGTTTTGTACGATGCCTGTTGGGTTGATCTTCTCGCACAGTTTTATTTGTACAGTTCTATCTCAGATGGTTACTCACTTCACAGTTCTGGCATCTTAAACTAGTTCTGTCCTTCTTGCTTCTGACTTGATTATCGTTCTTCTAAAACCTCTGTTATACTTCATCAAACCTATTCTAATGAGGAATGTTCTTAGATTATTCTTTAGTGGCTTCACACTTTCATCTGATTCGTACGGCTTTCTTCTTTGGTCTGATGGTTCCGGACAGAATCTTTCTAACAACATGGGCTGTGGAGTTTCATTAGTGCAGGTGGGGGTCTATCAACGGGAGAAGTGGTGGGCTTATTTTCTAACAACATGGGCTGTGGAGTTTCATAAATGCAGGTGGGGGTCTATCAGTGGGAGAAGGGGTGGTTTTGTATCTTGATCTTGTTGGAGCCATCCACGTTGCACTCTGCATATGTCGCTTTCTCCGCCTCCTCAATTTGATATTTCTTTGGTTGCGTTGATGTCGTTGTCGTTGTCTTGCTTTCCTGTCGATCAATGCTGATGGCAGCGACTTAGCACATAGGAAGGCATTGTATTTCATAGCTGTAGTCATCAAGACTGTTGATCTAACAAGTTGTTTCAGCATTATTCTTCGATGGGTGCTTTGCGAATGAGCTGCAAGTCCACTTGAAGGCAAGTTGTCAAACACGTCAGCACCTTTATCCGAGTCTGGATGACTCGACTGTGGGGCAGGTTGATAACATTCAACGTGCAAAGGTCCATCAACTTCAGCATCAGATTCTATTGTGTTTCCTTGACTTTCACCAGGGCTTCTCGCGCTGATCTTGACAGCTGGACATGCTTCTGTTAAGTCCAGACCTTGCTGGTGTATTTCTTGGCATTCACAGTCTTCTTGTAAAGCTACGTACGTACAGTTCTTGTCAAACACATGGGTGCAATAATCAAGCTTCGAGTTCCTCTCGTAGACACTGGCAGATAGAAGACAGAAGTCTTTAAGGCCCACAGCAACAGGCTTGGACGCAGACCCAACGTTGTCTTGATCTGTTTGGCTAGTTGAAGTACTCATATCAGGTTTATCTGTAGCTAAAGCTTCGGTCAAACTATAGGTCTCTTCTATTGTTTCTTCAGCGATCTCATTCTGCTTTTCGTTGAAATAGTAACAGCTACCGTCTCTTTTCATTTCTTGTGGGCCACATTCGTTTGGTTTGCTATCACAGTCACAGACAGCACAACCATCACCAGCATCCCTATCGTAATTGTCTGTATCGCCACATACTTGGTTGGACAATTGTTCGCTGTTCATCAATGGTGTAGCTCTTTCATCTGTCGACTCAATCTGATACTGTTGGGTGTTCAGCAGCTCGTTAATCATGATTCTAGTTTGATCTTTTATCGTATCTGTTTCTTCTTCTGTCTTCTTGGGCGTGGTAGCTATTTGTTCATTTTCATTCATGACTTTAATCAACTGGTTAAATGAAGAAAATCTGGTGTTGATTTCTGATTCTATCTTCTTAATGCTCTCTTTCACCGAGTTCATTTTGTATTGCAAAGTTCTCAGGAGCTCCATCGTATTAGGTTTGATTTCAAATTGGCAAGTGTCTGGATTCTCATCTTCCTCCAACAGGGCTTGTCTGAGACGTGCTGTTAGCGTTTCCTTATTTCCGTTAAGCTGTAGACCTCTTTCTCGAAGCTCATGTCTAAGTTCTTTCATGTCAAGTTCAATAAGAAGTTTCATGGAACACATTCTAGCCAGAAAGATCCCACTTCTGACACCAATTGTTACGTATTTCTGAATCTTCTGGCTAGAAGTATTAGTTGGCACACAAATAAAAACACAGCAAAGAACTTGACGACTAAACTTTCAGTTTCATATAACTTTAATGACTATTAACTCTAACATTACTGTAACATGTAGCGTAGAAGACTGTACAATATCTGTCAGTTTACAGTTAGCTATACTTCGTTGCACTGCATCTCTTCACTTCGTTGCAATTCATCTCTTCTCAACTTTCCTCGAGCCGTATTCTACAGAACAGACCAACGACACACTTCCCAGTGTCGCTCCAGGTCTCCCAAAGCTGAACCAAGTCGTACTCCAGTCTACCACATCAGAGCCGCACACGTCTTACATCGACTGTATCGACTGTAACGGCTCACTCACGACTCCATACGACTGACTTTCACATTAACTCTCTGGCTTATATAGAGTCCCTAATCGCTTGTCCAAAGTTGCACAAACACGGCTAGTATTCTCTGAAATAACACGTGAGGAAACGTCACATCCTGTCTTTGTTTATACATGAAGATTCCAGAAAACATCGGCTGCAGTGTCATCTTGCCGGGGTCACAAGTTGTGACCTCTATCTGTCACTATTCATTAGTAACTGTCCCCCTACTTAGATCTGTTCGTCCCCTGGAACAACACGTGAGGACACGTCACATCCTGTCTTTGTTTGTACATGTAGATTCCAGGGAACACTAGCTGCTGTGTCATCTCGCCGGGGTCATACGTTGACCTCTACCTATCACTGTTCATTTGTAACAGTATTTATGTTGAACGGACAAAATGTCTTCGGGTATTCCCACATTGATTGAAGAGTTACATAAATTAATGTTCAAGAAAAATGTGCACATCGACTACAAAGTCTACATCATGGTCTACATCTAAAGGCCTACCATCGGAACCTTATAAAGTCTCGTAGATCTATAGCCTACATTAGGGTTCTTTCTCTGGGAAGCAGGGTAACAAATTGTCCATTGTTATTTAATTTAACATTCATTAGTTATTAAGAGAAAAACAAAATGGCTCTATGAGTTGCATTTCAGCGCGCAAACCGCACGACCAGGAAGCCATCCAATTATTATATGTATATAGATCTATAAGCCCTATATGCCGCCAATATTCCAAGAGAGTTTGTTCGTCATGTTTGTTGTTGAAGCATAGCCCAAACCTTTTTAGAAGTCAATACTTTCAAACGAAATAAATATATTATAATTGTGAGATTTCAAAGGATCAAAACAATCAGAATTAAGGATTGGATTCCGTTCATTCACACTCTTTCTCTCTCTCTCTCTCTCACACACACACACACACACAAAGCCATTATCACGACAAGGAAATAGCCTGAAGCACACCATCCAATGCCAAGTTAATGACATAGGGATCCATTGAATTCAATTCAATCTTCTTTTAAATCTAAAGTTTCTTCAAGGCCTGAAGATCCAACGCCCAACGGGACAAGGTTCCGTGTTATGTGGCCCAAGTCATTATGGTATAGTGTAGGCAGCACAACGACTGTCTTTCATTATTAGAGCTTGTCAATTCAGTCACCACCTGTTAAGATCACAAGCCCAACTCAGTAACAATCCATCGTTACACAGCCCACTCAGTATCAAGCCATCATTACACAGTCCACTTAGTAACAAGCCATCATTACACAGCCCACTCAGTATTAACCCATCATTACACAGCCCACTCAGTAACAACCCATCATTACACAGCCCACTCAGTATCAGCCCATCATTACACAGCCCACTCAGTAACAACCCATCATTACACAGCCCACTCAGTAACAACCCATCATTACACAGCCCACTCAGTATCAGCCCATCATTACACAGCCCACTCAGTAACAACCCATCATTACACAGCCCACTCAGTATCAGCCCATCATTACACAGCCCACTCAGTAACAACCCATCATTACACAGCCCACTCAGTAACAACCCATCATTACACAGCCCACTCAGTAACAACCCATCATTACACAGCCCACTCAGTAACAACCCATCATTACACAGCCCACTCAGTATCAGCCCATCATTACACAGCCCACTCAGTAACAACCCATCATTACACAGCCCACTCAGTATCAGCCCATCATTACACAGCCCACTCAGTAACAACCCACCATTACACAGCCCACTCAGTATCTATTCATCATTACACAGCCCACTCAGTAACAACCCATCATTACACAGCCCACTCAGTAACAACCCATCATTACACAGCCCACTCAGTATCAGCCCATCATTACACAGCCCACTCAGTAACAACCCATCATTACACAGCCCACTCAGTATCAGCCCATCATTACACAGCCCACTCAGTAACAACCCATCATTACACAGCCCACTCAGTATCAGCCCATCATTACACAGCCCACTCAGTAACAACCCACCATTACACAGCCCACTCAGTATCTATTCATCATTACACAGCCCACTCAGTAACAACCCATCATTACACAGCCCACTCAGTATCTATTCATCATTACACAGCCCACTCAGTATCAACCCATCATTACACAGCCCACTCAGTAACAACCCAATCATTACACAGCCCACTCAGTATCAACCTATCATTACACAGCCCACTCAGTAACAACCCATCATTACACAGCCCACTCAGTATCAGCCCATCATTACACAGCCCACTCAGTATCAACCCATCATTACACAGCCCACTCAGTATCTATTCATCATTACACAGCCCACTCAGTAACAACCCATCATTACACAGCCCACTCAGTATCTATTCATCATTACACAGCCCACTCAGTATCAACCCATCATTACACAGCCCACTCAGTATCAGCCCATCATTACACAGCCCACTCAGTATCAGCCCATCATTACACAGCCCACTCAGTAACAACCCACCATTACACAGCCCACTCAGTATCTATTCATCATTACACAGCCCACTCAGTAACAACCCATCATTACACAGCCCACTCAGTATCAGCCCATCATTACACAGCCCACTCAGTAACAACCCATCATTACACAGCCCACTCAGTATCAACCTATCATTACACAGCCCACTCAGTAACAAAGTATATCCCTAACAGGTAACATAGGCCTATTTCTATTACAATGCCTAGAGGTGCAGAGAGAAACAAGAAAAAAACAAGGTGAGTTGTTTTTTTGTTTTTTTTAACTGTTGTTATTGAGTTCCAATCTTTTTGAAGCTTCCTTCAACACACAACAGGAGATTATCAAACAGCTTTCATTTCTTCAGAATGACAAAAAGGCTGGTCTCACATAAATGTGTCAGTGGAACTGAAGACCAAGTACCAACAGTGAAGACCCTACACTAATGGACTTCAAGTCATTGTTATGCAAATAGTGTCACCAGTATCCTGAGAACAGCGCGAGACATTACACAATGGGAAAACGTAGTGGATATAACGCAGTGGTTCCCAAACCTTTTTTCTTTAACGGAACACTTCGCACATTCAGGACATTTAGCGGAACACTCTGCTGATTTGTTAAATAGATTAATTCACGTGGTGGCCTACTTGATATTTATTTATTTAATTAAGTACTTCGTGGAAGACCTATTCAATCCTCGTGGATCACTAGGGTTCTGAAGAACACAGTTTGGGAAACACTGATCTAGTGCATTCAATGTAAGTCAGCTTACAGCCAGTATTGTTGAAAGAAGAGTCTACAGACATCGTCCTAACCACGTAATCCCATATTTAAAATAAAATG
Organism: Biomphalaria glabrata; assembly: GCF_947242115.1. Classification (NCBI taxonomy): domain Eukaryota; kingdom Metazoa; phylum Mollusca; class Gastropoda; family Planorbidae; genus Biomphalaria; species Biomphalaria glabrata. Next base: position 4,416,636 of record NC_074723.1, read on the forward strand.
GGGAGTTTTACAGACATCGTTCTACCCACGTAATCCCATATTTAAAATAAAATGGAGATTTTTGGTTTTTTATTTCCGCAGACGGCCCAAGATTAAAAACAATCGATTTTCTCTCCCCTGTGGTAGGACTCAGCTGGTAAGTTGCACAACTGTAAACAAATGTAGATCTAGCATTCTAGCTGTTCAGTAAGCTTCAACCAAAAACATAATGGTGGGGTATGCTGAGAGTTTTCAGCTAGAGACATTCCAGAAATCGAAGGGAACTAATTATGATGGATTCCTTTATTAGAAGGAATTATCGTGACGCTGGCAATGATTAGATAGTACGATCTAACACTATCAGCCACTAAATCTGGTGACCCAATCACAAACTAGCCAAGGGTATTTGAAATGATGAAAAGTTAAAGATCCCCTTTCAGACCTTGTGGTCTATAGGGCAGATGGTGTAAAGGTCATCTGTTTCTGTGACTTACGGTTAACGAGGGTGTCATGTGGCCAGCACAACACTTTTCCTCAACTAATGTCAGGTACCCATTAGAGCTGGGTGGACTCAGAGGCGCCCAAAGATCCCGAAATAAAAAAAAAATCAAGAGTCTTCACCAGAATTCGAACCCGGGACCCTCCTAGTTCGGAAGCTAAGCGCTTTACCGCTCAACCACCGCGCCCTGACATCATGAAGAAAGAAGAAAAATACTTTTAAAAGAATAAAAAAAATAATATTCCAAGAATAGAAATTATAAAATGAATACACAAACATGATGTACTAAGTAAGGAAAGTTGCCGATTCATTTCAATGACAAAGTCAAGAAATAGTTTTAACATAAAGCTGACACTTATCGACTGACCCCGATAAGTGGTCAACCCTCTTACTGTTAATACAATTGATGTCTTCAGTAGCTTACAGAATAGTTTTGATTATGGTTCTTGGCGTAGTTTGATTACATATTTATTAAATTTCTATATCTTATATAGTTAGAAACTTCTGGATAGATGATATTTGAAAAACAATGTTGTGTTTTAGCTCTCATATAATTAGTGTACTGGAAAGATGACAATTTTGGGGGGTTTTATAAAGTTCGACATCACTGAGGGTGACAACTATGTTCAACAATATGAACCGATTCGTACATTCTGGTCGAGTTGCAATGTGGTTATATGTGTTAATGCTATAGTATTGTGCTAAGTGGTAAATGTATAGATAAACAAGGAGAGACTGCTATAGTAACAAAAAGTAAGGGAAACAATGCAATAGTCTCATAGCAGAAGCGTCGCTAAGGTTCTTGGCACTAAGCGCTGCCGGAATTCAAACGCAACCTCTTAGCGACGCCACTGGTACAGGGCATGCACATGTGAGAGTAAGAAAAAAAGGGGGAAGTAATCTACAAAGAGTGAAGAAAGAAGAGAAAAGAAATAATTTTGCTTTTTGTTTTTTTTCTTATTTTACCTGTAAAACATAAAAAGTTGAAATCCTTAAACCGTCAACACTGTGTTGGAAATATTTCCATTAGCTTTTGGGTACAGAGAAAAAACATGGCCGATTAGTAAAGCGTTAAGCAGAAGTGAGTTTGGAGTTGGAATTCAGATCGAGGCTGGAATCAACTAAATTAATTCAGATTACATAAATGTATTAAAAAAAAGAAACATGTTAATTACGGATTTCTTCTTTACAGAGCTGACATCAACTTTGACTGTCTGGTACAAATCTAGTACACGATAGTTTTCCCACTTCCTAATATATGTTTATAAGGGAGATAAATCATTGATAGATAATGAAGTAACTAATTGGTTCTTTCCCTTATGTAAGCTTAGGTGGGATTTTTAAAATTATTTTTCTATTTAGCTTATTAAAGGTATACGCACTAAGATCATTTTTTTTAAAGGCGTATCGTGTGAGAGAAACGCTTACGCTTGTTGTAATTACCGGCCAAGAGAAAAAGTGTACACCCAATGGGCATGTGGAGAAAAAGTGTACACCCAATGGGCATGTGGAGAAAAAGTGTACAACCAATGGGCATGTGGAGAAAAAGTGTACACCCAATGGGCATGTGGAGAAAAAGTGTACACCCAATGGGCATGTGGAGAAAAAGTGCACAACGAATGGGCATGTGGGGAAAAAGTGTACAACCAATGGGCATGTGGAGAAAAAGTGTACAAACAATGGGCATGTGGACAAAAGTGTACACCCAATGGGCATGTGGAGAAAAAGTGTACAGCCAATGGGCATGTGGAGAAAAAGTGTACAACGAATGGGTATGTGGGGAAAAGTGTACACCCAATGGGCATGTGGAGAAAAAGTGTACAACGAATGGGCATGTGGGGAAAAGTGTACACCCAATGGGCATGTGGAGAAAAAGTGTACAACGAATGGGCATGTGGAGAAAAAGTGTACAACCAATGGGCATGTGGAGAAAAAGTGTACAACAAATGGGCATGTGGAGAAAAAGTGTACAACCGATGGGCATGTGGAGAAAAAGTGTACAACCAATGGGCATGTGGGGAAAAAGTGTACAACCAACGGGCATGTGGAGAAAAAGTGTACAACCAACGGGCATGTGGAGAAAAAGTGTACAACCAATGGGCATGTGGATAAAAAGTGTACACCCAATGGGCATGTGGAGAAAAAGTGTACACCCAATGGGCATGTGGAGAAAAAGTGTACAACCAATGGGTATGTGGAGAAAAAGTGTACAACCAACGGGCATGTGGAGAAAACGTGTACAACGAACGGGCATGTGGGGAAAAAGTGTACAGCCAATGGGCATGTGGAGAAAAAGTGTACAACCAATGGGCATGTGGGGAAAAAGTGTACAACCAATGGGCATGTGGAGAAAAAGTGTACAACCAATGGGCAAGTGACAAAGTCTTGCTATCTCAACAATACCTTCACAAGTTTTTTTGTTTGAACGTGTAACAACACCAGCTCAAAAATAGGTCAACAAAGTTCCAAACAAGCTAAGGTGAAGGTCCTAACCGTAACCCTAAGGTCATGGGCAGCATTTTATGTCTCGATCTTCCTCAATATTAATAGATCTAAAATTATGCCATATTTGCAGAGAAAGAGAGTACTTCAAAATTTTTATCTCATTCTTTTTTTTTTGTACCACCAATATTTAAAATGCAAAACTTGCAAAAACTTGCGCTATTATGTCTGGGCAACATATGGCAGTGATTGTGAAACTCTTTCCCTAAAATAAGCATAGTTTTAGAAGTAAAGAATAATCTATTTCTTTTTCCTTACCCAGTAATTCAGAGACGTGACCTACATCTACTTCTAAGCTACGCGTGGACTTAGACTTAGTGCTAACAAACTGGGCCAAGTCGTGCAGTCCTCCACTTTACTAACAATGTTTAAAGGGAGACAAATCTTGACTTTGTGCTACTAAGCCGGCTACAAATTAAAAAGACGACCAAAGGGGGACTTGCCTCCCCTTTCAACGGCTCATTATTATTATCAGTGGTAGAAGCGCGGAAAGGGAAGTGACTCGGCCTCCCACTAAGTGTAATGAACGCTACACATGATTAACTATGGGCAAATAACTCGACTACCGCAGCCGTATTGATCTAGGCCGCACACAAGAATCAGTGAAGGAAAATGCCGCAGGCAAGGATTCCAACGCTGAGTACTTTCCACTAGATCTTGGAGATTTTTTTGTTATTATTATTTTTTTTTTTTTGGCATCACCACGCCTTTGCTGTTGTTTTTTTTTTAACTTGACAAAAGAAAAGGAAATTAATGTTTCAATGAGTATTTGAATTCCACAATACCTCCACTACAATATAGGTAAGTGTTATTAAACGATTTTTATTTAAAAAAAAAAAAAAAAAGGATTTCAGAAATCAGGGTATTTTTGGGAGGGATTCCACAACACCTAGATTCTGTGTATTTTTTTTTAAACTTAAAAGGCATCAACAGTAGTTAGAAGAGAATGAGATAGGACATTCGGGAAGGGTCAAGTTAAAAAGAAATACTTTTAAAACAAACTCGCATATACTGAATGAAATCATTATTGCTAAGTATATCTCCATATTTAACAAAATTAATTAATTAATTAACTATTTGGTTAATTATTTTTTTTAATGATTCGTGTGTTGTCGTCGACAATGAATAATTGTTTTCGCCTGCAATATCGTATGTCCTGATCAATTATTGGTCATATTTGTGCTTTTTCGGCATTGATTCGCATACAACATACTGCGGAAGTCTAGTCTATGTGCCAGACCATCAATGTCATCCGCAAAGCGCAAGTTAGTTACTTTCCTTCCTCCTATGCTTACAGTACCTTCATAGACCTTGAGAACATCCATCGTTAGTCTTTCAAGGAAGATATTAATAAACTTAGTGAAAGTAAGCAGCGTTCTGTCATCCAACTGTGGTTTTAGATATTGTTAAAGTACACCACATTAGTGGCCTCCTTGTAGAGGTTCTGGACTACTTTTATTATGTTTTTTATTTATATTTTACTTTTCTATTGTCGCTCAAAGTGCCCACCATGTCATAGTATGAGTATCCTGAGTTTAGTTACTAAAAGTCCCCGCAGTAACCAACATTGAGAAATATCCTATTCTCCGCTCGAAACTAGTATTAGCGGTGATATACCTGAAAACGAGAAAAACCAGCCGGATTTGACAACATTCCTGGTGAACTTTTACAAGATTTTCAGCAAAATCTGGCAGATAGGAGAATGACCCTGGACCCTGTCACTCATCATCAGCCTAAGAAAAACAATTGGCAACTTACCTGTCAAAACTAACGCTTCGGCAGCCTCGTGAGCGATCCAGCAAAGTCCTATTAAAATTATACTAAACCGTCAGAAACTGATAACAAGCAAAATTATATCAAAGGAACGGGGAGGGGGTGTAGACAAAGTCTTCAGTACAACAGGACAGATTCACAACCTCGGGATACTCTGCGAGAAATACCTTCAAGCCTATACTTAAACAGCCACTCAATTTATTTTCTTACATAAAAAATCCGCCAGTTTGTTCTCGGCCTCGACCAGCAGAAGTCAATCTATTCAAGTGAGATCATGTTGACAAATGTTCTGACCCCACCCCCACCCCCCAAAGCATCTTTTTATTCTACAAAACTTCATTATTATAGCTCCATGTCAAAATAATAATATGGGCCGTAAATGTGATGCCCTATGAGATTAGAATAGCACGTGCAAATAACTGAGAGTGTATGCTAAGAGAAACGGCAGCCGTAGAAGGCGCGTAGCTAGGAATTCGCCATCATTTGGGAACACGGGGGGGGGGGGGGGGCTTAACCTCTTTGGGAGCCTGCATTTTGCGTAATATTTAATGTAAAAAGCACTCATTTAGGAGCCCGGGAGATTTTCAAATTCTCCCCCCTCTCCACCGCCCTACTACGCCACTGCGCTGTAGGACAAACACCTCATCAAATACATTATAGTATGATATGATGATATAGCTTTAAATAAGAACACTAAACGTTACAGACAACACTTTATAACACGAACGGAAGGAGCAGCCAAAAAAACTGTAACCTTTTTAACAAGCCCCACTTCTCTAGCAATATGAAGGGTCGGAAATCAATGGAAGCGTGTGCCTAGCATTTCAGTCTGCTATTGCTTTAATTGCAAGACAAATAACCCATACATTTTAAACTAAAAATAGAAGAATGTCGTTAAGGAAAGAAAAATCTGGCGAAAGAAGAACAAAAAAAGGGGGGATGGATGGGTAAGAAATCGTATCCTTCCTGAGCATCCTAGTACAGCTGAAAATAAATGCAATATTAAATAATACTTCGATACACCAAACACTGGGATAGACAGGATAACTATAGACCAGTGATGCCCAAAATACGGCCCGCGGGCCACATCTTTCTCTTGCGTGGGAGAAATTAATGGGATGATACCATAGGTATAATTTGACAGCAAGAGTTTTTTTTTTTAGAAAAATTGTTAAGTCAAATGGAACAAAGTCTCTGAATTATTCACCAACACAATCTATGTGGCAAGGAGTTCAGTCTGAACCATGTGATGATGATCGTGTTCAGATTGAACAATGTTTCGATGGTTTCGAAAATTCATCTGCGGCCAATGTGTCAAGTGCCCAGACAGACAAAATCTCACCACAGAACAAGCATTAACGATAATCACACTAATTAATAGCACCTGTTGTGATGACAAACCTTTTCAGTGATGAATCTTTTGAAACCCATGCTATGTCATTCGTCTCTTGAATGAACATCTAGATTCGGTTCTCATCTTATGCAGCCGGATTTTTTAAAAGAACTAATGTAAGTACTAGATTCACCGGTTTCTAATAAAAAAAATGGTTCATTGTCTATTTCCTTTTTTTTAAAACCTTTTTTGTTGACGTGGCCCGCGACACGCATGTCTAAAGTTAAAATGGCCCGCAAGTCGAATTAGGTTGAGCATCACTGCTATAGACAGTCAAGTGTAGATGCACAGTGGTGGTTCTCTATAGGACAATAAACACATAAGCAATCCACCAATCACAACAGCTAGAATAAGGGAATCATGGGAACTACACGCAAAGCACGTGGTGCGGCATGACACGTTAAAAAGACAGACACCGAAGATAAAGAAACAAAACACAGAAAGTTCTGTTGGATTACATACTTGAACTTGCTTCATTGGTAACCCGAACATTACTTAGCACCAGCTCTAGGGTAAACTGATGCAGCGACAACAGCAGCTGTTTGCTATAGAATAGGTGGGGGAAATTTGCATTTTAAAGTTTTAAAAATGTGTGTAAAACATAAACATTAAACGATACATTGAGACAGTGGATTTTGTACTCAGTCTTAAAGATTCCCGCCCCCCGTTTCCCCATTTGAGAAAGATCATACAGTGTACAACAATCTATCAACAGTGATCACATCTGCAGCCCACACGGTCACGTGTGAAAATGAAAAGAGCGCTGACGAGGGCGTAAAATTGCGCCCAGATTGACGCAGGGAAAAATGCTTTACACATAAGCATAATATCTACACGTAGGTAGCATGGACTTAAGTTTAATTAAGCCTAATTTGTTGCCAAAAATTTCCCCAAAATAAATATATTGATTCTAAGAGGTTTAAAGAAAAAAAAATATATAAAAATCCGCATTGCATGTTGACAAATGCAGAGGGGGTGGTTTATATTTTAACTAATGTTTATGAAATATTAATTAGGTCTATGACCAAATGCTAGAAGGGATAGCTCGAAAATATAATAATGTCCACAACACACAAAATTAGAGTGCATAAGTCAAAATCATTCTTAAAACATTGATCAATACACTACTTTTTAATAAGTTGTACGCGACTGTATGGTGTGTGGTGTTAGTATGAATGTACTATGATGTGTTATACATGTATTATGAATGTTATGAATATGTTATGGGTGCAGTGTGAATGTGTAGTGAATGTATTGTAATGTGTTATGGGTGTATTATGATATTATGAATGTCTTATGATGTTATAAATGTATTAGGAATGTAGTAGGAATATGTTGTGAAAAAAGTATTATGATGTGTTAGGATGTTATGAATGTGTTATGAATGTAATATTGATAAGTTATGGACGTTAATTGAGTATGTTATGAACTTATTATGAAGATGTTATAAACGTGTTGTGATGTTATTGATGCAGTATGAATGTATTATGAATGCATAAAGCATATGTTTAAAGCATACGTTATAGGTGTAGTATGGATGTATTATGTTGAATAAGTGGTGGGGGGGTATGAGTGTGCTATATGAGTATGTGCTATATGAGTATGTGCTATATGAGTGTGCTATATGTGTTCAGTAAGAAGAGATTGAAACAGAACTTACAGCTAACTGAAACTTTTTGCGCTGCTAACCTCGGCTGTAACAAGAGCGTCTCAATCCTTTGGTCCAGTGACCTCACGGAACCCGAGAACATCCATCAGCTTAGTGACCGAACGCGCGCTAACAACACTTAACACATCCGGAATCAATGTATTTGCATTCTGCCTTAGAGCGATCTACTCAATAAGCCTATCAATCATAGCAGTTAATAAGGTATGCAGTGGAAAGCTGGGTGTTTTTCTGCACGAAAAGCTTGGTATCAGGAAGTTTAATGAGGGCGTTTACAGCACTGACCTATGCCTACAAATGCGCTAGCATTTTTTTTATTTTCTCCTGTTGGCGTCATTGAAAAGAAAGAATCGAAGGCACACGCGTAGAATGGAAGTGTTACTGACAGATGGCACTCTTCTGCTGGAACTGATGTCTCCACTTGATACTGGTACTGCTCCTGGCACTACAGTTGGCATGTCAACAGTCACGGATATGTCTTCTGTCACAACTCTACATTGACCATGTCATTTTAATCATAGGTTGTATTACACCAAAAAAGCTAAACAGCCGAAATATTTCTGATATTTCCAAAGTATCAAGTCATTGTAAATCTTTTTTCACGTGAAAACACGCGGAACTAAAAGGAGTGACCACATATAGGACGTGACCACATGGAACTAGGTGGAGTGACCACATGGAACTATAAGGAATGACCACGCGGAACTATAAGAAGTAAACAAGGAACTATGTGGATGCAATCTGCTTTGAATTCAATTTCTTTAGAGCACTGTCCACTGACCCTGATGTGCCTCTTCAAAAATAGGTCAACCAAGTTCCACACAAGTTAGTAACGAAGTTGTCAGTCAAAATCCTGACATTCAAATGAAAACACGAAGTAGACAGTCAAAACATTCACGTGAAAGCTGACAGTTCATTCACTTAATCCTTTTCTTGAATTACTTTTGACGCTTATACCTCCACTGTTTAATTATACAGGAATCACACAATCCAAAAAACTATTTTAAAAAAAAATGAATTAACAAAAAAAGACCAGATATAACACAAGATTACATCTTCAATGGATGCTCATTGTTTATTTTGGTTTTTTGTTTTGCTTTATTTATTTTTTTTTTTTTGTCACTTCGTTGAAAAAAGAAAAATCGATGGATATCGAATACGCGAGAGGCGGACCGATGACAATTCCTGTAGACACACTTTTACTGATCTCACCTTCCACAGCGAGCAGCGATATGGAGCCAGGCGGAATCGACTACTGGGTGAGCGTTCGATACGGAACCAAAACTACGCACGTCCGTCCGGGGCGATTTCGAGGTCACCCAATGCAGAAGTTAGGACACGTAAAACATGGCGTCGACCAGGAAGAGGCGGAGTGGGGGGGGGGGGGGACGAAGTCAGTCACGTGGATAACTAGATGCACGTGAAGAGGAACAAGTTATCCAGTGTCTGTGGCAGATAACGAGGAGTACACAGATCCGGCGCCGTGACAGTAACAAACGTGCTTAGCAGACGTGGAATGCGTGAGATAAAATGGAGAGGCCAGAACTGCAAACTTGGTCAAAATTAAAGTTACGTTAACAGATGAATGGAAATTCATTTAGTACATGCAAGCATTCAAAATAATATTTCATTCTTGACAAGAACCTTGGTTTTATTCAAATTACCTTGAATTTTCAGTTTAATGCTATCAATAATTAACAGATGAAAATAGCGAGTATTATTTATGTTCATTTAAATTTAAAACTACTCCATTCCACTAGAGACATTGGTCCACTCCAGAGAATGGCAATGTCTACGATTCCGAAGATTAAGGATGCGTGCAGTGATTCACATGACTATGCTGACCCAGTTGCGACCTGCATATTTTCCCGCATTACATGCAGACAAAGTCGTTGTCCGCCGGCGGTCTATATAAGTTTTCATTCCGTCTTCTGCGCCTGTCTTCAATAATAATAATTCTTTGAGTCTCAAATAGTTGTCCCGCAGCCTTTGTGAAAGCTGTCTCTTTCATTAAAAAACAAACAAGTGTACATTACAAAAGATAACGTAATGGAAACAAAGAGCAAATTAATGTGAAGAAGTTTGAGCACGAAAAACTCCAAGTACAATACAAACAAAATCTGTGTGCAACGCAAAGTCCAAAACTCCCTTCAGTTACTGCAATGTTAAATTTCCATACTTTCTCCTAAATAAAACTGCCTAACAATGATCTCTAAGTTAGAATGTTTTTTGTTTTTTTTTCTAATCTCTTGAAAGTCTACACCAGGGGTTCTCAACCTGTGGGTCGCGACCCCTTTGGAGGTCGATTGACATTTGCCAGGGGTCGCCTAAGACCATCGAAAATATGGATTGTTATTGTCTACTCTTCTATTGCTGTGTGTGTGTAAGGGGGGAGCGGTCGCGGCAAAGTGAGGAATTGTAAAAAGGGGTCACCGAGCTTAAAAGGTTGAGAACCGCTGGTCTACACAGAAGGTGCATTGAAATGAAGCGGTGAAATACTTTGAGGCGTTCACGAGAAAGGAGTAGGATTTATAAGATCTCGCTTCAACCTAGTGACATGAATTATGGGAGGTAGCCCGGTACGTGCAAGGCAAAATAAGGCAGTTTTAAAAAAAATGAAGTTTCCCTTTCAGACCTTACGGACAGATGATGTTAAGGTCATGTGTTTCTTTGGCCAACGGTTAACGAGCAGGGTGTCATGTGGCCATCACAACGACCAACCGCCTTTAAAGTCAGGTACCCACTTGAGTTGGTTGCATTCATGGGCGCCCTTAAAAAAATCCCGAAATTCAAACTCCCAGTCTTCACCGAGATTCGAACCCAAGATCCCAGATTTGGAAGCTTAACCACTCCGTCACGGGCCCCCTAAAATAAGACAAGAGGAAGAATAAAAAGTGAGAGCAGAGAGAAGTTCGAACAAAACAAAACAAAAACATTACATTAAAAGATTTCGTCTTTTGTCCTGGGGGAAAAAATTAAAGTCAAAAAGAAAAGAGAAAGGGGGGAAGAGAGAGAGAGAGAAGGGCGATCTGGAAAATACATCTATAGATACTAAAAGACATTTTCAGATTTAATAACAAAAATTTCTTGTCCATTCCTAATGGATTGTATAATGTTGCCTTTCCCAATCTTCAAGCAATCTGACACTCCAAGGCAATGCCTTTACAAAACAAGATACGAATCTATAACGCAAACGTGAAGTCAGTAGCCTACTTCTATACAGTTCAGATACATGGAGAGTCACGAAAACAAATATGGACAAACTCCACAGACCTTTGTTAACAGATGCCTACGCCGGATATTTGGGAATTAGGTGACCGAAAAAATATATCTGTCAACTTGTGGAAGAGAACAAAAAAAAGCCCAAGATATCCAAAAGCGAAAGTGGAGCTGGACAGGACACACCCTGCGAAAACCAGCTACCAATGTTACCAGTCATTTGATTGGAATCCGCAAGGGAAGAGGAAAGTGGGCAGGCCAAAGCAAACGGAGGAGGTCAGTCATCACTGAAGCTGAGGCTAAGGGTACTGGAATGACATGGGAGCTGATGAGGAAAGCTAATCGGAACCAAGAGAAGTGTGGTTGCGGACCTTTACTCCCCTAGGTGTTCACACCATTACTGAAGTAAAATGTGTGGCCAAGTTGCGTTAAAAAAAAAAGAGCTGTTTGAACCATTTCGTTTTCAGGATGGTGTCATTGAAGGTAAAGTATTTTGTGAATTACTAGTTTTCTTCAGAAATGTTGCTTAACATCTAGACATACAAATTATACTACGAACTTTTATGATCTTCCTTCTGGTCAGGATAATAAACAGCCCAGATGAACACAAAAATACACAGTTGGCAACCCAGATGTTAACTCTTTATCAGACGATACAATTGCCAACAATCCGATTAGAAACGGTAATTTGATATAACTGGAAAGTAACAACACATTTGTAAAGTGACGCAGAGTACACTCCCTTTGACAGCAACAGTACGGTACGAGAACAAAGGGACAAAATAAAAAGAAAAAAAAAGCGCTTTAATAAGATAATGTCTTGATTTATTCTGTGAGAACACTCCGCTTTTTAAATCGAAGCTTATATAAATGAAAGAACAATTACTGCCATATCTCAATGGTGTGTTAACTTACCCGTTTTCTATACTAAAATAATTTAATTACCACTAATTGATAAACTAATTGGTTAATTATGAATGTATCGTCTTCAACTACAAATTACTGTTCGAAATTTTAACCCGATTCGAGAGTGGGAAGTGGGAGATTAAATGTGAAAAATGAATCCACCCTGACAGAGAGACAGTTGATATAAGCTTGGTAGGTAAAACATGTGCATGGTAGAGTGTCTAATTTGAAACACAACTGGCCGTCAATTGTTCCTAGTTCAATGAAAGGCTGTTTTGAGTTTCCAGTGGAAAACCTATAAATAGCAAGCTTTTTATAAGTGTGTCAAGTGTGCAAAATAAAGGAAGTCTTGATAAAATATAGTGTTTGTTTGTTTGTTTGTTACCGCAGGCTCAATTTTTTTAAGTGCATTTGTTTGTAACTCCGATAGACACATCCATGCTGCTCTAATGGACACATCCATGTTGCTCCACAAGACATATCCATGCTGCTCCACTAGACACATCCATGATGCTGTAATAGGACACATCCTAATGGACACATCCATGCTGCTCTAATGGACACATTTATGCTGCTCCACTAGACACATCCATGCTGATCCACTAGACACATCCATGCTGCTCTAATGGACACGTCCATGCTGCTCCACTAGACACATCCATGCTGCTCTAATGGACACATCCATGCTGATCCACTAGAGACATTCATGCTGCTCCACTAGACACATCCATGATGCTGTAATAGGACACATCCTAATGGACACATCCATGCTGCTTTAATGGACACATCCATGCTGCTCCACTAGACACATCCATGCTGATCCACTAGACACATCCATGCTGCTACACTAGACACATCCCTGCTGCTCCACTAGACACATCCATGCTGCTCTAATGGACACATTCATGCTGCTCCACTAGACACATCCATGCTGCTCTAATGGACACATTCATGCTGCTCCACTAGACACATCCATGCTGCTTCACTAGACACATCCATGCTGCTCCACTAGACACATCCATGCTGCTCTAATGGACACATTCATGCTGCTCCACTAGACACATCCATGCTGCTTCTCTAGACACATCCATGCTGCCCTAATGGACACATCCATGCTGCTCCACTAGACACATCCATGCTGCTCTAATGGACACATTCATGCTGCTCCACTAGACACATCCATGCTGCTCTAATGAACACATTCATGCTGCTCCACTAGACACATCCATGCTGCTCCACTAGACACATCCATGCTGCTCCTAACAGTTCAACACAATCACGTTGGATAGTTATAAAACAAACGTAAATCTAACATCAATCTAAGTCACGGTAATTGAATCCAAATCAGAATTACCACTATGTTTTAATAGATTACCACCAGGTAGGTCAACATTAAAAAGAATTTTCCCAAAAATGAAGCTGGCCACCACTTATTTATTTGGTTCCGGAGAGGGGGGGGGGGTTATCAAGTCTGTTTGAATATAAAAGGCATCAGTATCTAAAATACTACAAAGAAAAATGGATGGGGTTTTGGGGGTTGCTTGTTAATGTTGGTAACCAGAACTAAAAGAATTATCGATCAATACCAGGCGTAATGTCTCCAGTAGATCTGAACCCTAATGGCAATCTCTCATATCCACCCCGGAATCATGAACCCATCGTTTGAGCCCACGCCATAATAGCTCGCTCGCCTAACGACCCTTCCTGGTGATGTTTTGATCCGACCTCTCCGGTGAATAATCTTAAAGCCAAACAAACGCTAATGGCTGACCCTAAACGGTGCCCCCCCCCCTTTTTTTTCACTCCCCCCCCCCGCTTCCCAACTCCCCTTCTTTCATAACATGAAGAATAAAATAAAAAAAAATATATAATTAGTGACTTGAATCCCTAACGTCTGAATAAGTATCGCTCAGACGAGGTAATCGAGTCTGGCAGAATATCCAAGCATCAGTAGTCGGAACCGTGGACAAATGCCGGGCTCGCAGTCGAGGGAAGAAAAATCGATACATGAAAGACGCAGCAGCACAGGACGAGGTAGAATAGATAGAAACGGGGAAGTGGGGGAGGGGGGGGGGAGATTGGCAGGGAACCATTGCACGAGTGATAAATAGAATTAAAAAAAAAAAAAGAACAACAAAACAGAAAGGAGACAGACGGATGGAAAGGGGGTTGACACCAGCAGACGTGTGATTCCAGCATGACACGCGCGTGTAACGACACAATGAGTCCAGACAGAAGACACACAATGCCACACGCTCGTGTAGATGTTTATAACGATCAGACTCAATCCCCAGAGCGAGGGAGAGAGACAGGAAAACATTAATGCCGTCTGGAAAATAAATCTATTAATAGAAAGTGATTTAGTTTGTTTTTTTTTAAAGGGAGTTAACACAGAGTTGTGTGTTTGTAAACATTTAACACAAAAAAAAATAGACTATATGTCCTTTTTATACTTAGGTCGACTTTAAAGCAAGCAGACAATACCGGAGTCAAGATGACTAAAAAAAGAACTTTATTAATAAATTAACTCTTTCTCTCCGTAATTATTTCTTTCGTTCCTATAGAATTATTCATTTTGCTCATTTGTATTTCACTATCCTGTTACGATTAAACTTCAATCGTTCATTATTGTATGAGTATAGTGTCCAATTATAGGGGCATGCGTGCTCTTTTAACACATCACAAATTAGAGTTTATAAATTCAAGAATTCATTTAGTTTAATGCGGTCAAATCAACGTTGGCATCGTCATTTCGGAGAGAAAATGTTAATGTATCCCAACTCCTAACACCTCTGAAAATAGAAGAAGACAAAGAAGAGAACAGGCAATAGAAAAACAGAATACGTTTTAAAAGCAAAGCTTATCTAAGGGGGAATAACCGCTAATTACTGCCTTTTATCTGAAAATTACAGTGTTTAGCTCCCTTTCTGTTATATGAAACAATTAATTGATTAGTACTCAAATGGGTTGGGTTAATTTTAGGATTGATTCGTGCAATGTCATCGACTATAAATAATAATGCCAAATTTAAACTTGATCCGAGAATGGAAAATGGGAGAAAAAACATGTTCAAAGTCATTACCAGTCAGATAGACAGACAGACAGACAGAGTAAGATGATACAGGCTTTGCGAAAATCACAAGTGCTTGCTAACCGAAAGAGAAATGTCATTTAGTCACTTTGCATTATCATTTCAGGATGACTGTGGACGGTTTGTTCCTAAGGGATGCGGGACAGATGAAATATAAATGACTTTATTCTTATAATGTTGCTTTCGCTTGATCTCTCTCTCTCTCTCTCCCCGGTCTGTCTGTCTGTCCCTTTAAAACACTTTATACAACGTATACCATTCGTCCCAGAATACTGTTTGTCCTGTCTCGTTTTGAATTTTTTAATTATTTTTTTTTTTAGTAAAAAAAAGTTAAGGTAAAAGTAGAATTCAAATAGATTCTTGTGATTAAGCCCTTTTTTTTATTCTGGAGGCCTAGGTAAACGTAAAGACCTTCGTTTTTGTTTTCCAAATGGTATGCACACGTTTTGTGTGCGAGTACTGTTCATTCAAGGCTACTGGGAGAGTCATAAATCAGCAATACTTGCTACATAAATTAATTTTAGTTGAAAAAAAACGGGAAAAGCCGATATAAGTTTTATGAGGTCGATCTGTCCGTACGACTGTCAGGTTTAGCTCTCAAAAACTATAATTGAAATTCTTATTTTACACTATTTTGTAGTATGCAAAAAAAAAAACAACAACAACAGTTGCTTTGGCTACTTTATTTGGTCTCTAAAAATTCGCTTTGCCTAGGTGAAATTTGCTATAGTAATTATCTTTGTCAGTTGACAAAATAAAAACAAACAAAAAAAAACATTAACATACTTTTGACTTTCAGTCTCGTCTGCAACTGAATGTTTAAACTGAACGTGGAAGCTCTTTTATTTTTCCCAATCTCCCGTCTTCGTAGTTCCAAAGCAGTTTTCCAGACAAATTGTACATTCAAGCAAAACGTTTTTTTAAAGTCCTATTATTTCTACAAAGTTAATTTAGTCGCGTTTGTTTGTTTTGTTTTTTTTTCTACATACGAGTGATGTCTCTTTATTTGGTACATTGTTGTTTTCAACACGCCAGCAGAGGGCTACAGAATATGACGGACAGAAGAACGTCTGTCTTCAACTGAAATCTAACCAGGAATCAGGATCAGGGCTTGAATCTCAAATGTTTGTTAAGAACTATCATTAGTCTCTCTCTCTCTCTCTCTCTCTCTCAAGCAGCAGCTTCTGTGGATATTTATTGGGGCAACCAACAGTTTACGTTGGATGTCGTGTGGTCAGCTCCTAGATAAGCCAGCATTGCTCTCCCCTGCACCCATTAGACTTCATTAGAGGATGGGAGTTGGGGAGAAAGATGGTGACAGCCTCTTGCCTAAGTTTAAAAAACAAAAATGGTGTCTCCAGCTTACACTTTGAGTTAAACCATTCCAGATTGCGTTCATGGGTTATAACAGCGATGTACAAACTACGGCCCGAGGGGCCAGCTTGAAGGTTTGATCCGGCCTGCCGGATGTTTTGTTATAATAATTAAAACTTTTTTCTTTCAAAATATAAAAAGTCAAGTTTTAAATTAAATTGAAACATGGGAGCGTAATTGCGCATTTTAATTTTTTAAGGATTCTCTAGTGCTAGCTTCAATGTGACTAGAAATTCGTTAACCGCACGGGTGGGTAACAAGTTAACTCTTCCTCTCCTAACAGATGATTCCAACGTTGATTCCACCTGAATGTGGTAAATAGTTACGGAGAGAAAGAGTTAAATGTTATTCAAACCAGCGATCGTTCAGCAGCTGTTTATTTGTTCAAGTATTTCACCCATACCATTCAAGCATGCCAACTCTAAAATTTCGAATATGAAAACGAAGACTTCGATTCAGAATGACGTTTTTTTATCAACAGTCACGAAAGCGGAAGTAAAGTTTTTCACAATTTTGTATTCAAGTAGGCCTTTCCCGCCTTTTAAGGTGCACACTGAAGCAGAGAAAGCAGACGTACAGTTTGAGTACATGTAACTTCAATGTGATAACAGTGATCTGGCCTTTCCCGCCTTTCAATGTGCAAACTGAATCAGAGAAAGCAGACGTACAGTTTGAGTATATTTAACTTCAATGTGATCTCAAACTAGTATTTCTTACCTTTACAAAAGTGGAGTCTAGCCTACAGGAATTAGAGTCTTACCGATCGAATATCTCATGCTCACAAAATGTGTGCATTGTTTACATCTTATTATACTTGAGAGATTTTTTTTTAACTAATGAGGCTTACAAAAAGCTGTGTCAGAATTAGGCTTTCAGCCACTGTTAAAAATATTTACGTAAAAATTTCAACCGATAAATGAAAAACATAATCAAATTATTCGCAGCTTCATAAAAAACAACAACATTGAAATTCTTAAATTTAATAGTAAATTGTTTTGTTTGTTTGTTTGCCCGTCACTGAGCTGGATGATTGTAGGGCACACTTAGATAATGTATGAATCACAGGTACTAGATATTATACTAGTGTAGAAGATACATACGCTTGTACCGAAGGCCAACAGTCTTTAGTGTTGTATCTATCCTTTGGTTTATACTAGAAACAGTAGCTAAGTTCAAGCAATTGATTCATTCTAGCTCATTCTTATTAGATTTGCTTCCCGTTTTGTTTTAAGGAACATCCTTATTTGAGAACCACTGAAAATTGACAGTCATTCGTTTTAAATCGATCATTTGCTTCATTCTAGAAATTTAAGACAACACTATTTTGTAGTTCCCATTTTGTAAAGCAACATATCACAAACAACTTCCGTAGTTTAAATAGCTCATCCTTATTTGAGCACCACTAAAAATGAACAGTTGTTCGATCATTTGCTTCATTCTTGAACCAGTAGTAAACTTACAGCTATAGTTTCATTTTAGAAATACAAGACAGCACTATTTTTCTAGTTGCTTCCCTTTTTAAACAGGGACATATCACAAGTTACTTCCCTTATTAAAACAATACTAATAAAAAAAATCACTTAATTGAGGACCACAGGCAGGTAGGTAAAGGTCCCCCCCCCCCCTTTTCAGGCATTGCAATCTAAGGATGGCAGATGATTTGAAGCTGATCTGTTTCTATGGCCTACGGTTAATGATGGTATTATGAGGCCAGCACAAAACTTCCCCAGCCTACGTCAGACTTAGGAGCGTCCTTTAAAATCACAAGTTCAAGATCCCAGTCTTCACTAGGACTCAAACTCAAGACCCTCTCTGTTCGGAGGCAAGTCCTTTACCACTCACTCCAAATAGGAAATAAAGACAGCCACGTCACACTAAACTGCTTCAATGCATGTAATGGTATATTTGCTGAGATCACAATCAATATTTTAGTAGCTTACGCTACAAGAAGCAATTAAGAGGTACTCTTCGGACGTGGGTGTTTTTTATTTTTTTTAAATCAATGTATGGTTTGAAAAGTATTGTTATGCAACGGGATACTACTACACACCGAAAAAAATAATTTTTAGGTTTTTTATTGCGCTACTGAAATTAGATGTAGGGTAAGTGTTTAGGTTTTGAGATAATTTTGGTAAAAATAATAAATCAGTTTTTATTCTTATGTCTCCATTATCTGGTTACTTTAAATCCTATTTCAATGTGTTTGTCAGCCACCCACATCTGAAGAATACCTGAAATGTGTAGACCAAATGAAGAATTAAGAAAAAACTAAAAAAGAAGGAACATATGTAACGGAAGAAACGAAACAAAACTAAATAACTTTGGTGAGTGTTTACTTTCATGGCAGTCCAATCAAAACTTAACAAGAAATATCCCATGATTCTCTCAGTCCAGCACACTTTGCGAGGAGCTACTCCAATAAAGATAAGCACCTGTGTGAACAGTGACAAGATATAATACTATCATGGGTTGGTGAATATATTTTTCAGAGTCCAGTGACAAAATGTGATGAATATGGCGACCACCAAGGTGGATGCAAAAAGAGGGATGCTTTAAGGTGGAAAGATATTTATATGATTAGGTTGAGATTGATTTATTTAGAACTTTATTATAAGATCTGACAGGATCATAATATTTGATCTCTGACAAGAACATTATATTTTGTGCTCTGACAAGAACATTATATTTGTGCTTTGACAAGAACATTATATTTGTGCTCTGACAAGAACATTATATTTTCAGAATACATGTCATGAATGGAGGGATGACCAAATGTAAGATGTAGTCAATATAAAATAGAGCGACACTTCTAGCCTGCAGGAGACTGCTGGGAAAAGTCCCAAAAAGCTTGCCAAGTCTGGAAGCACATAAGGCACCCTAACAGCTCTTTCTCACGGTATAGGCTGTCCAGGCCTGAACAAGTTATAGCACAGTGCAAGACAGGCAACTGTCCCATAGATTCATACTCTGCATAGTTCAGGCCAAACTTCAGCTCAAGGTCCCCCTGCTGCAGAAAGTTGAGGAAGTCTGATATCCCTTTTGGACTGCCACAGATTTGCAAAATTATGTTTTGACAGATCACGGGTTCTTGAAATGTATGGTGTTATATATGCATTACAACAGCAAGGTTTCTGACCGGGGCGTTTACAAGAGAAGATTAGAACCTCTCAGACCCTCACTGAAATGGTGTTTGGAGATGATGATGATCTTGTCAGAGTGATGGATAATATCAACAAAAAAAAAAGGGGGACCTAATGCAGAGACGTAGTGAACAAGATGTGCGCCCGGGGCAAGGTACTTTATTGGCACTACCCACCCACCCCATTTTCCATGAACATCACATAGAAATATAGGCTGTGTGTGCCCCGCCTCCTTACACCCCTGATCTAATGTTAAGTCACACTTTTACTCATGTCACTGGAAGGATGATTCACAACTTGGATGTGACTAATCAACGCAAGATGTAGTTAATAGCAACATTTCTATTCTGTGAGAGTGATGATATCAAGAAATGTGCATCCAATGGTGATGGAAATGATTTATTGTATCAGTTGCTGTACTACTGTAAGATGAGTTTGTAACTCTTCCATGAGAATGTGGTCATGAAATGATAGAGATGTGTACTGGGATAAGTCATTCATCAGATGAAAGCCATAGTATACAGACATGGTTATTGACTCTCAGTTTCTTAATATGTCTATAAAACTAATGTTTTGTGAAGTCATGCTTGTACCAATCTTACTGTAAAGATGATTTACAAATTAATATGTGACTGATGACCTTTCACCTACACTTATCTTTTAATCTGTTAAAACGTTGGTGCATCACACAAGATCTGTTGACCGTCTTTTTCCATTCCTCTCTGTCTTTTGCCTTAGATAAAATTTCATTCAAGACAGGCCTGTCCATTCTTTTATCTTCCCATCACTTTCTCTATCTGCCTCTTCTTCTTTTTCCTGGTACTGTTCCTTGAAGGAAAGTCTTTGCGAGCCATGAGGGGATTTTGTAATATGGTCATAGAATTTAAGTTTGCATTTTTTTGACAATGGTTAGCAGGTCATTGTATCCATGTTAGTAGAAAGATGATTTACAAATGGGAGGTGACAATCAGAAATGAAACTCTTGCACCAATGTGATAGGAAAAATGACGACATAGGTGATAACATTTTATATGAAATGTCCTTGGTTTTTTTTTTAAATTGCTAATTATTTTTTTAAAAATTTCCAAATCATTTCTTCAAAATCCTTTTTCCTTTCTCTTAAGCTGTATAGAAAACAAAATATTAGCTGCGCAATAAATCTTGATAATTCCAATACAAAAAGTATGTCAGATAAATGTGACAAATTTTTCTCGTCTGCCATTTCAGAATCCCAAAAATAAATGTATTTAGTATTTTTTTACATGACTAGTTAAGCATTATCTTTGCAAACTTTATGACTTATCATGTAAATCATGAACCAATTACTCTAATTGACTATGTGTTTGTTTTTTTATACTTTTTAAAGAAATACTGGTTGCTACTCTATTGTTCTCAATTATCAAAAGAAAATTGTAAGCAACTCTGCAATGACTATAATGATAATAAAATAGGATAGAGCAACCACCAAAATAACGTTCTCCCCAACATCAGTATTAGCAAGACAGAATGTGCAATTACCCAGATTCATAAAAAAGTGCAAAAAGATAACCCAAGTCACCAAAACATACAGGATTATTTTTTTGGTAAGATACATTTAATTTTTTAAAATGAACTCCCAAAGACTGAGACGGATGAAAAAGAGACTTAAGATAACCCTGATCCCCATAAATCTCACCTTCGAAGCAGTGTTTCATGACACGATTGTGCAAAGATGGGGATAAGTAAGGAAAGACAAGCCTAGCTACCAAGATCATCAAAGCATCAAGATATAAAATTAAGCAGAGAACATAATAACAAAGGAGGTAAACCAAGCCACCGAACTGCCTGTCTTTAAAATAGTGTTTTCAAACAAGATTGTGCAACGATTGTGATAATAAAGTAAGGCAAGATAGGCCTAGCCCCCAAAATCCTATCTTGAAAGCAATATCAAGATATTATGATTGTGCAAAGATTGTGATTACAACAAAGATAAGCTTAGCCACTATCATTTATATCTTTAGGTGAGTTTTCAACATTCAACGCATGCTCACATACGTTTACTGACTTTTCTTTTTTAAGGTATAACATTTAAAATACAGAAGAAGAAAATCAAGCACAAATTGCAAGTGAAAAAAAAAGGAATATCCAATATCAGAACAGGTTACAGAAAACCAAGGAAAAAATGTATATTCATTGGTCAAATCACAACTTTTGTGATTGCCAAATGATAATTAAAATTAAATAAAAATAAAGTATCCCTATCAGGCCCAGAGATTCATAGGGAAGATCATGTAAAGGTCATCTGTTTCTATGGCCGACAGTTAATGAGGGTGTCATGTGGCCAGCACAAGGACAAACCACCTTTGCTTTCCCAAACTTAAGTCAGGTGCCCATTAAAGTTGGGTGGGCTCAAGGGTGTCCTAAATAAAAAATCCCAGTCGTCATCGAGACACGAACCTAGCACTTCTCAGTTCAGAAGTCAAGCAACCACTCAGCCACCGTGCCCCTGTATTAATAGTAACATATTCTTTTCTTTTTTGGGGTATTGTTAGGGGCTTTTTTTTTCACTCACGAAAATAAATAAAATAATTACCTAAATTTAAGACTCCTTTCACTTTAATGTAGCAAATCTGAAAGCCAAACAAAAATGTGTGATTGAATGATTAATATGCCAATGGTAAACTCTGCTTGGATTGCAGTATTAATATAATAAACAAGATTAACATAAAAAAAATTCTTCTATTTATTAAATTTAATTGTAACCATTAGTTTGAATCAGTCATTCAATTAAATTTGTAATAGATCTAGACTAACAATAATAGATCTGTGTGATTAGAAATATTTTTACCAATTATTTTTGTCACTTGTTTGGACCAGTTGGGAAAGACGTTGGGCGCCACTTGTTACGTCTTTGTATTGGATGAGACTCTTTAGACATGTAAACGACAAATCACAGTTTATAAATACTTTAATCTTTATTAACACTGAAAACACTTTCTTGTTCATATTCCTCCATTTCGGTTCTTCCTTTTTACTTTCAACACACATTCGCACCATTTCACATTTACACTAAGATGCGCACGTAACACTATGTAAATGTTACTGTTACTGTGATTGCTTTTTAAATAAATAAAAAAATTTATGGCTAACTTATCAAGCCTTCTCAAGGGGACTAATTCAACTTTACCACATCTCAAGAACTATTTCTTTCCCTTGTTTGAACCTAACAAAATAATTAATTAGCATTAGATAATTAACTAATTGGTTAATTTTTTAACAATTGATTCTTGTTTTGCCAGGTACGAGAAACAACTGTGCAAAATTTCAACTTGAATTGAAATTGGGTATGGGTGAAATTCTGTGTATAAATATGTGTTTAAACTTTTTACAGATGGACAGAGAGAGTGAGCTGATATACGTTTTGTAAAAACCAGATCTTCTTCTTCTTCTTCATTGTTCTCATTGTTATGTTGGAGTGTTCATATGACTAGACCAATACATGAGATGAACTGCGCAGTGGTTTCCAAATCAGGGAGCTCTCCATATAGTTTTCTTTCTATTGGGGTGATTTGGGGCCAATGTCTTATACGGGCCTCTTGGTAAAGAGAGCAGTTTTGGAGGACGTGGTCGGCATTCTTTGGTGATACTCCACATGGGCAGATTTCACTGGTTCCAATTTTGAGCTTCCGGTACATGTGTTGTCGCATTCTGTTGTGTCCGGTGCTGAGTCGAAAGATTAGACGTTGGTCTTGTCAGGATAGATTATAGTAAGCGTCATCTTTCTTGTGATTTGGATGAGAGCTCATCCATTTCTCATTTATTTTGTTTACAATTAATTTCTTCTGGATAGAGTGCAGAGTTTATTTGAGAGTTAGTTCTCCCACTCTTGGCGAGTGTGTCAGCCTTCCTTCATTTCCTTCTAGTTTTATATGGGCTGGTATCCATTGAATAACAGTTTTTTTGCTGTTGTTGTTGAGCTTTGTAAGTGCTGTTCTGAGGTTTTTAATATAAGAGGAATCAGAGTTTTGCGAGCTTTGGAGGGTTGTTTTTGCATCGGTTAGCAAGACAATCTAAAAACCAGATGGCATAAAGTTATTTTAATATGCTAGTCTTGGTATATTTGCACTGAAACGATATATTCATTCTTTGTTATTAAGTAAGTTTTAAAAAACTCAGGACATTACGAGAGTTTCACCAGAGATAAAACATTTAAAGATATTATAAATGTCTTTACCAACACAATTTTTATGAAATAATGCTGAAAAAGGTTAAGATTTTCTAGCAAATCAATTTTGCTTGTTTTAAACCAATTGTGAAAAAGTAATCAACTTTTCAGTTCAAAAACATTCTGCTATATCATTTATTGCATGTGGACAAACAAAAACCCATGCCAGTTACTGAATAAAATATTCAGACTAAACCCATGCCAGTTACTGAATAAAATATTCAGACTAAACCCATGCCAGTTACTGAATAAAATATTCAGACTAAACCCATGCCAGTTACTGAATAAAATATTCAGACTAAACCCATGCCAGTTACTGAATAAAATATTCAGACTAAACCCATGCCAGTTACTGAATAAAATATTCAGACTAAACCTTTTAGTACTTCAGGCTAGCTTTGGAAGTTACAAATGAAAAAAAAAAAAAGATTTTCCTAGATTTTTATAATAATTTAATCTAAATTTATCTAAGCTTTACCCAATAGTCACATGCAGAGAAGATGGAACACATGAGGAGCCTTCATTATTTTGAAGTCTCCCATTTTTGTAAACAGAGGAAAAAAAAATCAACTTTGAAAGGGAATAGCTAAAAGTGGACAAAACGTAAACACCAAAAAGGTCCAACACTCACCATTTAAATCCTATTCAAACAAAAGGGTGTGTATCAACAAATGGACATAATTTTAAAAATTTGCTGACATTAGGTAAAAACTTTGTTTTCAAATGCATCCCACTCCTTAAAAAATAAAAAATAACAGAAATAGGGATCTTTTTTTGTATCTGCATCATAATGTATTTGTATAAACGTTTTTGGTAAAAATAAATAGAAATATTTTATTATCATATACATCACATTGTGTAAACTTGTTTTTTATTTTCAAAGGTCTGGGCCTAATAGTTATTGTAACCAGTGATTATTGCTTTAGTAGTTTAGTCATAATAAGGGAGGAAAGAATGATCCGAAAATTGAGGTCAAAATGTTTTCACATTAAAAGCAGGTAGAGATATCTGAATGTTTTCATATTAAAATCAATTAAATAATGCTCCCAGGCTTAAATGTATCAATTATGGTATATAGTATTAGTGGAGCCTCAAGATTTGAAGCAAGAAGAGTGGTCAGCATGAAAGAGCTGAGAGAAGAAGCAGGCCTATCTGCAACCGACCAAAACTACCCATGCCACGTATGCAGCCACTTTTTAAAGCTTAACAGTCATCTTCGAGTTCATAGGATATATGAAATGTGCTCATCTTCGATCATAAAGGAGTAGCTATATGTATATATATAAATACATACATAGATAATTATTGATTCGATTTTCTGAGCTCCAGTTCTCTATTGGTCTCTACAATTTTTTGGTCCATGTGCACTAAACAGGACATTCATTTAAAGACTTATGTTGAGATGTTTCTAAAATTATATTTCAGTATGACTATATTTTAAAGAGAGAAAAACAAATCTCATGCTCACCTAGTAACAGGCAACAATATCATCACCTTTCAACAAGTGGGCTAGCTATAGCAGGAAATCAGAAAAACAAAACATTAATTTTACGTTAATGCTATTTTAATAATCATTTAAAGTTTCAACATGCAATACATAAAGCTGTTGTACCACAGCAATATTTGAAAGACACATCATGTAACTGGCCTATATACATCCTTACTCTCTCATCAAAATCAAAATCTTCTGAATTTCAAACAAAGCCAGACCCAGAACGAACTATAAATAGAATTACTTAAATAAGGGCTAGGTCGAAAACACTTTACATTGGGCCAACTTTTTTTAGGGACTCTGTCACATAAATGTCAGACATAAATCTATGCACAAACAATATTCAATTACCTTGTAATTACAAGCGGGACCGGATTTAGACTAAGCCCATTGTTATTAACATAAAGCAATATACTTTGCTTTTTCTTCAATATGATTGGAAATATCCCTGGAATCATTTTTATAGGCCCCAGAAATAAGTGAGTCCTTAGGCTATTCTTCTTTTTCTTCTTCTTCTAGCCAGCTTTATTGCTGCTGAGCTGTGAGCTCTTTTACAGACTGTGCCAAGGAAAAAAAGTGTGCTGTTTTCTTCAGTTGTTCAGCACTGCCGTACAGGGTGTTGGTTATGTTGGGCTGTAAAGGAAGTAGGGTCTGCCTAAGGTAGGTGGATTAGAGAGGGGCATTCAAAGAGGATATGGTTTAAGGTTTCATAAGGGTGGGCACAGTGTCTGCAAAGGGGGAGTTGTGTGGAGTTTGTTTTGTTCAGATGGTAATTTAATAGAGGTGTGTGTCCTGTTCTTAGTTGGAAAATTGTAGATTGTTCTTTGCGGGGGAGGAAGTTAATACTGTCCAGTTTGTTAGGCATAGTCATTTCTTTGTACATGGCTCTGCCTGTGTTTCCTGATGCCCATTGGTTGAGCCACTCCTCTTTGTGATTGTTGACTAACATTGACCTTAGGGTGTGGTAGCTTACAGGTCTGTCTGGTTGTTCCATAGATGAACCTGCCTTTGATAGCTTATCTGCCTTTTCATTTCCCATGATGCCAATGTGTCCAGGGATCCACTGTAGTGTGATATTGATATTTAATTTTGATATCATCTGGTGGATTATTACAATTAGTGTTGTCAACTCTCTTTGGCTGTTTGAGGTGTTGCTGTTAAGTGCTTGCAGAGTGGATTGGGAGTCTGTAAAGACAACAATATCTGATGGTGATTGCACTCCTTCATATAATTTGTTTTCCACTGTCTGTAGTGCTATGGTAATTGCCTCAATTTCGGCTTGGAAGTTTGAGCAGTACTCGCCACACTGTGCACTTATTTCAAAGTGTTTATTTTTAGGGAAGACCAGGAAGGCACCAAGACCAGCATTGATGGTGGCTTTGAAAGCCAATCCGTCGGTGTATATATATGGATAGCTGTTTTTGGATAGCTTTCAATTGTTTCGAGTGTGCCTACTTTGAGCTCCAGTGGATTTGATTCTTTTGTTAAGGTGTTATTTAGTAAATGTGTTTTAATGGTTAGTTTAGTCCGGGCATTATGTTTGAAAATCTGGTAATTTTGTCTCTGTTATTGGGAAGGTGGTGTTTTAGGGCTAGTTTGTCAGTAAGTTTAATTATAGTTCTTTGCTTTTTTTTTGGTTGTTCTTCCTATTACTCTGTGTTAGTAGTTTATTAGGATGATCGTTCTCCAACCTTCTGTATCTCTCAATAGCTTCTAATGCTGCTCTGTTGCACCTTAACTTAAGAGGTTTAATATTGGAGTCTATTTCACAGGCTGCTGTGGGAGTAGTTCTCAAACTTCCACTAATTAGACGCAAGGCTTGGTTTTGGATTGTGTCTAATGATGATTGATAGGTTTTGTTGGCGGCTACTTGTATGGAGAGACAGTTATCCATTACAGATCTGACGTATCCAGTGAATAACTGTCTTAAGGTTTTCTTTTCAGCTTCCCAGGATGTTCCTACTAGGTGTTTTATAATGTTTAATCTTTGTGATGCCTTTTCTTTTAAATCAGCCATAAAGTGTTTTAGAGACAGTCTTTGGTCTAATTTTACACCAAGATATGTTGGATTTTCTTCTTTATTTATTGGCTGTGAGTCTATTTTTAGGATTTAGTTTCTTTTTGCTATTTTGTTGCTGTGGCTAAAGATTGAATAAACTGACTTTTCTTAGGCTATAGCTTATGTGGCCTATAGGTAAATCCAACACTACTTGCAATTAAAAAAAAAAAAAAATTAGAGTAATTAATCCAAAACAATGCTAATGTACCTTGTAATAAGTATTTGAGTGAGTTCCATGCCTTATCTAATGAATTAACAAGTATATATAATACAAGTAGAACTCTCCCAAGAAGGGCTTTTTCATGAAAAGAAAAATTACCTGGGTAATCCTACTGCCTACAACCTACATGCAGCAGAGTAAATAGCAACATGCACAATGTCATCTCTTTTTAGTAGTTACTGAAGTGCGGCCTATCGAGATAGAGAAATACATAATTCTAAAATTAGGTTCTCTGATTTTTTATGATACATGTCACAAAATCAATAAAATTTAATGTATCGTCGGTGGTTATTAAATTAACTTATAAATAATTCTTTTTAAACTAGGCTCTCTACATCTCTCATTTCAGATACCCTAAAAAGGTCTATGAATACAATGGACCAGAGGATCATAGTGCGCTATAAGGATGATAAAAATATGATAGATCTAGATCTTTTATATGATATAGATCTAGATATAATAGATGTATTTTTATACATCTGAAAGATCTAAATGTATACTAGATGTATTTTTATACATCTGAAAGATCTAAATGTATACTAGATGTATTTTTATACATCTGATAGATCTAGATCTTTTAAATAATATAGATCTAAATGTATACTAGATGTATTTTTATATTATATTTATTTAAATATTATATAGATATAGAGTTATAGACTGATTATAGTCTAGTGAATGTTGAGCTACTAGCATTACTCAAAGATATGTCTGCTGATTTGTCCCCAAGCTATATATTGTTAATTTTGCCATCTTTTTCTTATCTTTAACAATATAAAAAATATAAACAAGAAGCTAAATCTAATTGATGTGGCCCACTTTAAAATGCTTCCCCCTCTCAAGTACATACTTTTAGACAGTGCATTTGATTGGCAGTATCACTTATTCCCCCTTTCACACAATCTTAGGCCATCATCATCATAAAATTCCATTTGAGTGAGGGCTTGAGAGGCTCAAAGCCTCTCTTGCTAAAGCCCTGGTCAGAAACCCTGCTGTATTGCGCAGTCCATGCTTGTCACCATACAGGTCGAGAATTTTTTGTTTCCCAGACCTGTCGAGACAGATATCAGCAAGCTTGGGACAGTCAAACAGAATATGAGGCACAGTTTCCTCTTCTTCCCCACAGCGGGGGCACAGAGAATCAAAATTTGGCCATAGCAGTGAGAAATTTGAGCCAACGGAATAGTGGCCTGTCCTGCACTGTGCTATAATAGGTTGCTCAGGCCTGAACAGCCTCCACCATGGGGAAGTGTGGTCAGGGCGCCTCATGCTCTCCCAGACTCAGGGGCTTTTTGGGAATTGTCCCAGCACTCAAATCACTTTTTCATTTCTGTTTTTTTTAATTATAGCCAGAGCATGGTGGAAACTTACAGCCTGTTTGGTGGGTGGAATTCGCACTCCTTCGTGGGTCAAGGAGTCTGCAATAGTGTTGTCAGTCACACCTTCTATGTGACTCTGTACCCACTGCATTATTACAGGGGTGCTATAGCGTTGCTTTATAATGCTGTGTGAAGCCATAATGACAGTGTTAATATTGGGGGACCATGGTCCAGGGCTTTGCAAAACCTGTAGTACAGGTATTGAGTAAGTGACCACAACAATCTGTGTTGCCCTCAAATGTCCCTTGCTAAGTTGAGAGTCAATGACTTTTAAGGCTTCACAGATTGCCATGGCCTCCACATCAAAATGGCAAACACCACTACTGACTACATGGTCCAAAGATTTTGACTGAGTCAGAGACAAGAAAGTAGATCTAAATGACAATGTAGGCTAGTAGTACTAGTACTCAGTCAGTCGTCTCAGTACTAGACTAGTAGAGTACCAGTAATACTTAGTCAAGTTAGTCTCAGTACTAGTAGTAGTAGTACTAAGTAGTAGAACTAGTATTGAGTAGTAGTACTAGTTAACTAGTAGTGGTAGGTACTAGTACTAGATCTAGAACTATAGACTTAAGACATACTATAGTAGTAAGTAGTGTCAGTGTAGTCTAGTAGTACTAGATGAGTAGATCTAGTACTAGTAACTAGATCTAGAGTAGAGTTACTCAGTTAGAGCTAGTACTAGGTAGTAGTACTATACCCAGTATAGATCTAGTAATAGATCTAGTACTACTAGTAGTTGAGGTAACAGTCTTACTAGATCTAAGTTGTGTAACAGTACTCAGTAGCTAGACTAGATCTATGCATCATGACCAAAGCCAGTGCCACTGCCAGTGCTCTTCCAGAATGAGAATGAGAATCTCAATCTATGAATCACTATAGAGTATAGTCTATAGACAGTAAATCTATACTGAGTCGTCTGATATAATAAATAAAGATCTACTAAATAATCGTTATTTAATTATTACGCCTACTCTGCTGGTTAATTCTCTATTATTTCTTACCCCAAATTCCAGGCAAATTATTAATGAAGCTTTCTGAGCCTGTCTAACAATACCGTTTCAATACGGATTTCAGTAGATCGATCTATTAAATTCTATATCTATGTTTAGATTTTAGATTGTTTCGTTAAAGAAAGAGAGCAGATTTTTTTAATTTTTTTATATCGTTTGCCAACTTTTATTGTTATAATAATATTTTAAAAAAATACATCTAGAGTTCTAGACTAAATCGAGATTCTAAGGGATCGATTCGACTTTTCATACACATGTTACACAATTTGTGAACAAAATTATTAACTTTAATTTTTAAAAAATATTAATAAAAACCGGTTAGATCAGGGGTTTGCAACATTTTCTTTTTGGTAATGTTGGCCATCCAATATAAATTATTTTGCACGCTGGACTGTCGTTTGGATTTATCGATGGTCCCGGGTTCAGACCCTGCCCGCCCCCATCACCCGTCGTCCTGCGGGAGGTTTGGACTATAAAGTATCTTCAACTCTGAATGAACATCCGAAAAATGTAAAACATTAAACAAAACATCATATATATAATATGTACTTACAAAATGGAAAATACGCCAGCTAACTGTGTGTAATGTTTTTTGATTCACGTGTATAGGGCCTACTGTATTATTTTTTTACTTTTCATCTTTTTTACGCTCCCATGTAAGGAATTATAAAGAAGAGTTAGCAATTTCCAAAACAAAATTTTAAGATTATTTTTTAAATTTTGTCGTCTTTTTACATCACGTTTCACTACAAAATGTACTGTTGAACTTAATGTGAAGTATTAATTTACACCCGTGTATAATGTTTAGGAAATATGGAATTAGCTTACTAGTTGTTTTCCTTGTGACTGCTGTCAAATTACAGTCAGTCAGCACTGACCTTTTCTTTCACTTATTTTCAAACAAAAAAAAATAAACTTGTTCACAGATGTATGTGGACCCAAATAATGCGAAAAATAAGCATCAACATTTTTTTAAAGCTTCTGGCACTCATAATATTCCCGAGAAAGAACTGACTGTAACTTCTCTTTCAGGTCACTTTTTGGAGATATGTTCTTTGACGCTGAATCAGCTTTTCCATTAAATGGGAAGCTTAAGGGTAAAAGTTAGGCAATCAACCAGTGGCGTAGCATCCATGACGCGAAGGAAATCAATGAACCCGGGCCCACGACCATTAGGGGGCCCACAGCCGGTGGCGTATCAGCAATGGCGCAAAGGGGTTGATTGCACTTGGGCCCATGTCTCTTGACCAGTTGAGGCTCACGAGAGATGTTACTAAAGAAAAAATATCGTATAGATGTATAGATCTGAAGAGCTCCTTGAAAATATCTTAAACGCTGTATGAAACTTTATATTAGGTTTAAAACAATAACCCGTGTTTTAAGCTAGAGTTAATGTACCAACGGCTTGGATTACTTTAATGTAAATATCTGCTTTCCACCAGGTTTATTGTGATGGTGGTTGCCCTTACTGTACGTTTGAGGGAACTACTGTTGCCATTGATAGTATTATTATTAATGGGAGGGGAGAGGGAGAGAGAGAGAGAGAGAGTTTGGTTTAGAAAATGTTGATGTTTTATACAGAAAAATAAGGAAGGGGGCGGAGTAACAATACAATTAAGTCTATAGGGACTCTATAGGGAAAGCCCTGGTGGTCACGAATTAATATTTCGCCACATCTGCTAATTATTCAATTTTCTTAAAGCTTTATTTGTTTCTTTTATTTGGTGTATTTAAAATACCCAATATGAACTCATTTAATGTTTAGATGAAATATACTAATCTCTAGTGTATATTTAAATATCATAATAATAAGGTGTTTGATCCTAATCACTTGGAATTAACATTTAGAAAAATAATGGACTTTAGGGTAGAGAATTATCTAGTTTGATTTTCATATACCTGTATAATGCTCATGTAGTTTTTCAGAAATAGGGTGTTGGGGGGTCAGGGATATCTGATATTGTGTTGATTGTTCTGGAGTAGAGTATACTTGTATCATTTTTCTGTCTTTAGGGGGTTCATTGGTTAGGTAGTATGTCTTTGATATTAAATAATATTTCTATTACTGTTATTATATTTTTAGGTTAATCACTTTTCAATTGTTTATGATTTAATACTTGTGAATTATGGTAACTTACAAATAAAAACATATTAAAAAGAAAAAAAAACACAAAAGAGGCAAGATGGCCCATAAAAGAGGCATATAAAGCCCCAAAAAGAGGCAAAGAAAAGAGGCATAAGGCCCAAGGATTCCTATGATGATAAAGCTAAAACTGAATAGCGCAAATTCTGAGGTTTCCTTTAAAAAAAAATTATTTAAATATCAGTGATATGTTAAAATGTTTGTCTTATTGTGAATTAAATTAAAATCCGAATAAAAAAAAGTCAGAGATTTAAGCTAACAAATGTCATTTTAAAATTTTTTATCCGATCCGACAAAGTAGATCTTGTCAAATAGAGTAAGTCCTCATCGCATTGTTTTGTCGTCTGCTGTAGTGTGTACAAAATTGAAACAACAGAATACAAAAAAAAAGGAGATGAAATCTAAACAAAAGAAACAAATAATATTAAATATTAAGCAAGCAAATGAAAGATACTACGTTACACAGGTATTAGTGCTTGTGTTATTACAACGACTGGTGAAACCGAATTAGAGAGCAGGTTTATAACAAAGATCTAGAAGCTAGAGAGATGTCTACATTGATCATGGAATAGTGTCATTCTCTGACCAATGCTTAGTATCTGGTTCATTGTTTTAAAAAAAAAGTTAACACCATTATATTTATACAAAAGAATGTAACCAGGCTTTATTTAAAATTGCTATGAATATTGAAATTTGACAGGAAAACAAAACCCCACAGATTGAAAACTAGATAATAGACCTGTTGGGTGGTGCAGTTCTGACCAAAATACCGTTACTGTATAAGGTCAAATCCTCGCCATTGTTCTATTCATTAGTGAGAGTACTCAAGACATACCAAAAGTTGATCAAATTAGAATTTTGTGTTTAGTGATCTCCGATGTGGAAATACCCAAAGAAATAATTAGAGAGTCTATATTTTCATATGTGTGAGAACTGCAGAATTGGCTGAACCAATGCTCCAAGTAATGAATAATCCCCATATAATCTTAAATAAACTGCGAGGCTAAAGATATACTGGTGTTTCCAAATATGAGTGGATAGTATAATGGCCTTCGGGCAATGCTCACTGTGCTAAACACAACTTAAACTTGGTCTTAAATGATTCCGTCAGCTATGTTAAAGACGTTGCAGATATCTAGGACTTGGTTCAAAATATGTATGTGGGTTGTTTTTTTTTGCTCACAACATCTCAAGATGGGCGCGTCTTGAATACAATAGGGAGAGCATAGGACACACTAAACCTGTTGTCCACAAGCTGGTCCTCAAGGAATGATAGTCTCCAACAGCAATGAGATTCAGATAGTTTGATGTCCTAAACCTGTTAATACAAACTACTTTGTGTTCCTCAAAGGAAAAAGAACGCCTGGAAACTGCATCATTTAGAGGAAAATTAGAAACATTCTATAACGTTGTTCTGCTTATTGTTGAGTACAAAATTGTAAGCACAGTCAGAGTTGTGTCCAAAATGTTTGAAAGTGAGCAGCATGACCTACATAAAACAGAAAGTCAACTGAAGAAGATCAAGATTGAAGTAAATCATTGGAGAAATGACTTTTAGAGAGTAATAAAAGAGACTACTGAAGTAGCTCGATCTTGGGGTTTTGATACAGTTTTTTGTTTGCTGTACACCATTGCGGAACGTTGCAAGAAAATGAGATGAGCCTACCACTAACTACTGGGAAAAAATCATTCAAATTTAAGATTTAAGAGAAGACTTTCAAAATCAACGTATTTTACAGAACTATCATTGTTATTGTTTCACAATTACTTGACAGATTTCATGGACATGGAAAAATTGTCATCATGTATGAGTCGTTAATGCCCAGTTTCATTTCAAGTGCAAACGACAATTATGACCACAAAAAAAAAATAATAACATATGATGCCACCTTTCTCCTAATCGTATTTGACCCTGATGATATTGCCATAGGATATTTTTCAGGGATGCAATCCTCTAAAGAAGCCTTTCATAACAACATATCAAGTCTGTCCGAGATTTGCAGTTTTTTATCATAAACAGCTACATTTTGGCTGTTTTTATCATAGACAATAACATTTTATCATAAAGTTTTCCAAACATTTTCACAGCATGCATCTTATGTATCACTTTGTCTGTATCAATTTGTTCAGTTTTCGAAATTAAGTTTGCTTCACTTTGTGTTCTTTCCAATGAGCGAGAAACAGCCAAAAGTTTAGAAATAGATGCACTGGTTACTGACTTCACTATTTGATGGCCAGAAAAATGGTTCATGTATTTACTTTTAAATTTTACTGTTAAATGATGGAAGTAGAATTAGATTATAGTTTGTATCAATATTTCAAAGTTTTCAACTAGAAGTGTTTTAGTACCATGTAAATGTGTAGAATGTAGTCCTAACTGAATGTAGCCCTAACTGAATGTAGTCCTAACTGAATTCCTAACTGAATGTAGCCCTAACTGAATGTACTCCTAACTGAATGTAGTCCTAACTGAATGAAACGTAATGACATTGTTACTAATTACTTATAAAAAGAAAGGTACACTACTTGAATTGGAATGTCTTTTGGTAAATGTATTGATACATTCAAATTACACAATTGTTTTGTCTCACTTTACATTCATCTTATCTTATGTATCACATTTGTTTCAGCACCTAGCTTCAACTCTATGTGTACGTTCACAGCTTAATTGCTCATACCCACTGAAGCTTCTATATGTAATGTATTTATGTTGTCCACTTGTCGTTAGGAGAGATACACAATTAGATAGAGCCATTGTTTGTCTTATACATGCCTAACGGCTGTCAGTGTCGGCTCTATTGAAGTTGTTAGTGAACGGATGCTGCGAGGTGGGGAAGGGGCTAGATAAGGCTTGTGACCTTTGACCACTGGGGTGGTAATTGGCATACGGGCGAAATGACTCTGGATCAGAAGAATGTTTATTGGTCATTCCGATGGTCTAGAGTCTAGAGCGTTATCGCTAGGCGGTGGTGTCGAATCCAGTCACAGGTTCGAGCCTCGGTCGGCGCATTCCCTTATTTTCGTAGCATTTTAATTCACTACTTTCTTTCTTAAAAACTTGGTCCCTGGTGCTGCTATTAATTTATGTCTAATATATGTATGTATCACATTTGTTTCAGCACCTAGCTTCAACTCTGTTTACGTTCACAGCTAAATTGAAACTAGTAATTAATTATGTCAAAGATGGTTGGCCAAAGTTGAAAACTCAAGTTCATGAACAGTAAAAGTGTATAGGGCATTTAAAGACAATATTCATGAAGAGAATATTGTTTTATGAGAACAGAATTGTGATTCCTTCAAGTATGAGAAATGAAGTTCTTGACAAGTTGCACACAGGTCATTTTGGTCTTGAGAAAACCAGATCGAAGGCAAGACAGAGTGTGTTTTGGACAGGATTGTCCAAAGATATTTTTTCGACAATAATGAAATGCTCAACATGTGCAACGTTCAAAAGAAATAATGTGAAAGAAAAATTGTTACCTCATGCTGTACCAGACAGACGTAGGACGTAATCATCATCTTTTTTGAAGTAACGTCTGTATTATATAAGATAAGAGACCATGGAAAAAGGTTGCGACAGATTTGTTTGAATGGCAGAACAATGACTACTTGCTAGTTATTGACTATTTCTCCAAAATACCCTGAAATAAAACGACTGGAGAACAGCAGAATGTGTTATCAGGGCACTGAAAGGTATTTTTACTTGACATGGCATACCAGAAGAAATAGTGAGCGACAATATGCCATTCAGCAGCTATCATTATAGAGAGTTTGCTTATGAATGGGGTTTCAAGATAACCACATCAAGCTCCAGGTACCCTCAATCTAATGGTGTTTGTTGGTATCGTAAAACAGATATTCAACAGAGCATACAAAAGTGGGAAAGCTATGCTCGAGGATAGAAATACTCCGATAAGCGGACTGCCTTATTCACCATCACAACTGCTGATGAGTAGAAGACTCAGGGACATCATTCCTACTGATCTTAAACTATTGAAACCATCGGTACCTGAAAATGCAGAGACATTACTCAAAGAATGACAGATGAAAAGCAAAGGGAAGTACTATGCTCATGCAAGATTACCTAAAGATTATTCTGTCGGAGAGAGAGTACGAATTTTTATAGGACAAACATTCATTATCCAGATCATAAAGACAAACGATGGAAAAACCTACAGACGAAATCCACGCTTTTTAAACAAGAGTTTCGAAGAAGACATCTCTGGGTACTATAATACCGATGAAGACAACAAACAGCAAACAGTTGGAACAAACGAAACAGTTATAGACCAACGTCTAGACAACTTGTGCCAATCAAGACAACCAGAAGTGGTCGAGTTGTTTAAGTTCCTAGAAGATATCAATCTTAAGAACACTAAAAGAAAGGATGTGCTAATATGTTTATATTACGTCATTGTTTGTTGTGAATGTTTTTGTGAGAAAGTATTTAAAATGATAGTCTTTAATGTCTACTTATATAAACACAAAGCCTCTAATATTATTATTGTTATTATTAACGTCTACAGTATATGAATTTCTCTGTGAAAACAGAACGGGAAAAAAAAAGGGGGGGGGGGGATGGAGACTGATTGCATATAAAAGATTTCTAAGTATAATTGGAAAAAAAATTAGATGAGTTTTGATCCCAAATAAAAACAAAGAATCGTATAATTAAGGTAAACAATGTCACGTCTTTGTATTTCAAGGCATCCTTGATCACCGACATACCTGGGATGGGCTGGCAGAAGAAAAACGCCAGAGAAGAAAAGCAAGGCAAACGACACTAGCTCCAGCTGGAACAACCTGCCCAGTGTGCGGCCGAACATTCCGGACTCACATAGGTCTCACCAGCCACATGAGGAGGCATAAAACCCCAGTGCAAAGCCCTCAGCCCCCTGGATGACAAAGTGGTCATCATCGAACCACGAAGGACGAACTACACATATATACCTGGGATGGTATCACGAACTTCCAATGAAGACATCATTATATATATGCATAGGCAACTGTTTACTGTATTGGTTACCTTAGTTTACATCAGGGCTATTTGATTCATGTGATGAGGACACTTCTAACCCATTCAACGTATCTAACACTCAAGCTCACCTGCCGCTAGAGCCAAATCAACTCCTCTTAATTAAAAGCTATAAAACCTAAAACAACACCTCTAATGATTGCGCTAAAGAAATGATAATGATTTTTATCGTTGGGAAAAAAATTACTAGCTTTTGTTCGAAACTGCCAAAAGCTTGGGTGGTCGCAGGTCAGTGGTGAGCAGGGGGCGGACTGGGTGTCAAAATCGGCAAGGGCATTTCTATACCATTCGGCCCAAAACTTGAATATCATATAACGGGCATCCAATTCTAATTCTAGCTGACCTAAAAATCATTTTGTTAAGTTTGACAATGTATCGATAACTATACGCGTGCATACATTAACTCTATATCTTTATATGAAATCTAGGACTTATGTTGCTTTGTAATGGCTAAGTATGTAGAGGCTCTTCAAGGATGAAGCCTACTACGGCTGTTGGCTATTACATTATTTCGGAAAATGTGATCGATTAAATTACCATTACACTGTAAGAGTCTGTTAAAATTGTTTTTTTTTTTAATTAAACACGACGCTCATAGGCCCCCTTTTACAACAGAATACTATAAAATCTTTAACAATTTAATACTTTCTGTAGTTGCATTCGTGAGGCCCTTTAGGTGGACTTACCGGCCCGTTTAGTTACCGGCCCACCGGGCATTTGCCCGAATGCCCATCTAGCCAGTCCGCCCCTGGTGTTGAGGCCTCCTGTAACGACTGGTGTGGGTATCAGAAAGGAACATGAGCAGAAACAGGAAATGACCCAATTTAACAACATTGTTTTAAAGGAAATAGTCACCAACTTGAACCAAGATATGTTAATTAGACTGAGTATTTTAATAGCATAGAAGTATTCTTTTCCTGCAAACGGTTTTGGGTCATGTTTCACGTGCAAGTATTGACCACAGAATCGAAGATCTATATCAAGTAGAGGTTCGATACTCCGACCTTCTGCCAACCAAGAATCTGTAAAAGAGACACAAAAAAAAGAATTTAAGAAAATTAATGAAAAACATACATTTAAACATTTACTACTTACAAAACAGGTTGGAAAAAAAAGAGAGAGAAAGAGAGAAAGAGAGAGAGAGAGAAAGAGAGAGAGAGAAAGAGAGAGAGAGAAAGAGAGAAAGAGAAAGAGAGAGAGAAAGAGAAAAAGAGAGAGAGAAAGAGAGAGAGAGAAAGAGAGAAAGAGAGAGAGAAAGAGAAAAAGAGAGAGAGAGAGAGAAAGAGAGAGAGAGAGAGAGAGAGAGAGAGAGAGAAAGATAGATAGAGAGAGAAAGAGAAAGAGAGAGAAAAAGAAAGAGAAAGAGAGAGAGAGAGAGAGAGGGTGAGAGAGAGAGAGAGAGAGAAAGAAGGAGAGAACGAGAAAAAGAGAGAGAGAAAGAGAGAGAGAAAGAGAGAAAGAGAGAGAGAGAGAGGGAGAGAGAAAGAGAGAGAGAGAGAGGGAGAGAGAAAGAGAAAAAGAGAGGGAGGGAGAAAGAGAGAGAGAAAGAGGGAGAGAGAAAGAGAGAGAGAGAGAGAGAAAGAGAAAAAAGAGAGAGAGAGAGAAAGAGAGAGAGAGAGAGAGAGGACTTTATTATGGAAAAACGTTTGGATATTAAGACAAACAAATACAGACACAGACACATTTGTGGGCTAATTACTGTACTGTCTCCATCCTGCGCAGAGTATTTTTAAAGTGGTAATTGGCTCACGCAGACCAATACCACTCTTTAAGCTACATGCAGTTCACAGTAGCACAGAAGTCTGAGACGGCTGTGGACCACAGATAGCCGTAGGTGTTATATCGGAGTTTCCGTCTGCTAGACTGGCTGCCGACCAAAGCTATAGAGCCCAGTCTGCCCAATGGCCGAATTGCCGAGTTGGTTCTACATCTAGATCTAGTCCTACATCTAGATCTAGTCCTACATCTAGATCTAGTCCTAGAGTTAGTGAATACTAGTAAATCTAGTAATGATAGAGGTCTAGCACTAGCTAGAATCAACTACTAGCCTTTTGTAAAAGTATTTTATTATACTTAAGACTTAACTAGATAGATCAATACAGTCTCCAGATCTAGATATTATACAATCTACTACAGTGTGTATAGTGTATCGATAGTGCGGCGAATACGTTTTTAGAGCTACATAGGTTATATCTATACTAAGCATTAAACTGGTAAACAAATCTAGGAATAATTGTAAATATAAAATTATAAGTGTGGAGTGTGGTCATCTCTATCTATAATAAAACAAAATAGGCTATAAATTATATACGTCCGTGCCGGCGCTTTTATGGCATTAAAAAGTATCTAGGACTTTATCTTTTTATTTTGCAACAATGTCAAAGTCTACAAACACTCTTGACGCCACACCTGATTTTAGATTTTATCTTAACAATATCATGCCTTATATCAAAAAGTTATGATCTTCAAGTAATCAATATCATCAGAGTTTATTTACCTTATTTTTACAAAGCTAATATCTTCTCATTCTGTCTGTCTGTCTGTCTGGTAAAAATTGTGTAGGCCCAGGGCCGGTCTTAGGCCACTGCAACCTATGCGGTCGTAGTGGGCCCCGCTCTTACATAGGCATGTAAATTATTAAATAAAACCATTTAACTTATTACTAAACCGTTCTTGGAATTCTCCTGAAATAATAAAATATAAGAAAAAGTCACGAATATCTCCTGAAATTATTAAAATCTTCTTAAAACTGAAGCGAATCTCCTTAAAAATGACAAAATAGTCATTTCGGGGTGTCATTCAATATGAACACTATGGAAAACTACTATCTACTGTAGATGGTTAGTAAAGTTATTTTGACAGTGATTTTATACTTAGTAAAAGTATAAATACAATGCAAAGACGACTTTATTTTTTAATACAAAATCTTAATTTTCACGTATTATCCTTATCACAACCCATATTAGGCCCCGCGCAATCTGTTTCGCATAGGGCCCCACAACATGTAGGACCGGCCCTGTAGAAGGCCTACTCGTTATTTCTCCCACACCCATTCTCGGATTAAGTCAATACTATATACGGCCATATCCTATACTCTTAAGCGAGCAATTCTTGTATGTATGTATGTATGTATATATATTTATATATATATAAATTTTATTTCGAAAACGGCTCTAACGATTTTCTTTAAAATTTCACGGTATGTGCATAATAGTGAGAAAAAAAATATCAACTTATTGGCCACATTGGGAAAACTCGAAGTCGACCGTTATATCGGTTTGAAAATGGCTCATTATCGAAAAATTAATTTTGGCTAGAATGTTTTATGAATGAAATTTTCTATTTGACGTCAATAGGAAAAAAAACTTGACACCGCTTACGTCACTAGGCTCACAGCAGTACACTAAGACATTTCTTCGCAAACAAGAAAAAGTTTT
Source organism: Biomphalaria glabrata (assembly GCF_947242115.1). Classification (NCBI taxonomy): domain Eukaryota; kingdom Metazoa; phylum Mollusca; class Gastropoda; family Planorbidae; genus Biomphalaria; species Biomphalaria glabrata. The sequence goes on from NC_074723.1 coordinate 4,457,160, forward strand.
AATGATTCAATTGGCGTAATTAAACATTTGCGCACCATCTTATTGTACATCATGGGCGTAGCCAGGATTTTTTTTCGGGGGGGGGGTTTTGGGGGGGGATTTTCCCCCCCCCCCCGCGCATTTTTTTTTATATGTATTTATGTGTGTGTGTGTGTGTGTGTACATAATCTTTATTGCATTCTGACCCTTCATTCTTCCGGAAGACGTTTATTGTGCCCTAGAATAGGTTCTTCCATGAGTTAGTGGAAAAATTGTAGATTCCCCGCCAATACTAGCTAGGGGGTCTGGGGGAGCGCTAGGAGCTCCCCCAGCGCGGGGCGAAGCCCCGCCGCCAAGCACTATTTCTGATATTGAAAGCCAACAAAATGCATTTTCTGAGGTATCTACAGTGCATTTTCCTGCTATTAAAAAGTTTTATTTCAAAAACCTAATCAGCTATTTTTACTGACTTAGACCCTCCGCGCAGTTTGGCGCATTAGCCGTCAAGCTGTTTCCATAAAATTGTAGATTCCCTGCCATTACTAGCAATGGGGTCTGGGGAGCGCTAGCGCGGGGCGAAGCCCCGCCGCCAAGCACTATTTCTGGTATTGAAAGCCAACAAAATGCATATTCTGAGGTATCTACAATGCATTTTCCTGCTATTAAAAAGTTCTATTTCAAAAACCTAATGTGCTATTCTTACTGACTTAGACCCTACCGCGCCGTTCGGAGCATTTGACGTCAAGCTTTTTCCATAAAAATCTGTCACTGGTAATGTCTGAAGCCTCTTCCCACCTGCCATGAGGACCTCAATGAATGAGTGGCGTCAAGTTGTACTAGGATATCATTGCAACTCTTCTTATGCGTAATTCATTTTGTCGGAGAACATGTCCCGCAAACCTCATGCGTCGCTCTCTCACAATCTTACTAAAGGGTCGACTCCCAGTTCGGCATAGGATTTCTTTGATTTAAACCCGATCTCTATAACTGACTACTAAAATCTGTCTTAGCCATCTTTGTTGAGCCACATTTAGTGTTTTTCAATTTCGGAAGATGACTATTCACTACAGCTTATTAAGGGAGCCCTGCCACTGGTAAAAATGTGTAACCACTCTTGAATACGCTCTTGGAATTAAGTGACTGTAGTTTGCTTTAGATTTTATGTCGAAAAGAGAAGTTTTATCGTCAAAATCATCTGTTGGGGGTTTTCCACCTCAAAATGCTCTGTAGGGGGATCTTAAACTCAAAACCATCTGGAGGGGTTTTAAACTTTAAACAAACGCCATCTGTAGAAGAGGGGTTTAAACTCAAAACCCCCGATTGGATTGGCTACGCTCAAATAATTTTAGTGTGTAATTTGCTTTTTTTATATTAAAGAGGTATTTTTAGCATTAAACCCCTCTGAATGGGGGTTTAAACTCAAAACCCCTTTTGGCAACGCTCATATCATTTTGAGTGCGTAATTTGCTTTTTTTCTTACACTGAAGATGTATTTTTTAGCTTCAAACCCCCCTGACGGGGAGTTTAAACTCAAAACCCCTTTGACTACACTCAAAACATTTTGAGTGTATAATTTGCTTTGTTTTTATTATTAAAGAGGTATTTTTTACCTTCAAACCCCGCTGAAGTGGGGTTTAAACTAAAAAACGTCAAAACCCATTTAGCTACGCTCATAACATTTTGAGATCGTAATTAACTTTTTTTTTATATCGAAGAGGGGGTTTATCGTAAATTTTGGAGGGGGTTTTAAAATCAAAATCTCCCTTAACTGTGCTCTTGGAATTAGGGGATTTTCGTTTGCATTTTTGTTTTGTTTTGTTTTATAGAAGAGGGGGTTTTAACTGCAAAAACCCCAAGTAAGGGGTTTAAAACTCAAAACCCCTAGTAGGGGGTTTTAAACTCAAAACCCCCTGGTAAGGGGTTTTAAACTAAAAACCCCATTGGTTGTGCTGGGGCAATTGATGGTTAAGTATTAAAATCTCACCTAAAATAAACAAAATCAAAGCAAAAAATCATTCACTAAATTCCGATACTCCCCCCCCCCCATGGGGGGGGATTTCATTTCGGGGGGGGTTTGAACCCCAAACCCCCCCCCTGGCTACGCCCATGTTGTACATTGATCCATTATGAAACTATGGAAGAAAAATAATGAAATTTAATATCTTTATGTATGATTAGTTATTATGTTTTAAAGGCTTTATAAGTTGTTTACACTTTAATTGCTTACACCCGTAGGTAGCTTTTACTTTGTTATTATTTGGCTGGTGAATTATTGCAATGTGTTTAAGCTTCGAAGTCTACTGTCCCATACTAAAACATAGGAAATGGTCATAACACAGCTTATCTATGCCTTATACTTGCACAACCAGAGCCGGACCTAACATTTGAGGGGCCCTATGTGAAATGGATTGCGCACGGACCAGTAAGGGTATGGATAAGGATAATAAGTGAAAATACAGATTTTGTATTAGAAAATAAATTCGGATTTGCATTACATTTTTATTAAATGAAAGCTGACGATGCCATTTTTTATATTATGCGTAGGACTGGCGTTTACCATATTGATTGACACCCCAAAATGACAATTTTGTCTTTGTAAGGACATTTTTATGAGTTTCAGATTTCCAGGAGCTCCTTGAAAACAAGGAGACCACGGGAACCCTATTATAAATTATAATGGTTAAATTTAATAATTTACACCTAGAATTAGCGCGGGGCTTTTGAATCTTAGGGGTCCACTGCGGCAGCATAGGCCTAAGGCATGCCCTGATGATATCCAGCTCACAGTCAACGAATTTTCATCACGCTGCTGCTTTTTTTAATTAACCTATAAACCTCGGTAAAACTGAAGTCATGTTCCAGAAGTCACCCAATAAAATCTACACAGCCCCAAAGTTCAGCGCGAATAGGCATTCCTTAACGTGGTAGACAACTTCACATATCTGGGAACCATAGTATCTTCTTCTTCTTCTAGCCAGCTTTATTGCTGCTGAGCTGTGAGCTCTTTTGCAGACTGTGCCAAGGAAAAAAGTGTGCTGTTTTCTTCAGTTGTTCAGCACTACCGTACATGGTGTTGGTTATATTGGGCTGTACTGGAAGTAGGGTCTGCCTAAGGTGGATTAGGGAGGGGCATTCAAAGGAACCATAGTATCAAATGACACATTGCTTTAAACTACTTTAAAGGGAGGTTGATATGTGATCAGGGATAGTCATGCTTTTGGACGCCTCCAAGCGAGAGTGTGGCGAAATAAATCGCTCCACCTGTCTACAAAAATCTGTGTCAACCAGTGATTCTCTCAACCCCTCTATGTGGATCTGAGATATAAGTACTTTATAGAAAGCAGCTAAGACTTCTTGAACGACTTCATTAAAGACCGCAATACAAACAGCGATACTCTTGCAAAATGGTATGAACTTCTTATAATCCGACAGGGCAATTATTCCATATGGGGGACGAACATATTTTTGGCTATGTTTTATTTTTAGTAAGCTGAAAGGTTGTCGGAGTAACAGAGATGCCTCACAATAACGCTTCTTTAGAATACTAACGCGATGTTTTTAACTCTTAGGAAAAAAATGCGCGATTTTACTTTGTTACTAGGTGCACGTTTTACACTATAATGTAAAGATTTTGCATCACTTGATGATTCTTACTAAAGCCATAATAATAAGGCTTGTCTTCGAGTCCGAAGATTAGTGAGGAATGCAGTATTTCCCGTGACTGCGCAGCCCCAGCTGTGACCTACATATTTTACCACATCCAGGGCAAGCATAACCATTGTCCGCAGGTGGTCGAATTTCTTTTCGCCGTCTGCGTTTGTACTCGGCAGCAGATTTTCTTTTGGTCTCAAATGTGTATCCCGCGGCCTTCGTGAGTGACCTTCAGCTGTCTCGTTCGGAGGCCGCATAAAACCAGGTGCTCTATGTCAGCCAAGGAAAGTTGATGCCTAAGCTGGTCTTTAAAGCAACTTTTAGCTCACCAAAAAAAGACTGCCTTTGGCATACGTTCGTCTCCCATACGGAATATGTGCCATACCCAGTGCAACTGGTGGACCATAAGAAGTCCCTCTATACTGTCCATACCGGCGTTGGCAAGGACATCGCTGTGTCCATGATGGAGCGCAAGCATCTTTGGTGAAAGCACTCAAGAAGTCTTAGTTGTTTTCTGTACAGTGTCCATGTCTCAGAGCCATAATGAATATATTAATTGCAATATTAAATGTCAGAAAGTAACCATTTTAGAAGTTACACTGCAAAGACTTTCTTCCAAGCCTATAATAGCCCAATAGTTTTACGCGAAAGAAGCAATGTTAAACGTTAAGACGTGAGCTGTGGTTTTCTATAGGGGGGGACTTTCTATTCTAATCGCCCATGTACAATTACATTGAGAACTGACAGAACGAAAAAGAAACTCTTCGGATTGATAGTCTTTACCCGATCATTCATTTTCGTAATTACAAAAATTATCCCATAATGACTTCGGGTATATATCCTTCCTTAACAAATTATTCATCCGAGCGAGGTTCGGTTGACTGATATTAATATATACGGACAGACGATAAATGAATTAATGAAAATAGTAACCGATTAGATGATTAATTACTGGTAATTCTCTGACCCAGTTTAAACTTTAAACAATAACTTATTGTACCTAACAGAACATAAATCAATAAGAAAAATTACTCAATTAGTCAATTAAATATTGGTAAATATTATTTTGTTTGATATCAAATAAGGGAAATAATATTTACATTATTGGTAACTATAGTTTTTAAGGACGGAGTTCTTCCCCTTTACATAAGTTTTAGTATAGACGTAAAGCTAAATTTAGAATACGGTTTAGAAATAAAAAAAAATATCCACCTTACAAAAACAAGCACAATGTTCCTCTAAATTCTCTTATCAGGGTCGGCCCTACAAACGGAATAACTAAATTTAATGGATGCTTGTGAGGCGGCTCTTCTTTTTTAAACAATAACAACTATTAGGCCTACTATTAATTTGATCATTTTATCAAAATGTATTATACAGCATGCATAGGAAGCAACTCAAATGTAACAGGCGCCAGTGGTTTCATTAAAGTTACGTCAATCGTACGATACACTAAATCTGTTAAACTTTTCATTTTCACATCTTTAAAAGCCTGTGACAAGACCACGTGACTAATTGTTATATGCTAAAACTAATATGCGTCGCGGGGCCCAATGGACCCCATTCCCCAATCGTAAACAAACAACATTTAGTCACGTGATCTTATTGATAAAACAACGACAAAAAAAACTGTCACGTGACAACCATCATGAATAAAACATAAGATCGTAAATTGTATAGAAGAGATAGAGCACCATGTGGCTAAATGTTGTTTGTTTACGATTGGTGAATGAGGTCCATTTGTGGCATTCAATAAAATCGGACTAAATGCCGGACCGGTCTCCAATAGTACGAAAAGATTCGTTAAAGCAGCGGTTCTCAACCTTTTAAGCTCGGCGACCCCTTTTTACAATATATCACTCTGCCGCGACCCCCCCCCCCCCAATAGACACACACAGCAATAGAAGAATAGACAATAACAATCCTTATTTTCGATGGTCTTAGGCGACCCCTGGCAAGTCGTCAATCGACCCCCAAGGGGTCGCGACCCACAGGTTGAGAACCCCTGCGTCAAAGAAAACGTTTGGAAAACACTAGCTCTTAAGTTCTGGTAGCCACCTACTTGCTTCCTAAGACCAAGATGATAATAAGAATCAGTATGAAGACAAATGGGAAGACTAGAGCCTTGTGTTTGCTTCTGTCGAAAGCTGCAGAAAGACATTCAAAAAACAGAATCACAAGCTGATCAAACGTAACTTAAAAACAAAGAAACAAAACAAAAGAGAGAGATCATATTATATTTTTTTATTGGTAATGAATTGTATAAAATATTAATGTTGGGACACGTTGTAGCTTGTTTAACGATGGATTTTTTTTTTCGCGCTAGGATTGTTTATTGCCAGGCTCTATTTTGTGGGTTATAAACTGTCTAAATACAGTGCCTAATTTCAACTTGAAATCCCTTAGGCTATTTGAGATACGGGGCCCATTCAAGTCCAAAATATTTCTTGTGGGCCCTAAGCTTGTGTTACCTTTACCTTACCTATCCCTAAGTCTGTTGGACCGTTGGGGCACCAGGGGTGTCGACCGTCTTTGTCCATTCCTCCCTTTTTTTTTTTGCCTTGTTTAGAACCTCTCTCCATGGCAGGCCCGTCCATTCTTTAATGTTGTCCTCACATCGCTTTTTCTGTCTGCCTCTTCTACAACAGTAGATAAACAATAAACAGTCCTAGCGCGAAAAAAAAGTATCCATCGTTTCCTATATAAGTCACTCTGGCACTGCGGCAATGTTGAGGAGGCGAGGTGGCCGAGCGGTTAGGCGTTTGGCTTCTGAACCGAGGGTCCCGGGTTCGAATCCTGGTGCGGGCTGGGATTTTTAATTTCGGGATTTTTTTGGGCGCCTCAGTTAGTTGGGGAAAAGTAAAGACGGTTGGTCGTTGTTCTGGCCATATGACACCCTCGTTAACAGAAAACAAAGACCTGATCAGAAAACAAAGATCTGATCAGAAAGCAAAGACCTGATCAGAAAACAAGGACCTGATCAGAAAACAAAGACCTGATCAGAAAACAAATACCTAAACAGCCTAGTTGCATACTATACAACACCTCTCAAAACCAAAACCCTCAATATTCGCATTTCGAAGACGGGCGTTGCTCACACTTACGTTTTGACTCCCTCGGGAAGCAGTCGTCCAGACTGATAGACGCCCAAGGAGCGTAGAGGAAACGCACCTCGCATACCTTGCAATCGGTGGCGCTCTCTTCGTCGTTGTAGTAGCCAGGTCCACAGGGGTGGCAGGTTTGAGTCTGTGTGTTCATCCACCACCCTCTACCGCAGCCCACTGCAACGTAAAGAACCAGACACACTATTTGGTCACGGCACAATGCAACATCTAGAATGACATGCAGCACACAAAATTGTGGCCTACAAAGTAGTGACAACATACTGCAACATCTAGAATGACATGTAGCATACAAAATAGTCACAGCAACACCACGAATGACATGTGTATTATACAAAGTAGTGATATCACACTGCAACATCTACTATGACATGTAGCCTACATAGTCACACCACACTGATCAATTTAGAATGGCATGTGGCCTACAAAGTAGTGACATCACATTGCAACATCTACTATGACATAAAGCGTACAAAGTAGTCACATCACATTGCAACATCTAGAATGATATATAGCGTACAAAGTAGTCACAGCACAGTGCACACTGTAACATCTAGAATGACATATAGCGTACAAAGTAGTCACATCTCACATTGCAACATCTAGAATGACATATAGCGTACAAAGTAGTCACAGCACACTGTAACATCTAGAATGACATATAGCATACAAAGTAGTCACAGCACAATGTAACATCTAGAATGACATATAGTCACAGCAACATTTAGAATGACATAAAGCATACAAAATAGCGACGTCTCACTGTAACATTTAGAATGACAAGTAGCATTAATTAACAGAATCCATATAAATTCTTTTTTTTTTATGGAATCTGAGTTGAAGCTTCAATTTTAGTATATAAGATCTAGATCTGCATCATGATTCATAACTAGTCATTGTTAAGAAAGGACAAACAATTTGGGTTTCTTATATACCTATGATCTAAACCAGTGGTTCCCAAACTTTTTTGTCTCGTAGACCCCTTGCCATGTTTTCTGGTTTTCCGTGGACCCCCTGCTTAAGTTAGGCCTATATTGAATTTTTGAAAATTCATCAATTTCAAATTACACATTTTGTTTAAAATAATATCTAACAAGTGACACGAGGAGTGAAAAAGTAATTTAAAACTACAATTTAAGTTGAATCAATTTTTTTTAAATAAATTGATTAACAAAATTCAAATTTCAACCCATTATTTAATAGTTAATACGTACAGCATACAATCACTAAACACATTGGAAACTTTTTTGTTTTTAAAGGCTTGCAAGCTCACCATCCGTTGCTACAGAGATTATTTTTCAAATACGGATTTGTTGTTTTATGAAGTAGTTCTTCAAAACATTAAATATTATTGTGCCTTAAGTATCATAGTTAAAGTTTTCACAAAGAGCAGTTTTTTGTGGATTTCATGAGCCATAATAATTTGAATTAAAAAAATCATTATCAGACAAGGTTGATTCAGCCAGCTTTATAGAGAAATATGTTACAGAAATATTTCGTTTGCAAAGACTTACATAGGAAGAAAGAAATATTTGACTATATTCCAACAGAGATCAAGAATTTAATGAACTCTTCTACAAATCCATCGCCCTAACAACCGATGGGTCAGAGTTTGCATGGATGGTTCTCAGAAAGCCACCACAAACGGAGGAGCTGGAATACTCATTTAACGGCCAAATGGAGAAAAAATAACATAAAAATTAAGTTCATTGTAACTAATGATCTCTATGACAACCACAGAGAAGAAATAGGAGTACTGGAGCTAACAGCCACCATGCTAGCGAATCAGACAAGTTCACCAAACAATTAAATTTATTTCGTGACCAATATAAAACTAGTCCTTCAAAGCTTGACAACTCTGATGCTTCCTAAATAAAACAACTCATGATGCCTGGACTGACGTTCGGTGGTCACCTTGCCTGCTTGCATCTCCCTTCGGGAGATTTGGGATAGGATGTAATTATCCACATAATCTGAAGGAGCATCCAAAAGATTTTGCACAAAACATATTGTGTGACCTTGCAAAGTGCAACAACAGCAAGAACACTATTCTCCAATGTTGAAATAGAAGGAAATAGAAGGCTGACTGACTTGCCAAATGTGAGAAAACAAATACACACTTCAACATCGCCCTCTATCAGGAAGAAATGAAGAAACTAATAGTGAATTGTAAAAACGAGAAATGGACAAGCTCTCATTCGATATACAAGACAGATGAAACCTATTATAAACTATCCTAATTATAGGACCACGTATAATTGTTCACATCAAAACTGTACACCTCATAATGAGAAAACATATGTTCCGAAAGCTTAAAATTGGGACCATTGAAATTAGCCCTTTTGGAGTGTCACCAGAGAATGCCAACCACGTCTTCAAAATTGCATTCTTCATCAAGAGTCCCAAAACAAGACACCGGCCACAAAACCCAAACATGAAATTCTTTTAATTGTATAAGTTTGTGTAAGAGTTTTTACAATTTCTTCAATGGCTGGTGAAAATCAATATCATGTGAGGTTTTCAGTATTTTACTTTAATCATCATCTTCTCAATATCGGGTTAAAAAGAGATTTTGTGGGTGTATTCTGAACTTTATCTTTAAGTATTTGAAAGTTTTGCAAGCTTTTATCTTTTTATCGGGTGGCATCATCTCAAATTATGCTCCAGCTTGATTGGTTTCATAGCATCATAAAAAAATGGCACATTAACACTCGCATGTTTGACAGGGAAGTAATGAAGTTCAATTTCAAATACTTAACACTGAACAGTCGACATTTCTTTTTGTTAAATTTATAACAAGACAAAACTACACTATTTAAATATAGTTTTCAAATTAAATTAAACAATATTTCATTTACTCAGCAGGATAAAAATTTTAAGGATTTCCTAAGGTACAAATCATAAATGTGTGGATGAAAAAATTCCAATTGTCAAAATTAAAGTCACGACATGCTGAATTGAGATTCTTTATCGTAGACCCCCGAGCACATCTCATAGACCCCCAATTTCCATTTTAACTTTCGTAGACCCCTTGGAAGTCTTCGTAGACCCCTGGGGGTCTATATAGACCACTTTGGGAATCACTGATCTAAACCAAAAAGAAATTTCCTGATTCTAAGCATGTTGAGATAGAAGGCTGACTTGTTAGTAAATGCATATCATGAGAACAACACAACCTTTTATTGCAATAACAAGCATTAGTAATCTTGTCCACTATATGAACTGCAGACAAACAATATACCGATACTAAAAGTTAACATCTACAAATATCTTGGATTCATTGTTGACAACAGGTTATCGCGATTGATAAGACAAGATAAGATAAGACAAGACAAGACAAGACAAGACAAGATAAGACAAGATAAGACAAGATAAGACAAGATAAGACATATTGAAACAGAAGTAAATGAGAAGGTTGATTGTAAGGCTTTATTTGAATGAGTGTTTCTCGTACTATTTCAATACCTCTTGTGGTATTACTGGTATGCCTGCAGTACTAATTAAATGCTCTACTTCACGCCCAATTTTGTTGTTGCCTATGTCCTAACCTAAATCTACTGAGTAATATTACCACAACATGTAGAATGACGAATAAACTCAAACTTAGCAGACATCATATTTATTAAAAGAAAATAACAGTTATATTAAATACATTAGCAACTTTAGCCATCAATGAGAATACTTGACATAATTCACATAAGTATACACCATAATCCAAATAGAGTTTCATTAAACACTCAGCTAGCAATACTCTCACTTAAAGATATATAACACGTCTGTCTTCTTGACACTCATGGCGTCGACTGCTTCTTGGCCATGTGGTTAACCCCCAGAACGAGAGTCCCTGCCCATAATTCTCGATTAGGTTTCACTTTCACGTGATTCCCACTAATTCATGTCACAAACAATGATGTGACATTGATCCACTTGCCTAAGCGTGGGAGAAAAAATACACTGTCAAAAATCACACTCTGTCCAGAGGAAATAATAGAGATTAGAATAAACAAGAAATGGACAAGCTCTCATCCGAATCACAAGAAAGACGACGCCTTCTATAAGCTATCCTGACACGACCAACTTCTAATTTTTCGCATCAGATCCGGACACAAAACAATGAAATTTGGGACTAGTGAAATGTTCCCTTCTAGAGTGTCACCGTATCAGAAAGTCAATTAGTTAACGATCATGCTGAGATTACTTCCCTTAGAACACATGAAAGAAAGCAGAAGTGAGTTTTAAGGTCGCCTTGTCCCCGTACAAGGACAGACCCGTTGCTGCACATGGACCAGTTATCTGTCTGTCTCACTGTCTCTGTCTCTCTCTGTGTCTGTCTCACTGTCTCTGTCTCTGTCTCTCCATCTCTCATATCCTTGTCCCAATCGCCCTTCATGCAAAACTCGACATCCATAAAGAGTGTGGTTTACTGTTTCATCGTCCTCCATGCAGTGGCGGCACCTTGTGTCGTAGTTCTCTCGAAACCGTCCGAAGTAAACACCACTCGGACAGTGACCGCCTCGGAACTGGGCTAGGGCGGCCTGCGCCGCAAGATTGCTTTACCACCACGCAGCTCTTTGGTCTACACCTCTGCCTCCATAGCTCACGGCCTTTTATCGGAAGCGTCCCAGCTATCGTACCAAAGTGCCAACAATCTGTGGTGACGAGGGATCGTATACTCTTGTATGTGTACGCTGCATCATTCGTAGAGTGTCACCAGAGAATGACGACCGTGTTCTTCAGAACTGCTTTCTCCATCGAGAAGCCCAAACAAGACTCTGTCCCCGAAACCCCTTATCTAGAAGAAAAATTATATGGTGTTAGATAGCTAGTTTAGTTAGTTGGGTTGCGCACGTTATTAGACCGACAGTGAACATACATTTTATAGTGACGACATAGACTTTGGGTTAGAAATTAGAATAGACACAGACTTTGGGTTAGAGAATAGACTTTTAGAAATCAGTTACTGCTAGACTCTTGGGATAACATCGCTGTTAGTGAGGGACTAGACTGTGGCCCATTCTGTATTAAAAGTTATTCAAAGTTTCATCTTGAGTGGACTTGGTCATTGAGTCTTCGTTCCTGTTTAGTACCTGTTCGATCTTGTAACGTGATGTCCATGTCTCGAACTCGCAGTTGAAATACACTCAACAAGGTACGCACGCACTTAGTCTGATTTAACATCGTTAGAAATACTTCAGGTACATCTGATTTACACATGCATCCGTTACAGTGGAAAGCTTCATTTTTCTGGAAACCACTTAGCAGTTCATCTCAGATATTGGTCAAGTCATCTGAACCCTCTAACATGATAATGGGGACGAAGAAGAAGAAAATGGCGAAGTGCAGTACAATATTAAATTATACATCTACAATTTATAACAATTTATAACAAATCAAATCAGTACGACAACGTGTGTAAGCCTACATGTATTTGTCGAGAGTTGCACAAACTTTCAAAATCGCTCACAATAAATGACAAGGTTGATCATCGATGTAAAACAATCGAGACAAAGAAAATTGCTTCCCTTTTCAGTATATAAGTAAATACCTTGGGCCAATTTTAACTTACTTTCTCACAGCGGTTTGAGTATTGTGAAAGCTACTATTAGTTTTTATGTCACAAGAAAGTTTGAGCCTTTCCGACCTCCTTGTTCCCACTAATTTTCCCTCACCGCAGATATGGAGATGTCCATCTTGTCGGTATCCAAAGTTTTCCTTACAGTAATAACTGTGCACCGTAGCGGAAGTGATCTCGGGCAGAGGACCCTTGGAGACGTCCACTGGTTGAAGCGTCACTGGGAGATAAGAAAAACACACATTTATTTTTTCTTTTTAAATTCAAACATTCGGTTTCAATGGTTATCTATATATCTTATCTTATCTTATAAAATACAGCTGTTACTTCAATAAAGAAGATGATTACGTCCTACGCATGTTCCTATATCGATTTAAGTCATGCTTGTTAACCAATGACTTAAATACTGGCAAGTCGTTGGTTTTCCTGGCTGACTCAGGCAACCCATTCCATGCTATAGCACTAGCGAAGAAGGAGCATCTGTGGGGTGGCTAATCCTAGCATATGGGACAAGGAGTGAGCCTTTATCTTTTATTTTTGTATTTGACGATTATGGTACAGTGTTTTATGTATAATTGCTACTTTACCTTAAAGTCTTCTATTCTGAAGGCTTTCTAAATTTAGTGATTTTACTAAAGGTGTTACTCCAATTAAATGTGAATATTCGTTTGTTATAACTATCAATGTGAATATTCATTTGTTATGAATCTCACTGCTCTATTTTGTGTCTGTTCCAGCTCCTTAATGTTTTCTTGAGCTGAGGGGTCAAAAAAAGTGGGGGCATATTTTATTATTGGCCTAACTAAGGTTAAAAACAATTTAGGTATTCTTATTTGAAAACCCAAAAGCAAAAGCAAACTCAAATATTGACCGAAATAAAATTAATTTTAAAAATTAATCAATTAACATAACAGAATTCAACAGGTTTACTTTTTAATTTTAATTGGATTAAATGACTCAATAAGAGTAATGTCTTCCAGGGCTAGGCCTACACTCTGCGGCCAATGCTGTGGTGGTGAGGTATACGCGTTGGACTGTCGTTCAGATGGTTCCGGGTTCAAACCCTGCCCGCTGCCATCTCCCGTCGCCCTGCAGGAGTTTGGACTAGGAAGTAAATTTATCTTCAACTCCGAAGGAACATCCAAAGCATGTCAAACATTTTTTTGTTTACAAACCACGCTGAACTCCTTCGTGACGTATCATTAGCACCCCCAGTCAAAACAAACGTGAATTCATTTATGTATTTATGTATTTGTGTATTTATGTATTTGTGTATTTGTGTATTTATGTATTTACGTATTTATGTATTTGTGTATTTATGTATTTGTGTATTTATGTATTTATGTATTTATGTATTTATGTATTTATGTATTTGTGTATTTATGTATTTGTGTATTTATGTATTTGTATATTTGTGTATTTGTGTATTTGTGTATTTGTGTATTTGTGTATTTATGTATTTGTGTATTAATGTATTTGTGTATTTATGTATTTGTATATTTGTGTATTTGTATATTTGTGTATTTATGTATTTGTGTATTTATGTATTTGTGTATTTTTGTATTTATGTATTTGTGTATTTGTGTATTTGTGTATTTATGTATTTATTGTCTCGCTCTCTCCGTGGATGACATTATAGGTTTCAGACTCATCTTTTAAAATATATTATACATTGGCTTAGTTAGGGGTTTGGGGGCCCCGGGGGGGGGGGGGCGCTTGAGCTATTTAGGGGCCCCCTGCATTTAGACATTCGACATCATGACATGAGATAATGGCAATAATATTAAATGTAAAAACAAATTTCGGACACTCATTTGGGGGATCGCTAAAGTGGGGGCCCCCGGGGGGATTTTAAAATGTGGACTCCCCTCCCCCCACCTTAGCTACGCCACTAATGATACCACTATGACTATATACGAATGCGCACTGCTGTCTAACCGAGACATGCTTAAAATTATAACCTTTTTCTTGTATTGCTATGATGTTTATTATAAATATTAGGCTATAACGTATACGATGTGAAATATAAGGCCCACTTTTCGGGAAAATATTTTGAAAAGTATGGAAGCCCATATTTACCATATTCAGAGAACAGTGGTTTCAGTTTGGCATAGGAACGTAATACCAGCTGCCATTCGGACTGGGAAACATTTTCAGTAACGCCGCCGTGAGCCGGTAAGTCGATCAGCATCATCTCCACCTGATTTCATGCATAAATGATAAAACTATAATAATACTAAGCATGTAGGCCTACTTAAAAACACCAACGATAAACAAAACATGTACCAAACACAGATGAGAACAGAAGGAAAGCCTATATAGAAAATTTAAAGAAACTAATGCAGAAAGAGTTTACAAAAAGTATATAAAAATTAAACACTTAACCCAAAAAGTAAGCAGACAGCTGCAGAGTGAATACATAAACAATGTAATATCTAAAGATAACAACAAAAACCTATGGTCATACATTAAGTCTAAGAAAATGGAAACAACAGGCATAGCGCCATTAAAAGATGAACATAACATAATACATAATGATAATGAAACTAAAGCAAACATCCTAAACAAATACTTTGCATCAGCATTCTCAGCCCCAGGAGACAAAGACATATTACTGAATTTGAACCAAGTAGACAACATAGAAGATATATTAGTACAAGAAAATGGAGTTCAAAAACTATTAGCCAACACCAAACCAAATAAAGCTTCTGGACCTGATGGTATTCCAGCTAGATTACTCAAAGAACAAAGTAATGAGCTAGCCCCAGTGTTCAAAATACTCTTTCAGGCTTCACTTAACCAGGGCAGAGTACCAAAGGACTGGAAAGAAGCTAATGTCACCCCCCTATTTAAAAAAGGAGAAAAATCTGACCCAGGAAACTACAGACCAGTATCACTTACCAGCATCACATGTAAAATCCTAGAACACATAATATGTAGCAACATCATAAACCACTTAGACAAACATAATATCCTCACACCATACCAACATGGCTTTAGGAAATATAGATCATGTGAAACACAACTAATAGGACTAATTGATGATTTTTCAAAAGGTTTAGATAATAGTGAACAAATAGATGCTATCTTACTAGATTTTTCTAAGGCTTTTGACAAAGTTCACCACCATAGTTTGCTTAAAAAATTAAAATATTTCGGCATTAATGGTCCACTGCATCAGTGGATTAAAGATTTTCTGATAGGGAGAGAACAAACTGTAATAGTAAATGGCTCTAAATCAACACCGATAACAGTAAACTCAGGTGTACCTCAAGGAACAGTCTTGGGTCCACTACTATTTTTAATTTACATAAATGATTTACCAAATTGCATTACTTCAGGAACAAAAGTCAGATTATTTGCAGACGATTGCATAATATATAGAACAATAAAAACAACACAAGACACAGATATTTTACAAAGAGAATTAGATGAATTACAGAAATGGGAATCAAATTGGAGCATGTCTTTCCACCCAGAAAAATGTCAGTTGTTAAGAGTAACAAAAAAACTAAAACAAATTAATTCCACTTATCTTATTCATGGCAAACCAGTAACACAGACTAAAAACGCAAAATACCTAGGTGTTATAATAAATGAAAAACTGTCATGGAATCCACATATTGATGAAACTACAAAAAAATCAAACAAAGCATTAGGATTTATTAAAAGAAATTTCTATAAATCAAATAAGAACATAAAACTAAAATGTTATTTAACCTTGGTTAGGCCAATAATAGAATATGCATCCTCTGCTTGGGACCCCTCAACTCAAGAAAACATTAAGAAACTAGAACAGACACAAAATAGAGCAGTGCGATTCATAACAAACGAATATTCACATTTGACTAGAGTAACACCTTTAGTAAAATCACTAAATTTAGAAAGCCTTCAGGACAGAAGGCTCAAAAGTAAAGTAGCAATCATACATAAAACACTGAACCATAATCTTCAAATACAAAAACAAAATTTAATAAAATACTCTGAAAGACACAAAGATAAAGGCACATTCCTCGTCCCATATGCTAGGACAAATTTGTACAAACACTCCTTCTTCCCTAGTGCTATTAGAGCATGGAATGGGTTGCCTGAGCTAGCCAGGAAAACCAGTGACTTGGCAGAATTTAAGTCATTGGTTAATATGCATGATTAAATGCATGACGCGTAGGACGTAATCATCTTCTTTTTTTAAGTAACGTCTGTATTATATAAGATAAGATAAGAAGAGATGGCATTTCGATCACAGACGAATGCACTGAAACACTTGCATCGTCCAAAATTAGATTTTAAATGTACATTGAATCAAAAGTTCCCGAATTTCAAACCTTGCGATCTTTGTTATAGGACAGATGATGTAGAGGTCATCTGCTTCTGTAGCCTACGGGTTAATGAGGATGCCATGTGGCCAGCACAACGACCAAGCGCTGTAAGATACCAATTAGAGATGGGTGGACTCAGAGGCGCCCTAGAGATTCCGAAAAAAAATCCCATTCTTCGCTGGGGGGGGGGGGGGGACTCTCGGTCTGCAAGCACTCAAACCTGTCATGTAAAAGTTGCAACAAACGCATTTTTTTTTTCCAATAATTTAAGATAGATAGATAGATAGATAGATAGATAGATAGATAGATAGATAGATAGATAGATAGATAGATAGATAGATAGATAGATAGATGGATGGATGGATGTATGTATGGATAGATAGATAGATAGATAGATAGATAGATAGATAGATAGATAGATAGATAGATAGATAGATAGATAGATAGATAGATAGATAGATAGATAGATAGATAGATAGATAGATAGATAGATAGATAGATAGATAGATAGATAGATAGAGATAGATAGATAGACAGACAGACAGATAGACAGACAGATAGACAGACAGATAGACTGACAAACAGACAGATAGACTGACAAACAGACAGACAGACAGACAGACAGACAGATAGATAGATAGATAGATAGATAGATAGATAGATAGATAGATAGATAGATAGATTATATATATATATATATATATATATATATATATTAGGAAACATAAAGGTCATCTTGCAGAAATTCAGATAAACAACCAAACCGTAGAACAAGTGCAAGAATATAAATATCTAGGTACAACCATCAACAACAAACTGAAATGGAGTGAAAACTTTCAAAATCTTTACACCAAAATTTTCCAAAGTCTGCTCTATCTTAGAAAGCTAAGGAAATGTAATTTTTATTTAACATCGACCAAACAATAATTAAACTTTTTTATACAGCAACCATCAGCTTTCTAATTAACTTTGCCATCACCTGCTGGTATGGTAATACTTCACTGGCACAAAGACTTAGACTAAAAAGACTAATTAAAAAGCATCTTATATCACTCGAACACCACTACTATCTCTTGAAAGATGCCTTTCCAAAACACGATTCTTAAAGACAACCTGCCCCCATTAAACCACCATAAGATCTGAACGAAGTGGTCGTCTCCTTTCCATTAGGACTAAAACAGAAAGATTTAAAAACTCCTTCATCCCTCTTTCTGTCAGTGTTACAAGACCATCTGTCGACATCGAGAAGTACCTACTAGAAGTCTAGTTTGAAGTCTAAGTGTGTATGTGTTTTCGTGTGTGAATGTTGTTCGTATTTGCATCTATATTGTTATTGTACAGTAGTTACGCTGAGGTTGTCAAGTGGATCAACAAAAATTATCTTATCTTATCTCTTATCTTATATAACTTTATTTAAAAAAAAACAGTCGAAGTTAAAGTGACTAACTTGTACGGAGTTGTTTAGAACATGGCAGTCGGAGAAGTATCCTCTGGTCAGCGTGGAAGTAGACCCGGTTTGGACCGTCTCGTTATACGTGGATTCAATGCTAATCAAATCACTGGAACATAGTTTCGTGGCATTTGCGTTATTGGTGACACCCATGAGATTTATGTTGTAAGATACTCTACGCTGAGCGAATGTAAACTCTGCAAATAATAACATTTGTCTTAATGAAATCAGTTTGATTAAACAATCTAACAATTTAACCAACACGGTATGATAAACAGGGCATACGCTTAATCAAGAACCGATACAGAATAGTTTATTGTTTCAATTGCAAAATTATTACCAATTAGCAGTGGCAAGTGATTTGGGGGCCCTGGGGAGCTTGGCATCTTTAAGGGGTCCCTGCCTTTTGACATTAAGACATGAGATAATGGCGTAATATTCAATATTTAATGTAAAAAAATAATTTCTAACACTTATTTTTTGGGGGGGGGGGTTATCAAGTGGGGACCCGGGGGGATTTTGAAATTCTCCCCATCCCCCGCCATAGCTACGCCACTGCCAATTAGTTAATTAATTACTGATGAATAATTATTTTGCTTGATATCTAACTAAGGGGGATTACTCAATTAGATATGTGGATGCATATATGGATTAAATCCCCTTGTTACGTTTTTTTTTCTTCTCCTCGTTACCATTCTCGGATCAACTTCAAATTTTGTACAATAATTTATATTCCATGACAATACACGAATCAATCAAAAAAGTTAAACAATTAGTTTTAGTTAATAAATTAGTATTAATTAATTATTTTTGTTTTATATGGAAGAAAAAGGGAGCTAAACCTTGCCTTTTTTTCCTAATAAATGGCAGTAACTTGCGGTTCTTTCCCTTAGATAAGATTTGCTTTTCAAAGAGTAATCTTTTTGTCTTTCGCTTGTTTAGCGGTTCAGTCGTGAAAAAGAAAATATTTTAAAAAGAGGCCGGGGGGGGGGGGGTAGCGGTCACAACGATGAAGTGATCATACGTTGATCTTGGTAGATCTAAAGTACTAAGCTTAATTGTGCAACATGTGGAAATGTCACGTTGCGGTCGCACTAAGCCTACTAATGCAACCACTTGGGCTCTGTCACGCCGCACTACTTTACTTATGCAGCCACGGCATTAGTTTACTTATACAGCCACGTGGCACTGTCGCTTCGAATTAGGTTTACTTACGCAGCAAAGTTGCATTGTCAAGTATCACTAAACTTACTTACGCAACAGAGTTGCATTGCCATGTATCACTAAACTTACTTATGCAGCCACGTGGTAGTGTAATGTATCACTAAACTTACTTATGCAGCCACGTGGCACTGTCATGTATCACTAGACTTACTTATGCAGCCACGTGGCACTGTCATGTATCACTAAACTTACTTATGCAGCCACGTGGCACTGTCATGCCGTGCATGCCGACTTTACAGGAAAAGCTGAAAGTCGGGCTCTGATAGCCCCATGGGGCTGCGTGACCCGGGTGACACTTGAGCTTATAGGAGACCACGCCTTTCAACATCAACTTCCCGTTTCCGACGTCATAATCTTCTGCTGGACACATGCCTAGAAAAAAAAATTAATGCCAACTTTAAATTCCTACCATCAAGATTAATAAAGGAATCACTTCTCTTGAAGTCATTGAAAAGTTAGGCTTTGCAAAATACATAGCTTGTCAATACTTCCGTTATAATAATACCGGATATACCAAAAGCTCCATTATGAAACTGGCTTTTAGAGTGTCGTGAATTTGTTTAGTTCGATTGTCACCCCTAGTGTTTGTATACATTTGTGGATTCACGTCAGATGTGTACTGACCATTGATCTTTACTATGTGTGTAGTTATTTTCGTTATTCAGTGTAATAAAGCTTTAGATGATACTAAGCATGTACTTAAAAGCACCAAAGATAAACAAAACATGTACCGAACTTAGATGAGAAGGCATTTCGATCACAGATGAATGCACTGAAACACATCGTCCAAAATTAGATTTTAAATGTACATTGAATGGTGGTCGAGAGGCTAAGTGCGCTTGAACTTGGCTTGTCTTGGCTACCTAGAAGGGAGCTCGAGGTTCGACACCCGACTCTGAGCGCCTAAAGGCAGCACGGAAAACCAACTCCTAGATACCCCCTCCCCCCACTGGTCCACAAATGAGATTGGACCAAAGCGCTCTGAGCATAAGCCATATGCTATAAGCATGAAAGTAGCGCTATATAAAAGCTAAAAGCTATAAAATTTATATAGATGTTAACATGGTTTTTGTTATATTAAAGTAAGACATAGAGAATATAGGTCACGATTCTAGAATAGATTTAATTGACAGATTTAGATCAAAGATCGCAACTGGAATATTTTTGTATGCCTCACGTGAAAAAAAAATTACTTGAGGGGATTAATATTTCCTTGGACCAAATTGTTCAAGAGATAATCACTTAAATTTTGAAAGATCGTGGTGTGGCAG
The DNA here is from genome assembly GCF_947242115.1 of Biomphalaria glabrata. Lineage (NCBI taxonomy): Eukaryota > Metazoa > Mollusca > Gastropoda > Planorbidae > Biomphalaria > Biomphalaria glabrata. Next base: position 4,477,748 of record NC_074723.1, read on the forward strand.
ATAAATAAAAAAAAAGTATCGCCCTCCCAACTATTGAATCTAAATCAATCCCGATTGTACTACTATAAAAATGTAAAGTAAAGTTCCCCTTTCAAAACTTGAGGTCTAAGGCCGACAATGTAAAGGTCATCTGTTTCTGTGGCCTATGGTTAACGAGGGTGTCCAGCACAAGGACCAACCGCCTTTACTTTTCCCCAACTAATGTCAGGTACCCATTAGAGCTGGTGGACTCAGAGGCGCCCAAAGAAATTGAAATTAAAAATCCCAGTTTTCACCATGACGCGTAGGACATAATCATCTTCTTTTTTTGAAATAACGTCTGTATTATTATATAAGGATTAGAACCCGTGACCCCTATAGGCTCCTATAGACATGGACAAAAATGAATTTGGTCAGGATGTTTTCAACTGGCTTGTCACAGTCTTTTCAGACGCCACCGAACTTTTTAAACAAGAACCTGTTGAGCTCTCGTGTTTTATAAGTTTTTAAAAAAGATATTTCGATTAGAGGATTCAGTCAAACATATTTTCTTATATGTTCTCATATTTCTGATAAGGTAGGTGTAGCTACAAGGTGATCAAGAATGAACCTCATTCAGCTTCTTATCTTATCTTATATAATACAGACGTTACTTCAAAAAAGAAGATGATTACGTCCTACGCGTCATGCATTCAGTCGTACAAATTATGCAATCCATAAAGGCTGTCACGTGATACGTAATTTTCATTGTTTTATCAATATCATCACGTGACTAAATGTTATTTTTTTACGATTGGTGATTGCAGCATCATTTACATATAATTTGGAGGGCATCACAAGAGCTGCCGCACTGATATCTTAACTTGTCATGAGCCCTAGCTACGCCACCGATTCGAAGATATTGCCATAATATAAGATAAAGTATCTAGATCTAGATCACTAGATCTCGATTTAAAACTACATACATTTATTTAAGAGCTTTCTAGCTACCAATTGCACTTTACAACATACTTAGCTTCAATGTTTTGTGGCAATCAATTAGATCTAAGTTGAAAATAGAGAGACCAACAATGAATTGTATGTGGAATATGGATTCCATCGTTTCGCTAAATTACGAACTTTTTATAAATAAAAACAAAGTAAAAGACGAAGAAAGACAATGACGTCATCGACATTGCATTGGTGAGGAAAATAATTCGTCCTATTGTTAACAAGAAAAAAAAAATAAAAATACTTTTTTAAATAACAAAGGTTATGCTAAGTGTAATTGTATCAATTAGTTGGGATATGTCATGTAATTATATGTATGATTGACATGACATAATGAAGCTCTTCAAAATCGACATACAAAATCTAATAAAATACTCAGAAAGACACAATGATAAATGCACATTCCTCCTTCCGTATGCTAGGACAAATTTGTACAAATGCTGTTTTTTTCCCTAGTGCTATTAGAGCATGGAATGTGTTGCCTGAGCCATCCAGGAAAACCAGTGATTTGGCAGAATTTAAGTCATTGGTTAACTTGCATGACGCTTAGGGCGTAATCTTCTTTTTTGATGTAACGTCTGTATTATATAAGATAAGATACTGGCAGATGGGAAAAGTGGCACTGGATAGATTCACATGGAGAGCGAGCATAAAGGAATGGTCCTGGATTGCAGATGCCATATACAAAAGTAGTAGAAAGAAAGGTTAAAATGCAACGGCGCCTGGTGATCACATATGCCCAACATGTGACCGCAGTTGTGTAGCAAGGATTGGCCTCTTTAGTCACACAAGGAGTTGTAAAGGGAAAAGATCGTCTCTCGAGACGTAAAATGACCAAGACATTTTTATACGTGCGATAGAAATATTTTTACCATTGTTTTTGTTTAGCCTTTAGCTTTCTCGGTGCGCTATGATCCTATCACTTGTCTGGATCAGTATAAGTAATAAGTAATTCGAATGGATGGTTTTAAGGTAATACGATATGAATGTGTGGGCATTGCATCATATTGGTTTCAAAATCAACCACCGCTAGAAAAGAAAAAACAAACAAACAAACTTCTAATGGATTGGTTTTGAGGTCATACGATGTGAATGAGTGGGCATTGCACCGTATTGGTTTCAAAATCAACCACCGCTTGAATCCGCTGTCAGAATAATTTAAATCGGCACTCGCTGAACCTCGAAGAAAACATCTAACATTTATATTTCATTTGTCCTTGACAAAAATTGTTTAGTATGCCGATCGAACCCAGGGCTTTCGTGTCAACAACCAATCAGCATTTTGTTTTTGAAATAAATGATTCAGTCTTTTTCAATACATAGATCTGCATGTGTCTAACGTGTTGGTTCTAGAATCTATTTTAGTTCTTTTCTGTTCTGAAACAGATATTGTTAAATCTGAATTAGTGCGTTTGGAGATAATGGCCTCATGACCAATCTACCCGCTGTTTCGCTCCCCCAGCCCCCTTCCCCACCTCCGAGGTGCTGTCGCCTGTCGGTGATAACGTTTAGAAGCTTAAAACGATAATATTAATTAATATCTTTTCGTTTTAAGACACAATAGGAAGTAATATGTAAGCATGTAGTTTAAATATTGGACTATTAGTGTTAAGTTAAATTTAAATTTAGGTGAAGGCCAGAGACTGTAGATGTGTGTATACGACGTAACCACTGCCTGCTACACAAGTAAATATCACACCAGTACTGCGATGACAATAGGACGTAACCACTGCCTGCTACACAAGTTAATATCACACCAGTACTGCGATGACAATACGACGTAACCACTGCCTGCTACACAAGTTAATATCACACCAGTACTGCGATGACAATACGACGTAACCACTGCCTGCTACACAAGTTAATATCACACCAGTACTGCGATGACAATAGGACGTAACCACTGCCTGCTACACAAGTAAATATCACACCGGTACTGCGATGACAATACGACGTAACCACTGCCTGCTACACAAGTTAATATCACACCAGTACTGCGATGACAATAGGACGTAACCACTGCCTGCTACACAAGTTAATATCACACCGGTACTGCGAGAACTATAGGACGTAACCACTGCCTGCTACACAAGTAAATATCACTCCAGTTCTGCCTTAAGCTTTTCTTCTTTTAACTTCCTCTTCAAAAAAGCTTGTCTGTGGTGGGCTAGCTCCTTCGTCGTGTTCTTTCGGTCTCTCAGATTTCTTCCATTTGCTGAAACAAACTCCAGGTTTGCTCAATACACTAGATTTCTTTTCTGATGCCTCAGAAAACAGTACACAAGCGAAACAAAACAGACATCCCAAATGTGGAGAGAAGAAGAGCCATGATCGGTTGTAAATTTCTCCTGTTGGAAGCTTTCTAGTGAACCATGATGATGTCAAACTTCGTGTTTTATTTTGAGTAAACTCTACTGGAAACAGATACCATACAACATTGTTTTGGAAAAATAAGCTATCGTTTAAAACAATCTTTGCTCGCAGTTCCTCGGATAAAATTCCAGGCTGGTTATATCCAAAGTCTTTGTGCTTAATTACAGCTTCTTCCACTTCTGGGGGAAGTGTTTTTGGAAGTCTAACACTTGACTCATTATCTGTATTATTTAGTTTAGATGTTTTCTCTGACTGGGGTAAAAGGGTATTCCCCTGGAGTATCATAGCACTACTACCTTTATCTCTGGCGTTTTTCTTCTGTCAGAATAAAAGCAAAAATTAAGGCCAATGACACTAGCTTCAGCTGGAATAACCTGCCCAGTGTTCAGCCGAACATTCCGGGCTCACATAGGTCTCACCAGCCACATGAGGAGGCACAAAACCCCAGTGCAACATGCTCAGCCCCCTGGATGACAAACTGGTCATCATCGAACCACGATGGACGAACTATATATATATATATATACTAACTTTATTAAGAGACATTTTCACTTATTCGACTGCTGTATCTTTGTTTGAATAATCTGAATAGTGATACTTTTCTTCAACACGTTCATGGTCTCCTTTGTTTTCAGTGCTCTTATCAGGTTTCTTCTTAAATTATAAGGATGATGAAATAAACTACCCTAAACTAAAACTTCATGGGAGTAACAAGGCCCTAGTCAGCGCTACTTTTTTAAATTGAGAGTAACTCCACACGGAAAGAGTTAATAATCTGTGTGGAATACATGTGCATACACCAGGGTCACTAACTTATGTAACAACGTGAAAAGATTACATGACAGTGAAGTAATAATTAATTTATTTTTAACAAAATTGGACACTCATTTGGGAACCCCCCTCATGAGGGAGCCCGGGGGGGATCTTCAAATTCTCTCCCCTCCTACCCCAACCCTAGCTACGCCACTGTTTATAAACATACATTTTATAGTCTATAATGTCTTATGAGATCACCTGCATCTATCCCTCTCACACACGAACATATACACACTTTTTTTCTCGCTCACTCTCTCATTCTTTTTATCTGTAGTGCTTTGAACCCCCCCCCCCCCCCCAAAAAAAAAAAAAAAAAAAAAAAAAAGGTTCTTATTTTCTCTCTCTTGCTTTAATTGAGGTTGTGAAGGCAGTCTTGTGAGAAAAAAAAATAGTATAGGTGGCATTACACTCTATATTTCGTTTCGGTATTTAGAGGCCACCGTAAACAACATGGAGTCTGATCTTATTTACGAACTGAGTAAACGCACAGTGAAAACTCCTAAAGAAAATGAAAGGGTTTATAAAGATGAATGTGCATTTTCATTTGATAATCCTGTAAGTAGACTTGATTGACTACTCTTACAGATATATCGATATTTAATTTTCTTGAATACGATTATTAGGTCTAGATACTCTGACTCTGATACTGTCATACTCCGCCGAGTCAGATCTGAGTCAGATCATCATGATCATCACCTATTTTCAGACTAAGACTATCACTAATGTAATGAAAATCCTAATCTACTTTTAACTTTATCTAACTTATGTGGACTTATCTAGTCTATGCTGATTGCTATGCTATAGACTATAGATCTAGACACTTAGTGACTATTTATCTATAGATGCTATAGTATAGTTGACTAATTATAGTATAGTGACACTATACTTATTATAATTATTATTTATAGGAGTATTATAGGAGTATAGTCACATACTGACATAGTCACATAGTGACTTATAGTACACTATTACTATACTATAGTCTTAGACTATAGTAATATAGATTCTAGTTACATTACATTATTATTTTATATCATTATAATAGTGATTATAATTATAGTACTAAGTATAGATTTATAAATAGATCTGACTCCTGAGTCAGCCAGGAAAACCAATGATCAAAATCAATGTTAATAGATTTGGCTGAAGTCAGTGAAGTTAAGTAGATCTAGATTTCTAGAGATCTAGATATATTTATAATATATTTTATAATTGATTAACATGCATGACTATAATTGACTAAATTAACCTACTAGGAATACGTTAAGTTTAGTAGTTATAATACTATTTATAGATCTATCAGACTCAGACTATACTATATGGATACGTTTTTTTTTTCTGATTTTTTTCTACAATTTTAGCTTTTAAGATCTTTTAATAATAATGTCAAGGACAGTTAAGACTTTACATAATATATAGATATACATTATCACTAGTCAAGTAATTAATTCATTTTGTAATTAATTTAATAACAGACTTTAGAAATTAATATATCAGTTGCCCTACTTGTTATTTTAAAAATTATTTTTCTTCTTCTAAAATTCAAGGAAAGTCCAGATGGTCTTTACATCTGTATGAATACATTTCTTGGTGTTGGTAAAAGACACTTGCATCCATACTCTAGGAAAAGCAAACACGATGTATTTCTACATATCCAAAGGCTTAGGAAAGAGGTAACTCAGTCATTTGGTGATTAACTAAGTCATACGAAAATGAGAGCTTAAACTTTTGATCATTGATGTGGTGTTACATACAATTAGGGGCACAGGTCTACTATTTCTATTAATTGTTTATTTCTATTATTTTTTTAGATACCTAAAGATGAGACAGCAAATATAGAAAAACCTACAAAACTGGCCATAGGTAAAACCTTTATATACATAATATATATAGAGATAGGTAGATATCAATTTTTTTGGGGGGCAGCTACAACACATTCTCAAGGTTTAAAAAAAAAAAAATAAACTAAAATTTTTAGTTTTATTAATTTTAAACTTTGTGGGATGACGTCTTTAATCTCTTTGAGCAAAGATTAAGAACTTGCTAGGTTGTTTAATTTAACAAAGTTTCAAAATGAAAGATAGGATAATTGTCCATTCAAAATAATTTTATGGGATAGGGGATTCAAAAATATCACAATGTGCCTACTCTCTGGAGGAAAGTTACTTATTCAGACTTTTTGGTTACTGTATCCCCCGGACTTTATTTAATATCGAGCTCAAGTAACAACTGAGTGGCAGAGAGTTGATGACCTAAATAGTTGACAAATACCTTTTTTCTTTTGCTTGAAATGTATCAAGTGTAATTACATACCTTTTGAAAGTCAGGCCTGTTGCTTAGATAGTATAACACCTATATTTTATACAGAAAATCTTTAATTCATCTTCAATAACTTTACAAATTCATATGACTGCAGATTTTGTGCTTAGACATATCAAACTGCATATTTGTTCATCTCTAGGGGTAGCTGGAGGCTTTCAGACTGATGAAAAGCGATATGAATTTGAAGAAAGGGTTGCTATAGTCATACCAGACAAAGGAGAGATTGGATTTCCCCATGAATCTTTACCTATGCAGGTAGGCATTAGTTTTATTGAAATGTAATTGACTTAAAAAATAATTATTAAAGTTTTAATTTTTTTATGCAGCATTTCCCTTACATTAGAAATAGTTCATTTGAAGATGCTCTCTAGAATTTTACTAACCTTAAAATTCCGGCATTAATAATTCAAAGTAAAAGAAATTATTCTTTGTCTTTTAGTGTTCTGAAGGACATTGCTAAATCATAATGTCTGTATATTTTCTTTTACAGATACAACAGTCTGCTGCTCTGATAATAGCCGCAGAAGATGCTATTAAGATGGAAGAGGCTGCTGCCATGGCTGGCACCTGGGAGGGTGAACCCTTAGTGGTTTCAAAGTCAGTGTTTCAATTTGTTGTCCCTTAGACTTTACACTTGTTTAATGTGACAAAATTGTTGTTTACTGTGTTAGGCTTCACAATTGAAAAAAAAAAAAAGTGCACTCATATCTAATAAGAATTAGTTAGAAAGCTTTTTTATAAGATGATGAAGGGGAAAACATTTAAACACGTTGAAACAATTAAAACATATACAAAAAGGCAACCTAATAAAATAAAATACTCCGAAAGACACAAAGATTAAGGCACATTCTTTGTTCCATGTGTAAATACAGATGTGAAGCTAAGTGCTGAAACAATGAAGAATGCTTGTGTATTACAAATAATTTAATATAGTATTGGCACTAGGGACCACATTTTTTACGAGAGCAAATAGTGAACTAAATATAGAAAAAAAAGGGACAGCACTTGCCAAGAAAATAACTTTCTGATCAGCGGTGTTCGCAAGCATGCTCTTGCCACCCAGAGGTTAATAGCACCACAGAGCCCCACCACCACCCGCCGCATTATATATGTAATATGTATGCCTTATTCCATTAGCTAGGACAATGTTGTACATACAAGTGCTCCTTCTTCCCCAATTCCATTTGATCATGGAACAGGTTGCCTGAATCAGCCAAAAAAAACAACGCCTTAGAAGAGTTTTAGTCTTTAACATGTGTAGGATGTTAATTATCTTCATTTTTAAAGGAACATTTGTAATTTATAAGAAGAATCTGTGTTTCTTTTGGGAAAAACTATTTTTTATTCATTCTGTTGAGTATATCAGAATGACATTTAGAAACAAAAAAAATGAAAGGATTCCTACAAACTTTTTTTGTGTGTAGATTACTAGAGAGATGAAAGACAAAATGTTATATTGGAATGTGTATTCGTAAAGTCTTTGTTTCATCTGTTAGGTATGCAGAGAATCTCCAGCAGCTCAACAATGGCAAAAAGATTCCTCCCTCTGGCTGGAAGTGTGAGAAGTGTGAACTGATGACCAACTTGTGGCTGAACTTGACCGATGGCTCCATCCTCTGTGGGCGACGTTTTTTTGATGGATCAGGGGGGAACAACCATGCAGTGGAGCATTTTCAGGAGGTGAAATATCCTTTGGCTGTCAAGTTGGGAACTATCACAGCTACAAGTGGAGGTACTTTGTTCCTCATTGTCTTAATGTGGAGGTACTTTGTTCCTGATTGTCTTAATGTGGAGGTACTTTGTTCCTGATTGTCTTAATGTGGAGGTACTTTGTTTCTCATTGTCTTAATGTGGAGGTACTTTGTTCCTCATTGTCTTAATGTGGAGGTACTGTACTTTTTTCCTCATTGTCTTAATGTGGAGGTACTTTGTTCCTCATTGTCTTAATGTGGAGGTACTGTACTTTGTTCCTCATTGTCTTAATGTGGAGGTACTTTGTTCCTCATTGTCTTAATGTGGAGGTACTTTGTTTCTCATTGTCTTAATGTGGAGGTACTTTGTTCCTCATTGTCTTAATGTGGAGGTACTTTGTTCCTCATTGTCTTAATGTGGAGGTACTGTACTTTGTTCCTCATTGTCTTAATGTGGAGGTACTTTGTTCCTCATTGTCTTGATCAAAACAATATTGTCAAAGTATGCGCAGTAATTCTTTAGCTACTCATGAACTTGGTTTTATTTATTGTTGTTTTTTTTCTCTCCTTTACTTCCCTCCCCTTCATCTCTTGAAAATGTTGTTTGTCTCCCCCTCCAGATGTGTATTCCTACGTTGAAGATGATATGGTAGAAGATCCATACCTGGCTAAACATCTGGCCCACTTTGGTATCAATGTAGCTGCTTTAGAAAAGGTAGGCCTGGACTGCACATCATTACTAAAAAGCAACAAAAACTAATATTGCAAAGCTTAAGTATGGGGGGGGGGCTGCGTGGTTTAAGCGCTTGGCTTTCAGACCTGGGTCATGAATACCAGTGTCGGGTGAAGACTGGGATTTTGAATTTCGGGATTTTTAGGGCGCCCCTGAATCTACCCAACTCTTATGGGTACCTGACTTTAGTTGGGAAAAGTAAAGTTGGTTGGTCGTTGTGCTGGCCAAATGACACTCTGCTTATTAACCATTGGCCAAAGAAACAGATGACCTTATAAATCCCCAAATAAATAAATAAATAGATAGATAAATAAATAAATAGCAGGGTTTGAAAGGGGAACTTTATTTTTTAGTGTAGTAAAAGTAATTAAAGCCTGCCTTTCAGACCAAGGGCTCTATAGTTTTTCAAGTCATTTTAACAAAACATACTTTTTTTTTTACCCACTTAATTTTGGTTGTAAATAAGATGTTAAATAGTTGGTTTTAATCAAAAGTTCATAACACTCCTTGGTTCAGTTGACTAATGGATTTAAAAAAAAAATGCTGAGTAGAGCAAGTTGATTGCTAAGTTGAATTACACTATTAACCCATTACACTTTTATATAGCACTCACTTTGTAATTTGTACGAGTACTACAAGTTTCATATCTCTGATTTTTTATGTAATTTGTACAAATACTACAAGTTTCATATCTGATATTTTTTGTAATTTGTACGAATACTACAAGTTTCATATCTCTGATTTTTTTTGTAATTTGTATGAATACTACAAGTTTCATATCTCTGATTTTTTTGTAATTTGTATGAATACTACAAGTTTCAGATCTCTGATTTTTTTTGTAATTTGTATGAATACTACTAGATTTCTTAACCTTTTTTTTTTTTTTTTTTTTTTTTTGTATCCATTAAAACAAATGTCACTACTTCCTTTACCCTCAGACAGATAAAACAATGACAGAACTAGAGATTGACATTAATCAAAAAATTGGAGAGTGGGACGTCATCCAGGAGGCAGGAAGTCAACTCAGGCCTTGTTATGGTTCAGGCTACACTGGCATGCGCAATCTGGGTAACAGCTGCTACTTAAACTCTGTTATGCAAGTCCTCTTTAGCATACCAGATTTTCAGAGGCGGTGAGTTCTAAGTTACATTTTACAGTTGACTAATCATATAAGTTAAATATCTCATTAAATATAAAGTATGTTGCTTTCTTAGTTACATTTTACATCTGACTAATCATATAAGTTAAATATCCCATTAAATATAAAGTATGTTGCTTTCTAAGTTACATTTTACAGCTGACTAAACATATAAATTAAATATAAACTACGTTGCTTTCTAAGTTACATTTTACAACTGACTCTTCATTTAAGTGAAATATCCCATTAAATTAAAACTACATTGCTGTATTTTCTAACTCAAAAAGTTTTCAGTTAAATGTTTAAGAAGAGGGTTTTTTTTTTGTAGTCATTGTTATTATATGATGATGTTAAAAGCATTTTCTCTGCAGTGTCTCAAAAAATGGTGTGCACATTAAATACATTTATAGCTTTTATATAGCTCTACTTTCATGCTTATAGCATGCTCAGATCGCTATGGTCCAATCTCATAAGTGGACCAGTGGGGGGGGGGGGGGGGGGGGGTATCTGGAAGAAGCTTTTTCAAGCTGCTTTTAGTTTAGGCGCTCAGTGAACATATCTCTTCTCAAGTCGGGTGTTGACCCTCGAGCCACCTTGATAGGTAACCAAGTTCAAGCATACCTCTCAACCATGCTTCCCAAATAGCTCAAAATAGGTCATTGCAGCATATTTTATTCTATCCTATTCAGGAGTTGGCATTGTGTGTGTGTGTAGGTGACATAACCTTGAGACTTATTTATTACAAAAAAAATTGTTACTAGAATGTTGTCATGCATTAATACATTGTCAAAGTTTTAAGAAAGGGGGGAAAACTTAGCTTGTTTCATAGCATCCTGTGTCTCCAAACATCTAGGATACACTGGGTTCAGAACTAAAAAAGGAATGCACGATTAAGGGTGATGTACTCCGTTCTTTTCATTCCGTAATTACCAGTTTGTCTTAACAAATCTATTTCTTGTGAATTCAAACATGCAATTATTCAAGCTAGATTTTTAAAAAATGAAAGTATAAGTATTTCATCTTGTGGACAGTTCATATCTGCTTTACTCATTTTTGATATCTCAATAGCACAAGGCTACAAAGAATTTAAGCATGACATGCTTTCTATCTCTGCACATTTATATTCAGTTATTATTGTGTCGGAGTATTGTTTAGAGAGGTGTGAGTAAAGACTGCCCTTGTTGACTGGCTCTTATGTTTGCTCTCATTTCACATCGATGCGTTCTTATTCATTTTTTTTTTTCATTTCATTTGCAGGTATTATGTCAATACTGAACAACTTGTACAAAATGCTCCACCCAACCCTGCCTCAGATTTTAATTTTCAGATGTAAGTCTTGGGTTTAATTTATTCATCTTAGATTCAAATATTACTACCAAGATTCTTCAGTATAAATCATAGTACTAAATTACTGGTACAAAATCCAATAACACTGGGGTTTTTTTTTTAGAGAAAACCAAGGCCCGGACCATGGCATCTGTTAGTTTATAGTTACACTCAATCACAGAAACTCAATAAGTGACTAAAATTTAATGCTGTATTCAATGATCAATTTATTAACACACTAACATAGCACATGTAACACACAACATTAAATGACTAATATAGCACATGTAACACACAACATTACAATATGAACTCTCTTGCCAAGGGGAATAATTCTGCATATTATATACATAATGTCAACAGTGTCCACTAGATATGATAATTGGTAGTGATAAAGACAAAATGTTATTAATACAGAAACTACAGACTGAAAACAGAACATGGCTTAGTTTATTGTCATATTCAAGTGAAATATAGTCTCACCTTCCCAGACTGGACTAGCTTCTACTATAGTTTGTCTGCCTTTGGTTGCCAAGTCATCATTGACCAAATTGCTCACTTGATGTTTTCTTTTATGTATTTACAATTATTTATGTTACTCTTTATCCCATGGCCGTCCCATTTCTCCTTACTAACTTACTAGTTTTCAAAGGAGTGCATGATTTATTGGCTCTTATTCCTGTAGAAGTTATCCAGGCTGAACACAATGCATTACTAAAATCCATAAGATATTGTCACTTTGTTGGAAGATATTTGAACATAAAGATTTAATAGTTGTAAACAATGCATTTTACACTAAGAATGAAGAGGGAAGTTTGCCCTTTTGTCAAGTCTGATGATAAAAATAATATTTATCTGCAAACAGCTGCCACAAACCAGTCTGTTCTGTTACAACAGATTCAGCAGCCTTTTGAGGCCATAGTAAACTACATCAATAAATCTTGTGCATTGTTATATTTTTCAGACATATATTTCAAATCTAAATATAAAATAAACTTAATTTGTAATGCATTTCTTCAAAATAGGTCAATGTTAGAATTTGACATGGAAATCAATTATTAACAATTGTTTATTTAGTAAAGTAAAGCTCAAAATTATGTTTCTTTTTTTTTTAGGAGTAAATTGGCTTTTGGATTGTTATCAGGAGAGTATTCCAAGAATGTGTAAGTTTGATAAATCTTGTTCTGTTGTTTAATATTTCAACAGGTGATTTACAAGTTTGTATGAGCTTCTTTATATGGAGACTAGAATTTTATCAGATGCAATAAATAATTTCTTTCATTCCCGTCGTTGAGCTTCCCACTCAAGTTTTGAAAACATCAAGATGTTGATATTAAAGTTCAAAGTTTATTACATGGAAGTTACTTTTATATACAACTAGTTTATGTAAAAAATGCTTTTGAAACACAAAATTGAAGGTTAATTTTATTACATAATGAAATCAATGGATCTTTTTTTGTATTTTCATGTGTCAAAGTAAAAAACTATGTGCGCAAAGTGTATTTCTTAAAATTAGATCTAGGTCTAAATTCTTTCGATCTTTTCTCATGTCAACATTGTTAACCATGGCCTAGATCCATAAAATACTATAGCTGTTATAGAGTCGGACAACTTTATTTTTTTTTGAGGGTCTTAAGTTTGTTTTAGGGCTACAATACATACACTACGGTCTAAGTTGGTACCCAAGGAACATTCCTGCCTAGTTTTATCAGGATTGGTCAAGCGGTTTTGATGTCTATAAGTAACATACATACATACATACACCTCACATTCTACTTTATAATATAGATAATCATAAGACTTGTATTTGAGTCCAAAGATTATGACGGAGCACAAGATCTGAAAAGGCTGTGCTATACATTGTCTGCTGGTGGTTGGGTTAGGCTCCCTCTTAGCTGTATATGTCTGGCAGCAGATTTCTGTTTGATCTCAAACGTGCAACCTTGTAAGAAATCTCTAGCTATCTTGTTTAAAAGCTGTTTGGTACTAGGTGCTCTCTTCTATTTCATTTAAAGTAAGCCTTTCGCCTAGCTGTCCTTTAGGCATTTTTGAAGGGACACTTTTCAGCCCATGATATTTGCCTTTAATGTCAAGTTCTCTATTCTGTACTCAACCTTGACCTAGTTTTAAAAGTCTAATTATTATTGAAGCTTAAAAAACAAAACAACTTTGGGGCAGACTGGGTTCTAAAGCTTTGGTCTTTAGCCAGTCTAGAAGATGGAAATCACAAAATTTAATGTAAAATGTTTGCGCAAGTCAATTATTACTTTAAAAATACTCAGCACAGCTGGAGGTTATGCAATATTTTGTATAACTATATTAGGGCACTTATCCTGTATGGGGGATGACTGTATACCAAATGCAATCTTCTTAGTACAAAATATAGAAATTCATTACAGCATGGAATAAATGCAACTAAAAGCTTAACTCATGTGAATTTGTGATGGCTAAGTTTATTTTTAGATAAAAGCAAAATAAGTTTAAAATGGGTGGTGGGTAGGTTTGATACGCTTTTTCAAAATTTGTTTCTATATCATTTTTTAAATTTATGCCTTTGTCATTTTCATTATCCAATTCTGCTACCAATGATAAATGCACATAATTACTTTTTGGCACTTTTTAATATAATTTTTTCTCATGTAGCTATTTCTAAGTTCTGAACAGTTATAGACACTATGACTTCTTTTCTTTATTATAGATTTCTTTCAACCTCTTTATAGTTCATGAAATAATGCTGTTATCACATCTGAGATGCAGCTTATAAATTATTTTTTCTGTTTCCCTTTATTTAGTGAGGCTGAAAAAGAAGATTCTCCGCCTGGTGAAGCCAAATATTTACCTGTAAGTCCAACAGCCTTTGAACTCTCACTTTTATTGAACTCATTGTTTTGCTGGAGTCACTGTGCTTTACATAGTTATAAGCTGATTAATAGTGGTTTTTCATGCATTGTGGTTTATCATGTGTTGTGGTTTATCATGTGTAGGCTATTAATAAGTTTTCTCCCTGTCCACAGTCACCGCAAGGTATACGCCCACATGTATTTAAAAATCTAGTAGGGAAAGGTCATGTTGAGTTCTCTACCAAAAAACAACAGGATGCACAGGAGTTTTTTCTACATATGGTCTCGCTTATAGAGGTAATTCTCCTTTCTTTGGAGACACTTTTAGCAATATCTTTTATCTTATAGATTACAAACGTTACTACAAAAAAGAAGATAATTACATCGTATTTCATCATGTGTCAATTTAGTCATGCATGATAATCAATGACTTAAACTCTGCTAAGTCATTGGTTTTCTCTTCATCCTGTAATACTTTTTTTATACAGTAAACTGTCTTATTAAGGTTATATAAATGTATTCTCCTTGAGGTTTCATTGAGGTAATACATTCACCAAGGGGCTCTTACATCATTCCTAGGAATAAAATTCAATTTGATAGCTATAATATTAAAAATATGTGAACAAAGATCAAGATGACAGTAAAATAACCTTTAAAACAAAAAAGATTAGTCTGTGACCTCAAAATTTACTTTAGCTTTGTTTCAATATTATCATTTCCGCCTGTTTCAGAAATATAAACTTCAAAGCTTGAAATAAATCATGCATCTTGAGATTTTTTTCAGAAACCAAGCTAAAAGATTTTTTTAAAATATAGAACAATCCATCTAAAGATTGTTTCTATCACTAAATAGTTATCACTTGCAGTTTATATATATATTTAACATGTTAGTGATTGTTTAATGATTAGAAATGGACATCTATTTGTTGTGTGGTGGCCAAGTGGTCTATTGGGGTGATTTGGGGCCAATGTCTTATACGGGCCTCTTGGTAAAGAGAGCAGTTTTGGAGGACGTGGTCGGCATTCTCTGGTGATACTCCACATGGGCAGATTTCACTGGTTCCAATTTTGAGCTTCCGGTGCATGTGTTGTTTGGGATTTGATAAGGTATTTTTAGGACACTCCTTAGTCCACCCAACCTGGCTTACATTTGAGAAATAAAAGTGGTAGGTCATTTCCTTGGCTGGCCACATGACACCCTCATTAAGTGTTGGCCATTAACATCATCTGCCTCCTTAGACCACAAGGTCTGATAGTGGTATCACTAATTGTCATGTATGTATCTTTAGGCGTTGTTATTAACATTTAGGTTTGTGGGAGTTTTCATTTTGCTGCTTAATGTTGAATCTGATTTTTGTTTGTAGTAAACCTAATTACTATATTCACATGATCTTTTTTGTGAAGGTATTTTCTTTTTTATGATGGTATATTCAGTAGCCTAAGTACAACTTAGTCCTGAATTAAAATGACTGTGTGTTGATACACGCTCATTGGTTTGTAGTCTGTTGAACTAAGTCATTGTAAATGTTTGCTGGTAAAATGTTTTACATGTTTTGGATGTTCCTTCAGAGTTGAAGATAGTTTACTTCCTAGTCCAAACCTCTCGCAGGACGACGGGGGATGGGAGCGGGCAGGGTTTGAACCCTCGACCGTCGATAAATCCTAACGACAGTCCAGCGCGCAAACGCTCGACCAGGCAGCCATCCTGGAGCATTAATCTCTAAATGACGAACTTGACTAAAATTTGAACGAACTTCTTTTTAAACAAAAATGAATGTAACTTTTATTTACAAAATGTATATATATATATTGCTTCTGTCTGTAGAAACAGAGAATGAAATGATAATATACTTTTAAGTTTAAAATAGGTTTTAAAAAAAAATCAAAGTTTGCTTTGTTCTCCTGATAGAAAAACAGCCGAGACTCTGTCAACCCATGTGATTGTTTCCGTTTCCAAGTAGAAGAAAGGGTAATGTGTTCTATTTCAAAAAAAGTGCGTTACTCAAGGAGAGAGGATTATTGTCTTTCACTTCCTGTGCCCATGGAAGCAGCTATAAATAAAGGTAAATCTTCATTTTTAACCTTCTTTTCTGTTTTCTTTCTTTCATTCAAAGAATTTTTTTTTTAAGTATCAAAAATGATTAACTACTTATCAATTTTAATGGTTCACCTACTCGAGCAAAAAAGATGTTTGTTAGCGGTCCCAAAAGGGGAAAAGACGCTATTATTTTTGTGTGTGGCCTGTCTGTCTATCCGTCCGTCCGTCCTGTTTAGATCTCAGAAACTAGAAGAGAAAATGAAAATCGGACATCGTGATATTTTAGATCATTCAAAGTTCTGATGCAACGGCTACTTTTTTCTTTTCCGAAAGTGAATCATCTAATTTTTTAAATTATATATGCAAGCAGATTTTTAAAAAAAAATTACACCACTTTTCAGTGAAAAACTTCAGGGGAGGTAACTTTTTTTAAAAGGTCATGGACTTCTTCCTTAATAAGTCAAGCTTCATTCATAGATTCACGCATTGGTACAAAAAAATAGCATCTAAGGTCACAATGGTAACAGTGTCAATGGATCATTGCAAAATATATTTTCCATTTATTAACTCACTCATTGAATTGAATACTGATTTTCAAATGTTGTGTTTAACAAAGAATTTTGATACGAACTTCGTTTCAGTTATAAGTTTCAAATATAATGAACTACTTTTATAGCGCACAGTTTTGACATATCCTCATTGTGTGGGCCTACACTTGACAGTCTAAATAAGACTAAATAGAGCCCTGATCTAGATATATTTATTATACATATATATTATAAATGTATTAATAATTTGAACAAAATTTTAATTATTAAGACAATAACTTATCTTATGACAGCTTAGGGGTGCAGATTTATTTATTATGTAAACAATAGTATCACATTAAGAAATGAATCAGATACGAACAGCATAATACACCATTACCAATATAATGTAAATAGTGAAAACTGTTCATATTGAGTGAAAAAATTAAATTGTCTAAATTAATTGTAATTATGTCCTCAGAAGAAGTACGAAAGTATAATGAACAAAAAAGTCAAGCGGGTACATCCTATGTGTTAAGGTAAGTTGGAATAATGCTAGACTATTAATCCCATCACTTAATCTCCTAATCAATTATTGTCTAGCATATAATCCCCAGAGGCTTTATCCTCTATATAGTATTGTGTAATTTTGCTGCACATCTTGTCCACTCATTGAATGTATTAATCTACTTGTTGATATTTGTGATCTACTTTTACATTGTGATACCTTTACCGCTTCTCCCAAAGTGGCATTTCAATATTGAAAATCATAAATGCTCTTAATAATAGTTTAAAAACATGTGCAATTGTAAATTGTAACCTGATCTGATTTGTGTTTTTTTCCAGTGATCCTAAGAGTATAGTCCGTCCCATCATTCCTTTCACGGAATGCCTTTCTGTCTTTCAAGAATCAGAACCTGTTGAAGAATTCTACAGCTCTGCAATACAGGGGAAGACACTAGCCTTAAAGTAAACCATCTTTTTGTGACTTCATCTACTCTCTCCTCATTCTATGACTTCAGCTACTCCTATTTCATCTACCATACATCATCTTCTCTTACTATAGACTTCTGCTACTTTTTTCATGCATTATGTCTTTTTCTAGTTTTTTTTTATCTTATCAAATAATTGAAAAAGAAGTTGATTATGTCCTAAGCGTGTTCCTAGGTCAATCTAGTCATGCATGTTAATCAATGACTTAAATTCTGCCAAGTCATTGGTATTCCTGGCTGACTCGGGCAACCTAATAAGGCTTGTCTTCGAGTCCGAAGATTAATGAGGAATGCAGTATTTCCCGTATTTACGCAGCCCCAGCTGTGACCAACATATTTTGCCACACCCAGGGCAAGCATAACCATTGTCCGCCAGTGGTCGATTAAGATTTTCTTTTCGCCGTCTGCATCTGTCCTAGGCAGTGGATTTTCTTTTGGTCTCAAATGTTTATCCCACAGCCTTTGTGTGTGACCTCCAGCTGTCTCTTTCTGAGGCTGCATGCAACCAGGTGCTCTCTTCTATGTCAGCTAAGGCAAGTTGGCGCCTAAGCTGGTCTTTAAACCGTTTCTGTGGGGCACCTCTGTTACGTTGACCTAGTCCATGCTTAAATAGCACTAGGAAAGAATGAGCGTTTGTACACATTTTTCTTAGCATATGGAATTTGTGTATTGACCTTTTAAACTAATATGAATTCCATTCCATGTTTAGTCTTAATTGAACTTACTACAATCAACTAATATTCTGTGTTGTATTTATTGTTACTTTCAAGTTTATTTACTAAGTTGACTAAACTAAACTGTGTGTTCTTGTAGGACAACTCGCTTAGCTTCATTCCCAGACTATTTGATGGTTCAGCTCAGAAAATTTACTGTTGGTGATGACTGGGTACCCAGAAAACTAGGTGAGTGTCACCAACAAATATTAAAGTAAAACATTTGATTATTTAGATGCTGGTATTGTAAGACATGTTCCTGTAGCACTACTTAACAATGCCTTATCTTTGGAACATTCTTGCTCGATGTAGCACTACTTAATAATGAGATATCTTTGGAACATTCTTGTTTGATGTAGCACTACTTAACAATGCCTTATCTTTGGAACATTCTTGTTCGATGTAGCACTACTTAATAATGAGATATCTTTGGAACATTCTTGTTCGATGTAGCACTACTTAATAATGAGATATCTTTGGAACATTCTTGTTAGATGTAGCACTACTTAATAATGAGATATCTTTGGAACATTCTTGTTCGATGTAGCACTACTTAATAATGCCTTATCTTTGGAACATTCTTGTTAGATGTAGCACTACTTAATAATGAGATATCTTTGGAACATTCTTGTTAGATGTAGCACTACTTAATAATGCCTTTTCTTTGGAACATTCTTGTTAGATAATGAAATGTCATAGTCCTTATACATGCCATTGCATTAGTAATAGAATGTTTAATGTTTCATTGAAGATGTCTCTGTGCAAGTACCAGACGAACTAGATCTAAGTTATTTAAGAGGTTATGGACTACAGTCAGGGGAAGAGGAGCTGCCTGCAGGGGATTCACCACCAGGTATAAAGTCATTTTTTGCTTAACAAAATACCAGTGAATTGATAACAATGAGTCTCTTTGTGTGTGTGTGTATCACAGCTGTGATAAAATCAACTAATGATTAACTTCTTTCCAGAACCTCCCATGGAGATTTGTGAGATAACTGTAGGGCAGCTGGTAGATATGGGGTTCCCACGAGAAGCCTGTCGGAAAGCTGTATTCAAAACAAAGAACCAAGGTGTAGAAGCAGCCATGAACTGGGTAATGGAACACATGGAGGATCCAGGTTGGCCATATATTAAACTATTCAAAATCATTTTACATTTCAAAAACACTTTAAAAAACAGAAATAAAAATAGAAACACAAATTTTAGTTTGGACAACAAAGTGGTTTCCAGTACTGACAAATAAAAAGTTACTTGATAAATAGAACAGCCTGTACTTAATAAAGACTTGTAGCTCAACACTGTCAATGTGACGGCACTTTCCTTTCCCGTCTATCAAAATTTTGTTCATTTCAAGCATGGTCTACTCTGGCATTTTACTTCTTGAGGGATCTTTTCCCTTTGCAACTTCTTGTGTGACTAAAGAGGCCAATCCTTGATACACAGTTGCGGTCACAGGTTAGGCATCTGTAATCACCAGGCGCCATTGCATTTTCACCCTTCTTTCTACTTCTGTTGTGTATGACATCTTCAATTCGGGACCTTTCTTTTATGCTCGCTATCCATTTGAATCTATCCAGTGCCTCTTTTTTTCCAACTGTTATGTCAATTTTGAATGAAGAGTTTCATGTCGCGTTTGCTTAGATCAGTAAGATTGGTCTTCACTGCACCTAAATCTAGATTCTTTCCTTAGAGCATTTGAAGAGCTTTATTATGAAAGTAATACAAATTTCAACAGAAAAATTATTTCTAAAAAAATGGTTTCTAATGAGTATAATCGTTTTATATTTGTAAATCATGCATAATAATTTGTGTGCATTTTTTTTAGCTCTTTCACTTCTAGCACAAAGTAATTTTTTTTTAAATTGGCAGTAGTGGACTTTCACTATGTCATCTATGACATTGTTTATTTTGTCTAATTTATTTTGAAATTTGTCTCAATCTTTTTCTTAGTTTTTCCTTAGTATCCATTATATTGCTACAAAATGTTTTTCCCTACCATTTGCTTTTTTTGTTTCTCTCTCACTCTTATTTTATTGCTTTAATAACCTAAACTGGATCTTTAAAATCAAAGATTACTGTTGTGAGTTACCTTTTAGCATGAAACTCCTGAATAAGTAAAATATGATATAATAAAACAAAAGTCAAATATTTCAGCTTGACCAACAAACTTCAACTTTGTTTTTCTCTAAATGGCCGAAATACACTTAAATACTTGGTCATTTATTATTTAAAAAATACTTTTGACACAAATCTAATTATTTACAAAATAAGAGATGAGATAGAATTAAGCCCTAACTTTTCTTAAACTCAATCTTTTTTTCAATAGATTTTAGTTTTTTTTTTAATTATTATTTACTTTTGATTCAACTGATAATTTTTTTATCCTATATACTGGTATTACAGACGTTACTTCAAAAAAAAGAAGATAATTACGTCCTAAGAATTTCATGTGTCAATCTAGTCATGCATCAGTGACTTAAACTCTGCTAAGTCCTTAGTTTTCCTGGCTGATTCCTTAGTTTTCCTGGATGATTCCTTAGTTTTCCTGGATGATTCCTTAGTTTTCCTGGATGATTCCTTAGTTTTCCTGGCTGATTCAGGCAACTCATTCCATTCTCTAATGGCACTAGGGAAGAAGGAGCACTTGTACGAATTTGTTCTAGTGTATGGATCTGTGTGTCTTTCTGAGTATTTCATTAGGTTTTGTTTTTCTATTTGTAAACTATATATATGCATGTGTGTGCTTGTGTGTTGATATTGTGATTCCACTGTTATCCCTAATAAATAAATCTTTGCTAATATTTTTGTTGGAACAGACTTTTCAGAGCCACTGGAAGTCCCTACAGCTGGTACAAAACATTTTGAGGCTAACCCAGAAGGTTTAGGGATGCTAATGTCCATGGGATTCAACCTGGAACAAGCAACTAAAGCCCTTAAGGCCACTGTAAGTATGAAGTAGAATAGTCTTGTGGATGAAGAAGAGGTTTAACAAGAGAGTAGCACAGCACAACAAAAAAAAAAAAAGATTATAAATATCTGAAAACACAACTAGTTAAAATAATAGGACTATTTATATAATATGTATAGCTGACATGGAAGAGAGCACCTGGCTGCAGGTGAATTCGGAACAAGACAGCTGGAGATCACTTACAAAGGCTGCGGGATACACATTTGAGACCAAAAGGAAATCCACTGCTGACGACAGACATAGACAGCAAAAAGAAGATCTAAATCAACCACCAGCAGACAATGATTATTTCTGTGCTAAATGTGGCAAAATATGTAGGTCGCAGATGGTGCTGCATGAAATACTGAACTCCTCATTACTCTTCAGACTCCAAGACGAGCCTTATTATTATGTGTCATATTAATACTTATAAAGTGGTTGAATGGTTATTATTTGCTGATTTATAAAACACACTAGAAAGGAAAGTTTAGGAGTTGTGGTAAAGCCAACTGACAACTTTTGCATAAAATTTTTAAATGGCACAAGCTTTACCAGCTTTCTTTCCATTTCTTAAATTTTATATTTCAATAGTTGACTAGCATTTTAAGATGTAAATCTCCTCACACCAAGTTAACTTCATCACTTTAGGACAACAATACTGAAAGGGCAGTGGATTGGATCTTTAGCCATGCAGATGAAATAAGTCAACCAATGGAAACAGAGGATAGAACTGAAGGTCAATCTCAAGCTCCAAAATTTAAAGATGGCTCAGAAAGTAAGTTTTAAGTTGTTTTTTTTAGACTTAAGTTATAGTACAAGGCATGTATTTCCCTCAACAGGGACAAACCACTCATGATTATTGCTTGTTTGTTTGAATTTCAAAAGCAAATAGGTAAAATATATAAAGTAACTGTACCTTTTTCAGACCATTCTAGGGGGGGGGGGGGGGGGGGGAATGATGATGATGTAGTGCTCATCTGTTTCTTTGGTCTAAATTTAAAGATATTGTGATGTGGCCAGAACAAGGCCTTTCCCAATGAAAGTCAGGTACCCATTTGAATTGGGTAGATCCAGGGGCATTCTAAAAAAAGTCCAGAATCTTATCTCACTCTTCACCACCATTTCAACTTGAAATCCCTTAGTTTGAAAGCCTTACCACCCAGCCACCACTATAGCATTATTGAAAATCAAATTTAAAAATTGTCTTTATCAAGCTCTAAATTTTAAGTAGATGCAAGGTCAACATTTTTGGTCATCTGAAAGAGAGACCTTTTATTTGTAAAATTAATTAAGCATTTTGTGAATAGTAAACTTTCAAACCAAGGAGAAAAAGAGAGTTTGTGTAGTTCGACATGTTTTAATTTTTTTGTATCATCTTCATCATTTTTTAAATAGTTCCTAATTTTATTTGCGGCTTTCCAAATGAATACTTTTCAAATTAAGTTTTGTTTATTTTATGCACATACAAATAAACCATTTGTCAAACCAGATATAAAAAATATTTTTTAAAAGTCCATGTGAATTTGTAGTATTATGAAACTACAACTTAGAAAAAAATGTTATGTAAATATTTATCTCTTTTAATGATGATGCTATGAGAAAGAAAAAAAGGGTAATGATGATTGAATTCAGCAGCTTTACAATTTTTCATCTATTGTTTCAGCTTTAAACAAAATGATATTCAATTTCATTCCTTTGTATTCACCTTACAGACTAGTTGTATTTTTTGTGTTTTTCACTACAAATAACAAAATGTTATATTGTATGTTCATTGAATCTAGAAATCCAGTATCTAAATCAACAAATATATACATATTTTTAACAAAAGAATTACATCAGTGGATTTCTAAGGAGGTGTGGTCCAAGAAATTAGTATTCTAGTTGTGCTGCAGTTTTCCCTCAAAAAATATTGGTTTGTTGGCTTTTTAAGTGCAAGGATCAAAGAACTTGCTCCCCTTTGAGCTCAGACAAATCACATGCTTCACTACATTGAAGAAGAACATTTAGACCTATGTGTTCAAAACATTTTTAGATTAGTTTGTCAATTAAACTCTTGTGTTTATGTTTGTTATTTTCTCATAACGCATTGAGCCTACATTATGTTTATTAGCAGCGCTCTATAAATAAAATATTTTTATTATTATATTATAAAGAATTATGGGAGGCGTGGTGACGAAGTGGTAAAGCACTTGGCCTCTGAAGGAGGTCTCTGGTTCAAATCTCTGTGAAGACCAACTCTAAACATTAGATGGGGAAACTAAAGGTGGTTGGTCATTAAGCTGGCCACATGACACTCTACTAAAGTGTCTACCGTAAAAACAGATGACTTTTACATCATCTTCCCTATAGATTGCGAGGTCTGAAAGGGACACTTTCTTACTTTTATAAGGAAGCATATTGTTTTGCATATTGTGCTATACTAGGAATTATATATACCATGCCTTGAACAATTGATCATTTTACAGGTCGAGACCTTTTTTTATTACATGTTTATGAATTGTTGTATTGGTTGTCTACAATAAATGTGTTTTCTTTCAGAGTATAAACTTGTTGCCTTTATCAGTCACATGGGAACCTCAACAAGTGTCGGCCATTATGTTTGCCACATTCTCAAGGATGGACAGTGGGTAATCTTCAATGATGAGAAAGTGGCGCTCTCTGAGCACCCACCCAAAGACCTAGCCTATCTGTACCTGTACCAGAGACTGGCATGAGGCTGGACTCAGCTGACAAGCTGTGACACTGAAACAACTTGACATAGTTCACTGACATTGTATGTCCTAATTGCATCATTCAGATATGCATCGTGTTTGTATGTTATCTTTTCATTTATTTTTTTTTTGGTTCAGCTCTTTATACATAAATTGTAATTTTAAATTATTGACGGTTTATCCTGTTAGTACTCATAGATAATTCCAGCCAAATGTCTTCATTGCTGCTTATAGACAGAAGCAATGTTTCCTTTTTACAAATATTCAATCTTCAAAGTACCAGCATTTCCCCATTAATTTTGGATGTTGCTCTACAGCATTAAGTAGACAATTATTGTCATTAAAAAAAAGTTTCATGTTAGCAGTAAAGCTGTTACATACAATAGTGTTAGTTTTAATTATTTTTTTTAGAGACTTTTTTTTTTTTTTTTTTTTTAATAAATAATAAATAGGTAATTTTTAAATTTAAAAGTCTTTTTTTTTTCCACATTAGAATTTGATTTTTTTTTTCCAACCCTTTTACCTGCCTTGCTAATAAATGACTATTTTGCTATAATTATTACTAAGCCTAGCATACAATTTTGAGGATTTAAAATAGAAATAAATGATTGATTTAAAAAGGAATCGTCTGTTTCTTTTTGTGTTTCTAGCACAACATTCTAGTAGAGTTTCAGCAACAAATATCAACTTGAATACAGATCTTTTATTAGATTCTTATTCTATCCCAAGAAATGTTTTGACTTTAACATCAGATGATGGACCAACTATTTATGTAATAAGTCCTCTGTGGGCTCGCTTTCTGTCACATGTTATCAAAGATTATAAAGGTAACAAACTTGATTAGGAAGAAAGAGGCAAGAATCATCAAAGCACTGGCAGTTTCCCACATGTTGACATCGCCCATGTCAGTGCTGCAAGTTGGCGGGTTTAAATTTGGCATGCTGCAGCTCTCTGTGCGGCACTCTCCAGTCACAGGGTGACACTCTGAACTAGCTGTGCAGTAGCAGTCCTTGTTACAGTTGGGGGGAGAGTATGTGTGCCTTCTGCAGGTTTGTTTGTCACAAAAGGCTTCACTCTCGCAGCTGGTCATACACTCTCCTGTCAGCATGTGGCAGGTGCTCCCACCTTGGCATCCACAAGGACGGCATTCCTCTTTAGGGTAGACAAGAAATGTATCATGGCTACAGATTCTGACACTGCAGTTGGGTAATTGCCAACCAAAAATACACAAGTCATTTGGACAATGCCCTGTCGATGTGTTGCATGCCTTTGACAGTGCACAATGGCACTCGTGACGACAGCTTTGTCCAAACTTATTTTGTTCACACATAATTTGTCGAGTTAGTCTGTGTAATGGAGAACAGTTACCTTGACTGCATTTTTTGAAGCCTACTTTTTTATCTCCCTTCTCTGACACTACATAGCGTGAAGCTTTGCTTTTTATAATAGTGAACTGGAAGTCTTTATCTGTGAAGTACTCTAATTTATTTGATGAATTCCTGGTCGTAATAAGGAGACAATGAGCTGACCAAGACATATATAATTTTACAGCACCTGGGGCTCTTGTGACAGAAAAATGTGAGTGTGAATTATTTGCTTGCCCATAAAAATACCTCCAAAATGTTTGACATAAATTTTTCACAATTTGGTTATCTCCTGATTCAATGAAGTTCTGTTTTAAAAATCTGGTCAGTTGAGGTACGCTGAGCAATGTGTTGCCAGGATGAGTTAAAAAACATTCTCTTCTTGTCTTCAGTTTCACAACTAACTGGCAACAGTAATGGAATTTAAAACTGTTCAAAAAATGTCGGTTTATGTTTACTTGAAGATCTGCATGGAAGTAGTTACTGCCAGTTTGGACTTGAGAGTTGGAATCATTTTGGAAATATAGAATGTATTTTTTGAAAAGGTTGATGTCATAAGGGGCTTCATCTAATTTACCATTAGCCAAGTAACAGTTCAGGTCGCCACATGTCAACTGTTGTTTGTTGTACAGAATACATAAGATTAGTGGTAATGTCCAAGCACAGTGTAGGCCATGGTCCATCTGTCCTTCAAATCTAAAGTAAAATTAACAGTAACAAATTAGACATTATTCTCTTACAATAAAAGTCATTCTTATAACTATTGAGAGAAAATACAAATAATCAATGGCATAAAGGTATTGTCATTCCACAATAAACTTTATGCAAATTTATGAAAGTTGTATACAAATAAATGTCAATGGCATAAAGGTATTGTCACTCCACAATAAACCTTGCGCAGATATGTGGGAGCTGCATCTGGAAGTTTCAAATGTTCCTTCAGATATTGAAGATTATTACAACCTAGCCCAAACCAATGCAGGGGATGACAGCAGACAGGTTCAAACCCGGGACCATTGCATCAACAGAGAAATGGACACCGCAGGGTTAGGCAGCCATCCAAGTTACAATTTAAACAGGGCTCTCAAACATGTGTCCATTGCAACTACAGAGAAGTGGACACCATCTGGTCGAGCAGCCATCCATCTTACAATTTAGGTGGTTAGTACACTATCTAAGTGAAATTTTCATCCAATGATGAATGACTTACAAACCTCAAAATTTTACATTTAGTTACCAGTATGCAACTATCAATCATCTTTTAATGATATTCCTTTTATATTTACAAAAATAAGATTAAAAAGTAAAGTAAACAAAAATTTAGGAATACTGCAAATCTAGCATACAGTTTTGATAGTACCATTAATGTGAACATACTCGATTGAAACTACACTGCGACTCTGTATTTAAATTTCATGAAATAAATTGCTTATACCAATATTAGAAAATGCTTCCTCTGCTGGGTCCCCTCAACTCAAGAAAACCATAGAGAAACTAGAACAGACTCAAAGGCTGAGATTTACAATAAACGAATATTCACTTTTGATTAAACTAACGCAAGACCAATCGTTATAGAATGCCTTGGATGGGGACATCACATCTAATGCGATGTCTTCACCCTTTGCCAAGTGTTATGCTTTACTTTTTTAGTAATAGCAAAAAAATTTGAAATCATGTCATAGAGTTCAATTCAAATATAAGATTTAATGTTTTCATGGGGAAGGGTATGAGTGAGTGCCATCACATGGAGCAGCGGTTCTCAACCTTTTAAGCTCGCGACCCCTTTTTACAACCCCCCCCCTGACACGACCCCCCACACACACACACACATACAGCAATAGAAAAGTAGACAATAACAATCCATATTTTCGATGGTCTTAGGCAACCCCTGGCAAATTGTCAATCGACCCCCAAGGCGGTCGCGACCCACAGAATGTCTGGTTTATCAGAGTTTAATGTTTTAACATCTGTGGCATTTTACGTCTCAAGAGACAATCTCTTCCTCTTTGTATTTTAACATGTACGATCAGGGTAATGTAAAGTATAGGGCAGATGACGTTAAGGTCATCTGTTTCTTTAGCCAACAGTTAACCAGCAGGGTGTCACGACCAATCGTGTTTACTATCCCCAACTAATATCACGTACCCAATATGATTAGAGTTGGGAAGACTCAGCGGCACCCTAAAACTCCCGAAATTCAAAATCCCAGTCTTCACCGAGATTAGAACACAGGATCCTAGTTTGGGTAACTAGTATATTGACACCTAGCCCTATTAGGTATCGTATAGGGTCGATGTAACTGTAAGTACTAAATGTAGTAAAAGGTTCATCTTTAAAGACTGCAGTGTTAGTAAGTTTGAAACTTTTGAGTGTAGGACAGTAGTCGTGTAGATTTTGAACATGAAATTCTATCTGTGCTCGATCTATCTAGATTAAGGATCTAAGTAGTGAAGCTGTTGTTTTCTATAATTGGATTAGCCTTAGGCTTGACTCACGTTCTGATCTGAATCTAGACCTAAAGGCCTAAGTATAACTTACCAAAACGATAGAAAACCATTTAATTTTATCTTTTGTATTTGGCTGTCATATTTTGTTGTCTGTTTAGTCAAACTAAAAATTTAGATCTGGATCTTAGTCGCGACGTCCCATTTAAACAAAACAAAATATGAAATTGACGTCATTGAGTTAGCGCTACATTAAAACACTAAGTATAATACCCGTCTTTTCTGGGAATGGTGTAATAACTATGTGGCATTTTAGTTCATTCCATTTGCTAGGACAAAGTCGTACATGTGCTCCTTCTTCCCGAGTGGAATTAGAGCATGGAATGGGTTGCCTGAATCAGCCAAGAAAACCGACGACTTAGTTTAACCTGCATGTCTAGATTGACACATGAAGCGCGTAGGGTGTATAGTGTCTTCTGTTTGAGTTTATTTGGTTAGTAGGAAGATTGGAATTATTTGGTTCCAAAGTTAGATTTAGAAGTCGCTAAGTTTAAAGTAAAAAGTTGGTTAGTTTATTGATCATCGTTATAGTATCCTGTATCTACTTTGTAGGCCTACATGAGCTCAGTGGCGTAGCAAGGTACCCGTGGGCCCGGGTTCAAGAATATGTTGTGGGCCCCCATTTCCCATAAAACAAATTTAGTGTATATATTTAACAAAAAGTCTTTCCAATATATAAGCTGTGCAGCTTTTTTTTTGTAAGTAAGTTTGATTCAGCTATTATTCCATACAAGGCATAGTGTCTTAAAACAATTTTGTACTTCTTACCAGTATTAAACGACTAAATGGCGTTTCAAATGAACAAACAAATGTTTTAGTAGTTCTTTTCCCTACTATACAAATTCACA
Organism: Biomphalaria glabrata; assembly: GCF_947242115.1. Taxonomy (NCBI): domain Eukaryota; kingdom Metazoa; phylum Mollusca; class Gastropoda; family Planorbidae; genus Biomphalaria; species Biomphalaria glabrata. The sequence goes on from NC_074723.1 coordinate 4,506,600, forward strand.
TTCCGAAAACACATCTATGATAAAAGATATACTCTAGTTCTAACAGTAAATAGGTGTAACATTAATTTTCTACAATTTCATTCTTTTCTGAGTAGCAAACGAGAAACAATTGTTCATTGGAAAGAACAGTAAGTGAACTCTACCTGCTCTGTGTCATAGAACTTTTAAAATATTTTTTTTTATCAATCGACGCTTCGAGAATGGCCGTTCGACCGCTGAACAAATTGTTACAGGCAAAGTAACTTGGCATCAACGACATCGTCATTTCGGATACAATAGACCTACGTTGATTTTGAAAGTTTTATATGCTTCTTAAATTTTCTCTTCACGGTAGTTATAGTGGTAAGCTCATCAATTTGTCTTTCAACTTTACGCAATCGGGTGGGGCGAAAAGACTGGACCAACAGCACAAGATAGACCTAATCCAGTAACCTCATTTCTTACACTCTCAAAGCCATTTATTAATTAGGTAAACACAATGTTGATTGCCGTTTCAATGTCGTACTCGACAATAAGCAGAATAATAGTAGCGAATGCTTCCTATTTTCCTCTAAGCGTGTTACAGCTTCCAAGTGATTTGTGTTGACAACTTTAGTACATCCAAATATCTAAATCTCATTGCTGTTAAAGTGTTATTCCTTAATGGTCACTTTGTAGAGTAGGCCTACAATATGTGAGTGTCATTTGATTAAAGAAGCGCTTATTTTCATATGTTTTTTAGCATAAATATTCATGCACTTTTATACGGTACCAGATTTTTAAAAATCTGCAACGTCTTGAACACAGCTGACGGAATCATTTAAGACCAAATAGAAATTGTGGTTAGCACTGTGACTATAATGCACCACTTGCTGAAGCAATGCTTGAAGGCCATTGGACTGTATACTGATAGTGAAAGTAGGTCTACCATCATAGCGTTGGCCTCACAATTTAATTAAAGATAAATGATGATTTTTAAAATTACTTTTTATTTCTTAAGCCAATTCTGCAGACTTCTGGTTCTCACGAATATGAAAATCTAGAAAAGACTCCCAGGTTGCTATTTTTGTTTGGGGTATTCCGACTTCGGAGATCACGAAATAAGATCGTGAAATAATGCTAATTGATTCAACGTTTGATGTGCCTTGAGTGCTGCCAACAATGATAGAGACGTTTTGTTAAAACTGCATTGCCCAACTATTAGTTTATTATCTCATTTTGAATCTATGTGAAGAGCTATATATATGTACCGTGGTTGTCATTCAGGTTTTTTTAAAAAGTGGTTGTGATTTACAAAAGTTTTAATTTTTTTTTTCAATTTTGGTGTTACCCTAAGGGGTGACGTGACCCCAATCAGTAATGTTTCATGACCCCTAGTGCAATGAAACCCTTACGTGGCATGGCTACTACTCCACGGACTGTGGGCCCCTAATGGTCGTGGGCCCGGGTTCATTAAGCCCCTTCGCGCCATGGATGCTACGCCCCTGCATGAGCTGTATTGTTTCAAGCTCGAGTTTAAATTGATAATTATTAATTCATAATATTAATGATTAATTTATCCGTTAAGATCTTGAGAGGTCATATTTTTTCCTCTTACAGCTTCTCATATGCAGCTATAGAGCTGAATCCTTGGTACACATCCACTGTCACAAGTTGTAATCAACAGATGCTGCTGCGTTTTCAGCCTTTTCCCTATTTCTGGTTTGTTCATCGGCTATCCAGGAGCTCTCCTTTATGCTTGCCCTCTATGTGGGCCTATAATACCTTGTGTTTTTACAAAGCTTATATCATCTCACTCAGTCTATCTGTCTGGTAAAAATGTATGAACATGTTTTTTCCCCATTTCCCATTCTCGGATCAAGTTAAAACTTTGCACAATTATTCATTGAACCTGACAAGACATGAATCAATATAAAAAAGTAACCAATCAGTTAATTAATTATTGGTGTATAATTATTTTGTTTGATATCGAAATAATGGGAATAAATGCTACTTAATGAGAGATGTGGATGTATATATGGATTTTATCCCCTTATCACGATTCGCTAAGTTTTTGCTCCCATTTCCCATTTTCTGATGAAGTTGAAATTTTGGAAAATTATTCAGTCATAATCGATGACAATATACGAATCAATCCAAAAATTAACCAATTAGTTAATCATTAAGTACTAACTAATCAATTTTGTTTTATATGGCATAGGGGGAGCTAAACCCTGTAATTTTCAGTAAATAGCAGTAATTTTTTGTTCTTTCCCTTAGAAAAGCTTTTTTTTTTTTAAGTATTCTTTTTTTTTTCGTTTGCTTTGTTGTTGTTTTTTTTTGTTGTTTTTTTATTCTATTTTTTCCCCCAACGGCTGGGATCGGTCTTTTGTAAAATGTTTTACATGTTTCGGATGTTCTTTCAGAGTTGAAGATAGTTTACTTCCTAGTCCAAACCTCCCGCAGGACGACGGGGGATGGGAGCGTGCAGGGTTTGAACCGTCGGCCGTCGATAAATCCGAACGACAGTCCAGCGCGCAAACCGCACGACCAGCCAGCCATCCTATCACGATCTCTTCAAGATTTGAGTCTCATGCCGGGCTTAGGTCTAAATACTTCAGAGTATCATAAGAGTGGACGACCTGCAGCTCTGAAAGTCGACTTTATAACTAATGTCACGCTATTCCATGATTCGACCAAGGAGAACGCACATTTCAAACAAACAACAAAAATTTGAATCTGGTTTGAAAGAATGTAGAATTAAACTAAACACATACTCACACAAAGACACAAAGATAAAGGCACATTCCTCGTTCCATACGCTAGGACAAATTTGTATCCTACAAAAGCTCTTTCTTCCCTAGTGCTATTAGAGCATGGAATGGGTTGCCTGAGCTAGCCAGGAAAACCAATGACTTGGCGGAGTTTAGGTCATTGGTTAATATGCATGCCTAGATGCATGACGCGTAGGACGTAATCATCTTTTTTGAAGTAACGTCTGTATTATAGAAGATACGAATTAAAAAAACTAAACCCAATAATTTCAGCGTTGAAGTTACTATAACGTAGATAAGCCAGGTGTTAAATAAATATATGGCCTCCTTTAGTCATGACGAGACCATGCATCATCCCATGGCATTAACTATAATGGACGTAACGATGTCTTCCACACAGCAGTTCCCCCTCATCACGCAGCTGGATGTCTCCAACGGAACTGCATGTGCTGATTCACTTTGGGAATCAGCAGCGTCGCCCGTTCTGTCAAGGTGTAGCACTGTGTTCTGTAAGCTACCTAAGGGATTTTTTCCTTAGGGATGACTCCCGTTACCTTTGCCATGTTTGGGTAGCACCGCAAGGCAGCAGAGGTTGGGATTTAGAGTTTTTTTCTAGTTAGCCAGTCAAGGTTAACTAGCCCGTCCTGCCCAAAGCTTAAAGATTTATATTTAAATTGCTCGCCTTTGTCCCATGTCCTGTTAGTTCCGCCGAACAGTGTAAGTCTCATAGCACCGAGGCACCGTGTTGAGAACACTATTGTCTGATAACACGGACAAGAAAAGCAGCAGTTTGTTGCAGTTGCCCTGTCTTCCTACAGAGATAGCTCGCCATGCGTACCATACCAGTTTCTTTTTCACTCAAATAACCATTTTTGGGTTGTAGTATAGCGCACTCGTAAAGTAGGTGGTTAACCGTTTCTTCGTCTTGCTGGCAGTGTCTACAAAGTGAATCAAAGTTAGCTTTAAATTTAGCAAAATAAGCTCCATTGGCTATGTTCTACATTCCAGACTCCAGTCAAGAATATAAACTAAATCCGCAAAGCAAGTGGGCGTTTCCCATGTTCAGAAACGTATAGGTAACTCTCATAGATGATAACTCTATTATTCGTGGATAATGACCTTCATAAAAAGAAGAGTATTCGCGCACTGGCCTATAAATTATCTGTTTACATTTGATTTAGATCTAAATATAGTAGATCTGTCCATGTATAGACTAAGACTAGATCATTAGAATAGATCATAGATGCCTAGTGGCTATAGACTATAGACAGTCTAGATCTAGATTTTAGATACAAGAGTCAATTTAGACTAGAATAGATCTATTTAAAACTAGGGATAGTATGTAGTTGTAGATCTAGACTCAAGAGACTATCACTATTTTTACTACTATTAGATCTAGCATCTAGATCTAGATCTTGATGTGATCTAGTAGTAGACCTTAGACGCCTTAGTGCCTTAGTCTTAGTAATTAGTAGTCCTAAGCCTAAGTCCTTAAGTAGAGTCTAGTAGAGTCTGTGATTGTGAACTCTCATTCTATCACTAGTGTCACACTGTGACTGTGTAAAGACAGTAAAGTGTGTTACACTAACTTACACTTACAGTCACACAGTGTATATATAATATATTTAATTATTATTTATATTGTAATCTAAATTTAAAATTAGTAATAATTAGTTATAAATTAGTTATTAGATCTAGTAATATTAATATAGATAGTAAATCTAGGTATCATATACTGTACTGTCTTGTCTAGTATAATCTACTATCTAGTTAGTAGACTATTATAGACAGTACTTTGTTTATTGTTAACTTAGTCTTCTTAGTATAGATTATAGATCTAGATCTAGTAACTAGTAGATCAGTAGATCTACTGAAATTTGGTAATATATTACTATTAGTCTATTAGAGTCTAGTTTAGTAGTTATGGTTTCGGATATAACTGGTTATCACGATTCACGGGTATCACTCTTAGATTCAATATCTATCAGATCAATGTAGAATTGTAGAATCTAGATCTATTTTTACTCTATTTGATTCTGTTATCATCCTTTAGATGGCTTGGAGTTATATCTAGAATGAGTAGAAATCTATATAGATCTAGATCTAGATCTACATAAGTAGAACTTTTAATTCTTATATGTCCTATATTCTATTCTAAAACTAGATTTACTAGTCTATGATGACTAAGAATTAAGATCTAGATTAGATATAGATCTACTCACTAGATTGTGACTAGTTATAGATCAGTCTAGACTACTAGTACTAGAGACTACGGATGGGTGCCTGGCCATGAGGTTTGCGTGCTGGATTGTTGTTCGGACTTATCGATGATGTGTCAAGTATTATTATTATTATTTTGTCTGTTTTTGTCGTTATCTTAAGGCATATTTTTTATCAACTCACAATTGATGTCTAATTATTTCACAGGTAGTTCTCACATTATAGCTTTCATCCTGTAAAATGGGGATGTTAAGAAGACTGCAGTTCTCTGTGCGTTATTGCTGCAAATGTAGATATATCCCAGTGTTAATTTGCTGTGTTTTTTTTACGCTGAGCATCTTGTTGTATTCATCTACATACAACACACAGTGCAGAACTGAAAGAGTTATACAGAGTAGCCACCACGAACTGGTTAACAGGCAAGCCCCTGATGACAAACCTTTTAAGGCTTCTCTTGTTATTTTAATAATATCCAGTCCTGATAATTTTCATGTAAGAGAGACAATCAGAAACACGTGGTTAAAAAATGTTAACGACTTTAATATCTTAGCGAAATTTGTTGTAGGGGGAGCTTCTCTTGACACACAAGCAAAGGATAAGATTGACAAGGAAGAATCTATCTTCAAGGACTTGATAGTATTAGATGATGTGTCTGATTCGTATCAAGAATTGACCAATAAAGTTCTGAAAGCATTTCTTTGGTTAAATTATAATGTTGATTTTCAGCATGTGCTAAAAGTGGATGATGACAGCTACGTAAGAGTGTCTAACTTAATGTCAGAACTTCAGAATAAACCGAAAGAAAAACTGTATTGGGGATTTTTCGATGGAAGGGCCAATGTGAAGGTCAGCGGTAAATGGAAAGAAACAAACTGGATATTGTGTGATAAATATTTGCCTTATGCACGCGGTGGGGGTTATGTTCTATCAAGTGACCTAGTTTATTTCATAACAAGCAACCATCCATTGTTTCAACATTACCTCAGCGAGGATGTCTCCATTGGCACTTGGTTATCTCCTTTAAAAATCTACCGTCACCATGATCAAAATTTTGATACAGAGTATGTGTCTAGAGGCTGTTTAAACTCATATATAATTACACACAAACAGTCGGCTTCTAAACTGCAGGAACTGCATGATAATTTATTAACATTAGGTCAACTTTGTAAAAAAGAATATATTTTAAGGGGCTCCTATGAATACAATTGGAGTTACCCCCCTTCAAAATGCTGCATGCGAGAAAACATTCAAGATGTTCATGGCTGATGTGGCATGAGAATAATATGCGGAAGTTTTCTTGGTGTGTTCATTCTCCAGCCTCACCTCCAACTATGCATCTTGTGATAATAAGGATGTCACAAATTTCCATCTGCTTGGATCCTTCCAGACTGATACAGGCCCATGGAGAGGAGCTTCCATAAACCTGGAGTTCCATGAGTCTTCAAGTCTTATGGCTATTACAAAGATATTTAAAAGGAACTAGATAGTAGATTTCAAGCATATAATTAGTAGATTTATAATTATTTCCCGATTCCTACATCTGAATTTGAGCCAGAGAAATAGATAGAAATAGATGACTTAATTTTAGTTGCTAGTTCCCTGGAACATTACAAGCATAAATTATTCTGAAGATGTATTCATAACCCAAAACAATTTTATGTTAAATTTTAATTATTAATTTAAACTAGAATGTTTTATTTTTACTGAATTATATGGTAGTCATATTAAATTCTTTTTATATTTGTAAGAAAAGTCATTTCATTAGAAATATTTTGCTTTTTGAAGAAAGATAATACACAATTTATTTATTTAATGGAATAGAACAACTAAAAAACTAAAATAAAACAACTTTTTTTTTTACATGACAAGAAGATTGCCAGAAAACAGCTTTCTTTTGAAATTAGGGTTATTTCCTGAATTTTGACCACATTTAACTTGCCAATAAGCATATACAAAGGCAGCCTTTGATGGTGTTTCTTCATAGCATAACATACTTTTGTTGACCTCATGACTTAAGTCAGATGTGGATGTAATAATTTGTAAACTATTTCTTGACTTGTACATCTGATTTCAGTTGTGTATTATTCTATTTAAAAAAGATTCTTTCAATAATTATTTAAAGATGCATCGGCCCATATTCTTATTAATTACAGACATTCTTTGACATGCTGATTCCATTTGTTTAGTGACCCACAATTGTCATTGTAAGTGGACTCGATTAGGTTTTAGAATCAAATGCTGGAGAACTATGTATCGAAATATCTTTGGCTGAATTGTTATAGTCTAACTTTCTTATAAAGCCATGTTGATGTGGATTAAAAACAAAACCTTTTTTTAAAATGTCAATGTCAATACAAAAATGTGTTCTTATAATTTACTAGCGAGATTAGTTAAGTGTGCCATAAATGACTAGCGAGATAAGTTAAGTGTGCCATAAATGACTTGCTTGCAAAGATGTTCAGTCAAAATCAAAGGATGGCACAGTGTGTCTGAAAAAAAGCAATGTCTGTAATTCATCAAATAAGATGTTTGAATGTGGGCCTTGTTAGTCCAAAGCACATTTCATATGGCCAGGTTGTTATTGATCAGTATTTTAAATATTGGTGATAATTCTCTACTTATTTTGAATGTTTCATTTGGTATGTAGTTTCATTCAGATGCTTTATTTTGTTTTAACATTTGGAAACATTAACCACATTAACTTCCATGAAGTGGGTTGTACATTTACTAAGAAAACTGTGGCTTCATCATTGTGTTTTTCCTTTTGCTTAAAAAAATACTGTTATCTTATTTTTTTTTTCAATATCTACATCTATAATTACACACAGTTAATGTAATTGATATTTCAATATATGGGTACTGTAGTATAAAAGTAATGCCAAGTTAAGTCTGTAATGTTATGTATAGAAATATCTATGTTCTTCCTAGAAGTCCACAGGTTACAGTCCATGTATTTCTCTGCCTTAAAAAAATATTTTTTTTTTTTCAATGTCTACATCTATTACTCAAAATGTATGTAATGGATATTTCATTATAGTAAAAGAGTAACGCAGAGTAACTATGTAATATTATGTATAGAAAGTTCTATTTTCTTCCTAGAAGTCCAAAGTCCAGGTTTTTCTCTTTGCAGCAATGATCTTATGAATGAAGAGAAATAAAAACAAGAGCCCTCCAGTGCTAGTCTACTAATTTATTCTTACATTAATGACAAAATACACAAATAATAAACAACAGAGAAAATGACAAATCTGATCGAAACCATTTGGAAACACAAAAAAAGAGCCACAAAATAAACATGAGAAATTGAAATGATCACATGAAAGTGAGAAAGTATCAAAACAAAAAAAACACTAGTCATAGGGTGCATTCATCCCTGCCCCCCACAAAACAGAACATTTCAATGTGTTAAAACTAGATAGCCTATATAGGGCTACTGTAACTAGACAAGAGAAGTTTGTCACTAGCTGTAGTATTCACACAGAACCCAGTCTAGTAGAAAGGAAACAATGTTCAAGTGCTTACTACATGGACAGCAAATCAATATTGAAAGACAAATAAAAACCCAGATGACTGGTTTAAAATAAAAAACAAGGATTGAGACAAGACATAATTTCACCATTCACAGAAAAAATACATAATTCTAAGAGGGAAAAAAAAAAATCAACCTTAACCAAAATTTCTTAACACACCAATACTAGAAATTATCTCTAATAAATGAAAAAAGAAACCAATAAATGCCTGATTACAAAAGCAGCAAGTCAATTATTAAAACAAACATTCATAACCAAACTTTCTGAAGGAAATCTGACATACAAACTTAATGTGTTACTGCTTATTTAAGGACTAACAAAGAGAGTCCACCAGAAATGAAACAATACTTTAAGTAGTTCTAACATATTCACTTTATAAAACCTCCCTCTATGAAACAGCCAGTTCTTTAGAAATAGACCTAAACATGTCTCCAGGCCAGATTTTTGTTTATATCATAGAAATAGATCATGTCATGAGATGTATAGTGGGTAGAACCAAACAGAGGGTTGCTTAAGAGTTCAACGTAACCATCTTAGTGAGATCTCCAGGGTAATGGAAGATCACTTTATGATGCATTGCACACATAGTCTTGCCAACAGTACAAAAAAAGCTTTACTTATAGATGAATTTCACAAATTAGTAGGATGAAAAGGGAAAAAAAAAAGGGTGGGGTGGGGGGAAACATCATGTGTACCAAATGAAACAAAGACATGATCTGGAATGTTAAATCATGACTAGCCAATGAATGATCTGTATCTCTACCAAACTGTTTTAAAACTTTAACTTTGTCACTAAGGAAACTAAACAAAATTGCAACTGTTTATTTCCTAATTTACAAATGACTAAAATCTTCATGTAAGCCCTTGCTTAATCTTCACATAAATTGAAATCTGGTGTTCAAAAGTTATTCAAAGTCAAATAATCCACTAAAGAAGAAAATATTATGCCTCCAACGTAAGAGTTAACAACCAAAAAAAAAAAAAGCAAAAAAATTGAATGCGTGGAGACAGATCCATAGAAAATAATGGAAATCAAATGACAAGATAATGTACACTTTTTATTTACATTGTAAAAAGCAAACATGAGGGATATAAATATTTATAAAACAAATTCATGGCTACTAGTAGACTTTATTGAATATTTCTTCTTTACAAAATAAAATAAATACAAACTTCATCACTTGAGGATTTTATCAATCTGATCGGTTTAGGGAAGGATTACGAAAGTGCGGTGGGAATTAGTGAAGCTCGACTCCTAAGTCTGCAAGTAACATCACCTCAAACTGGCACACAATGCATCTAAAACAACAATCTTGTGTCCCTTTCAGAACCCACTTCTGTTTAAATGTACATCAAATGGGAAACGAATCATTTTAATATACATTAGAACAGTTGCAGCCAGTGTACTAACTAGACTTTTCTTTCTAGCCCCCCAAAAAATGTAAACTTAAGAAATAAAAAAAACAACTAGTGACAATCATTACAAATGTTTATTCTATTTGTTATAGTTACAAATGATGTTTAGTTTTAAAGTATTTTATGTGGAAAGATGAAAAACTAATCCACTCATTAACAAAATGTTATTTCCCAAGGAGCAGCAACTTGTTTCATACACTTGTCTCACCTCAGTAAACCAGTGGGCATAACATTGACCAGTGATAACAAATTGGTGATTCATGATAGATATCAGAATATTCTATTTTCTGATCACTATAACAACTTGTTATAAAAGTCCTAACTAAAAAAGAAAAAGATCACAAATCTCTCTCTCTCTCAAATATTTGTGTAGTTTTGTTGACATGGTAATGATATAAGTGAAATGAAAAAAAAAATGTGTATACACATTACTTTGATAAATACAAAATGATTAAATCACATAATTCATGTCCAATACATTTCTGAATTTGAATGGTGGCAGATACACATGTTGACAAATAAAAGAGGAGATACCTGGAAGTAATGAAAGCAATAATCAACTTGTTCTTATATCACCATATGCCACATGTCTGACTTGCTGTATTTACAAGTCCGAAAATGCTAGGAATCCAAAAACTTCAAAAAAAAAAAAAAAAAGAAAAAAAAAACTTCTTGTAGGTGTAAACTAACTCTTTAATAAATGTTTCTTCCTAAGTTTAGCTGTGTCTTGTTCCCAGCTGTGACTATGTAGATCTAGGCTTTATTGTTGTGAGTGGTTGTTACTGGTAATGGTGTTGGTGTCTGACCTCCTGAGCTACTACTATTGCTTCCTCCAGTGCTCGTCACTACCCACACTGTCAAGAGAACAGAAGAGGGCAATGATCAAATTATGAGAGTAAGGTAGGGCAATGATCAAATTATGAAAGTAAGGCAGGGCAATGATCAAATTATGAAAGTAAGGCAGGGCATTGATCAAATTATGAACGTAAGGCAGGGCAATGATCAAATTATGAAAGTAAGGCAGGGCAATGATCAAATTATGAAAGTAAGGCAGGGGAATGATCAAATTATGAAAGTAAGGCAGGGCAATGATCAAATTATGAAAGTAAGGCAGGGCAATGATCAAATTATGAACGTAAGGCAGGGCAATGATCAAATTATGAAAGTAAGGCAGGGCAATGATCAAATTATGAAAGTAAGGCAGGGCAATGATCAAATTATAAAAGTAACACATAAATTATTAGCCATAATGGAAATGCTTAACAAGCATTCAGTTTAGGTGTTATGTATTCCATAAGGTTTCACAATAATCATTAAGATTTGTATCTTGTTTTGTATTTTTAAAACACTCCACTTCTATATCATTCTTATTATTAATATACTGAACAGTCTACGATGTGTAACAGTACATGATGATTTGAATTTGGGTAGGTTATATTAAACTATATTTGTTAACATTCCTGAATGAACATTTTCATAATAATTTTGTCACCACACCATCAAAAAAAAAAGTTTGTTCTTGTAGGATTGAGTTACTGACAATATTACAAATTTAAACATACACAAAAATTCTTTTTTTCACGTTTAATGCTTTATAAAATATCTAAGAGGTGAAAAATAAATGTGCAAATAATCCTCAATATAAAGATTCTGGGAGAACAAAAAAAAAAGAGGATGGTTGGAAATGTCAAAGCAGATCAAACTAGTCATCACTGACACTTAAGAACAAACTAGGTCATGCGGTTCAAGAATGACTTTGAGAAGGGGTTACTAGAAGTTGGAACATAAAATCCCATGATGTACAGCAGGTTACTAAGGAGGCAAATTGTAAAGCTGGGTCAAACAACACAAAACTGAATGACTATATTGAAGTTTATGTAATATAATACATCAGCCCTTAGACTCTTTTTAAAAACATGTTTCTAATTATATTTCAGATAAATAAAAAACATAAGTGGGTCCAACATGGTCTATTCTATTTACTATTTTGCAGGCCATTTTCTCATGTTTTCATTTCATTGGTTCATTTATTTTAAGAGAACAATAAGTGTCTTTAAAAAAAATATTTTCACAAATCATAATTATTCAGTGTGAAATATAATTATGACTGTTTAGTTAAATGTACATGCAATCAACAGAAAGACATAAAACAATTATTGCAAGTTACATCTATTAAATGAGCATGAAGCCCAGCCTCCTTTCATTTGAAGGAAATGCCCTTACAATCCCCAAAAGTGAATGTGTTTCATCTCTGACCACATAAAACTTATCTATATGGTCCACACTTACTAACATTTTAATGTACCGGTAAAAGTTTTTTTTTTTTTTTTTTTTTTTAAACAAATTGTATGACTTCAGACTTAAAAGCCGTCTATGCTGTAAAATACGATGTCACAATAGAGAAAGATCTATTATTATTGTAACTTTAAGAAAGAGAAAAAAAAATTGACTTACACTTTATTGAAATAACCAGATTAAATGTTCAAATGTACATTTTGCTATCATATTATAAACCCCCAACAAAATAAACTAGCAGAAGGGGTGCATACTTTAGACAAAAAAACAGCTCAGTCCAACTATTAAGCTAATGTAACTCAATGAGCACACAGATCTATACAGCAAGCATGTCAAGTGACAAAAGTGTTAATCACCCTTAGCCTTGTGTCACCCACACTGTAAGCATTTGTAAGCAGCATAAAGAAAATTCAATAAAGGGAGGGGTTAAAAAAGAAACACAGAATTAAACTTTTAAAAAAACATGTATATAAACCAAGATGAACATGAAAACAAAATTTTCAATGAGAACTTGGGTTTCTACATTTATCAAGATAGATCTACATATTAGTGGGGGTGTTGAAATAAAATTGAACATTTTATAGGTTAATTTTGTGTGAATGTTTCAGTGAAACTCATATAACTCAACAAAACTATCAATCAGTGAAATCAAACAATCTCATCTTAAGAAACTCATTTTTTTTTAGCCTTTAAGTCATGTGTAACTTTCTTTCAAGTTATGTGTAACTTTCTTTTAAGATATGTGTAACTTTCTTAAAACATATTTGGTGCAGCACTACAGTAAAACAACATCTAATGTGCCAAGTTTGACAGATTTCTACGCTATAATCAACTACAAATGACAGATATTTGTAACAGAACTGATTCCCAAGTCCACTCTTTTTTCTTCTAAAAACATTTCTACTGTCAATGGTATCATATTTTAAAATATGTACAAAAATAAACTTAGTGATTCTATAAGTTCTTTTACATTTGCCTACAGAGTTCAGTTCATGACCTCTTTTTTTTCTTCATAAAATGAAGATGGAACTGAACTCTATAAGGCCAATCCCTAAAGGTTTCAGTACATCTACTGTTACCGTACACTATACATTAGGGCACAACACTAATGTGTCACTAAGTAAATAATTGACTTTTAAATTTCAAAAGAAAGAAGATATATTTTATCCAACTTGCATAATTAATGTTTTGTACATAAATTAATTTATATCTGAAGTGATTTTGTTACTACTTAAGCCATGGCTTCTTTGAGATAACTGAGTACAAGATGGAGAACACACAAAGGATAAAACATTCTTTCCTAGAGACGCATCTTTCTATGTGGAATTAAGATAATATGTTTTATTACGTTTACAAAGCATCGTGCACACCTAGGTTTGGTCCAGTAAGTACATCGGAAAATATTACATGTTGTTACATTCACTTTTTTGTTGGGCATAGACGTTGTACCAGAGAAGTAAAGTTCCCTCTTCAGACCTTGTGATCTATAAAGCAGATGATGTAAAGGTCATCAGTTTCTGTGGCCCATTGTTAACTAGGGTGTCACGTGACCAGCACAATGATCAACTGGGTTGACTCAGAGGCGCCCAAAGATCCTGAAATTAAAAATCCCAGGATTCAAACCCAGGACACCCGGCTCGGAAGCCAAGTGCTTTAACACTCAGCCACCGCACCACCAGTATCAGCCTATTTGTCTTTAACAGCTTTTCAACACGTTGTCTAATGTGCATTCATTTTAAAGTCTTGGAATCATAGCAATATTGTGACTAGCAATTGCAAGACTTTTTGTTTATGTTTTATTTGCAGCTAGGCTGATGCAGCAGCATTAAGCTTGTTTTGAGACTAGAGTGTTAGGACAGTATTGGGTTATTTATTTGGTTGACATGATGTGCCTGTTGTGTTGTTGCAGAGTACTGTTTTCATAAGAATGCAAGGTGTTTCACATACTGTTGCCTCAATCAATAAATAGTCATGATGTAATCCTACATAAATAATATGCCTTTAATTCGTGACTGTAATGCTTGATTGATGATTGCATCACTTAATTATCATTCTACCATTTATTCACTGTATATACTCATGTTTTATCATTAAATAATTACTAGTAACTTCACTGTTTACTGATTCTATTATGTGAACTGAAAGGCTGCATGAGTCTTATGTACATACATTTTCAATGAGAACTTGGGTTTCTACATTTATCAAGTTACATCTACATATTAGTATTTACGCATGCACAAGTGAATCCAATTCAATTATTTCATATTAATTTTTTCAAAAAGGCAACAACTAAAATTTGCCTTTACTGTTCAGAATACTCAAAGCTAAATGAATATTTAAACATAACTTTCTGGATGCAGCTACATCATAAACAAATTATGAAAGTGAAAAAAAAAAAATTCCTAAGCAACTTACCAACAATAATAATAATGATGACTACAACAACACCAATAAGAATAAGCCACATCTGTAGAAAAGTGTTGGTCAACATCATTACAAAACTACAGTGGTGGAACATTAAACATGCACAAGTAGAGATTTGAAAAGAAATTATCATATTGTGTGGAAACCGTGGTATAAAACATCAAACATACACAAGTCAGCAAAAGAGAAAAAAAAAAAAACATGAATAGGTGAAGACAACATCAAACAGATAAAGCCTTTGTTTTAAACATGTTTACTTAATGACATTTTATAGTGTAATTCTTTGGTTTTGGCAGCTAATTAGTTTCTCTTTTAGTGAGACTACATGTACAAATGATCAGAAAGTGAGAATTTAGGGTTCAAGGATTTCTTAAAAAGGTCTTTTTACTAATCCCATTTTCTATCGCGATTTAATTCATACTAGCATTATATTTGTTCATAATTGAGAAAAACAAAAGGGAGGGATCCATTTTATTATTTGGTTAAAAAAAAAAAAGCAAACACAAAATAAGGTGACCATGTTTTTTCTTGGGATACCCTTGATATTCATTTAGCACAACTAACCACATACAATATCATTTTCAAAGTAGCCCACATTTCTTTTAAATATACTAGAAAACAAATGAATATACATATATTGTAAACAGTTACAGAATATGTATATGAATATATACATAACTAGACTTATAGAGAAAAAAAAACAACTATTGATACTTTTATTACTACTGACTGATGATACAGGATGATACAGGACCTGAAGAGGTAAATTTGTAGAAAGAATCGCATACAAATGTTTACAAAGCCATTTAAAGCAATTCCTGCATATCAGCAGGCCAAAAATATTGCGTTAAAAAGAGAAATCAAGGAAAAGTATGCTTGAGGACCACCCCAATTTATAGCAGGACTCCTGACATATCCCATTTAACATTTAAAATCTAACTACTCCAAACATAACAGGATGCTACAGACCTCAAACAAAATAATCTCCTGTTAAATCACTTTAAAAAAAAAACGATTTCAAAAAAACCTAGAGATGGATTTGTTAAAAAAACAAATTGCAAGATCAGATATATAGTAGGAAAATTTTAACTAAGCATTATTTAAGAATGATTTTGACTTGTTTAGGAAAAAAAGATCAGGCAATATCCACAAAATTAATACTAAGGGAGCTTATTTCTAATAGTATATATGGACAATCAAAAAGTAGGTTATGGCTTGTATTGCAAGTTATTCATTGACACTGACTTGGAAGAGGTTTTAAATAAATAAAAAATGACATCTAAAGGAAATATTTATTGATGTCATGCAAAATTTAAATTTAGAAAAAAAAAAACAATTTACTAAATAAGAACCTAGTCAGATTCCTAACAAACATGTGTGACTTCATTACTAGATTATCTGGACATGATTTTGTTGAGACAAATAGTTCATCCTCATTGTTGTATGTTTTTATCTGCCAGCCGTGACACCTTTCTAATGCTAACAGTATTTAAGAAGAGAGAACTTTTTAAAGAAATTCTACTCCCGTAGTTTCAGCTTTGTGTTGTCTGTCTTCAACAATTTATTGGTTACAATAAATTCAAACTGTTGAGTGTCCTGATCAACATTTGTTTTCTTTTTTGGAAATAACACTTACACAATCCTGGGACAGCAATCAAAAGGGGGATAATGGACTTTCTAAAACTGTGATATGCCGCGACTTTCCCTGATAATCAGGTAGGTATAAATGGTCACCTTATTTTAATATTGTGCCTCAAAAATACATTTAAAGAAATGGTAGAAATGAACAGCTTATGAAAGTTTGCACTCTGTCTACATGTAGTTTCATGCACCAATATGACATACATTAAGGAAATCAGTTATATACGTAGTTTTTACTATTACAAATAAGGCCTATCACAATAAACAGGGCAGTTCACAACATAAAGATTGAACTTGGGAGTTGAAAGATATTAATGTGAGGACACTTTGGGGGATTCTATATAGACAAACACTGAACACCAAGTGAACATGAAGGAGACTCCTGTTCCCTCCACTCACCAATGATAATTATGACAATAATGCCAATAATGGCTCCCAAGATTATCATCATCTGCAGGGAATAATGTCATGACAAGGTTAAAACATGCTATTATGTATCCTCGTAAAACAAAAACATGGTATTATACTCCCACTCATGGTAAACTCTTTAACAATTAAGGGCAGGATTTTGAATTTAATACTCTATGGTCTCTATCAGTCGCCAGGCAACTATGGACCATCTCTATGGTCGGAATGATGTAAACCCCACAGCAGGTACCCCTCTCCAAAAAAAAAACAACAGCAAGTGACAATACAGTTTGGGATCAGCTTCGTCGCAGGCTCTGCCAGGGTGTAACATAACACTAGTATTATTTTATTTTAAAGTAATAATGTAAAATGTGAATCACTTAATTTTAAAAAAAAAACCTTAAATAGAAATGAACTTTGCTGCAAAATTTATGCATGTCAATAATTGACTAAATCTCATGAAATAGTTGCATTAATACTCAATAAAGCCACTTTACCTTACAGTTTTTCCACCAATATTTTCGTTTCAGTTTGCCAGCACTGGCCTCAAATTGCGATGCACCTGCTTGCAGAGCCTCTAGATAAAGATAACAGAAAACAATTTAGGTAATAGTTTTTCTTTTCCATTAATTAAAAAAAAAGAAAAAATTCGAAAGCTAGTTAGAAGACAAATTATTAAGTAAAGCTCGACTACAAGTGTTTTTAAAAGGTGGAGCAAGAATTTTAAGCTTTTACTTTTTCACTAATGTCTTAAATAAAGATGCTTATGTTTATAAAAAGGTAATTTTGTTAGAAAGTGTCGTGTAATTGTTATTTTCACCCATAGATTAATAGTGAACAAACCTGCTCTGTCATCAAGCTGTGAAATTTTCTGATCTCTATCTAGAACTTTCTCAACATTGACACGCATTATGTCAACCACCTAAAAAATGAACAAAACACTTTCATTTTATGAACTCTCAGAAACAAAGATGATTATAAACCAAAACATATTTTAATGAAAGATATTCAATAGTTACAATGTTTGGGTAATGTAAGTCCTATCCTGGGAAAATTTTTGTTTGGTAAACTTTCCCCTAAGGAAAACAAAATAGGTTAACAAGTTTTATCTGTTGATGACTTTTATATTATAGAGATAAAAAAAAAATTATAAAAAGTTAAACTTTGAGTCATGGTGCCCCACTGCTTTGGAGGAGAAAACTGCGTCTCAAATTCTTGTCAAATGTACTAGACTTGCTGAAGTCTGTTTTGACAGGTCTGGGAAGCCACAGGCTCTTCACCTGCATGGTGGCATACGAAGCTTTGCAAATAAGAGCAAGTTTTTTGTTATATATATATATAATATTTTAAGTACTGTATAAGGACATGATGGAAATCAATTTTGCAGATTTCTGAGGCTATGTCGCAATAGTAAATAGCAATATGCTTGCTATCTTTCCCTTTAAGACCTTGAATGTTTGTGTGTGAATGTGCTTAATGAAGTACCAACAGGTCTAGTGGGAAACTACAAATACCTAGCCGGAAGAGTGGGTGGGTACATATTACTGCAACTCCCCTGCTATCATTAATCAAAGTTGCCACAGATTTGAAACATAATTACTCATGGCTGTCTAAAACAAGCTAAGTATTTATACCAACTATCTGTTACTTTTGATGCTCAGCCAGTGGTTATGGTAGTTAGTAATTATAACCCCAAATGTTATCTTTTTCTTTTAAATCAGTGATAAAACAAAATGTGAAGTTGCAATTAAGTAAAGAGCACGATAGATACAATGGTATTTGAAGTAGATATTAATACTTTACCTTTATCAGGGAGTTTTGATAAAATCATGTTTCAAATTTGTGGCATCTTTATACACCATGGAAAAATACTTCACTTCTGAACCCAGGTTCGAATCCTGTTGAAGACTGGGTATTTAATGTCTGGATCTTTAGGGCACCCAGCTCTAATGTTAGTTAGGGAAAAGCAAAGGCAATAGGTCTTTAGTCCACCACAGTCTGTGGGCCACAGAAACAGATGATGACCTTTTCATCATCTACCCCAGTGATGCCCAACGTATTTTGACAGGCGGGCCATTTTTATATACGACACTCGTGTTGCGGGCCACAAGATATAAAAACGAGATGAAATTGACTTGAAAGTATAAGAAACCCGTGGGATGCGTTGTCGAGAAGCTAAGTATGCCCAAACTTGGCTTGGCTTGACTACCTATGAATGGGGCTCGAGCGTGACCTCTGATACCACTCTATGTCGAAGGTGCTGGCTCGAGCAGCGTTGTGTTTACTGAGCGCCTAAAGGCAGCACGGAAAAAGCTTCTCCCAGATACCCCTCCCCACAAATGAGACTGGACCATAGCGCTCTGACAATGCTATTAGCATAAAAGTAGCGCTATATAAAAACTATAACTTATTTATTTATCTAGTATTTACATTTATTAATGACAAATTTGAAGCATATTGTCGGAAACTGGCTTCAACTCTCTACTTAAAATGTGAACAACGTTGAAGCTTTACCACCGACTCATTGTCGTCTCTGTTTGGTAAATGCTCTCATACATTCTCCAATTTCTAGGTGTAACAATGTTTTAGTCGCGGCTCAAACCAAGAATGTCGCCATATTGGTTACATAGTGATGTTTAATGTTTTCTTATAAACAAATATGTTGGCTTATTATCATGTTACACAAAAAAAGTAAAGATCCGCCCACTTTTCCTGGTAGATTCTACATTACATTCAGAGTCCCATTTTATAAACGCACAAATGTTAAATGTCAGGGTACCAATTCATCAGCTAAAAAGTGAGATCCTAACATAGGGAAAAATACATCGTTCAACTATTTTCCCCTACACTTTAAGCCGACGTTTCGGCGGGTCGTAATTTGGGAATCACTGATCTACCCAATAGATTTTGATGTCTAAAAGGGGTACTTTATCCACTCTATAAAAAAAAATATGCAACTAAGAGTTAGAGCTTGACAGTATTTACCTCATCGACCTGGGCTTGTGTTTGCTGCAAGCGCTTACTTTGTTCTCTTGGAGGCTGCATTCCTGGGCCACCTGGTCCTGCTGACCTGTGGACACAGAAAACATTTTGATTTCTATTTTATCTTCTCCAACAGTTTTACATTGACACACACAAAGCAGTACCTTTAACAGAAATAAAACAATATATACAGAGACATGAAGCAATAAGCAACTGGGTCATCATTTTAACTGTAGAGAAATCATTTGGTATAAATAGAAAAAACAGTCCTAGCATATGAACTGATGTCCTTCCATTTAAAAAAAAACACACAGACACACCAATGAGTACGTAGTCATTAAAACATTTTTTTTAGTACATTTTTAATTCTTATAAAAAAACTTTTTTAAGATTTTAATTTAAATTTTGTTTTTCAGAGCACAGGTCTCAAAACATAATATTGAACAGATCCATATTGAGAAGAAAAAAAAAAGGGGGGGGGGGGATGAACTTTATTAAAATATGTTTATATGCTTTTCTATAAAAAAAAAAATTTTCAGCTTACCAAAATAATTGAGAAACTAAATTTACTTCAAACAGTTAGTTCACAATAAACAACTACTCAACTCATGCAAGTACTTATGATTTCACTATTTAGTAAAAAGTAAAATAAAAAAAAAAGTATTTATTTGACTTGAAAAGACACATGGTTGAAGATATATATGACAATTTATATTGAATTAGCTATCTGATAGAAAAAGCATAGGAACATGGTACATTGTACTATTAAACAATAACAGGCTTAGTTTAATTTAATGTAGAAATTTCCTACGGTGGATAAATGTTTTACTCTTGAGTTGGGTGGTTGAAAAAGGAGAGAAAAGAAAAGAAACAATATATATTAACAGGTTATTCATTTTTATGTACAGCAAAGTTGTGAATAAGGCAATATATTATATATATTGTTTTCTTTTTTTGTCATCAATAATCACTAGATATGTCTACATAGAAATAGAAACATGTTTTTAATATTTAATACAAGTACTGCTCAAACTAGCAAAGTTTACTTCTATCTTCCCGAGCCAGTAACTACTGAAAGTGACTAGCTAACAGAAACTTACTAGCTGCCCAAAGATGTGATTCATTCCCATTCTGAGAACCAAAAAAACTACATTGCAGTCACCTTTCAAATAATAAATCTCACTTTCCAGTTTTTGATTTTAACTCATAGAGGGCATTTAGATATAAAATTATGTCTAGTATTAAAAAGTTGTAAAGCATATATTTTGATAAAGAATCAGTCTCTGCGACTGGACAATGTGATACTAGAGAGTAGCCACGTTGTACAATAAAGACATGCAAAATATTACAACTTTCAATGAGAGATACGTAGTAACACTGCCACAACAAGTACAACAAAGTAGCAGAGTGCATAGAGAACAGTTTCAGGAACAAAATTGACATGTCACTTTGTATTGAATGAATTGTGTCTAAAAGTAGCAGACGACATCTCTATGATTTAAATCTATATTTACTGTGACATCTCAGGTGGTTTTATATATTGCAAAATGAAAACACACGTATAACATAGTGACTATTAATTACTTACGGTGGGCCACCAGGGCCTGCCTGAGGGTTTAAGGGAGCAGCCCTTAATAAAACGTTAAATAAGCGTATTAGACAAGGAAAACATTTATGTTCAAAAATACATTTAAATTTCCTATATTATATATTATATTGTAAGGCACTGCCATCTATTTACATATTCCATACCAATATTTGATTTTATCTTTACATTTATTGTAACTGACTATGTATCAAAAACAAACTTATTAAATATATAAAGTTTTAACCAAATGCCTATATTGATAATATTGTATAAATGTATACAAATAGAAAGATTTATTATAAATTCTGAACTGCAAGGGATTTACGGTACTTTAATTTCTTGAGTGTCCCCCAGGTATTGAAGGCTTTAATTTTACAGAGGGTATCATGAAAAACTTCAATAGTTAGAACATTACAGTAAAACCACAGAAACTTTAAAATTTTAACTTTTTTCCACGCTTTAGAGAATCATATATCAATCAACAGATTTTTACAACAAATATTATTTTATGTTTCCTTTAAAGAGAATACAATAACAATTTAAAAGGTTATAAAAATGGACTGGAACTATTTTTAAGATAAAATGTTCCCTAGTTCTGTACTTCCTAATCAGTGATTTGTACTGAACTGCTACTGTGGGTTCCTGATCAGCTAATGTGGATAAATATAATATAATATGTGTGTGTACCATGTGAATTGGTACATTTTTTTAAGGATAATAAATATATTGCAATACATCGAATAAGGCAGTGTTTCCCAAAGTAGGGTACGCATACCCTCAGAGGTACAGGAAGAGTTTGAAGGAGGTATGGATTAACTAAGCTTCTTCTCATCGATGCAAATTAATGTTAGTTATAATATAACATTTATTTATATTTTTTATGAGCAATTTTATTTTCAATAATTGCTCTTTTTTTTTGGAGGGGGGGGGGGTACTCAGAGTTACGAAATTTACTGAAGGGGTAGACATAAGTTGACAGTTTGGGAAACACTGCACTGAGGCATCATTCACTAAAAGACAT
The DNA here is from genome assembly GCF_947242115.1 of Biomphalaria glabrata. Lineage (NCBI taxonomy): Eukaryota > Metazoa > Mollusca > Gastropoda > Planorbidae > Biomphalaria > Biomphalaria glabrata. The sequence continues at coordinate 4,528,857 of NC_074723.1, forward strand.
CAGGAAGGACATAGTTCAAATTTGGGCAAATGTTAGTCAAAGAGGAAAAAAAGGGTTCACTGAAAGGTGTCACCTGCCACAGGTACACACAAAAAAAAAAAGTCATTTTTGCAATTGAACAAATGAATTCAAATATACCACAGTTAATTAGACCACCTGTTAATCATATATAGCTGTCACTTTTTCAGAAGGTATCCTATATTACCTAAAGAAATGTAATAATAGTCAAATCCAGTTAACTGGACCAGCCAATTATTAGAGAGACAAAAATATTGCATCCTGATGTGGTCTAATTAATTGACTGTAATACTTTACTAGCATGATAATGAATAAATTGTACATTTGCATGAGACAAAATGTTTTACTAATTCTTTTGTATTGTAATTTCATAAAAGATAAACATAATGGTAGTTCTATTTTCTATACATAATGTTGTCATTAAAATTATTAAATCTTATAAAATACAGACGTTACTTCAAAAAGAAAACAGTTGTGTGGGTTTGTAATTAAGAATGTATGTATAGTTCTCTAAAAACAAAGATAGAAGGGTACTAATCAGGGATTTTCTCTACGCTGATGATGCAGAGAAGCTATTGTTGCTGAATCAGCTACTAAGCTCCAGACTCTGGTTGACAGACTATCTATCTACTGTATGCCAGAAGTTGGGCTTAAATATTAGTCAAAGCAAGTCTATCAAAATACTAGTTCAAAACACAAGCACTGCACCTCACTTGACCATTAATGGCCAACCTCTGGAAATTGTTGACCATTTCTGCTACCTTGGCTCCATCATCTCCAAAGATCTGCTACTGGATAAAGACATCAACAACAGGATAGTCAAAGCAATGGGCACCATGTCACGTCTGCAGAAAAGAGTGTGGGACAATATTTTGCCCCTAGTCTACCAGAGCTATATGATGAGCAGTCTGCTATATATATTTATTATAGTGCTTATATTTTTGTGCCTGTAGGCACCGATACGCCTTTTTCAATGTGGGGAAAAAATTAGTACTTTTCTTGTATTTTAACGTTTATTATTAATTTATTAGTATATTAGTAGTTTAAAGTTAGGCAATCCATCACAGAGTACAGGCACCTATTTTTGTTTTTACAAAACAAAACACTGCATACTTGACATATTTAATATTGCAATTTACTGCAATATATGAGCTAATGGGTTTAATCAGCTGCTGTTGTCTTAAGTTCCTTCTTTTTTAAGTGTATTCCTTATTTACATTATTAGTAGGTATGCTAACTTAAGGCAGGCTAAAGAAAAAATAGGTCCTCACAAGCAAAAAGCAAGGCAGTTAACAATGGTTTATAGAGACTGCATAATATATATATATATACATATATATATATTTATATATATTTCAATCACAACTACAAATTACAAAACCTTTTAAAATCATACTTTGGCAGAACTTATACTAAGAAAATTGAGAATCGTATATCATATTTAAAGAAGAAAAAAAAAATTTTTTTGCTCTTTTTTATTATACCCCTCATCATTAAAACATGGGAGTAAAATTACTTATTGGGGTGCTTGGCATCCATGGTAATAAATTGGAGAAGGGTTGAGGGTGATTTTAAGGATATATAATATATATACAATTTTCCTTACCCTTCTTACTCTTAAAAATATAGTCTGCAGTGAAAAATGAAATTACAAAGATATTTTTTTTAATATTATATAACAAATGCATGTCTTTTATAAATGTTTATAATATTTTCAATATATATATATAAAATATATAAATACATTCAATTGTGTTTTTATAATAAAGCAGCAGTAAAAAAAAATTGTTTTAATTTATAAACAACATTATTAAATATTTAATAGAAACAAAATATATTTTATCTTTAAGGAAAAATTAATAAGTGGAAAATTGAGCAATTTGACAGAATGAGTTGATCCTATAATAGTGTGTGACGTGTATGATAATATAATAATAATAATATATATATAATAAATATTTTTATGGTAAACAATCGCTAAACAGTGAACACTGTCATTTTTTTGTAATGTGTTCAACAAAATGAAGACAAAGATTAGAATGTAATTAAATACATAAGTTTTAAAAAACTGACACCAAGACATAGAGATATAATAAATCCATTGGAGGGTAAAATCAAAAGTTCTAAATTCTACGTTTTGTATTTAATAACATGTTTAAGTCAACTGAATAAATTATTTATGATTAGCTCAATTATTTTATGCATGTTGATGAAGGAACAACAACTGCTATAATTAAGTTTTTTTTGCTCGACACATATCTCAATGTAACTTCACTACCCACTATATAGACCTACTCGTCCCTGTCATGAATACTATACTTATATTTATACAGGATAATAATGCAACATACAATATGTGTGTCTGGTTTACTATTAATGATTATAGTTAGACGCTAATGAATTAATTAAAACCACTAAATATTGACTTAAAAGGCTTCAGATTCCCACTTTAAACTATTAGAAACTAAGCACGGCCTGAGTGAGATGTAAACACAACAACCATGTCACTTGGAAGAAATTCATAACAACCCCATAATATATTTATTAATATAGATCTATATTTATAATATAACTATAATATTTATCTATTAGATGTAGAATCTAGACATTCTAAACTAAATAGTTAAAAATTCTATTCTAGACAAGAGTCAGTAGACTTGAATATTGTAGAATCTAGATTAGTCTAGAATTAGAGTAGATCAGTTTATTGTGTAGTGTGTGTATACATAGTCTGTGTATATTACTAGATATCTAGCATCTATATTAAAAACATTTCTATTGTGGGCTTGGCCTTGGCTTTAGACACTTTAAAGTTTAGTAGAGTGGCTTGCTCTAGATAACATAGAATTAAAGAAGTTTTAGTATAAATATGGAGTATATAGATCTAGTAATACTATGTGAATACTAGTGAAACTATTTAAAAAATCAAACAAAGCATTAGGGTTTATTAAAAGAAATTTCTATAAATCAAATAAGAACATAAAACTAAAATGTTATTTAACCTTGGTTAGGCTCATTTTAAATAGAATATGCATCCTCCGTTTGGGACCCCTCAACTCAAGAAATTTAGAAAGCCTTCAGGACAGAAGACTCAAAAGTAAAGTAGCAATTATACATAAAACACTGAACCATATTCTTCAAATACAAAAACAAAATTTAATAAAATACTCTGAAAGACACAAAGATAAAGGAACATTCCTCGTCCCATATGCTAGGACAAATTTATAATTTATATAAATACTCCTTCTTCCCTAGTGCTATTAGAGCATGGAATGGGTTGCCTGAGCTAGCCAGGAAAACCAGTGACTTGGCAGAATTTAAAGTCAAGTCATTGGTTACTTAATATGCATGACTAAATGCATGACGCATAGGATGTAATCATCTTCTTTTTTGAAGTAACATATATCTGTATTATATAAAAGATAAGATAGTAATAGAACCTTTCTACAACCTGATCGAGCTTCGATTTTTAGTCTATATACTATATATGTCTAGAGTAGTCTAGATCTATTTATAATCTACAATAGATATATAGAAGGTCTACTCTATTATAATTATAGTATCTAATCTAGTCTAGTATAGAATAATAGTTCTATCTAGGTGACACTACTTCACAGTCACTGTATACAGTCAATAGTGAGTCTGGAGTAACTCTAGAACTCTAGACATGCTAGTGACTAGTCACACTAGACTCTCATCTCTAGATCTAGAGTGTCTTTATAAAAACTTCATTTTCCACTTCACTAGTCACTAGGCTGTGACTAGGAATACTAGACTCTATCTTGGTTAGTAGTAGGTAGGATCATGACTAGGCCTAGGCCTTGGCTCTAGACTCTAGTAGAGTCTAGTCTAGCTAGAGTCTAGACAAACTGAGTAATTCTAGAGGTCTTGCTTTTTACTTTTAGATCTAATCAATATATGTCGATGCACATCATCATACTCAGTCACTGTCATTTTTTTTCACTCTTTTAGATTATATGATTCTGTGATTTTATTTGTTTTTTAATTAATAAACATAACAAGTTAACAACACTTTAAAAAGCAAATAAAACATAGATCTAGATCTAATTTGGCCAGGATTGGCAATAAAAAAATAAATAAAAATCAATTGTCTATCTATTAAAAAAGCAATTTATAAATGTATGGTGTAGAGTTGTTCATTATGCTGAATAGAACTTATCAAATCTATTTACATTTTTATAAATGAGTTTGTTCTGCTGGCGATAACAGCACCAATTTAATCCAAATGAGCTAGACAGCAACAGAGAAGAGTAGTTTGAGGTTCCTCATCAACAAAAATGGCTGCTACGTCCTGTGATGTCATCATCCGGGGTCTTGTACATAACTTTTCGATAATTTGAGCCATCTCTGGTTCGATTTATATTTCGTGCTATCGATCAATGAGCTAAACTAAATCTTGGCATGTCTAGGGTATAGATTCTAGACCTAGATCAGTAGATCGGTTTCATATTTATCTTTTATATAGATCTAGATCCATAATATAATTATTAGGATTCAGTTTTAAAAATCCTAATTTATCAAGCAGCCTTTACGAATTCGGAACTGCACTAGCCTAGGAGGCGAACATGCCCTATCTAGTTAAGATATCTAGATCCAGTCAACTAGATAGTAGCCTATATTTCTTTCTTTAATATATATGACCAGTCAAAGAAAAAAAAAACGGGGAAAGGAGAAAATAGATTTACGGGATTTGGACACTCCTAAAGTCCAAAAGCGATAAATGTACCGATTCGACAGTCTTAATACTTTGCACTCATTCTGGCTACTGGATGGTCTCTTCCACCTGAGTGATAGCAGACAGACGAACTCAAATTGGCTCTAGGACAACTCCCGTAGACTAGTTCCCTGTCAAGAAACTCTACTGTTTGGCATCATTGCATAGCTGCACCGCGCAGCTCTTGGGGATGCCGACACCAATGTAATATACACATAAAGCTGTCTACGATTTCCGTTTGGTCCGAACCGGTAGGCCCTATGCCCTTTGAGCAACGACCTATTGTATGTTTCGCTACTAGCCTATAAAGGCCTACTATTGCGCGGGGCCCTGGTCGAGCGTCATGTGCGGGGCCCTTAGCCGTAAGGGTAGACTATATACATATATACCGTAAACTCATCACGCTAATGGGCTAATCCGTCTCTAACGCTGTAACAATAACAATACAGTACGTCCGCCGCCAAGCTTTGGGTCGAAATTTTGCTACAAAACACAGAACATTACGTAGGTACATTACGTAAGTACATTATATACTGTACTTTAATTGTTTTGCATTAATAGAAGCAAATAAAAGGAAAACACTCGCGCACTACTAATATTATGTCTACTCTTTCATTCTGAAAATTGAATGCCATTGGACGTTCTATAAGAACATCGTGTGCTATAAGAGATACAGTGGTCCCTACACTTTCGCAGACCCGACTTTTGCGGAAGGGCTATACCACGTTTTTTTTTTTTAACACGGTGACAATTACACGGGTTTTCCCACGACCGCACGATGTCTATATACACAGTAGCCTATTGAAAAAAAAAACTTAATACGTCATCGCAAAACTTTCTGGAAGCTGATTGGCCGAAATAAGCTGTGCAAGCACATCAACTGGTCCAATACAGGCTAGGTTACAGTACCAAATAAAGAATCCTTCTCATACACCCTCAACCTTTTTTTTTTCCATTGCAGACTAAATTAACAGACTAATTTAATGTATACGTACAAATTATTTTTATACTGTGTAATGCGACATAGCCTAACAGTGCTGCAAGACACTTTTAAAAATTACTCAAAATTTAATGAGTTTTTAAAAGGAACAGCATGTAAAGCTATTAATGAAACGTGAAATTGTTATCTAGAGGTTTTAAGTGTTTGGGGATGTCCTGTGACATTGTTTATATCCGAAAATAGTGTACGATATGAAATTAAATACCGCGAAAATGTGGTCAACATGTAACCAGCGAAATTCAAGAAAACTCTGTATATTTGTTTATTAATGTTCATTTAAAAAAAATCAATTTATCAAAAGTTGCATTTATGTTAATATAAATGTTATAAATGACTCTTTCATATACAACTTTTTCTTAATTCAAACGATAGTTTAAACTTTATCGGTAGGCTACAAATCTTCCTAATAAAATCCGTTTGGACGTCGATGTTTAAATACGAAATATACGATTTAGGATTGGTTGCTTCCACCTAAGTGTTTTTATTGTGAACTGTTAAACAATATGATACCCTCGGCAGGTCATTAGATGCTGTCTTTAACGAAACTGAACGGTATTTCGAAACCAAAAATATATGTTAAGAGCTTAAGTCGTAATTGGTATCATAAAGATACTGGGAAAATATTGAGTAACAAGTCCTAGTTTATGACAACTGATTTGGTTTTCGAAGTTGGTGGCAATAAAATCTCCGATCGGGTGCGGGGCCTGGTGGGGTTGCCCAACTTGCGACCCCCTAAGGCCGCTACTGCCGGTCGATTAATCGTAATCACTATGGGTGGGTCTGTCTGGGCGGCGCATAGAGGCATAGGCCTATGCATCCACTGCCTAATTGGATTCTTTCCAAAATTTTAACCATTTCTCATTTACCCACTGTCGAAATAATATATTTGGTGCCTCGAAAGTGAGCACAACTTGCGCTCCCTTTCTTGTAAGGGCGTCAATTCACTACATGCCGCTATTGGAAGAGGTCCGTAGCGCAAATGATAATAATAATGGCAATGTATTTGAAATTTATTTCGAAAGCCTTCAGGAGAGAAGACTCAAAAGTAAAGTAGCAATTATACATAAAACACTGAACCATAATCTTTAAATACAAAACTAAATGTAATAAAATACTCAGAAAGACACAAAGATAAAGGCACATTCCTCGTTCCATATAATAGGACAAATTTGTACAAAGGCCCCCTCTTCCCTAGTGCTATTAGAACATGGAATGGGTTGCCTGAGCTAGCCAGGAAAACCAGTGGCTTGGCAGAATTTAGGTCATTGGTTAATATGCATGACTAGATCCATGACGCGTAGGACGTAATCATCTTCTTTTTTGAAGTAACGTCTGTATTTTATAAGATAAGATTAAGGATTATTGCAGTTTTTCACACGACTACGCAAACCTAGTTACGACCAGCACATTTCTTTCACATCTGATACAAAGGCGTTGTCCACCGGAGGTCCATTTAATTTTTCTTTACTTCTTCTGCGCCCTACAAAGGCTTTTCTTTGGATTTGGGCGTCAAATGTGTTCCGCGGCCTTCGTGAGAGCTCCACAACTGTCTTTTTTAGAGGTCATCTGCTGCCAGCTACTCTCTTCTTTTCCAAAGAGGGCAAATTGGCGGCTGAGTTGATCTTTATAGCACCAAAAAAAAAAAAAGATTGCTTTTGGCATTCGGTGGAGACGACCATGCGGGATGTGACCGACCCAGCGCATCTACCGAATGGTAAGTATAAGCGCTTCAATAGCCTACAAACTACACCGGCCTCCATCAGAACATGGTTATTTGTAACGTAGTCCTGCAGGTGTAGACCCATTTTGGAACGAAGATATTTTTCGACTCATATCATTGAATCATATACAAACCACAGATAGCGATTGTTTTTCTATCTCCCCTGCTTTTTTTTCTTGGGAAGCCACGCCTATTTTAGCTCGCGTGCTACCGCGCCTGACATAGTCCCCTGTTTGTCTACGACGCTACGTGCTAATGTACCATGGGCGTAGCCAGGATTTTTTTTCGGGGGGGGTTTGGGGGGGTGATTTTTTTTCTACCCCCCCCCCGACCCCCCCCCCCCCCCCGAAAAAAAATTATATGTATTTATGTGTGTGTGTGTGTGTGTGCGTACAAAATCTTTATTACATTCTGACCCTTCATTCTTTCGGAAGACGTTTATTGTGCCCTAGAATAGGTTCTTCCGTGAGTTAGTGGAAAAATTGTAGATTCCCCGCCATTACTAGCAAAGGGGTCTGGGGGAGCGCTAGGAGCTCCCCCAGCGCGGGGCGAAGCCCCGCCGCCAAGCACTATTTCTGATATTGAAAACCAACAAAATGCATATTCTGAGGTATCTACAGTGCATTTTCCTGCTATTAAAAAGTTCTATTTCAAAAACCTAATGTGTTATTCTTACTGACTTAGACCCTCCCTCGTCGTTCGGCGCATTTGCCATCAACCTGTTTTCATAAAATTGTAGACTCCCCGCCATTACTAGCAAGGGGGTCTGGGGGAGCGCTAGAATCTCCCCCAGCGCGGGGCGAAACCCCGCCGCCAAGCACTATTTCTGGTATTGAAAGCCAACAAAATGCATATTCTGAGGTATCTACACTGCATTTTCCTGCTATTAAAAAAGTTTTATTTCAAAAACCTAATGTGCTATTCTTACTGACTTAGACTCTCCCACGCCGTTCGGAGCATTTGACGTCAAGCTGTTTCCATAAAAATCTGTCACTGATAATGTCTGAAGCCTATTCCCACCTACCATGAGGACCTCCATGAATGAGTGGCGTCAAGTTGTACTAGGATATCATTGCAACTCTTTTTATGCGTAATTCATTTTGTCGGAGAACATGTCCCGCAAACCTTATGCGTCGTTCTCTCACAATCTTACTAAGGGGTCGACTCCTAGTTCGGCAAAGGATTTCCTTGATTTAGACCCGATCTCTATAACTGACTCCTAAAATCTGTCTTAGCCATCTTTGTTGAGACACATGTAGTGTTTTTCGATTTCGGTAGATGACTATTCACTGCAGTTTATAAATGGAGCCCTGCCACTGGTAAAAATGTGTAACCTCTCTTGAATACGCTCTTGGAATTAAGTGACTGTAGTTTGCATTAGATTTTATATCGAAAAGAGAAGTTTTAACGTCAAAATTCTTCTGTTGGGGGTTTTCCACCTCAAAATGCTCTGTAGGGGGAGCTTAAACTCAAAACCATCTGGAGGGGTTTTAAACTTTAAAAAAAAGTCATCTGTAGAAGAAGGGTTTAAAATCAAAACCCCCGATTGGCTTGGCTACGCTCAAATAATTTTAGTGTGTAATTTGCCTTTTTTTATATTGAAGATGTATTTTCAGCACCCAACCCCTCTCAAAACCCCTTTCGGCAACGCTCATAGCATTTTGAGTGCGTAATTTGTTTTTTTTCTTACACTGAAGATGTTTTTAAATGTATCCTCAAACCCCCCCCTGGCGGGGGGTTTAAACTCAAAACCCCTTTGACTACGCTCATAGATTTTAGAGTGAGTAATTTTCTTTTATTTATATTGAAGAGGTACTTTTTAGCTTCAAACTCCACTGGAGGGTAGTTTAAACTCAAAACTCCTTTGACTACACTCATAACAAAATTTTAGACGGGGTTTTAAAATCAAAATCTTCCTTAACTGTGTAACTTGGAATTAGGGGATTTTCGTTTGCATTTTTTTTTGTTTTGTTTAATAGAAGAGGGAAAGTTAACTGCAAAAACCCCAGGTAGGGGGTTTAAAACTCAAAACCCCTGGTAGGGGGTTTTAAACTCAAAACCCCTAGTAGGTTTTTTTTAACTCGAACCCCCCAGGTAGGGATTTTTAAACTCGAACCCCCCTGGTAGGGGGTTTTAAACTCGAACCCCCCTGGTAGGGGGTTTTAAACTCAAAACCCCTTTGGTTGTGCTGGGGCAGGTGATGGTTTAGTATTAAAATCTTACCTAAAATAAACAAAATCAAAGCAAAAAATCAGTCACTAAATTCCGACTCCCCCTCTTCGGGGGGGGGGGGGATTTCATTTCGGGGGGGGGGGGGGTTTGAACCCCAAAACCCCCCCCCCTGGCTACGCCCATGTAATGTACTAAGGTAAAACAAGCAGCATAGAAATACTTAAAAAAAAAACAAACAACTTTCCTCTAATCAGCTTGCAGATTTATCTGCAAAACCCGGACACGGATGTCGAAAGCCGCTCTAACAATTTTCTCAGAAATTTGCCAGTTGATGTATACCTTTTGGAAAAGAACTACTTCCTATTTGGCCACACTGGCAAGAGGCGAGTGGGCAGTGGCGTAGCAAGGTAGCTCAGTAATCCGACGCGGCGCCGATGTGTATATAGGCCTAGAGTTTACTGCATCAACTGCTCATGCATGCAGTGGCGTAGCAAGGTACCCGTGGGCACGGGTTCAAGAACATCTTGGTGGGCCCCACTCCAGCCAATAAGACAAATTTAGTGTGTGACAAAAATGAGTAATCTAAATGCAGACATTCCAATGTAAAGATCGTACCTTTTTTAAAAAAAATAAGTTATTTGAATTGATGGTTTTAAGGTCATACGATGAGAATGTATGGGCATTGGCATCGTATTTGTTTCAAAATCAACCACCCAAGAAAACAAAGAAACAAACAAACTTCGAATGGATGGTTTTGAGGTCATACGATGAGAATGTATGGGCATTGGCATCGTATTGGTTTCAAAATCAACCACCGTAAGAAAACAAAGAAACAAACAAACTTTGAATGGATGGTTTTGAGGTCATACGATGAGAATGTATGGGCATTGGCATCGTATTGGTTTCAAAATCAACCACCGCAAGAAAACAAAGAAACAAACAAACTTCGAATGGATGGTTTTGAGGTCATAGGATGAGAATGTATGGGCATTGGCATCGTATTGGTTTCAAAATCAACCACCGCTGGAATCCGCTATCGGAATAATTTAAATAGGAACTCGCTGAACCTCCAAGAAAACATTTAACATGTATATTTCATTTAGTATGGGATCCAACCCAGGACTTGTGTGACAGGCTCGAGCTAAATGGGAGATGACATAAACACTGCTTGGTGTTGGACCGAATTGATGTTGGAAATCAAGTGCCAGTGCTTCTTGTGACTGAATTAGAGACAGTATTATAAGCGCACATTCTTAAAAGCACGGGATAAAACGATATTATTAATTAATATCTATTCGTTTTAAGACACATTAGGAAGTAATATGTAAGCATGTAGTTTAAATATTGGACTATTAGTGTTAAGTTAAATTTTAATTTAGGTGATGGCCAGAGACTGTAGATGTATGTATACGACGTAACCACTGCCTGCTACACAAGTAAATATCACACCAGTACTGCGATGACAATAGGACGTAACCACTGCCTGCTTCACAAGTAAATATCACACCAGTACTGCGATGACAATAGGACGTAACCACTGCCTGCTACACAAGTTAATATCACACCAGTACTGCGAGGACTATAGGACGTAACCACTGCCTGCTACACAAGTACATATCAGACCAGTAGGCCTACTGCGAGGACTATAGGACGTAACCACTGCCTGCTACACAAGTACATATCAGACCAGTACTGCGAGGACTATAGGACGTAACCACTGCCTGCTACACAAGTACATATCAGACCAGTACTGCGAGGACTATAGGACGTAACCACTGCCTGCTACACAAGTAAATATCACACCAGTACTCTTGATGGGCTCCTCTCCAGCCAACAAGACAAATTTAGATGTGTGACAAAAAACGAGTAAACTAAATGTAAAGACATTCCAATGTAAAGATCGTACCTTTTTCTTAAAAAAAAAAGTAATTATGTCATAACGTTTGATTCAGTTAGGACTGCATATAAGTAATAGTGTCTTAAAAGTCAATGTTTTTACAGCTTATTAACAGAGTTGAACTGCGAGTGGGTGAGACTGATGCAGCGCGAATTTCGCGGAAGCCACATTCTCATCTCTTATATTATTGAACTCCATAGCCAGCTTCGACTTCATAGGAAATGAGAAATGTGCTCATCTTCGACCACGAAGGAGAAGCTATATAGAACATACCAGTTTCAATTGAGTGGCACATTATATACCATCAAGATTATTTTTAATTGATGAATTGTAAAAATTGATGAAAGTAGCTGGATGCTATTTATATCTCATTGATTGCCTCCCTTACATTGACTGCAAAATCGCTTATAGTAATTAAGACCTAGCAATATTTATTGATTCAATTGTATAAATTTCTTTAGAGCTATTTATTTATTTATTTTTTTTTTTAAACTGCCATAAAGTGTCTAAATCGTAAATAAGAAACTTTTATCAGCTATTGCTTTTTATTTTAGACTTACCAAAATTACTTTTCAGTAGTAGTGATTTTTTTTTTTTGGTTAAATGTTGAAGACTTTATTATAGTCTGGTTTATACAGATCTAGTATGTACTCTATATTATTTTATCTTATGAAATGTGGTGCAGTAAGTAAAAAAAAATTAGTGGGAAGTAGGCAAGTGGGAAAAATTGAAACAATAGTTGTTTAAATAAGCATTTTTATAGTTGCTTATATGAGCATTTTTAATCAATAGTTGTTTATATAAGCATTTTTAATCAGTACAAATAAAAAAAAAAACACCAAAAAACATTAAATTCATACACTGAACACTATCAAGTCTTATAATTTCCATATAGCAGTGAAAATGAATGGCCCAGACAATGATTTAATTTAACATGATCTTTAAACATAACAGATTGACATTCAATGTCAGCTGAAATATTTCTCCAGTAGAAAAGTTATGTTCTTAGCAAAGCTTTTACTCTCAGTGCTAACAGGAAACTGGAAAAGAATATGAAAAAAATGCATTAATTCAATTAGTATGACAGAAACCAATTTTATATCATAGATGTTTAGGTATTTGAAATTATATGAATTTTTTTTTTTTTACTCATATATATTCTCACCTATAAAAATCAACAAATTATTTTGATAGACATACTTCTTGAATACTTGTCTTAAATAATCATGCGAAAGCCAGTACTAAAAGCTCAAACTGGGTGGATGTGGTTAAAGTGGAGCTAGTTCCACATTTTTTTTGTTTAAAGTTTTGGGTTAAAAAAAAAGACTTCAGCACTCACAACTCAAAAGTTAAGAAAGCAGGATATCTAGTCAGAACTATGAAAAGATTAAAACCTAGATAAAATAAAAAATCACTAATTCCTTTCGATGTCTATTCTGTATTTTGATATCTATTTTACTCTTTCCAGTTAATAACATTTTCTTTTCAAACAGTTGCTTATTAATAATGCAGCTTAATAACACTATTTCCATGAACTCTAAAAACTATAACCTATAAAACATTTGCTCTAATACTGTACAGTTTTTCTATATTTAAAAAAAAAAAAAATCACCTTAAAGGGAGCAAACTCAGGCCCAGGTGGAGTCAGCTGTGTTGGGGAGTAGGTACAATTTAAAGTATACCATAATGCATCTGGCTCCAGGAGACAGAAATAATAAAAGGAATCCAGTGCAGCCTGAAGAACAAACGATATTGTAAAAACATTGAAAATGTAAAACATAAATAGCAAAATTCAGTCATGTGTTTCAACCTGTTATAGACTAACTAATTGAATATCCTGAACTATTCATGAAAAACAAAAAAGAAATCTAAAAAAAATGGAAGAATGCTTATTAGAAAGGAGGAGGAATTGACATGGAGCTAGAAAACCCACCCTGTAAAATTGTAGTGGATATGGCAAACTTTGAAGAAATCTGGTCCTAATAGGACCACATTCCACATCAAGTCCAATGCTTGATTCATAGCAAGCTCTTCAATACCAAGAAACCAACCCTAATTGGATAACATGGCATCCATCGAATTTTTTTAGAAGACCTAAAATCCAGTTGGGAAGAGGATGTTGGGTGTCGCCTATGACCTATTTCTGTGGAGAGCGCTTGCCACCTTATAAGCGGAACTGAGTGGACATAAAGTGTGTCAAAGAAAATTACTTCTGGTAATTTCTGGAATCTTAAAAGTTAATCATTTTTTAAAATAAAAAAAACCTCTTACCCCCTTAAAAACATTTTATGAATAGATATCATTAAAACCCCCCCAAAAAAACAAAGAAAAGGTAATTAATTACCTGTTGTAAACTTTGAGGCTGACGGTCACTTAGATATGGTAAACAAATGTTGACTAGGGCACTCAAGTCATTCCCTTCTAACTGGAGCTGAAATGAATATGTTATACACTGTAGCAATGAAATATCTGTGTTTTATAGCAATGAAAATTCATGCTGAAAAATTTCTGTTGCGATTACTGACAATAAAATCCTCGTTTGATGCTTACATTATGAGCAAGCTCTCCGAGAGATGACAGCACACACAGCTGTAGCTTGTAGTTGCTAGAGTACAGGTACTGGGACCTACTATCAAAACTAAAAACAAGAAACAAATACAAAAAAATTAAATAAAAATAAAATTAATCTTTATTATTCATGAGGATATTTATCATTACACATAATAATACATTATAACAGCAAAGGAGTTATATAATAGCAGATTTAATATATGTTAGTACCTCAGTTTTTCTTAAACCTTACTTGTAAAATTAACATCAAAAAGTTGGATTTTATTCAATAATTTGATTTGTCAAGGGAACAAAAAATAAAAGGAGTACAAATGGCATGTTAAGCTGAATGAATAAAAAAGTTTTTGATCAACTTTAATAGGAAGGAAGTTTGAAAGCAAGGTTTTGTTAAGTGTAACATGATTCAAAATAAAATATTATGACTGCAATAGTCCAGTGCAGCCAAGAATTTTCCTGCTAATAAAGTTAGCTCTGGAGGCTTGGTGGCTTCCAAATCAATGGTCCAAGGTTCAAATCCTCAGATTTTTAATTTCGGAAACTTTAGGGTGCCTCGGAATCCACCCAGCTTTAATGGGTACCTGACATTAGGCAAAAGTAAAAGCGGTTGTCTTGCTGACCACATGACACCCTTCTTAACTATGGGCCACAGAAATAGATGACCTTTACATCATCTGCCCTATAGATCACAAGGTCTGAAAAGGGAACTTTACCTTTAACTTTACTAAGTTAGCTATTATGAAAATCTGTTAGGTACAAATTCTAGAAAATTGAAAAATAATCCAGTGCATACAAGAACACTCACACTACTAAAGTAAGCTGTTATGAAAGTCTGTAGGATATCTAGATCTAGAAGATTTAAAAATAAAAGTATTTTTATTGATAATACTTCATAAGATACCCCAACCTGCAAGTCAAAGGAACACCACATAAGCAATGGATAAATGCAGTAAAAGTAATATTTATTAAAAAATGCTAACTTCATGACTCAAAAATGGAAATGTTACCACCCTGCTACCCCACGGTCACTTAATAATATTGATAGACAATAAGCAACCTGATCTTGGCTTGTTTCTCCATGTAGGATGATATCCCTGGAACAATCTCTTTCATTATTCTCAGGCGCATAAAATCTCCACTGAGCTTTGATAAAATTAATAAAGTTTTTAAAGCCTGTAAAAAAAACAAACAACAATTAACTAGTAACTGCAAAAAAAAAAACCTTTATGGAATTGCTTAAAAGTTAAAGAACCAGCTACCATTAGTTCCCCCCCCCCCATTTTATCTTATTTTTGAAACAAGCTAGATGGATATCTAAATAAAAAATTATAATAAAATAAAAAAGAGTTGTTTTTTTTTAAAATGCTTTTGCAGTTTTCAGTTATTTCTTACTGCATCTCTTGGCAATCACTCTGTCAGCTCACAACAATGAAAAAAAATATTGATGATAATTAGAGCAACAAGTTTAAATTAAATTCATACTTAAAAGGAATACAAATGTCGCGGTAATCATTTCACAAACATTCACACACACATTGGTAAGTTACATTCAATGATCATAAAAGGTGAGCAACAAGTTTATAACTTCAGAACGAGTCTAAATTGTTTTGATAATAAATATTGAATTAATAACACACTCGAAAATTTTCATTTTATATATTTTTTTATAAATAATTGTTTGAATTTAAATATTTAAAAGGCAATTCTTTATTTATGATTAACTGCACTATCTGTGGCATGTGGATGGATAATATTTAGTACTAAATAAAAGAAGAACAAACCTTGACAATTATAAATTTCTCTTCTTGCCGAAACACAGACACTAAACTAGGCCAGAGTTGATGGAGCTGGGGAAGAAGCTCTCCTGAGAGAAAGTGTTAAAAGTTAATTAAATTGTATTCTTATGTAGATTCCTGGGCTTGAATCTCAGTGAAGACTGGGATTTTGAATTTCGGGATTTTTACTGTCGCCCCTGAGTCCACCCAACTATAATGGGTACCTCACTTTAGTTGGGGAAAGTAAAGGCCATTGGTCGTTGTGCTGCCGCACGAAACCTTGCTTATTAACCGTTGACCAAAGATACAGATGACCTTAATATTACCTGCCCTATAGATCGCAAGGTCTGAAAGGGGAACTTTTTACCTATCATAGAACTTGGCTACCTATCAAGGGGGTTCTAGTTCGACACACAACTCAAGTAGAGTTGTGCTCACTGAGTGGCCAAAAGCACTCCCAGAAACTCCCTCCCCAAACTGGTCCAAAAAAGAAATTGGACCATAGCAGTACCAGCATACTTTAATGTAAAATTTATGTTACATAAAAGCTATTGAAAAAAACAACAACCTAGAACTTAGTTGTAAGCTCTTACTTTCATGATCACAGAGATCTTGACAACTTTGACATACAACATCAAGGGCCATCACTCTCAGATTTGGTTCCTTGCACAACATCAAGTTACGGACCCTTTTAAACACCTGCAGAAGATGGAAGGTGGAAGATATTTAGTAAAATTAACAGACAGACAATATTTCACCATATCTTACCTAATTTAGAATTGATAATATATTCTAACATATCAAAACACTCAAATTAAGACTAGCAGAAGAGGCCGAAAATGTATTAAAGAGTTAAATAAATTCTTGTTTACAGAATCATTATTGCTATGTTGGAAAAGTTACATCAGCTTCCATGACATGACTCGCTGTCAAGAGTCATCCTTCAAGGTACATTGAAGGGAGCATGAAGAAAGGGTCATCCAAAGAAAACCTTGAAGGACAACATAATAGAATGGACCGGTCTCTCTCTTGATATCCTACTAAGATCAACTGCTGACTGGGAAAAGTGGAGGGATTTGGTTCTGAGAACTGTCACATGAAAGTCAAAGGACAGAATAGAGAGAAACAAGGACTTAAAGTCATATAAACAAACAGAAAGTATTTCTTGACAAACTTCTACAATTGAATCCAATTAATCCTACCATTTGAGTATTTCGGTCCTAATTATTAGCTAGTCCATTAAACGAGATTTAACTGTGTTTGAGTTAAGCACCAGCATATTAAAAAAATTTAAAGCCTCCACGTCAAGATGGTTTCAATAGCGTCACAAGCTCTAATCTATTATTCACTGCAGAGATTTCCACAATTTGATAAGCAAACTAAAATAGCTGAGGAATTTCCAATCTTTATGTAGAGTAGTCTCAAGGTTGATCTGGTTGAGTCACGCAGTTGAATTTCGTGATGCTAGTGAAGAATGACTTTGTTACTTCAATAAGTTTAAGCCTTAACTAATATTAGATAAACGTATTCAGAGAAACTGCAGTGCCTTTTCGTACTACATAATGTGTTTCAACTATTTTAAGTTCAAATTTTTGTTTCACTGCCTTTGTTTTGGTGTATTGTTTTAGTATGAGCCTGAGGGAACAGATACTTTGCTCCATGCAGCGCAAAAAAAAAAGTTCCCCTTTCAGACCTTGTGATCTATAAGGCAGATGATGTAAAGGTCATATGTTTCTATGGCCCACAGTTATTGAGGGTTTCATTTGGTTAGCACAACAACCAACTGCCTTTTCCCAAACTAATGTCAGGTACCCATAAGAGCTGGGTGAACTCAGATCCAGACATTCGAAAAATGCCAGTCTTCACTGAGATTCGAACCCAGGACCCCAGTTTGGAAACAAAGCATTTTACCACTCAGCCAACATGCCTCCCTTGCAGCTCAAACAAGTCCTAATCAATGAGTAAAATGAACTTCTAGGTCTAGTTTCTGTGAACCGCTCTACCACTCCGATTTCAATAATAGGTCTAATAAAGACTATTGTATGCTTTGGCTTCATCTAAGGTATAAGCTAAAAAAAGGGTGTACTTAATGTTCCTGCAGTTAATAAATTATCTTTTTCCACAAATGAATTGATTAAAAATCACTAAATATTTACCTTACATGCTTATCAAATTCCTACTTAAATTAACAGACATTAAACACCACCACATGACTCAAAAAAAATTCTGAACAATCCCATTCATAATATTGTATAGAAGCTTTTGGCAAAAATGAAAACAACATTTATAATGATGTCACGTTCAAGTGCAGATATAGGTTCCATAACTTCTACCACCATCTCACTTGACCAATCCTCTGCAAATGCAGACTGTGACTAAGTAGTTGTTAATTACATCTTTTTTTTTTTTTTGATAATCAATGATGTTGAGATCATGTACATGATCAGAAAACAGGGATGTGCGGTTCAACCACTACCACATTTTAATTGAACTTTTTAGTTTGTAACTAAAAAAAAAATTAATTAAACTACGTACGATTCAAACAACATTATAAAATTATTATTTTTTTTCCTAATTAAACTTTGGACTTAACTGATTAGTTTTTTTAAAGTTAATCTAAACGTTTCGAGCTTTTTATTTCATGTTTGCCCATCACTACGTAGGATACACTACATCTGTGAAAGCCTGAGATAAGAGCAATGTGTGATTGTGATATGCTAAATGTAAATTGCTGGGCCTGCCAGACGCGGGCTCAATTTGGGTCAATCTGTAAAATCAGCATAAGGCCGACCCCTGAAAACCAATAATGACAAAACAAGGATAAAACCCAAAATTTACCTCTAGCACTATCTGCACATGTTTAGGAGGCTCATTCTTCCCAGGCTCCTCCTCTTCTTCTTCCATCATATCTTCCGTGTCTCCCTTCTCTTTGACCTCATTCTGTAACTGCAACATGTCAGCCTCAATGTCTTCCAGTGTCCTCTCTTGATGACTCTTACAACTCAAGTCCCTGGCATCAGCGTCAGTGAAATAGCCGTGCACTGTCATCTTGTCCTTCATGTATTCAGTCACACATGAAATCACTGCTTGATGGTCTAGAGAGTGTTCAGCCTGGATTGAGGGCTTTTCCTGGTGAACAAAATATATATTTCAAATTATACATTATTACACGAAACAAAACAAAAAAACAGCTTAGAGTTCAACTTTTCAAAAGCAACTCTAGTTGACTATGAGATTAGGAAAACAAATCTAAAATCTAATAAGAAGAAAAAATATACTGTGATTTGTACAAAAAGTAAACGAAATCAGCAAAATTATAAATAATATATACAATATTAAAAGTTTGTTTTAGAATTTTTTATATGATTTAAACGTTTCAGACATTTCTTAGAAAAGATGTCAGGTTTAGCTGCAGACAAGGTTGGAACCCAGGACCAATGTGAAGACTAGCTTGAAGCACATCCCACATGACCAGGAATTGGATATAATGTCTCTACCTTATTTTAAATGAACTATTATTGGGCTAGCACACCAAAAACCTTAAATACCATTTTTGTTATCATTAAGGGCAGGCCATTCAAATATATATATAAGATAGATATGCACCTTATATATATATATATAAAAGCTTCTATAGCCTTGCAGCTTGAATTATGCTATGAAGTGATGATTCAATATAGAACAAAACTATAATTTTGTATTATGTCAGAGGATCACAAGTTTGTAAGTCAATATATTGACTAGAATGGCAATAGTCTCCATATTTAGTTACATGTTTAACAAACTCACAAGTAAACTCTGCACTCTATCCAGAAGAAATTAATTGTAGATAAAATAAATGAGAAATGGACGAGCTCCCATCCAAATCACAAGAAAGATGATGCTTACTATAAGCTATCCCGACAAGACCAACGTCTAATCTTTCGACTCAGGACCGAACACAACAGAATGCGACAACACATGTTCCGGAAGCTCAAAATTGGAACCAGTGAAATCTGCCCATGTGGAGTATCACCAGAAAATGCCGACCACGTCCTCCAAAACTGCTCTCTCTACCAAGAGGCCCGTATAAGACATTGGCCCCAAATCACCCCAATAGAAAGAAAACTATATGGAGATCTCCCTGATTTGGAAACCACTGCGCAGTTCATCTCATGTATTGGTCTAGTCATATGAACACTCCAACATAACAATGAGAACGAAGAAGAAGTTACATGTTTAAAAAAACTATATTAAAACAAGATACATCAAAATAGATTTTTTTACACAAATTGTTTTTGGAATATTGTTTTTCTTATTGACGAATCAATGAAATATTAAATGTATCCGAAGTCAAACCTTGTCTGATGAAACTGGAGGAAACCATCTTCCTATTGCACGAACCAGTTCTAACAGGACCGGCATAAAGAGCATCAAGTGGTGGGTGTAGTTATCATCCAAACTTTCAAACAGCTGAAAGACAACAAAATTCTAAGTAACAAAAGTACAATTATAGTTGACATGTCACCCTAGCATTATAAGAGTCTACAAAAAAAATGTAAAAAAAATTTGGTCACAATGTCATGGCTTGATACATAATATACTTTTTTTATTTTGTTCTTTACAAATTGTTAAACTTATCTAAAACACAAACACTGCCAGAGACAACGGAGGTAGCAAATAGAATTTATTACTTCGACTTGGAAAATAACAAAAAAATGTGTTATGTCATTCAATCATGAGCTCTAGAACCAAATCTTGGGATGGGACTGGAAGGTTCTATATGCCAGTATTGTATCGTGGTTACTAGAACATTATATAAGGGACATAATCGTAATCAAATCAGTGGTTCCTTTAATTTATATTAACAGTTTGCCTTTTTAAATCTAGATGATTCAATATTCATTTTCAATTTTGTGATTCTACTGGGTGTGTTATTCTCATTGCATTTCTTAGTAAAACCAGTAATTTTGTTCTTGGATATGTTCTGTGATTTATTTATTTCAGAGTCTGGTTATGTTTATGAAAAAACAAAGCATAAAATCAATAATAAATGTTAAAGATACATCCAATCAAGGAAAAAATAATATTTGGCTAGTGCCAACAAGTTTGCGTATAAAAAGTTGATCACCTGTGTGATGTTGTTGCTAATCAAATACAAAAGCTCCTTTGAGCAGTAGCGCAGCATCACACAAATAGTTCTTGGGGCTCGATAGTGTTGGTCAAAGTGGCGAAGACGTTGAGATACACAAGTCACTAGATAGTCTGCATTGTCTCTGATCAGCTGATCTAAACTACTGTGAACATGTATATATATATATATATATTTTTAACATTATTATGGGATGCAATGGAAACTTTAAGGATCTATTTTATACACATTTTTAAAAAAATCAACCAAATAGTGCAGCTCTGTTTATAGCAGAAATTTATCAAAGATTTATGTCCAGTTTTTAGAAAACCAATGCTGAAACATTATTGGAGTTGATTTCAATACTGACAAGACTTGTAAATTTAAAATGACAGACAACTTCTTGTTGACAGAGGAACATTTTCTCATACATTTTTACCATAGGCCAAACTTATTAAAGGAGTAATTTGAGTGTTTCTTTCAGCAGTGCTGAGAGACTGCTACATAGATCAAATTCTTGATACAATAAATAAAGAGATGAAATAATAAAGTGCTTGGTAGAAAGTGGTGGTCTAGAATACAAGAGTATTTCATTCAACAGAAATTCATGATTTTGGAAAGACCTCTGTAAGGTTAAAAAGGTCTGATGGGGACCCAAAATTTTTCAGGTCATTTTGGTGGCAATATAATGCTCTCGATAACAATGGACTATAAAATTTTAAATCATCTGCCCAATTCTGGATGGAAAACTTTTTTTTTTAAGATTTCTAATAAGAAGACTTGGCTGTATTATTCAGCATCACAAATTAACAATGTTAAACAAAAAATCTTGACCAGCATTTGAATAAAAACAAAATAAAATAGTGGCATTTCATGCTATGGAAATTACTATAAAAAAATGTTCAAATCTCTTTGTTTTTTTCAGGCAGAAATCTTGTGTGACCATGACAAAGGTTGCAGTCATCCCTTTCAGCCTAATATCTTGCTGTATATTTCATTTCAAGGATATGATTCAAATATTTAAGATGCAGCATTTGAAAAAAGTTTGACTAACTTTATAACATTTCATGATGGAAAATACATTATTAACAAAACTAACCTATGTCCACTCGCCAAAGCTACTTCCACTAGCGATGAGTAAGCTGTGCTGCTGAGATAGAGGTTTTCATGACCTAAATTTTCAACCAGCGGGTACAGGCCCCTAATAAGATGGACTTGAAAATCTTTACCAAGTGCCTAATTAAAAAGCCAGCAATTACAATTAATAAGAAAGACTTCTCTGAAATCAAACCTCATTCAAAGTTTCAAAAAATGAACAAATGCACAAACTAACTTACAAAATTTAAGTTGAATTAAAAAACTCACAGTTGCAAATTTTCCAAGGCCTTCCATGTAAAGACAGGTCAACAATATAATCCTATTCCTGTTAGCAATGGTGATTTCTTTCTGGGAGAATGGGTCGTAACGTCCAACAATGACTAATGAGGTAGATGTGGAGGTTGGTGCTGACTGTTTGTGACAGGCAGTGATGTCACTGATAAGCTTTAAATTTGACTGGGAGAGATATTCATCAATCAACATTCTATAGCGGAAGGAAAAATTAATAAAAAATAGAAGCATTGTTAAAACTAAAAAACTACTAATATAAAATGGTATTTAAATCTATTTATAACAATCGGACTGCGAAGCCACGGGAAATACAGCATTCCTCATTTATCTTCAGACTTGAAGACAAGCCTTATTATTAATATTATATCAATCACATCTATTCAAACGTATTTACAAATACCAATGTTTAACAGCATATTGTCACCACCACTGTCAGTGAAGTATCTATTTGATAGATTATTGCTTTACACTCTGTGAAAGAGTTCTATGGCTAATGGCCTTTTACAAATCTATTTTCTAAGTGAACATTTGAAGTACAAATATTTTTTTTTAGTTGTTGAACACTGAAATTTCATCCTCATAAAGGGAACGCTTTTTTTTTTAAAATTGTGTATTTACATAAATTATATCTTTAAGTTTCATCCTTTGAAGACAGAATGAATTATCAAGTCTTGCATTGCACACTAGCTATTACAACACACATTAATTTTTGTATAAGACATTCGAAATGCTTTATAATTTAATTAGCTCCTTAAAGTAAATTTTTATTTTTTACGTTAGATCCTTTATATAAATATGAACTCTGGGATTTTATATTAATTAAGTGAATAGTAAGACATCTATGTTTTCCACACTAGACAATATTAAAAAAAAAGTAAAGTTTTCCTTTCAGACCTTGGAATCTGTGGGGCAGATGATGCAAAGGTTATCTGTTTCTGTGGCCCATGGTTAATGAGGGTGTCATGTGGCCAGCACAATGACCAACTGCCTTTACTTTTCCCCAACAAATGTCAGGCACTCATTAGAGTTCAGTGGACTCTGGGATCCCTAAAGATCCAGAACTGAAAAATCCCAGTCTTCACCATCCAGTTTGAAAGCCAAGCACTTTACTACTGGGGCACCATGCCTCCAGACAATATTTACAAAGCTCTAAAAGTAAATTTTATATTTTCTTACTTTATGACATCTTTAAGTATCTGTAGATCCTTTATCCTGCCCATTTCTTTATCTGATGAAAATTAAGAGCATCAAAATTTTAAAACTATAAATATGAAAATACAACAACAGCAATAAACAAAACAAAAAAACAGCATTACAAAAAACCCATACATCTAAGAATTATTAATTAAAAAAAAAATAATTAAAAAATATATAAATTTTTTAAAAATTTAAAAAGTACAAAAAAAGGAACTGACGACACTTTCTATGTACTCTGATAGTCATCAGCAATGACAAGTCTATGTACTCTGATGGTCATCAGCAATGACAAGTCTATGTACTCTGATGGTCATCAGCAATGACAAGTCTATGTACTCTGATGGTCATCAGCAATGACAAGTCTATGTTATTCTGATGGTCATCAGCTATGACAGTGTATTTAAACTAATCATACCTTGAAGGGAAGCCCCAAATACCATTTCATTGATGGCCAGAACAGCAGCTAATTTGTATACAACACTCTCTTGATACAGTTCCAGCATATGATCAACAAGGATGTAGATGTTACCTGGAAATGGGATCTATCATCTAAATATTTAGAAACTACTATTATGGGCTGGAAGTGTGATAGGGTGAAAGAATGACAAGCCAGGGATACAGAGCCTTGTGCTGAGTATTTAGTAAAGAAGTAAAGTACCTCTCTCAGACCTTGCGCTCTATGGGGCAGATGATTTAAAGGTCATCTGTTTCTATGGCCCATAGTTAATAAGGACATCACATGGCCAGCACATTGACCAACCGCCTTTACTTTTCCACAATTATTGTCAGGTACCCTTTAAAGTTGGGTTGACTCAGAGGCGCTCTAGAGATCCGATATAAAAAAATCTAAGTCTTCACTAGGATTCGAATCCGGTACAGAAACCAATTGCTTTACTACTCTTACTACTCAGCCACCATGCCTCTGCTCAATATTTAATAATCTTAAAAACAATTCATGAAAAAAAAAAGCATTTATGGGCAATGATGTGATTATGTGATTCTATGAAAGTGAGTATTTTAATTATGACAAAAACGTATTCTGTAAAGATAAATATTTTTTCTTATCGAATCTTTCTACAAGAAATATCATAAAGTAAAATAAATCTTCTTTCTATTTTAAAGTTATAAATAATTTGCCTTTTTAATTTATTAAACAGAAAAACACATATTTCTTACAATAAAAAAATGATTTACACATATTTATATGATTGATCATGGTTGCTGAATTGTAAAGCGATTGGCTTCTGAACCAAGGTGTCCTGATTTCAGATCTGGGTGAAGACGGATTTTAAATTTCAAGAATTTAGGACACCCCTGAGTCCACCCACCTCTAGTGGGTATGACATTAACTGGGGAAAGTAAGGGCAGTAGGTCATTGTGCTAGTCACATCTGCTCTATAGATTGCACTGACTGAAAGGGGTACTTTATACTGAATTTATAGATCATTGATCAACATTTGATAAATGAAAAAAGATTGAAAGATTGTTAAAAAAGAAAAACTAGTTTGAAAAATTGATTTTCAATACATAAAGTAGTTTGAGTTTTAATGACGAAAGGGTTTTATTATGTGTGTCCAAGAGAGGAAGTTTTTGGTTGTTACGCTATTTCTTAGTTTACTATGATTATTACCTTTACCTATCCCTTAGTCTGGTTGGTGCACCAAGCAAGATTTGTCGACCGGAGAATGGAGAAAGACTATGACTATAGCATTTGTCAAAAAAAAAAAAGTGCGTATAAATCTATAAACTGTCATAATCTTTCATTGTTACAGAAATGGCAAAGACTGAACAAAGAGATAATCTAACATGTGGCCCATTCTCTAACATGTGTCCCATTCTCTAACATGTGGCCCATTCACTAACATGTGGCCCATTCTCTAACGTGTGGCCCATTCTCTAACGTGTGGCTCATTCTCTAACGTGTGGCCCATTCTCTAACGTGTGGCCCATTCTCTAACATGTGGCCCATTCTCAATGACCACACTGAACCAAATCCAACAGGATATTCAACACTTATCTGGGAAGAGGCTGAGGAAGTCCCACGAGACTGATCACTGTGAGAGAGCTTCGCCACATTATGCACCAAACAGTGCGGGAGGATCCAAGTCTAAGTCTATAAAATTAGTATATTTGAATTTTGAACACAGACACTGTAGATTTCGTTTGATGTAGTATTATTATCTATTTTATAAGTAGATAAAATTTTTATCCACCTTTTAACCATGTTAATTAAAAACTAGTTTACATGCTAACCATTCTAGGCAGCAATAGCACTTAAAAGAAATGAACTTTAGTTTTTTTTTTAAATAATGAATACAAACTACAAGCAAAAAAGTACAGTGAATTAATACCATATTGTCCAAGCAGTCTGCATACATTCATAAGTCCCTTGTACACAGCATCATCTCTGAAGTGTTTGAAGTATTTGCAAGGTCTCCAAACATGGAGGCTCCCACTTTCAGTAAAGACTTCAGGGACTGTAAAGAAAACATTGCAAATATCTTATTGAAGTGGTTCATTCACTTTTTCTTTTGAGTGACAACTCCACGCACACATTTAGATATATGTACAGGTGGTCGTCGTCAACCAACATTACCTGTATGTAAAAGTGAACCCCTTTCCTCTACAACTCTGACGTCTGTGGTTTCCATTTCCAAAACTTGAACCAGAACAAGACATAAACGTTTCAGATGAGGGGAGGAGTGGATGAACCCAGAAACGTTTGAACCTGTGGCAAAATGGTAAATGTTAACACCAGATATTAACGACCTCATGTAATTATCCATCCTACTATAATGTTAATCATACTATTTATTTTAATGTTTTTCTTCAACAATGCAGTTTAAAAATAAAATGTTAAACTTTTGCTTTACAATTATTAATGCTTTCTATTCTAACTGTAGTTAATTCAATCTTACCGAGCAATGTGATGTAGCCTTGTAAGAGATGAATCAAATGAAGTTTATTCTCTTCTTCTAAAAAAAAAAAAGATACTTCTGAATTTTTAGACTGCAAATATTCCTTAACAAAATGTTTTTACATGATTAACACATCAAATCTCAAATCATAAAGTTTTTTTTGTTGCACTTTTCAAAGTAATAGGTTCCCCTTTCAGACCTTGCAATTTATAGGGCAGAAGATGTAAAGGATCATCTGTTTCTGTGGCCCACGGTTAACGAGGGTATCAAGTGGCCAGCACACTGACCAATTGCTTTTACTTTTCCCCAACTTGTGTCAGGTACCCATTAGAGTTGGGTGGACTCCAAGGCACCCAAAAATCCTGAAATTAAAAATGCCAGTCTTCACCAGAATTCAAACCTGGGACCCCTGGTTCGGAAGCCAAGCACTTTATTGCTCAGCCACTGTGCCTCCTTTTTTCAAAGCAAATACTACAATTCTAGCTCATAAACTGAAGGATGAAACTATTATTTGTTTGTTGACTAGGTAGCCCCTTTCAGACCTCATGATCTGTGAGGACGGACGATATTAAGCTCATCTCTTTCTATAATAATAATAATAATAATCTTTATTGTCCATAAGGAAATTTGTCTAACAATCTGTGCATTACACCAAACAAAACATTATAACTATAAAAAAAAGCCAAAATGTACATTCACACCAGACTCACTCATAATTTACATGTGACAAGTTTATATCAGATTGTTTCTATTTAATGATTTGATTGCCAGGGGGAACAAAAGAGTTTTTGTGTCTGTTTGTCTTTGCTATCGGTGTCTTGTGTCTCTTTTGTGTCTTCACAAAATCCTGACCCAAAGGCTGATTTTTATTTCTAGAATCTTTTAAGTTTATATATGAATATTTGTCTAAAACAGCTGCCCAAATGGGGTTGTTTTTTGCCAATGACTGATGATGAGAAAGGGTGTCATGTGGCCAGCACAACGACCAACTGCCTTTCTTTATTTCCCCCCACATATGTCAGGCACATAGTTGAGTTGGTGGGGGTCCTCAAAATCCTGCAATCTCGAGGCGGATTTGAAGTCAAGACCCCATGGTTAGGAAGCCAAGATTTTTACCACTCAGCCAACAAACCCCTTCCAAATAGATCCCACAATATTTATATGCATAATCAGAGGCTCCAGTATTTAAAAAATTAGTATTTGATAGACTTGAATGACCTCAGTCTTCAATTATTGTTTTGATTGGGTAAGTATTTACAATTTGTAATTTACAAATTTTGGGCTCATCAACAATTGCACCAACCAATGTTTTAGGTATTATTATATTGTTTATTAGTTTATAAATATTTTTAAATATGAAGGGGCCAGTAAACTAAATATAAAGTTATTTTTTATTTACACAACATGTACTAAACAAAAAATAGGAGAAAATAAAAATTTCAATGAAACATAAATTATCCATTAGAAAAACAAAATGTCATGTAAAAAAGATCTCTCTAAAACTAACCGCAGAATTTCATCAGTCTGGGGAGTGACGCGGCCAAGTTAAAAATATTCTCCTCTAGAATCTCTGTCAGTGTTTTCTGTCCTGGTTGCCCGAGTTGACTGGCTTTGAAAGCCTCCAGTGCACTCATTGCTTTCTGGGCAACGGCTTGGTAGGAATCGTGAATGAGGCCAACTAAACTTTCTAAAAGTTTGGGAACATGATCACTCAGTGAACTGGGGGAAGGGTGGAAGAGAAAATCATAAATGAGCATTTTAGTTTATATTTAGTTCAAACCAAATTACTTTCTTTTATTATTATTATTTTTTTTTATTAGCAACTAAACTATCTTATTCTATTCCGTGGTTTTTAAACAATTAGAAAGCAATGAAAAAAGTTTTATGATCAAAGACAAACAAAACATTTGCAATAAAATTAAAATTGCCAGTGGTAAGAAAAGTTTCCTAATAGTTGTGTAGCAGAGTGTCACAAACCACTGTTTTGTTTGTAAAATGTTTTTGGAGGTTCCTTCAGAGTTGAAGACAATCTACCTAGCTCAAACCTTCCCCAGGACGACAGGGATGGCAGCAGGCAGGGTATGCACCATGACCATCGAGTCCACCCAATGACAGTCCAGTGTGCATGCGGCATGACTAGGCAGCTGAGTGGCAAAAAGGCAGCACTAAAACCTTCCAGATACACCCTCCCCTCATAAGTCCATGAAGGAGAGTACTAGAGTGCGCTGAACACAGAGGACAAGGATGTCATGTTTGTTTGTAAAATGTTTTACATGTTTCGAATGTTCCTTCAGAATTGAAGATAGTTTACTTCCTAGTTCAAACCTCCCGCAGGACAATGGGGGATGATAGTGGGCAGGGCTTGAACCCTGGACCATCGATAAATCCAAATGACAGTCCAGCGCGCAAACCGCATGACCAGGCAGCCATCCAGTATGTATACAAGAACAATTTAGTAACTTTTCCAAATAAACTCATTACTAAGCTACTCTTGCTTAAAGACATCTTATAAGATCTAATATGAATCCGAGATCTCCTAGATCTCCACTGTGGACAGAAAATAAGAACCTTTGATTAAAGCAGTCAAGAATGTCAATTGTGGACTTGGCCACCATGTATTATACTGGACAAGATCTATATTTATACCTGCTACAAGTCATTAAAAGTTGTTGAGCAAAATCCACCACAGTTTGTCTAACTCTCCAATGACTGTTGGAAACTAAACCACAGATGGCATCAATCACAGGTCCAAGATGGTTTGATGTGGATTTCACCCAGCTCTGACTTCTTTCAACATATAACGACTTCAACTGAGCATCAACAGAATCTTTTGGATCTGCAGGAAAGCAGTAATTCATTACACAAGCTTTGACAAACTTTTCAAATCAATTTTTTTTACTTCACACAAAAAAATAATTTTGCAAAAATCAAAATTACCAGTGATACTTTTTAATTGTTAAAAAAACCTCTTTTAATAATGTAGCTGATTTCCTAAATTATCTTGTTCTATGTAATACACCAATACAAACCTTTTCCTTTTTGTTTATTTTGTTCTATTTGCTCTTGAGAATTTTGCAACCATTTATCACATAAGGTCAAGGTAAGCAGACGGCAACACACAGATATGGCTTTCTAGTGGAACAATACAAAATAAATTAATATAAAAAAAAATTATCAAGTGATTAAAAATAGCTATTTATTGATTCTGCTTATTTTATAAATATTTTTTTTCTTCGAGAATACTAAGCATACTCATGATGAAAACTTGCAAGATATAGAAAAGTTGTTTAAGTTTGGTCCTTAAAAACATAGTACTGCCTAATTAATTTTAGTGAGTTAAATCTGTAGAGGAGTTAAACAGAAAACAAAAAAAAAGGACCACAAAAAATAACCACCATAAAAGTTGGGGCCATAAAGAATAACATGATTTGATCACCTGAGATGCTTTAGCCTGTTTGACATATTCTGAAGTAAATTACCTTAAATAACTAATTTACACTGGTCAAAAGTGTAAAGCTATCTAAAACTCCTGTTGAGCTGTTTTGAGATTATGACATTTAAGTGGGGGCTACATCGATTTCCAATGGTGGACAGTGATATTCATTCTATCAGTCACTATGATTGTAGTACTACAAGATTATGGATGAGTGCAGTGACAAGACTGCGCAAAACTAGTTGTGACCTGCATATTTTTCCATATCTGATGCAGACAAAGCCATTGTCGCCCAGGGTTATATTTAGTTTTTTTTTTAAAGTCTTTTTCTCCTGTCTTCTACAAGGGCTTTTCTTAGGGTCTCAAAATTAAAGTTTATCTATTTTGAAGTCTTCCATAAGTACAAAGAAATTCACTACTTTATTGTGCTGTTAGTGGTTGGCAGTTGAGTGGAGACGTTGTTGAACAATCTGTTGAATTGAAATGCTATTAATAGCAATCGTGAGTTTTTAAATGTCATAACCAACAACAGAAAGAAAAAGTATAAAATATGTTAATCCGGCCTTTTAGAACACAAAACTTTATTACATAAAGAAGTGCAAAGTCCATGTCATCAAAATCACTACAAGAGTTTTTTCTTCTTCTTGCCATTCGTTAGTCTCTCTAGTCACTAAGGAAATACCCAATTAAACCCAACTTCTACGCGTCTTACTATTGAATTATTAGAATGCTTACTGCACTATTGCGACAGTTTTATCAGCCATCTCAAAATAAAGCTGACCTACATTCATTTCTTCAATTATAATGGACAATTTCATTTGCTTTGCGATATTTTCTTTACAGTCGGAGACTCAGAGTATGAATATACTGTGTTTAGTTAATAATACAATTTGGTTTTGGCTGTAATGGAAAAATTTCTTAAACGGGGGAAGTGATGTCAAAGACTCACCACAAACACAGCCTGACCTTGGTTTGAACTTCCCGTCACTACCAGCACCATCCCTGTCACTATACCAGGCAAACAGTGAGCAAACACATCTCCCAACTTCACTGCATTCACTTCACCATCTGTATGTTGGAAATAAAATCATAAACTGTTGGGTTGGAAGTCTAATGTATTTCCTTGAAGTCATTAAATTGCCCAGTTTCATTGTTAATTAGCTTATGTGGCCAACATTAGGCCAATAATAGATTATGCATCAACTGTTTGGGACCCCTCAACTCAAGAAAACATTAAGAAACTGGAACAGACACAAAATAGAGCAGTGAGATTCATAACAAACGAATATTCGCATTAGATTAAATTTAGAGACCCTTCAGAATAGAAGACTTAAAAGTAAAGTAGCAATTAAAAAGAAAACACTGAATTATAATCTTCAAATACAAAAACTAATTAAATACTTAGAAAGACACAAAAATAAAGGCACATTGTTAGTTCCATATGCTAGAGCAAATGATCCTTCTTCCCTGGTGATATTAGAGCATGGAATAGGTTGCCTGAATCAGCCAGGAAAACAAATGACTTGGCGGAGTTTAAGTCATTGATTATAACATATATGACTAGATTGACCAAGGGACACGCATAGGACGTAATCATCTTTTTTGAAGTAACATATGTATATATATTTATAGCTTTTATATAGCGCTACTTTCATGCTTATAGCATGCTCAGAGCGCTTTGGTCCAATCTCATTTGTGGACCAGTGGGGGGGAGGGGGTATCTAGGAGTTGGTCTTCCATGCTTTCCTTTAGGCGCTCAGTAAACACAACTCTGCCCGAGTCGGGTGTCGAACCTCGAGCCCCCTTCTAGGTAGTCAAGCCAAGCCAAGTTCAAGCGCACTTAGCCTCTCGACCAAGCTTCCCATGTATTTTATAAGGTTAGAGTTTGCTGCAAGAATGATTTCAAATATTAATTTTAGCTTCCTGTATAAAAAGTAGAAAAACTGAAACATTAGTGTTTTTTTTTTGTATTTTTTAAAAATTAATTGCTAATTAAAAGCTAATATAAGCATCTTTAGAGGATTAAACAAGACTTAATACATTTTTATTAAAGGCTCAAATATTTCGACTACATACTATGAGCTCTATTTAACTAACTTAATTCAGATACAAAGTACAGTTCAATATAAGCAACTAACATTTTGTTCCTTCCTGCATAAACTGCAAGATACAGTTCAAAGCCAGTTTCTGTAATTCTCTGGACTTGTCTAGCTTGGCTATGTTGATGAGGACAGTAATTTGTTGAGCAAGAATATGAATGTAGTTAATACTGTAAAACTCAGAAAGGACACTGAAAAATAGAAATTTACACATTACTAGCTATAAATAACTGATATGTATAAGCTTATTAAAACACATATGACCGCTTAATAATAAGGCTTTTCTTCGAGTCCGAAGATTAATGAGGAATGCAGTATTTCCCATGGATATGCAGCCCCAGCTATGAACTACATATTTTGCCACATCCAGGGCAAGCATAACCATTGCCATTTGGTGGTTGTTTAAGATATTTTCGCCATCTATGTCTGTCCTCGGCAGCAGATTTTTATTTGGTCTCAAATATGTATCCTGCGGCATTTGTAAGTGACCTGCAGCTGTCTCGTTCTTATAAGCATGCAACATGAGCTCTCTTCTATGTCAGCTAAGGCAAGTTGTTGCCCAAGCTGGTCTTTAAAGCATTTCCTTGGGGCACCTCTGTTACATCACCAAAAGGACTGCTTTCGGCATAAGTTCGTCCCCATATTGGATATATATAACCATATAGAGAACAAACTAAATACAAAAAAATACTTTTATAAAATCACAAAGCTTATAGTAAGTGTAGTTGTATTAATTAGTTTGGATCAGTCATGTAATTAAATTTATAATAGATCTAGACCAACAACAATAAATCTGTGCGATAAGATATTTTTTACTAATTGTTTTTGTTTAGCACAATTTCATGCTTTTAGCTTTCTCAATACACTATGACCATTCACTTGTCTGGACCAGTTAGAAAGAGGTAGGGGGAGAAAGAAGGGGGGTATCTGGGTCATCGCTTTTTTTAATGTATTAATAAAAAAAATTAAAAAAAAAAGCAACCTGAATTCGAACTCGAGGGATACTGACTCAAGCCAATATGGTAACCATTGAGCCAGGGAGCCGGTTATGATAATAGGTTTTATAGTTATTTACATATTCATATTTTTTTTTCTACAAACAATAGAGGGGACTAATTCAACTTATACCACTTTAACAGCCAAGGAAAATTTCTTTCCTTTGTTTGAGATACAAAACAAAATAATTACCAACCAATAGTTAATTTATAAGTTGCTAATTTTTTTTTCATTGATTCTTGTGTTGTCAGGTATAAGAAATAATTGTGATAAATTTCAGCTTGATCCGAGATTGGGTGTGGGAGAAATAGCATGTACAAACTTTTTACCAGACAGAGTGAGTTGATATAAGCTTTCTGATAAATGAATCATAATAATGACACTAAGGTTACTAACAAAGCTAACTGTATGAGAAATCAAATTTTAAATAAAGCCAAACCTTACTTTTCATCACTCGCTTGCAGCATCAACATTATGGTTTTTATTAGAGCTGTTTCTGATTCTTCTGATAATTTGGCAGGGACTGAGAGAAAAAAAAGTAACATTAGTTGCTTCCCTTGCTATAAGTGCTATGACATCCTAACCAAATATTATTAATTATGATGACCCACTGAGTAATGTAGAAGTGGTGAATATATATTTTTGATAGTACGACAGCTACTGCACCAGGGGGGAAGTTGGATGACCTAAGACGTTGGATAATAAAGTGGCTGTACCTCAAAGAATTTAACTGTATATATCAATTAAATTATATATAGCTCCTCCTTCCTGATCAAAGATGAGCACATTTCTCATTTCCTATGGACTCGAATATGACTGTAAAATCCAATCCTCGCTTTAAAAAGCCGGCCGCATACATGGCATGGGTGGGTTAGGTCAGTTGCAGATGGGCCTGCTTCTTCTCTCAGCTTTTAGCTGGTTTGGCGCTCTTTCACCCTGGCAACTCTTCTTGAGTCAAATCTCAAGACTCCGAGACTCACAGCTTCACCCCATCAGGAGCGATCGAGAGCTAGTGCTTCCCAGCTGTGAAAGTCAATAGCACATTCTTTGAAGGAGCTCTTGAGAGTGTCTCTATAGTGCTTGTATTGACCTCCCTGGGAGCGCTTTCCTGCACATAACTCCCCGTACAGAAGTCATTTGGAAAGGTGATTGTCTGACATGCGGACTACATATCCCACCCATATTGTCAAGACTTTCAAGGGTATAAAATAAACAATAGATGAAAAAGAAAAATTTATTGAGTTAAAAAATAAATACAATTTCATCTTTCCAACACTGTACTAAATTACAATTTAAACCTATACATTAATTACATTGGATTACTGTGTCAGATAATGAAGTGTTGACCTATCAGGGGCAAACTGTACTGAGTTATACTAGATCTTTATGAATATAGCAATAACTGTGTCATAATGTTCTAAATAATCTAAAGAAAAGCACTTAAATAAAAAAAATTACAATTTTAAATTTGGTCAAGACTTGGAAATAGCAACTGTAAAATAAAAAAAATATTTAAAAAAAGCAGTGCAATATAATAATTCTTTCTAAATAATCTTAATTACAAAATAACTTACCTTGGAGCCGAGACTTTGATAATATTGTTAATATTGTTGTGTACAGCTGGTAAAATATCTTAATTGAGAGAACTCTAGATTTTGTAAACACTGTATAGGAAGCTTCACACAGATTTAATAATAAGGATTCAGACCTGTAAATATAATAATAGATATAAATACACAATTTTTATATTTAAACTGAACACTACCAGGTCCTGGTCCCTACACCTAACAGTCAGCTATGTCTGAGTTCCTAAGGAAAACTCTATTTCTCTTACAACTTCTCTCTACATCTGCAGATAACAGTCAGCTATGTCTGAGTTCGTAAGGCAAACTCTTCTCTTACAACCTCTCTCTACATCTGCAGATAACAGTCAGCTATGTCTGAGTTCCTAAGGCAAACTCTCCTTCTCTTACAACCTCTCTCTACATCTGCAGATAACAGTCATGTCTGAGTTCCTAAGGCAAACTCTTCTCTTACAACCTCTCTCTACATCTGCAGATAACAGTCAGCTATGTCTGAGTTCCTAAGGCAAACTCTCCTTCTCTTACAACCTCGCTCTACATCTGCAGATAACAGTCATGTCTGAGTTCCTAAGGCAAACTCTTCTCTTACAACCTCTCTCTACATCTGCAGATAACAGTCAGCTCTGAGTTCCTAAGGCAAACTCTTCTCTTACAACCTCTCTCTACATCTGCAGATAACAGTCATGTCTGAGTTCCTAATGCAAACTCTCCTCTTACAACCTCTCTCTACATCTGCAGATAACAGTCAGCTATGTCTGAGTTCCTAAGGCAAACTCTCCTTCTCTTACAACCTCGCTCTACATCTGCAGATAACAGTCATGTCTGAATTCCTAAGGCAAACTCTTCTCTTACAACCTCGCTCTACATCTGCAGATAACAGTCAGCTATGTCTGAGTTCCTAAGGCAAACTCTCCTTCTCTTACAATCTCGCTCTACATCTGCAGATAACAGTCATGTCTGAGTTCCTAAGGCAAACTCTTCTCTTACAACCTCTCTATACATCTGCAGATAACAGTCAGCTATGTCTTAGTTCCTAAGGCAAACTCTCCTCTTACAACCTCTCTCTACATCTGCAGATAACAGTCAGCTATGTCTGAGTTCCTAAGGCAAACTCCCCTCCTCTTACAACTTCTCTCACTCCACATCTAATGAAGTTCAAATTTTTCTTATCAGACAAGTTTTTAGACTCTTTCAATTGCAGTAAAACATTCTTCTTAGTGATATTGGGAAGCCTGGTGGAGAGTCTAAGCACATTTGAACTTGGCATGGCTACTTTTGAAGGAGGCTCATGGTTCAACAACCGAGTAGAACAGAGTTGTGTTTACTGAGCACCTAAAGGCAGCACGGAAAACCTTCTCCCAGATATTCCCACCCCCTCCACTGGTACACACACAAGATTGGACCATAGCGTTCTGAGCATGCTATAAGCAATATAAAAGCTATAATTTAGTTTATTATTTTATATTCTTACTCCTAAGAGTCCAAATTAACTAAAATATTGATAACTTTAGGCTTATTACAAGCCTAGACCTACCATATATGTGCCTGGCTTATGTTTGGTACAAATTTTCATAAATTTTTCATTCAAATCCACATCAATATAAACACATGGCGCAGATATTTGTAATGGCTAAATATATTGTTAATTAAGAATGGTTGGTTATTTTTAGATTCTGACAAAATTTTTTTTCATGTACTGGTCCAACACTGCTAAATAGGTACAGTGGCTTAACACCCAATTTTGAAATTAACCAAAAATAGGTACAACTTATTTTGTTGGAGTTAAGTCATTGTGTAGCCGATTGTATAATAAATTTCAGATGCAGAGGACACTTCCTTTAAAAATCTTGATAAGTTCATAATGAGATATTCCCCATTGATGAATGAGCTACTAGCATAGCAAACAAATAATTCAACAGTAATTGAAATGGCTGTGGAATTTCTCTTTGCTATTTATGAAATATCTCATAATCTAGTATGCCCAAGATATCAAAAAGCAAAAGTGGAGCTCGTTAGGACACACCCTACTCTACCAATGTTTCAAGACAGGCATTTGATTGGAATCTGCAAGGAAAGAGGAAAGTGGGCAGCCCCAAGGAATTCTGAAAGAGGTCCGTCATCAGTGAAGCTGAGGATACTGGAACGACATGGGAGCAAATTGCCTCAGGTTCCCCTGGGAGTTGACAGAATTATGTCTAGTATAGAGAAAAGCTAATTTTTGTCTAGGCAATTAAGCAAAACACAATACACTTACACATTTTTGTCTCGCAAGCCAGCTTCTAATGGGAAAATAATATAGGTCTGAAGTTCTTGGATCACCCTGACATCAATCTCCTCCAGTGCTTTGGTCAGTGCCTTTGCGTGTTGCACGGAGGGTTCTTTTAAGAGCTGGATAG
Organism: Biomphalaria glabrata; assembly: GCF_947242115.1. Lineage (NCBI taxonomy): Eukaryota > Metazoa > Mollusca > Gastropoda > Planorbidae > Biomphalaria > Biomphalaria glabrata. Next base: position 4,565,863 of record NC_074723.1, read on the forward strand.
TAACTGGACACAGCACATTGATTGCAGCAGCTTTCATGTCGTCTGAGCTGCTAGTAGCCATGTTGGTGAAATGTGGAATAGTTTCAGACTAATAACATTCAACACCTAAGAACAGGGAAATAGAATCTGAATTTTTTTAAAGTTACAGCCACATTTAACTTAACAAAGTTATTAACAACATTTGAGTAAGAAGCAATACCACAAGCTGCCTCATTGGATGTTAAGACAAAACAAATGCTATCTTTAAACTGCTAGGTCTGAAAATGGAAACTTTTATTTACTTTTCACTAGTAAATAATACAAAAGTATAATGAACTCACAGCTACTTGGTGTCAGAACTAGCTTAAGCTTTTGAATACAAATTTTAGTAAAATCTATTTATCAAAAGTATACAAAATATGTCAATGTTCTTTAATTACATAACATGCAAATCTATATATGCATAATACTGTTAATATTTCATGTTAATTTTACTAAGAGTCCAATATTGATCAACTTAAGCCAAAAACTATATTAAAAAGATGTTTTATATGGACGGCTGCTTGGTCATAAGGGATGCGTGTTGGACTGTTATTTGGTTGCTTCGATAGTCCAGAGTTCATTTTTATGCATAATTGCTACTTTACTTTTAAGTCTTCTATCCTAAAGGCTTTCTAAATTTAGTGATTTTACTAAATGTGTTACTCTAGTCAAATGTGAATATTCGTTTGTTATGAATCTCACTGCTCTATTTTGTGTCTGTTCCAGTTTCTTAATGTTTTCTTGAGTTGAGGGGTCCCAAACAGAGGATGCATATTCTATTATTGGCCTAACTAAGGTTAAATAACATTTTAGTTTTATGTTCTTATTTCATTTATAGAAATTTCTTTTAATAAACCCTAATGCTTTACACGCTTGTTTGATTTTTTGATAGTTTCATCAATATGGAGATTCCATGACAGTTTTTCATTTATTATAACACCTAGGTATTTTGCGTTTTTAGTCTGTGTTACTGGTTTACCATGAATAAGATAAGTGGAATTAATTTGTTTTATTTTTTTTTTTACTCTTAACAACTGACATTTTTCTGGGTGGAAAGACATGCTCCAATTTAATTCCCATTTCTGTTATTCATCTAATTCTCTTTGTAAAATATCTGTATCTTGTGTTGTTTTTATTGTTCTATATATTATGCAATCATCTGCAAATAATCTGACTTTTGTTCCTGAACTAATGCAATTTGGTAAATCATTTATGTAAATTAAAAACAGTAGTGGACCCAAGACTGTTCCTTGAGGTACACCTGAGTTTACTGTTATCGGTGTTGATTTAGAGCCATTTATTATTACAGTTTGTTCTCTCCCTATCAGAAAATCTTTACTCTAAATTCTATATTACCCTAGATCTATATTAATATACTCAGTATATACTAATGCTAATATAGATTATTCTAGATTGACATAAAATACAGATTGCCACTGAGATTCTATGTCTATGTTACTTCAAAACAGAATCTAGACTCTAGATCCAGAGTCTTGCATGAATTGAATGACTATGACTATGAATTAGAATCTATGAATAGTTATTATTATTATCTATAGTATAGTTAGTATGACTATGAATGATGAATGTGGCATATGAAAATTTTACTTTGTATTTGAAACTTGAACTTTTAACTTGTTGAAGTTCATTCAAGACTGTCATTTACATGATTTACTGTCAAAAAAGACATTCATTGATTGATAATTTGATTTTCAACTTGTTCTTTTTTTGTTGTAAAACGAGACGAGCGCGTTTGTGGAGCTTTCCAAGATGTGTGTGTGTCAAATAAACATTTGAAATGAAATTTTTTCTTAAGATCTTTTCAAATAAATTAATTAAAATTCGCGCAGCAAAAAAAAAAGATCTAGACCTAGAGTTCTAGACCCTCTAGAATCTAGACCAGTGATCCTAGTCCTAGATTCCAGAATTCGACGCATAAACAAATGAAATGAAATATAAGTTCTATTGAAAACGAAACTAGGCTAGTAAAAATTCTGAAACGGAAAATATTTGTATTTTAGAATTACTTCCCTTGCATTGAAAAAAAACATGTTGTTATCTTCAGTAGGCCTACGTTATAGATTCTAGATCGATGTAGATTTTAGATTAGGATTGGAAATCGTACAGTATGTAGGACTACTTTACAGAAACTTTTTTCCAGATAGCCCCCCCCCCCACGCACATGTTCTAAAAGAATGAAAACAGATTTGATAACAGCTAAACGAGTACCCCTTTGAGTCTTTGACCCTGTGTCCTAAGAATCAATGATAGGAATAGAAATGTTTCATGAAATTCATGAAAATCGCTTTGAAAAAAAAAACAACTTTTTTGGCCAATCAAATAAATAAATAAATTTTGATTAATTGACTACACTGCTAGATACCTCGGTAATTTCAACTGTATTCAGGAATCAATTGGTTGACTCTTGTTAGTCCGACACGTTTGAACCCACACACTCAGTAATCCGACGCGGCGCCGATGTGTATATAGGCCTAGAGTTTACTGCATCAACTGCTCATGCATGCAGTGGCGTAGCAAGGTACCCGTGGGCACGGGTTCAAGAACATCTTGGTGGGCCCCCCTCCAGCCAATAAGACAAATTTAGTGTGTGACAAAAATGAGTAATCTAAATGCAAAGACATTCGTACCTTTTTTTAAAAAAAAATGTTATTCGAATGGATGGTTGGGCATTGCATCGTATTGGTTTCAAAATCAACCACCGCTAGAAAACAAAGAAACAAACTTCGAATGGATGGTTTTGAGGTCATACGATGAGAATGTATGGGCATTGGCATCGTATTGATTTCAAAATCAACCACCGCTGGAATCCGCTGTCAGAATAATTTAAACAGGCACTCGCTGAACCTCCAAGAAAACATTTAACGTCTATATTTCATTTAGTATGGGGATCCAACCCAGGACTTGTGTGACAGGCTCGAGCTAAATGGGAGATGGCATAAACACGGCTTGGTGTTGAACCGAATTGATGTTGGAAATCAAGTGCCAGTGTTTCTTGTGACTGAATTAGAGACAGTATTATAAGCGCACATTCTTAAAAGCACGGGATAAAACGATATTATTAATTAATATCTTTTCGTTTTAAGACGAAGTAATATGTAAGCATGTAGTTTAAATATTGGACTATTAGTGTTAAGTTAAATTTTAATTTAGGTGATGGCCAAAGACTGTAGATGTATACGACGTAACCACTGCCTGTTACACAAGTAAATATCACACCATTACTGCGAGAACTATAGGACGTAACCACTGCCTGCTACACAAGTAAATATCACTCCAGTACTGCGAGGACTATAGGACGTAACCACTGCCTGCTACACAAGTAAATATCACACCAGTAGGCCTACTGCGAGGACTATAGGACCTAACCACTGCCTGCTACACAAGTAAATATCACACTAGTACTCCGGGTTCAAGAACATCTTGATGGGCTCCTCTTCAGCCAATAAGACAAATTTAGTGTGTGACAAAAAATGAGTAAACTAAATGTAAAGATATTCCAATGTAAAGATCGTACCTTTTTCTTAAAAAAAGTAATTATGTCATAACGTTTGATTCAGTTAGGACTGCATATAAGTAATAGCGTCTTAAAAGTCAATGTTTTTACAACTTCTAAAATGAGTTAAACTTAAAAGTGTTTCAAATGAACAAACAAATGTTCTTCCTAAGTTCTAATGTGGGCTCCAACTGGCCTTGAGGCATGGGCACAAGCGTAATTACAACTATCAAGTATTGCACTTGTGGCCGTTGAATGTACTTCCTTTCTAGTCTGACAAAGATTTTTAAAACTTTTGCATCATCCTTAATTAATAATAACATAACTTCCCAACTATCTGTTGATTAAGAAAAGAAATTAAATATTTCCTGAACTATTCTAAAACAATTCCCTGCATCTAAACAACAGTGACCTGACGCGAGAAGATAGAGAAAGAATTAGCACATATAATTTATCAAGCCTTTTTGTTCATTTCCAATATTATTTATTACACACTCTTCTATTTGCCAGCCTTTTGGGAAAATTATCACATGAATAAAATCTATTTTGCACTCATTTAAAAGGTAGTTGTCAAAATGTTTGACATGTTTCGGATGTTCCCTCAGAGTTGACGATAATTTACTTCCTAGTCCAAACCTCCCGAAGGGGGATAGCAGCTGGTAGAATATGAACTCAAAAACAACGAAAAGTCCGAACGATAGTCCAGCGCGTATACCGCACGATCTGGCTACCAGTGGCGTAGCTAGGGTCGGAAAATTGAGGTCAATATTTGAAAACCCTCCTCCTGGGGCCCCACTTGAGGGGAGCCCCCTAAATAAGTGTCCGAAACGTCTTTTTACATTGAATATTACGCCAATATCTCATGTCGTGATGTCGAATCCAACTGCAGCCCCCCCCCCGGCCCCAAAATTCCTAGCTCCGACACTGCAGGCTACCCATTTCTGAAGGCTAGGATAGTTTTAAAAAAATTATTCAAAATTGTAATCATGCAAAGTGCACGGTTACGATTGCTTGAAGATACACAAGAAAACATTTACAAAAAAATAAATAACAATCTTGAAAGACTAATTGCTGTTGACTATTTCGGTTTGTTTGTAGTGCTGTCACTTAGAAAGGACGCGGGATTCACACTTGAGACCAAAAGAAAATCCGCTGCCAAGGGCAGACGTAGACGGCGAACAGAAAATCTTAATCAACCAACGAATGGTTATGCTTGCCCTAGGTGTGGCAAAATATTTAGGTCACAGCTGGGGCTACGTAGCCAAGGGAAATACTGCATTCCTCATTAATCTTCGGGCAGAACCTAATAAATCACAATTAAGACGTAGGCTCTCAATAGTTTTTTTTTTCAATTCTTGGTTCAATCTTCACTAATAGCCTATAATGTAGATTCTAGATAATTGTGTGCGTGTCTTTGATTCAATCGTCACTAATAGCCTATAATGTAGATTCTAGATAATTGTGTGTGTCTTTGATTCAATCGTCACTAATAGCCTATAATGTAGATTCTAGGTAATTGAGTGTGTCTTTGATTCAATCGTCACTAATAGCCTATAATGTAGATTCTAGGTAATTGAGTGTGTCTTTGATTCAATCGTCACTAATAGCCTATAATGTAGATTCTAGATAATTGAGTGTGTCTTTGATTCAATCGTCACCAATAGCCTATAATGTAGATTCTAGATAATTGAGTGTGTCTTTGATTCAATCGTCACTAATAGCCTATAATGTAGATTCTAGATAATTGAGTGTGTCTTTGATTCAATCGTCACCAATAGCCTATAATGTAGATTCTAGATAATTGAGTGTGTCTTTGATTCAATCGTCACTAATAGCCTATAATGTAGATTCTAGATAATTGAGTGTGTCTTTGATTCAATCGTCACTAATAGCCTATAATGTAGATTCTAGATAATTGAGTGTGTCTTTGATTCAATCGTCACTAATAGCCTATAATGTAGATTCTAGATAATTGAGTGTGTCTTTGATTCAATCGTCACTAATAGCCTATAATGTAGATTCTAGATAATTGTGTGCGTGTGTCTTTGATTCAATCTTCACTAATAGCCTATAATGTAGATTCTAGATAATTGAGTGTGTCTTTGATTCAATCGTCACTAATAGCCTATAATGTAGATTCTAGATAATTGAGTGTGTCTTTGATTCAATCGTCACTAATAGCCTATAATGTAGATTCTAGATAATTGAGTGTGTCTTTGATTCAATCGTCACTAATAGCCTATAATGTAGATTCTAGATAATTGAGTGTGTCTTTGATTCAATCGTCACTAATAGCCTATAATGTAGATTCTAGATAATTGAGTGTGTCTTTGATTCAATCGTCACTAATAGCCTATAATGTAGATTCTAGATAATTGAGTGTGTCTTTGATTCAATCGTCACTAATAGCCTATAATGTAGATTCTAGATAATTGAGTGTGTCTTTGATTCAATCGTCACTAATAGCCTATAATGTAGATTCTAGATAATTGAGTGTGTCTTTGATTCAATCGTCACTAATAGCCTATAATGTAGATTCTAGATAATTGAGTGTGTCTTTGATTCAATTGTCACTAATAGCCTATAATGTAGATTCTAGGTAATTGAGTGTGTCTTTGATTCAATCGTCACTAATAGCCTATAATGTAGATTCTAGATAATTGTGTGTGTGTCTTTGATTCAATCGTCACTAATAGCCTATAATGTAGATTCTAGATAATTGTGTGTGTGTCTTTGATTCAATCGTCACTAATAGCATATAATGTAGATTCTAGATAATTGAGTGTGTCTTTGATTCAATCGTCACTAATAGCCTATAATGTAGATTCTAGATAATTGAGTGTGTCTTTGATTCAATCGTCACTAATAGCCTATAATGTAGATTCTAGATAATTGTGTGTGTGTCTTTGATTCAATCGTCACTAATAGCATATAATGTAGATTCTAGATAATTGAGTGTGTCTTTGATTCAATCGTCACTAATAGCCTATAATGTAGATTCTAGATAATTGTGTGTGTCTTTGATTCAATCGTCACTAATAGCCTATAATGTAGATTCTAGATAATTAAGTGTGTCTTTGATTCAATCGTCACTAATAGCCTATAATGTAGATTCTAGATAATTAAGTGTGTCTTTGATTCAATCGTCACTAATAGCCTATAATGTAGATTCTAGATAATTAAGTGTGTCTTTGATTCAATCGTCACTAATAGCCTATAATGTAGATTCTAGATAATTAAGTGTGTCTTTGATTCAATCGTCACTAATAGCCTATAATGTAGATTCTAGATAATTAAGTGTGTCTTTGATTCAATCGTCACTAATAGCCTATAATGTAGATTCTAGATAATTAAGTGTGTCTTTGATTCAATCGTCACTAATAGCCTATAATGTAGATTCTAGATAATTGAGTGTGTCTTTGATTCAATCGTCACCAATAGCCTATAATGTAGATTCTAGATAATTGAGTGTGTCTTTGATTCAATCGTCACTAATAGCCTATAATGTAGATTCTAGATAATTGAGTGTGTCTTTGATTCAATCGTCACTAATAGCCTATAATGTAGATTCTAGATAATTGAGTGTGTCTTTGATTCAATCGTCACTAATAGCCTATAATGTAGATTCTAGATAATTGAGTGTGTCTTTGATTCAATCGTCACTAATAGCCTATAATGTAGATTCTAGATAATTGAGTGTGTCTTTGATTCAATCGTCACTAATAGCCTATAATGTAGATTCTAGATAATTGAGTGTGTCTTTGATTCAATCGTCACTAATAGCCTATAATGTAGATTCTAGATAATTGTGTGTGTCTTTGATTCAATCGTCACCAATAGCCTATAATGTAGATTCTAGATAATTGAGTGTGTCTTTGATTCAATTGTCACTAATAGCCTATAATGTAGATTCTAGAACCTAGATAATTGTGCTTTGTCTTTGATTAGAAGGGAAGTTCTTTCAATTGTCACTAACAGCCTAAAGCCTAATGTAGATTCTATATAATTGTGCATGTCTTTGACTTAAAGGGAAGTACACCCAAATGTCACCAATAGCCAATAATGCCTTCTAGATAACTATAAATAGTACTCAGAACACTGTGAGTAAGTAGGCCTACATATCAATGCATGTGTGTACGTGTAGATATATCCGTATCATCTATATAACTAGATATAGGCCTAATTGTTGTTTTACTTTTGATCTATTTTATTTCAGCGCAAATATTAACTTGAAAAGCATTGTATTAAATTAGAGACATTCAGTGGAAGCTCTCCCTTGATATGGTTCACTATAAACAAGCACAAAATATATCAATATTGATTATAGAACTCACACTCATGGTTCTTCATTAACTTTTGTCTGCCAGCGTGCATAATGGCGGCCGTTGGGTGAGGACAGAAGACATTTTTTAGCGGACCAGTTATAGATTGAGAGTGTAAACACCGAGGCGAAAAAGAAATTATATTTTTATAGTGCGGTGAGCACCCCGACTTGCCGGAGGCGGCGTTCTCTTTGTGTACACTTGCTCCATCAGTGCCCCCTTTTTTCTTCTTAAATAAAATGACATTCAGGAGAGAATGAACAAAAAAATGCATTATTGATTGTTGTGTTCACTACGTGTGGAAAAAATAAGCGAATTTTCTCCCAAGCTTACACAAAAATTGCTAAGTTTACTTTAGTAAGTATTTGAAGTTAGTGGGTTTTTTGTTCTATTCATATATGTGTATTATTAGATTGTAAATCAATCAATGTATTATTATATACGTTTAGAAACTAGAATCCCTAGAATTTTCTTCTTTGAGTTATGCAAATATACCTAAACGGTTTTGAAATAAAAATAAACAATTTAGAATTTTTTATTTATTTATTTATTTTGATATCGAACACTACATAAAAACACAGGACATGGACTGTTGTGTAAACCGTAAACTTATGTTAGGCCACTGGTTTAGACGCCAGTTACTTCGCCCCTTCCCCTGGTTGAGACAACAGTTCCGCTGACCCAATATTTGAGCCAGACTAATTAATTAATTAATATTTATTGTTTGACGAACTACTTCTTAGAACAACAAATTCCTATTTGAAACATAATATCTGTAGCAACGAATGATGAGCCTGTACAGCGTTTCACCTTTTAATTATCTTCTCTTGTATAATAAATTGTACATAATTTCACATCTAAATATAGATCTAGTATCTGCTGCCTGCATTATAACTCTGTGCCTGTTGATTATATGTGCAAGACATTTCCAGTATCTTTGGTGGTTCCAGTAATGCATATCAATTGTTATTTAAATAGGTATATATTTGAATTTTGTCAATAAAAAAGATAGGGCTCTCTTACTTAATAAGAGTAATGTGTTGTTGGCAATCGTAAACTTATGTTAGTGTCTTATGTGTTGTTGGCAATGTAATCTCTTCAGTACTGAAAAAAAAAATCAAAAAAAAAAATAAATAAAAAAAAAATAATAATAAAAAAAAAATCAAAAAAAAAAAAAATCAAAAAAAAAAAAAATTAAAAAAAAAAAATAAAAAAAAAATAAAAATAAAAAAAAATAAAAAAAAAAAATCGTAGATCACAGACCAAACTAATATAACCACGTCCACATTACTTACCAATAGAACTAGGATTATCTACAACCTTAAAGTCTTATGTGTGCAGATTAAATGTATGTGTTATTTGCTTGTAAATAGTGTGAAGGTAGATGGTTGGATCAACATTCTGGTCGTGCGGCATGCGCGCTGGACTGTCGCTTGGTCGTCTTGATGGTCCCAGGGCTCATACATTGTCCGCTTCCACCCCCCCCCCCCCCGTCGTCCTGCGGGAGGTTTGGATCAGGAAGCACATTATCTTCAAATCTGAAGGATCATCCGAAACATGTCAAACATTTTACAAACAAATAACAACGTCATCATTCACTCGACGAAAGAATTTATTTACAAATTAACATGTTGTATATTACAAACTATTTTCAAGATATATCGATGATTCTTAAATTATTAGCATTAGTCACCGGCTACACCCGTTGATTTGCTCTCAAGATAAAAAGTAAAGTTCTCATTTCAGACCTTGCGATCTACAGGGCAGATGATATAAAGGTCATCTGTTTCTGTTGCATATAGCTAACGAGGGTGTCATGTGGCCAGCACAACGATCAACCGCTAATGTCAGGTACCCACCAGAGCTAGGTGGACTCAGAGGCGCCCAAAAGATTCCGAAATAAAAAATCTCGAAAATCTTCGAACCCCGAACCCCCGGTTCCAAAGCCAAGCGCTTTACCACTCAGTCACCGCGCCTTTCACGATATATATTATGTTTTTTCTTAGTGCGGAATCTCTTAAAAATGAGAATGTCTGGTTCTGTGACAGCCAGAGCACTACGGGAGGATTGAGTCCTTCCTGCTCTGTTTTTTTTTTCAATAGGAGTTCATCTCAGGTTCTGTGACAGATTTATTTGGAGGAGGTTGGTGCAGCACTTCTGTCTTTTTAACATTTATGGTGAGGCCAAAATCTTTGCAGGCATTTTGCAGAGGGACAGGCTCTTTTGGAGATCTTCTTCGTTTGCGGCATTAAGGGCACAGTCGTCTGCGAATAGCAGGTTTCTGATGCTGTCGTAGTTTACTTTGGTCCTTGCCTTGATGCTCTGAGCATCGAATAAACTTGCATCGGTGCGATATCGTATACCAACTCCAATGCTTTCTGTGTGATTTCTACTAATAAATTGAACCAGTGCCCAAAAGCCCAGAATTAGTAGACATACATACACATACTGATCATCAGTCACGTAAGTCACACGCACGCACGCACTCACACACACACTCTCTCTCTTTCTCTCTCTCTGTCTGTCTGTCTCTCTCTCTGTCTGTCTGTGACTGTCTGTCTGTCTGTCTGTCTGTCTCTCTCTCTCTGTCTCTCTCTCTGTGTCTGTCTCTCTTTCGCTCTCTCTGTCTCTCGCTCTCTCTGTCTGTCTGTGTCTCTCTCTGTGTCTCTCTTTCGCTCTCTCTCTTTCTCTGTGTCTCTCTCTTTCGCTCTCTCTCTCTCTTTGTCTCTTTCTCTCTCTCTGTCTCTCTCCCCCTGTGTCTCTCTCTCTGTCTCTCTTTTGCTCTTTCTCTGTCTCTCTTTCGCTCTCTCTCTGTCTCTCTTTCGCTCTCTCTCTCTCTGTCTCTCTTTCGCTCTCTCTCTCTCTCTCGCTCTCCCTCTCTCTTTCTCTTTAGAAAACAATGAAATAAAACAAAAGCATCGTGTTTGTTCTTTTTTTTTTATTCGTCCGCCTTGAGAAGAAGACATCGGACAGACGAACACACAAATAAACCGGATCTTACGGTACACCATATAGTGTCGACACCGATGATGGGGTAATTCTCTATACATTATATACATTAAGATGATGGTATAATTCTCTATACATTATATACATGAAGAACTAGTCCACTGTACAAATTACTCAGTATAGTACCGAACTGTCATTAGAAAACAAAACAAAAAATTAAAAAAACAAAACAACAAAAAGTTTTTTGGTTGTACAATTAAAGTTACATATATTAAAGTTGCGTTATTTTTTTTATGTAATAATTGAGAAATAAACTAAAATTGAGCTTACATGTAAGCAGTGGTGTCACTAGGGTCAGTATCACCCGGTGCGGCCCGCACACGTAAGCTACGTAATAATTTTTATTTAAAATCTAATGTAAAAACTGGTATAAATGACCTATATTTATACTTGTACATTAGACCTAGATTCCAGAATTAACTTATAGGGCCTACTTTAAAAAAAAACTAAACATATATTTTTTACAAGTATAAAAATAAGGCTTCATTCGTGGCTAAACCATTGTAATTTATACATTTTATTTGATTCATTCTCAACCGATGCTGGTTAAAACTACCTATTTACACGTCCTAAGCATTTCCAAAAGTTAATACCTATTTATTTATAAGTTTAGAAAAAGTAAAGTAAAGTTTCCCTTTCAGATTTTGTGGTCTATAGGGCAGATGATGTAAAGGTCATCTGTTTTTGTGGCCTACGGTTAACGAGGGTGTCATGTGGCCAGCACAACGACCAACCGCCTTTAATTGTCCCCAACTAATGTCAGGTACCCATTATAGCTGGGTGGACTCGGGGGCGCTAATAATCCCGAAATTCAAAATCCCAGTCTTCACCGAGATTCAAACCCAACACTCCAGGTTCAGAAGCCGAGCGCTTAACCACTCAGCCACCGCGCCCCCTTAAACTTTCTTTATTATATATGAATCGATCATGACAGGATGTTGATATAAGGTTCTTAAGTATTTATAGTAAATAGTTGTAAGAAGATCCCGAAATTAAAAATACTATTATTCACCAGGATTCGAACTCCGGACCCGGTTCGGAAGCCAAGCGCGTTACCGCTAGGCCACCGCGCCTCCTATTTATAGGTTTGCACTGGCTTATTTCCCCGCCCATTCCTTACCCGTAATGAGCGATCTAAAAAAGGTTTGGTGTTTGTTACTGTGTGACTTTGTCCTGGCTTCGGGAATAAGAAATGCACTTTTCGTCTTTGCGTATTAGTTGTTGTTGTTTTTAGCCATACTTCTGGATTGATTAACTCTTTCTCTCCTAATTGACGATGCCAACGTTGATTTGATCCCCCATTAAACTAAGTTGATTTTTGGATTTATAAACTTTAATTTGTATTGTGTAAGAAGCGCATGTATTCCCCTAGAATACTTCGATACCAAATATAACATTTTTCTGATAACAAAGAAAAAAAAAAGCTATTGAAGTTTAATTATAAAAGGATAATGAAATACAAATAAGCAAAATGAATAATTCTATCGGAACGAGGAAAATAATTACGGAGAGAAAGAGTTAATGTAACGATCATGTAAGAGATTGTAAAATGTTTGACATGTTTCGGATGTTCCTTCAGAGTTGAAGATAATTACTTCCTAGTCCAAACCTCCCGCAGGACGTCGGGGGATGGGAGCGGGCAGGGTTTGAACCCTGGACCATCGATAAATCTGAACGACAGTCCAGCGCGCAAACCGCACGACCAGGCAGATAAACTAAACAATGTCAAGGACGCTCTATGGATTCTCACTTCTGCCAACTAAATAAAAAAAAAAGGTTATGGTTTTACAATATACAATATCTCAATGTGTTGCAGCTGATCTTCGTTTCAACTCTCCACTCATCAATGATTAGTTAGACTAGTTAGTTGCTTATTTTTAAAGTAAGTTTTAAGGAGATTGACATTGGAGCTTAAAATATTGTTTCGTTTTTTTTTTGAAGTGCTAGAATTTTTTTCAGATTCATTGCAAAGCAAAAACATTGCTTAACACCTGATACACCCCAAAAAAATCTAGCTAATTATAGTTTTTATGTCATAAATAAAATTCTCAAAAATATACCGTATGTTGGTGAATTAAAGGGACATTACTCAATGTTAAATAATTATCGGACTTGGTAAGACATGATGAGAAAGAGAAATGACAGTTACATTGAAACGTCCTTGCTCGATTGATCATACAAGTATTGATCTAGTTCTAAAGACAAGGAACATATTTAAAAAAAAAAACAATTTCTTCCAGTGGCGTAGCTAGGGTGGGGAGGAAAGGTGTCCACATTTGAAAATCCCACGGGCCCCCACTTGAGGGAGGGACCCAAATGAGTGTTCGAAGTTTGTTTTTTTTTTACACTAAATATTACGCCATTATCTCATGCTGTCGAATGTCAAAATGCAGGGCCCCTAAAGAAGTCAAGCCCCTCCCCCGGGTCCTAAATCCTTAGCTACGCCACTGAATATGCGGGAATACCCGCTGACGTATGTCTTATCAAGATAAAGATTTTCTAGACCAAATTTAATTTTCGAAAATAATATTTCGAAAAAAACCTATAGCGATCAAACTACGAGCTTTTGCAAGCGTGGTCGATAAGCTAGTAATTCTTTTTCCAAAGATCAACTATCAAATTTCTGGGAAAATCATTTATAGTCGTTTTCGTGACCCGTGACCATGCAGGTTCCAGTTTCCACGAAGAGTATGCGAGCTGAATAGAGGAATTGTAATAATAACAGTCTTGTTAAAATGAATAATAGTGTTTAGATGTAAAATGATTTGCCACTACGAAATCTATCTATAGCTTCCTAATAGGCTGCACTGAAGCGAAGGCTTCATCATACACATACATTTAGAAATAATATAAATAGTTTACATATAAAATCAAAACTGTATAGCGCATAAGTTTGGCACAAAATTAATAAATATTGAAAATAATTTTCAGTCGAGGCACAAGGAAGGGTTTCCATTCTGTACACAAGCGAAACACAAGACCAAATTACACCGCGTATGGATGCACAATAAATACACAACTTATATATCACAGCGTATGAATACATTCAATGTACTCTATGTAAATTATGTTAAGTAGGCTATCGCTAAAAAGATGTAGGCCTATTTACATGACTAAGCAGACATGAACCAAACTACTGAAATCCATGAAACTAAATGATTTTTTTTAAAAACCTCAATGCTGTTCATATTTTCATACTGATACAAGGATTGACTAGTTATAGTGTGTTTTAGTATTAATGGAAAAAAATGTTTTTTTTTCAAAACATAGACCTCCGATACAAATGTGTAAATCTCCAAAATAATTCCATTACATCACAAGAAATGTTTATGTTTCCGGCAAATTACAGATGCGGCCTTAGGGGGCGGCGAGTGGGGCGACCGCCAAGGTCCTGCGCCCTACGAAAATCTTACGAATCTTTTTTCCCCCGCAAGCCCTGATATGACGAGCGCACTGCTAAGGCCGCTTCTGCCGGCAAAATGCGACATCCGGTAATCCATAGAATGCCTAGATAATTGTTACCCTTTAATTTATATCTACCCTCAAGATATTGTATTTTACAAGAAGTAAAGCTCGAAGAAGAGTAGAGAGGAATATAATATGAAATGCTTACAAACAGAACATTGACTTTAATTTTTTTTGTTGTACTTTATAGACAGTTCTTTTAAATTGCCATTTCCTATTATAAATACAAGCAACTGATTTGAACATTACTATATAGGTCATGTATATTTGTATTTGTGTTTAAGAGAAACTAACACAAAATATTTACGAACCATGAGCAGCATACAAGTTAGAGTACTCTGGATTACTTCTGTATCTGTAAATAGTTTTACCGGCTAAGTTTACCAAAAAGTTTCTGCATCTTTTAATTCCCTTTTGTAAACTAGTGAGAAAAAGCGAAACAAAATGATTTTTTTTCCCTAATGTATATTACTATTTTAAAATATAATTAATCGCTTTAAGGAATTGTTCCAAAATTAGTATCGAGACAGAATGTAATTGTAATCTAAATAAAAAAAATTATAGCTTTTATATAGCTCTACTTTTATGCTTATAGCATGCTCAGGGCGCTATGGTTCAATCTCATTTGTGGACCAGTTGGGCAAGGGGGTATCTGGGAGAAGGTTTTCCGTGCTGCCTTTAGGCGCTCAGTAAACATAACTCTGTTCGAGTCGGATGTCGAACCTCGAGCCCTCTTCATAGGTTGCCAAGCCAAGTGTACTTGGCCTCTCGACCACGCATCCCATTTTAATATGAGTACATTTTATTTATAACTTAATTTAAAAAAAAAAAAAAAGACATAATTTACATTGCCTGATGTATATGAAGTTATTCGATACAGTGGCATTCTATTAAATGCCTAGGCAAAATATATCATGATGAAATGATTTCCTACTTTGCCTGAACATAATATTTTGTATAATTGACCGGAATTGACTTTTCACCTGCAATATACACACAGGACACAAATATATGCAAGATACACACGAGGGGGTTAATCTCTACAAAATAGTCGAATGCATCCATAATTATATAAACATGTTGACCTAATATGCATTAATATTCCTAATATGCTTATAAAGTTTAATTATAGATTATATAAACTAGTAAACCGAATACGCATTCATACAATTCACAAATTTGGGAGGTTTTTGTCATACACCGCCCAGCACCATGATGATGTCCCTTGAAGTAATTACTTTTTTTTTCTTGTTATCGTTCTTAGTAGCGCCGCACACACGATCTCAGCAGTTGCACCAAATCATCCCTGAAAGTCCTGTTCATGAAGGCATAGATTATAGGGTTAACCACATTGTTGATGTAAAACATGTAAAATGCTATGTAGCTGAAGGGCAAGAGTTTGAGTCCCATGAGCCAGGAGGGAAGGAAGGATATCACGAACACTACTGTCACTACGAACAGCATGGCGGCCGTCTTGATGTTGGCGTACAGCGCGCGGTCCATCATGGCCGTGGACATCTTCTCGGTGTGCGCCTTGAGAAGGACCGTCTCCGTGGCCGTGCCGTTGAGGTGTGTCAGCTGGGTCTCCTCAGCGACGGTCTCGGGGCAGTTGGTGCTTGTGTAGCAGCTGGTACGCTTCCTCTTGTTCTTCCAAGCACGGCGGGCCAGAATGGACCTGTAGATCAGAGCGTAGAGGAGAGCGAGGACGATGAACTCCACCAGGAACAGCGAGGCGTAGACCTTGAGGTACATGTCCACGAACTGCTCACTGAGTAAAAAGTATGTGTAAATGCAGATGCCGAAGTAGTCGACCTCTGTCACGTTCATGGGCACCACCCACTGACCAACGTCCACGTCCAGCTTGACCTCGTCCATGGGCGTGACGGGAGTCGGGGCCAGCGCGTCGAGGCTGCCCGTCTTATAGTTGATCGACTCCCCCGGGTCCACGTTGTACACAGGCAGAGGCTGCACGAACAGTCCGTCCGAAAACGGCGTGGTGGAGGCTCTGACCTGGGCAGGTGGCGAGCTTAGAGTCACGTTGACCTGCCTGACCACTGGGTGGTAGACGCCGTGGGACAGCATGGGGACGATGCCGATGAGAGCTGCTATGACGGTCAAGATGCCCACGCACCACTTGGCCCTGGGCACTGTGACGGCGTGAAGGAAAGGGTGGCAGATGCAGAAGTAGCGGTCAAAGCCAATGGCTACCATTATCAGTGAGGACAGTGGGATGTTAAAAGTCTGGACAAACAGGTACAGCTGAAACGAAACAAAATATTTGCGTTACAATGTGAACTGGCGACAGAAGGCAAACGACAGAATGAATCTAAAGACACAATGAATCGATTGCCACAATGAATCAAATGACGCGTTAAATCTAAAAACACAATGAACCAAAAGCCACAATGAATCAAAAGACACAATGAATCAATCGACACGAATCAAAAGACACAATGAATCAATCGACACGAATCAAAAGACACAATGAATCAATCGACACGAATCAAAAGACACAATGAATCAAACAACAATAAATAGCGACATTACTCATTTTCTTTTTAAAGAGCGGAACAGCTGAACGATTTGAATAATTCAACATCTCATTTGGATCATAAAATAGTCTACATTAGTCATAGTTATAATTATGTGCATATGAAAATTTCAATTATTCATTGCTAAAACAAATTTCTATTTTACATAATTTATAGAAAAAAATCATTTTGTAAATCTTGAAGTCACATGTTATTATGATTAATTAGAAAGAACTCGATAATAATAAATCTAGGTCAACTAATACTTTATTATAACAGATGAATACCATATCTTTCCCGTAACAAATATATATATATATAAGAAAAACTATGGCTTGAGAGACTATGGTCTACGTATGGTGTATTTGAACATGTGATAAGTTGCCACCTATACATAGTGCCCTTGGCAGCAAAGCCCATGTATTGTTACTTTGGCTACGAAAACGTAATTGGTGGGAGCCCTTTGTTGCTAAACTACAATGCTAAAGAGCGCTCACGAAGTCCAATAGAATAAAGCAATAGAATGTAAGCCCTGAAAAACTTTGGTCTTGTTTTGAAATGTTTGGTAGCCAATAAACCCATGGCCACGACTTCCCATTCATTAGTTTAGATCTCTAGTCATTTTCAAACACGTCGGGATAAAGAAGTTGTTTCCCTTTCTCCCTTCGCGGACTAATCTATTCAAGTATTCGACTTCCCTTAAACACTTTCCAACATTATCGGATGAGAAACTGAATGGGAATCGATCGAGACTGGGATCGATACTGTATTCATAAATAACTCGACCCAACTGCGTGTGTGTGTGTGGGCTTGTGTGCGCGCGAGTTTCAACGGCTAGTCATCTTCTGCTGAGTTAAATTGTCTCTGAAGTGGGTCCTTATTGACTTAGAGCAATATTGTATTCATGCTGTATCTACAGCTCTCAGACTGTGTCTGTCTAAACAATGAGTGGAATTAATTAACAACTGTACAGACAATGAGAAAACGAGGCAATGCCATGGATGGTATTATGTTGTATTTTATTGGGTATTTTCAAGCTAAACTAAACAATGTCAAGGACGCCAAATTGAGCTTTAACTCTTTCTCTCCTTATTGACGATACCATCATTAAATTTAACTAATATTTAATTTTATAAACTTGACTTTGCGTTACATAAAAAAAAGCATGCACTACCCTTTAATTCTATACCAAATACAACATTTTCTGATAACAAACAACAAAGCTATTGAAGACCAATCATAACAGGGGAGTGAAATAGTAATGAGCAAAATGAAGAAATCAGTCAAAACGTGGAAAAATAATTACGGGGAGAAAGAGTTAACGTTGCCAACTCTATAAAAAAAAAATTGACTACAAACGGAAAAAGATGAGAAAATTTGACACTGCAGTGCAAAAATTGCAAACTAGAAAATTACGTAAAACCTAGTTTATCAACAATGCTTTTCTTTTGGATTCTCTATTCAAGATGACCGTCTCTAGAAGAGGAGATTTAAAAAAAACGGATAGGGAAGGCTGCATCGACCTTCGCTAGACTCAGGCCAACAGTTTGGGAAAATCAGAAACTCACTACAGCAACGGAAATAGAGATCTACAAGGCATGCGTTCTGAGTACGGCAGTGAGTCGTGGGCTACTATTGCTAATCAAGAGAGAAAATTAAACACATTCCACTTGAGCTGCCTCCGGATGATCTTGTAAATCACATGGCAAGAGAGAATGTGCAATACTGAGATCCTTGCTCGAACGGGTCTCTCAGGCATTTCTACAGTCTTCACGCAACGACGACAGCGCTGGCTCGGACATGTTCGCCGGATGGAGGACAATCGCATCCCGAAAGCCATTCTCTAAGGGCAACTCGCGCCTGGATCAAGAAAAACTGGTCGCCCTCACCTCCGTTACGTGGATGTCATCAAACGAGACCTCCAAACAGTGAACATTGATACTGACCATTAGGAAGACATAGCCTTAGACCGCAATACGAAGAGAGAGAAGGTGACCATGAACGCTTTAAACAGCGAACAAACATGGGCCTCATCTATGGAAAAAAATGCGTGACATACGAAAAATAGCTGGCTCCTCTACCACCAAAGCAAAAGCCACCTTAACCTGCGATATAGGTGAACGGGAGTGTCTCTCCAAAATAGGTCACCACAGTCACGTGAACAAGTGTTCTACGAGATGAACAACTAAAGGTGGCCAACAATTTTATTTTGTACACCCGAAACACCAAACAGATAGAATTTTAAAAATAGCTTTTTGTGCCATAGATGAAAATCTCCTTTGAACTATATTTATCCATATTAAATAGCGTTCTTACTATATAGAATAACGTGTAACATTGACTTCTTTATAATGGCAGAATGATTAGTGTTTGGCTTTGAAACCAAAGTCTAAAGATCAACTCGAAATGTCCAGTAATTGATCTCAAGATCCTATTTGACTTTTCTTTTCGAGATCTTCGGATGCCTGTGATCCTCGCATCTTAATAGTTATCTTAATTTTCATCAATACATCCGGCTACAGCTGTGCTGGTTCAATGACATCAGTAGCCAGTGGGTATACAAGCCAGAGGCGTTCTCTTTCTGATGCGACCATCTCGACATTGAGCCAGTCAACTTTCGGGTGATCAAAGGTCGTCTGTGCCAGATTTTTGTTAATCCTTTTATGATTTCAACTTGCGAGCAGCTACGGGATGTCTTTAGTATTGACCACCCCCCAAAAATACACACTTCTTCAGCTTTAAAAGTTCAATACTAACTAAAATTAAAGCAAAAAAAAAAAAAAAAAGTGAGATTCATAACAACCGAATATTTGCATTTGACTCGAGTAACACCTTTAGTAAAATCACTAAATTTAGAAAGATAGAAGACTTAAAAGTAAAGTATCAATTATACATAAAGCATTAAACCCTAATATTCAAATACAAAAACAAAAACTAAAAAAAAAAAAACTCAGAAAGACACAAAGATAAAGGCACATTCCTCGTTCCATATGCTAGGACAAATTTGTACAAGCGCTATTTCTTCCCTAGTGCTATTAGAGCTTGGAATGGGTTCCCTGATTCATCGCAAATAGCAATAGCGTAGATTAAAAAAAAAAAGCACACATTTTTACGGAGAGTATGAATATCCCAGCGGCTTTGGAAATATGCGATTGGGGCAGACAAATCTGGCTGTGTCGGGTGTTCGCCAACATCGTATGGCTTAGGAAGGAAGTCCCTGAACTGAAAAAGTTTCAGTAGCTCTGCTAACTAACTAATGGGGGCGAGAACATACTTTTTTTTCATGGATGGGGGGGGGGTCCACAGGTAAAAGTTTGAGAAACACTGATGTACACACAAAAAAAAAAAAAAAGTAACTCTTTGTTGAACTCTCAACCACAGTTATCCAACGACAACTGAAATGTAAATCTCACACATCAGCTATGAGGTGTCAGTCTTCAACGAGAATCTCCTCAGCAAGGTCAAAGATCAAGATCGCATTAGCGCAGCGGTTCTCAACTTTTTGTTCTTGTTTGGCAACTCCCCCCCCCCCCCACTTTTTTTTTTTTTTTTTTTTTTTTACATTTCCCCAATATGCGGCTACCCAAATCGTACAATTACCTTCATTCATAAGTTGTGGTCCCTTCTGGGGTCGGCCACCGACCATCTTCCTCCCAGGCATCTATTCGTGTCCACGTCTGGTGCATCCACTTGGCATCTGCTTCCAAATCTCGGCGCTATTTTTTTTTTTCAGAACCGTCCCCTCTTCCAGGTGAGGGTTTGGTTTGCGATGGTATTGGGACTCAAAGATAACTCAATGGGAGGAACGTGTGAAATCTGTTTCACTGTTTGGTTGACTATGGTATCTGAGATCAAAGATAACTCAATGGGAGGAACGTGTGAAATCTGTTTCACTGTTTGGTTGACTATGGTATCTGAGATCAAAGATAACTCACTGGAAGGAACGTGTGAAATCTGTTTCACTGTTTGGTTTGCTATGGTATGGAAACTCAAAGATAACTCACTGGAAGGAACATGTTGTGAAAGATGTTTCACTGTTTGGTTGACAATGGTATCTGAGATCAAAGATAACTCACTGGAAGGAACGTGTGAAATCTGTTTCACTGTTTGGTTGACTATGGTATCTGAGATCAAAGATAACTCACTGGAAGGAACGTGTGAAATCTGTTTCACTGTTTGGTTGACTATGGTATCTGAGATCAAAGATAACTCACTGGAAGGAACGTGTGAAATCTGTTTCACTGTTTGGTTTGCTATGGTATGGAAACTCAAAGATAACTCACTGGAAGGAACATGTTGTGAAAGATGTTTCACTGTTTGGTTGACAATGGTATCTGAGATCAAAGATAACTCACTGGAAGGAACGTGTGAAATCTGTTTCACTGTTTGGTTGACTATGGTATCTGAGATCAAAGATAACTCACTGGAAGGAACATGTAAAATCTGTTTCATTGTTTGGTTGACTATGGTATGGAAACTCAAAGAAAACTCACTGGAAGGGACATTTTTTGTGAAAGCTGTTTCACTGTTTGGATTGCGATGGTATTGGGACTCAAAGATAACTCACTGGAAGGAACATGTGAAATCTGTTTCACTGTTTGGTTTGCTATGGTATGGAAACTCAAAGATAACTCTCTAGAAGGAACATGTGAAATCTGTTTCACTGTTTGGTTTGCTATGGTATTGGAACTCAAAGATAACTCACTAGAAGGAACATGTGAAATCTGTTTCACTGTTTGGTTTGCTATGGTATGGAAACTCAAAGATAACTCACTAGAAGGAACATGTGAAATCTGTTTCACTGTTTGGTTTGCGATGGTATTGGGACTCAAAGATAACTCAATGGGAGGAACGTGTGAAATCTGTTTCACTGTTTGGTTGACTATGGTATCTGAGATCAAAGATAACTCACTGGAAGGAACATGTGAAATCTGTTTCACTGTTTGGTTGACTATGGTATCTGAGATCAAAGATAACTCACTGGAAGGAACATGTGAAATCTGTTTCACTGTTTGGTTTGCTATGGTATGGAAACTCAAAGATAACTCACTAGAAGGAACATGTGAAATCTGTTTCACTGTTTGGTTTGCTATGGTATGGAAACTCAAAGATAACTCTCTAGAAGGAACATGTGAAATCTGTTTCACTGTTTGGTTTGCTATGGTATTGGAACTCAAAGATAACTCACTAGAAGGAACATGTGAAATCTGTTTCACTGTTTGGTTTGCTATGGTATGGAAACTCAAAGATAACTCACTAGAAGGAACATGTGAAATCTGTTTCACTGTTTGGTTTGCTATGGTATTGGAACTCAAAGATAACTCAATGGAAGGAACATGTGAAATCTGTTTCACTGTTTGGCTGAATATGGTATCTGACCTCAAAGATAACTCACTGGAAGGAACATGTGAAATCTGTTTCACTGTTTGGTTTGCTATGGTATTGGAACTCAAAGATAACTCACTGGAAGGAACATGTGAAATCTGTTTCACTGTTTGGTTTGCTATGGTATTGGAACTCAAAGATAACTCACTGGAAGGAACATGTGAAATCTGTTTCACTGTTTGGTTTGCTATGGTATTGGAACTCAAAGATAACTCACTAGAAGGAACATGTGAAATCTGTTTCACTGTTTGGTTTGCTATGGTATGGAAACTCAAAGATAACTAACTAGAAGGAACATGTGAAATCTGTTTCACTGTTTGGTTTGCTATGGTATGGAACTCAAAGATAGCTCACTAGAAGGAACATGTGAAATCTGTTTCACTGTTTGGTTTGCTATGGTATGGAAACTCAAAGATAACTCAATGGAAGGAACATGTGAAATCTGTTTCACTGTTTGGTTTGCTATGGTATGGAAACTCAAAGATAACTCACTATAAGGAACATGTTGTGAAATCTGTTTCACTGTTTGGTTTGCTATGGTATTGGGACTCAAAGATAACTCAATGGAAGGAACATGTGAAATCTGTTTCACTGTTTGGTTTGCTATGGTATGGAACTCAAAGATAACTCACTAGAAGGAACATGTGAAATCTGTTTCACTGTTTGGTTTGCTATGGTATGGAAACTCAAAGATAACTCACTAGAAGGAACATGTGAAAGCTGTTTCACTGTTTGGTTGAATAGGGTATCTGAGATCAAAGATTACTCACTGGAAGGGACATTTTTAAAGGCTTTTTCAGGATGAAATATTGTCTCGGAGACCCTATTGCTTTCCATTTATGAATCCTGTAAAGCTTGTGATAAAACGAACGGGTTTCATCTAACCCATTGGACAAAGTAAATTATGTCGTTAGGTCATACAAGGATGTCAGAACTGTATTAAAAAAAATAATTGAAAAATGTAAAAATATGGATTAATTCTGATGTTATAGACCTCACGAGTTTATAAATTCACAGGGCTTATTGACATGAATTTTCTGATCTATTTTTAACCTTTCCAGAACCAGTCGCTATTATCTAGAAGTTGATGACGTCATTCTAGTTAAATGTTTCAATGTAAACGAAATTCAAGGCCAAACCTGCTGAAACGACCTTGTGACAGTGTGACATAGACCTACAGTTCTCAACTTAATGTAGTTACCAAAGTATTAACCGAGGTCTTGAAAAGGTGAGGGAAAAGAAAGCCAAGGGGACAAAAAAAAAAGAACAATACGGACACTAACACTAAAATTTTAAAATGCCAGTTATAACCGGGGTGTAAATATTAGTGCTTTTATTGTGTCGCATTACTTTATCGCTTATTAAGAACTTTTCGAAACGCCGAAATTATTCATCACTTAAAAACAATAAAGCAACATCTAGTCTGGAATCAATATTTAAATAATAACAAGAAAATAAATAAATAAGAACAGAAAGAATGTCAGATAACAGAGGCGCGAAAAATCGTATACAGGCAAAAACTAAAAAAGGAAGCGACCCAAAGGCAGACCCCTAATGCGATGGATTGATGATGTGGAAGCAGATCTGCAACAGCTTGGGGTTAGAGCGTGGAGACGAAAGGCCCAGGAGAGATCTGAATGGAAGGATGTGTTGAAGCAGGCCAGAGCCCTCCATGGGCTGTAGCACCACTGGGATGGATGGAAGGATGAATAATATAAAAAAAAAACAAGGCTTATATTAAGCGTACTTGTATCAATTAGTTTGGATTAGTCATTGTAATTAGATTTGTAATAGATCTACACTTTAAAAAAAAAAAAAGCATTTTTAAAGTTTTAAAAAGGGGGAACAACTTGAATTCGAACTCAAGGCTCAAGCCTTCTCAGGCTTCTCAAGCCAACACGGTAACCACTATGTCAGTGGCGAGCTTATGAACATGGAAGATGGCATAGTTATCTATTGTTTCTATAGTCACGTCCTATTTTTTAGGTTTGTGTATATAATGGGGACTAATTCAGCTTGTACCACCATTTCAGTCAATTACAATTTTTTTCCCTTGTTCAAGATAACAAACAAAATAATATAATACCAATAGTTAATTAACTAATTTGTTTTTTTTTTTTTTTTTAATTGATTCTTGTGTTGTCAGTAAGATAAATAATTGTGCGAAATTTCAGCTTGATCCGAGATTGGGTGTGGGAGAAATAACGTGTACAAACTTTTAACCAGACAGACAGAGTGAGTTGATAAAAACTTTGTAAAACTATAACACGGTTATATCGTTAACAGTTCAAACAATTTCAACAACGGTTCTATTTATAGAAATCTAAAGATTACGTTAGTTTGGAGATTTTTATGAAAAAGAAAACACGAAACTAAATGGACAAATACATGGACAAATACACGGACAAACAAAGAGACGAATTGAAAACAAATTGTTTCCACTTCAAAAGCCACGGGAGAACCTCGTCCATCAAAGTGTCTCTAATTGTGTGAGCACAAAGTGTTTCATATTTAGGCAGAACTCCAACAGCGAAAGAAGCCAGTCAACATATGGAGGAACAATGATGAGATAAGAAGCCAGAGTGTCTCGAGAGACACAGAGAGAGAGAGAGAGAGAGAGAGACGGAGAGAGCGAGAGAGGGGGGATGAGAAAGAGTCACTCCATAAACGCATGAACCGAATTTGAAATGATAAAGCGACTCGAACATAAAAAAAAAAGGGGCGGACAACACAGAAGATAAAAACACAAGGGAATAAAAACTATATCTACATGTTGAACAGACAGAGCGCCGATTGTTTTCTTGCTGCTGATTGAGCACCGTAAGCACAAAGCAACGCACTTGAGGTGAGCAGCGCTGACTTTAAGAGAAACATCTTATCTCTCTGCCCTGTCAAAAGGGAACAAGATTGAAAGATTGTCCGAGCCGCGCTGTGTCGCACTCTTCCCTTAACTCACTCCGTCATCTTTCTGAAGTCCCTCTTCTCGCAGTTCAACAATAGCCTCGTTGCGAAATAGCCTCGTTGTGAAATAGCCTCGCTGTGAAAGAGCCTCGCTGTGAAAGTGCTTTGATTAAAAAAAAAAAAAAACGAAACATGACTTTAATCTTGTCTGTTTAACAATGGTTTAGCACACATATAAAGGACTTCAGAACTTTTAAAACATAAATTGGTACGACTTCAGACAAACAAAATATTTAATATTTGATAGGATAATGTGGGTCATTGGCGCGTGGGAAGCGCTCTTGACTCATCTTGATGGTCCCGGGTTCGAACCTTGAATTATGGAGTGTGTGTGTGTGTGTTCGCACTTCATAGGTCTGTAAGACGTAGCAACGAGCTATTGGTCTAAACTGCCCACAGATTATGACGTGGCAGGTCAGTGTTCAGGTCTTTTATAACGATTGGTCTCGGCCTAACCCAGGCAGACGTCAACCCCTGACGTCCTGGAGGAGGTGTTGTTACGACGTCATAATCTTCATTTCTGAAGCCGCGTCAAATAAATAGTACAAATAATATTTTTCCCCCGACATAAAATATTCTAAATATTATTTTATTTTCGTCATAATAAATACAACCTGTCAGGGGCGGACTGGGTGTCAAAATCGGCCAGGGCATTTCTATAAAATTCGGCCCACAAATTCTCTATCATGTGATGGGCATCCATTTCTAGTTGTATCGGTCCTTAAAAATCATTGTTAAGTTGGATAATGTATCGATATGCATGCATACAGTGAACTCTATATCTTAATAAGCAATATAGCGTCTTTTTTAATCAGCATTTATGTAGGCCCTAAAAAGATGAAGCCTACTAGTAGCACTGTCTACATTCTGCATTTTATTTTCGGAAAATGTGTCAGATTAAAATAGTATTACACTGAAATGTCTGTGAAAGATTTTTTTTTTAAACACGACGCTCAAAGGGCCTTTTATAAAAATAATAATAATAACATAATGAGAATATTATAAAACCTTTAACAACTTGATATGGGCTATAGTGACTTCGATCAGGCCATTTCGGTGGCCCTACCGGCCCATTTGGGTACCGGCCCACCGGGCATTTGCCCAAATGCCCGTATAGCCAGTCCGCCCCTGCAACCTGTAGAAAATGAAAAGCTATTAAAAATAAAAATTGATAATTTTCATCTGGGATCAGACGACACGTGTCAGCAGTTGAAAACTATAGCTAATCGAACGCGATCAATCAGCTCATCAAAGGCTCAAAGAGACGGCACCAAAAATGTGTTGCACTGTGCATCCCACACACACAGAGTAGTTTTATAAAAAGTGGGATGTAAAAATATGGATCAAAACGTGTATTTTAAAAGTGCTAGATATTTGCCTTACAAAGTGAGTGAAAGATTACAAGCAATTAAAATTGACGAGATCTGTAA